>NC_134357.1:502655252-503255252 GCF_048569485.1 Anomaloglossus baeobatrachus
TCGCTGACAGTGGCTGCGGCCACTGCACCTGCCGGGATAGTGAACAGGGACACGGGCCTGGGGGCCGCACGAAGCAGAGATGAGGCAGCCGGGGAAACGCGGGACAGGTGAGAAGAATGGTGGGTTTTTTTGTGTATGTGAAGCACGGCACATTAGCCATTTAGCGACCTATGACGTACTGGGTATGTCATGGCTCCCTGGTACTTAAGGACCCATGACGTACTGGCCCGGGGGCTGCGATCGCTTTGGTGCCGGAGACCTCCCCCTCACCTTCACTCCCACGTCTGTGGATTTGGAAGCTGAGGACTGGAGAGCGATCGGTAAGTTATAGCCACTGCCCCTTTCACCAGCCGCCGCCACCGCCCCCCACCGACCCATTACTACAGGATGGGGACAAAGTGCACACATTACTATGGGATGGGGATAAGGCTGGGGACATTACAAGGATGGGCACAATACTATTGGATGGGGACATTATTACTATAGAATGGGGACAAGGCTGGGGACATTACTATAGGATGGGGACATTACTATAGGATGGGGACATTACTATAGGATGGGGACAAGGTGAGTACATTACTATAGGATGGGGACTAGGATGGGCACAGTACTACAGGATAGAGACATTACTACAAGGGGACAAGGATGGGAAACATTACTATAGGATAGGGATAAGGCTGGGGACATTACTATAGGATGGGGACAAGGTTGGCACATTACTATAGATTGGGGACATTACTATAGATTGAGGACATTCCTATAGATTGGGGACATTACTATAGAATGGGGACATTGCTATAGATTGGGGACATTACTATAGCATGGGACAGTACTATAGGATGGGGACATTGCTACAAGGGGACAAGGATGGGGAACATTACTATAAGATGGGGACAAGGATGGACACATTACTATAGATTGGGGACATCACTATAGGATGGGGACAAGGATGAACACATTAGTACAGGATGGGCACATTACGATAAGATGGGGACAAGGCTGGGGACATTACTATAGGATGGGGATAAGGATGGGCTGTTAAAAATATATCCCTTACATATATTTTTCTTCAAATACGTGATAAGGCGCATGAAAGACAAAGTTCAAAAATGTAAAAAATAAATACCGTATATACTGGCGTATAAGACGACTTTTTACCCCCTTAAAATAATGGCTACAGTGGGGGGTCGTCTTATACGCCAGATATACAGCGGTGACTACAATATGTTACCAAAAACCGCAGATTCGGGGAGGAGGGGACCTGTTCCTGACCTTAGGAGGGGTGGTGCCTCCTCCCCGGACCTACGGAGGCTGTGATTGGCTGACGAACGCCGCTCAACCAATCACAGCCACTGTAATGTTCCAGCCATTTAAAATGACTGAAACATTAAAATCCAGCCCTGGCCAGTGCAGCTGTAGCACTGGCCATTGGCTGGAGCTGGGTGACCTCACTGGATCACCCTCCCCCAGCTCCAATGCTCTGATTGGAGAGATCGGCCTTGTGACCGATTTCTCCAATCACAGTGGACCTGTTGCCGGTGACCGCCCCCGTCATCGTCCCTGCAGCACGCCAGCACACACAGTGAGTGTACACAGTGCACTTCAGCCCAGATCGAGCATCAGCTAGATCATGCACAGCGCATAAAATCATTACAGAATCAGTGTAATCAATGACATTCCAGAATCTGATGCACACACTGCGTTATTTGTGATCATACAGGTGGTAACTCAGGATCAGTAATGTATTCTACTCCAGAGCTACACTCACTATTCTGCTGGTGCAGTCACTGTGTACATACATTACTGATCCTGAGTTACCACCTGTATTATACTCCAGAGCTGCACTCACTATTCTGCTGGTGCAGTCACTGTGTACATACATTACATGACATCCTGTATTATACCACAGTGCAATGGCAGGGCGACAAGCTCCGGTCCCATGCTGTTATGAGACCGGAGCATGGGACCCGGAAGTTGCCGCGCTGCCATTGCACTGTACGAAAAGCATCCCGATCCGCCACTGCCCTCCGCGATCTGCCACCTGTCTCCCCGATCTCCTGCCCGCACCCTCACCCCCACACCTCCCGATCCGCTGCCGCCCTCCATCTGCCACAGTGCCACCGCTCCCCCCAATCTGCTGCCCGGCCCCTCACCTCCGTGCAGCAGATCGGAGGGAGCGGTGGCACTATGACAGATGGACAGTGAGTATATCCCAAATTCTATATTTTTAGGGCAGAAGTTGGGGGTCATCTTATACGCCCAGTCATCTTATACGCCGGCATATACGGTAGATGTATTTTATATCGAGTAAAATGGTTGCCAAAAATTCAGTTACAGTTCAGTTACAGAAAGGAAAAGAAAATAGTATTCTTTTTTCGCTTACATGAGGAGTTCAATAATAGTCCAATTCTTACTAAATCAATAGAAGTCTTCATTCATCTTTCCCAAGTTCCTGAATGGATGGCAAGCGTGATATACTGTAGGCCTGACAGCATGTGTTACTTCATCTTGGATGGGTGGATGGATTACGGCTCAGCTTCGACGTGTGTAGATTTACTCCCGGAGCAAGAGTGACCCCCTCCCATCATGTGTCATGTTATATATGCAGCTGTCCAAAACCATATAGGGTGATTCTGCTGAACGCATGAGGTCACTCACTAGCAGTTTCCAAAGAGCCAGTATATACAGGACTATGTCAGCAACTATCTTTATTCAATACAGACTCAAAATATTAATTTCTTATAAATACTGTTATCAATAAGCTATGCCGTCCAATATAGACAGGACTGTCAACATATACAGTGCCTACAAGTAGTATTCAACCCCCTGCAGATTTAGCAGGTTTACAAATTCGGAATTAACTTGGCATTGTGACATTTGGACTGTAGATCAGCCTGGAAGTGTGAAATGCACTGCAGCAAAAAAGAATGTTATTTCTTTTTTTTATTTTTTTTTTAAATTGTGAAAAGTTTATTCAGAGGGTCATTTATTATTCAACCCCTCAAACCACAAGAATTCTGTTTGGTTCCCCTAAAGTATTAAGAAGTATTTCAGGCACAAAGAACAATGAGCTTCACATGTTTGGATTAATTATCTCTTTTTCCAACCTTTTCTGACTAATTAAGACCCTCCCCAAACTTGTGAACAGCACTCATACTTGGTCAACATGGGAAAGACAAAGGAGCATTCCAAGGCCATCAGAGACAAGATCGTGGAGGGTCACAAGGCTGGCAAGGGGTACAACACCCTTTTCAAGGAGTTGGGCCTACCTGTCTCCACTGTTGGGAGCATCATCCGGAAGTGGAAGGCTTATGGAACTACTGTTAGCCTTCCACGGCCTGGACAGCCTTTGAAAGTTTCCAACCGTGCCGAGGCCAGGCTTGTCCGAAGAGTCAAGGCTAACCCAAGGACAACAAGGAAGGAGCTCTGGGAAGATCTCATGGCAGTGGGGACATTGGTTTCAGTCAATACCATAAGTAACGTACTCCACCGCAATGGTCTCCGTTCCAGACGAGCCCGTAAGGTACCTTTACTTTCAAAGCATCTTGTCAAGGCTCGTCTACAGTTTGCTCATGATCACTTGGATTACTCTGAGACAGACTGGTTCAAGGTTCTCTGGTCTAATGAGACCAAGATCGAGATCTTTGGTGCCAACCACACACGTGACGTTTGGAGACTGGATGGCACTGCATACGACCCCAAGAATACCATCCCTACAGTCAAGCATGGTGGCGGCAGCATCATGCTGTGGGGCTGTTTCTCAGCCAACGGGCCTGGCCATCTGGTCCGCATCCATGGGAAGATGGATAGCACGGCCTACCTGGAGATTTTGGCCAAGAACCTCCGCTCCTCCATCAAGGATCTTAAGATGGGTCGTCATTTCATCTTCCAACAAGACAATGACCCAAAGCACACAGCCAAGAAAACCAAGGCCTGGTTCAAGAGGGAAAAAATCAAGGTGTTGCAGTGGCCTAGTCAGTCTCCTGACCTTAACCCAATTGAAAACTTGTGGAAGGAGCTCAAGATTAAAGTCCACATGAGACACCCAAAGAACCTAGATAACTTGGAGAAGATTTGCATGGAGGAGTGGGCCAAGATAACTCCAGAGACCTGTGCCGGCCTGATCAGGTCTTATAAAAGACGATTATTAGCTGTAATTGCAAACAAGGGTTATTCCACAACATATTAAACCTAGGGGTTGAATAATAATTGACCCACACTTTTATGTTGAAAATTTATTAAAATTTAACTGAGCAACATAACTTGTTGGTTTGTAAGATTTATGCATCTGTTAATAAATCCTGCTCTTGTTTGAAGTTTGCAGGCTCTAACTTATTTGCATCTTATCAAACCTGCTAAATCTGCAGGGGGTTGAATACTACTTGTAGGCACTGTATAATTTGTCCTATTATAAAGTGTTTGATAACTAGATGTATTAACTTTAATGATTTTACATGGGCACATTACTATAACATGGGGACAAGGATGAGGCACATTACTACAAGATGGGGACAAGGATGGGGAACATTACTTTAGGATGGGGAGAAGAATGAGCACATTACTGTGGGATGGGGACTAGGATGGGGCACAATACTACAAGGGGACAAGAATGGGCACGTTACAACAAGATGGGGAACATTACTAAAAGATGTTGCTCAAAATTTTTATATAGTGCTAATTGGAACACTATTAGTTACAAGAAAGGAATAAAATGTAAAAAAAAAATTTTTTTTTTATATTTAAACAAAGAACGTTTGCTATAATAAACAAGTGAAAATGTTCAAAATCAGTGATCTAAAGGTGTGTAAAAAAAAAATTATATTATACATGGTACCAATAAAAATGTCACTTTGTCCTGCAAAGAATGCGGCCCGATAAATTATTTTTTTTCCTCTGTGCGGCCCATACAACCAGCCGAGTTTGAGACCCCTGGTCTAAATGATTGATTGACTGAACAGCTGTTAACCATAATCTGTCCAGAGTTTGAAGCTTCAACTGAAAAAAAAAACCCTTTTTAACTTCAAGGTCATATATATAATTTAAAATAAAATAAGTTTAAAGTATATAAGTATTAGCAATGGAGGAATGTATTCATAATATATCTTATTTACAGTTAGGTCCAGAAATATTTGGACAGTGACACAATTTTTGCGAGTTGGGCTCTGCATGCCACCACATTGGATTTGAAATGAAACCTCTACAACAGAATTCAAGTGCAGATTGTAACGTTTAATTTGAAGGTTTGAACAAAAATATCTGATAGAAATTGTAGGAATTGTACACATTTCTTTACAAACACTCCACATTTTAGGAGGTCAAAAGTAATTGGACAAATAAACCAAACCCAAACAAAATATTTTTATTTTCAATATTTTGTTGCGAATCCTTTGGAGGCAATCACTGCCTTAAGTCTGGAACCCATGGACATCACCAAACGCTGGGTTTCCTCCTTCTTAATGCTTTGCCAGGCCTTTACAGCCGCAGCCTTCAGGTCTTGCTTGTTTGTGGGTCTGTCCGTCTTAAGTCTGGATTTGAGCAAGTGAAATGCATGCTCAATTGGGTTAAGATCTGGTGATTGACTTGGCCATTGCAGAATGTTCCACTTTTTTGCACTCATGAACTCCTGGGTAGCTTTGGCTGCATGCTTGGGGTCATTGTCCATCTGTACTATGAAGCGCCGTCCGATCAACTTTGCGGCATTTGGCTGAATCTGGGCTGAAAGTATATCCCGGTACACTTCAGAATTCATCCGGCTACTCTTGTCTGCTGTTATGTCATCAATAAACACAAATGACCCAGTGCCATTGAAAGCCATGCATGCCCATGCCATCACGTTGCCTCCACCATGTTTTACAGAGGATGTTGTGTGCCTTGGATCATGTGCCGTTCCCTTTCTTCTCCAAACTTTTTTCTTCCCATCATTCTGGTACAGGTTGATCTTTGTCTCATCTGTCCATAGAATACTTTTTCATAACTGAGCTGGCTTCATGAGGTGTTTTTCAGCAAATTTAACTCTGGCCTGTCTATTTTTGGAATTGATGAATGGTTTTCATCTAGATGTGAACCCTTTGTATTTACTTTCATGGAGTCTTCTCTTTACTGTTGACTTAGAGACAGATACACCTACTTCACTGAGAGTGTTTTGGACTTCAGTTGATGTTGTGAACGGGTTCTTCTTCACCAAAGAAAGTAAGCAGCGATCATCCACCACTGTTGTCATCCGTGGACGCCCAAGCCTTTTTGAGTTCCCAAGCTCACCAGTCAATTCCTTTTTTCTCAGAATGTACCCGACTGTTGTTTTTGCTAATCCAAGCATGTCTGCTATCTCTCTGATGGATTTTTTCTTTTTTTTCAGCCTCAGGATGTTCTGCTTCACCTCAATTGAGAGTTCCTTAGACCGCATGTTGTCTGGTCACAGCAACAGCTTCCAAATGCAAAACCACACACCTGTAATCAACCCCAGACCTTTTAACTACTTCATTGATTACAGGTTAACGAGGGAGACGCCTTCAGAGTTAATTGCAGCCCTTAGAGTCCCTTGTCCAATTACTTTTGGTCCCTTGAAAAAGAGGAGGCTATGCATTACAGAGCTATGATTCCTAAACCCTTTCTCCGATTTGGATGTGAAAACTCTCATATTGCAGCTGGGAGTGTGCACTTTCAGCCCATATTATATATATAATTGTATTTCTGAACATGTTTTTGTAAACAGCTAAAATAACAAAACTTGTGTCACTGTCCAAATATTTCTGGACCTAACTGTATATACATATTCCTTTAGTAATAATAGTAATGATGTGTGTCAGGATTTAATCAAATTATAGATAGGTAAAACCCACATCAAAGGTTACTTTGAAGACTCACATTCTAAAATAATTATTCGTAATGTCTTTACTTTTATACAGTTTTGTGTTATTTTATTTTACTGATATACAGATTGGTAAACATATTCTTTTCAAATATAAAATAAATGTAGATTGCTGACGATATAATCCTGTTCATGAGCAAACCTAAAACGCAATTGAGTAGAGTCATAGTGTTGAGGAGGACCTTTCCATCAAATACTTAATTAACCTCTTGACAAGGGATTGTGGGACATGTCGATTTGCCTTACATAATTCAGGTTTCAGATCATATACATGACACAGATATAAAGATGGCCGCCATTTCCTGTTATCCACACCTTGCTTGGAATGCAAGGAATGTCCAGATGAAAGAAGACCACCATATAAGGGAAGACCCCTGGTCAAGCTAGAAGACCAACCCAAAGATCAGATGACATTACAGACCAAACCATCAGCATGGATCCACTAAATGACGTCCCTCCCATCGTCATGGTTTCATCCACTGGTCAGACCCGCCCATCAACAGCAACACAGATCTCCCCATTCGCTAGCCCATGAACTGTCCCACTAAATGGGCATATCTGAACTTGTGTACGCCCCTAGCCTATATCAAGAGGATGCATGAGTCTCCTCAGTCTGTTCGGTGCCATTTCTAGTGACCAAGAAGAGACTTCATATCCGACTGTGTCTGGTGTGAATTCTTTTATGCATGCACTTGGCCTATACCAATTTGGCCAGGCAGTAAGCAACTAGTGATCTCTGGTTAAAGGCCCCGTCACACTAAGCAACATCGCTAGCAACATCGCTGCTAACGAACAACGTTTGTGACGTAGCAGCGATGTTGCTAGTGATGTCGCTGTGTGTGACATCCAGCAACAACCTGGCCCCTGCTGTGAGGTCGTTGGTTGCTGCTGAATGTCCTGGGGCATTTTTTAGTTGTTGCTGTCCCGCTGTGAAGCACAGATCGCTGTGTGTGACAGCGAGACAGCAACAACTAATGTGCAGGCAGCAGGAGCCGGCTTCTGCGGAGGCTGGTAAACACAGTAAACATCGGGTAACCAAGAAGCACTGTCCTTGGTTACCCGATATTTACCTTTGTTACCAGCGTCCACCGCTCTCACTGTAAGTGCCGGCTCCTGCTGTGTGCATATGTAGCTGCAGGACACATCGGGTTAATTAACCCGATGTGTGTTGTAGCTAGGAGAGCAGGGAGCCAGCACTAAGCATTGTGCGCTGCTCCCTACTCTGTGCACATTTAGCTGCAGTACACATTGGGTAATTAACCCGATGTGTGCTGTAACTAGGAGAGCAGGGAGCCAGCGCTCAGTGTGCGCTGCTCCTTGCTCTGTGCACGTGTAGCTCCGTGCGCTGGTAACCAAGGTAAATATCGGGTTGGTTACCCGATATTTACCTTAGTTACCAAGCGCAGCATCTTCCACGCGGCACTGGGGGCTGGTCACTGGTTGCTGGTGAGCTCACCAGCAACTCTTGTAGCGACGCTCAAGCGATCCCTGCCAGGTCAGGTTGCTGGTGGGATCGCTGGAGCGTCGCAGTGTGACATCTCACCAGCAACCTCCTAGCAACTTACCAGCGATCCCTATCGTTGTTGGGATCGCTGGTAAGTTGTTTAGTGTGACTGGACCTTAAGAGTTCACCCTAACATTATTGGCGCCAACGTGGAGCCATCAGACGTCGACACCCGGAAACCCTTGGAATCGGCAATTGGAACGGCAGGACGAGCTCCACACCTTGAGAAAGGAGATTGATCGCCTCCCATTAAACACGGTGAGTCTGCTGATTTTTATAATCTGTAGTCTTTCCTGTGTGATCTCGGGGTGTGTGGCACTGATTGCCTGACTGTGTCCGGTTTTCAGGGTCTCTGTACACGGCAGACGGGTCTCACGGCTGCTGGCCATATTAATTGCGGAAGAACCATCACGTATTCAGTTGCCTGCTGCCTGTTTGTCTCAAGGGGAGATTGACTGGTAGTTAAAAGAGCAAGTGGGTTTGTGAGCAGTGTCTGGAAACAAAAAGGATATTGTCTGTCACATGGTTTGTGGTTGCCTGTGATATGGTTTGTGGTTTTTTGTAGTGCCAAGCTCAGACTGAGTGCAGAGCTTTTTGTAGTGCCAAGCTCAGACTGAGTGCAGAGCCAGATGTAAGTGCCAAGCTCAGACTGAGTGCAGAGCCAGATGTAAGTGCCAAGATCAGCTAGACTTAAGTGCAGAGCCATATGTAAGGGCCCAGCTTTGGCTAGACTGAGTGCAGAGCCTTACGTTATACATAAATCTAACCTTTTTAAAGTGTTTTCCTGGAGTGAATTGGCTGGTATAGACACCTTGTAGCCAGGGGTGACACCATTGGTGTTTTTGTGAATTACAGGACGCAGAAATCAGACAGGAACCACATGACAGAGTAAGGAAGGATTTGGAAGTGTATGCTGCAAACCCTAGGCTTTCTTTAGTGTTTCAGTTGTGTCATCTCCCCATCTCTTTGTTTGTCTGTTATTCTTATCTTGGTATGCATAGAGAAAGATTGCTTGTTTGGTGTTGTTTATCTTGAGAGAAAGATGGAGAAATTGATGAAGTTGTGTGTAGTTGTAGTCGGAAAAAAATCCGGAAACCATGTGCTATTTTTGGTTGCAGCCATTTTAGGTCAGATTTTAAAATGGTGGACGAAGCACATGGCTGAGGCATGATTGAAACAAAGACAGGAAGTGAGTCGGGGGATGTGTGAAGACCATGTGCTCTGTAAATGTTTGAACAAAGACTGGGTGGACTATTATATACTTAGACAGAAAAATAAGGGGTTTTTTTATCTACAATTAGACTTAGATCTAGGACAAATGTATGTGTGGTGTGTATGTATAAAATCCAGACTATAGAATATAGGGGGAAATAGTTGAGGAGGGAAAAAAAAAAAAAAAAAAAGTTTCCCTTCCCCTTCCCCCCACATGATGCTACAATCCCAACTAAGAGAAAGAAATCACGTGCTGCGGGGCCATTTTCTACAGGCATCAGTGGAGCTGACAAAACTGCAGCCACTGAATAACATGAAGTGTTAGTAAATGTTTATAGCACTAAAAGATGGAATATTGAATGATTGGGTAGTTGTGGAAGACACTTAATATAGATCCAGTGTGCAGGTTGGATTGAGTCAGGACAGTCACAAGGAGCAATATCTTATTAATTAATAAGAAATAAAAGAATAAGAGAAAAACCTTAAAATAAACGTATCTTTGAGGCAGATGTCATGATAAATAATACATATTCCAATTACGAATGTGGCAAATAATCCTGAGAGTTGAATGTTTTAAAAAAATAGATAAATATATCCATGGGATATCCATGTCTTGGAGAAAGGAAAATAAATAAATAAATAAATAATAATAAAAAAAATCCAACAGAAGGAGGGAGATATCACACGTGTCCAGGGAAAATGAACAGTGTGCTTTTGGGGGAAGGAGCAACTTTTAGAAAAAAAAAACAAAACCTGTAGTGCAGGCTTATTATCTCACCTTCGATCTATTGTGAGAGCAGCCCAAGAGAGAAAAAAAAAAAAGGGGCTTCCTGCATTTAATTCATTGCAAATTATATTGAAAAAAGGTCATTGACAATAGTTTTATTTTACTAATTTTATCCCAAAGAAATAAAAGTCAACTGTGGACATATTTAGATTCATTGATAGCTTTTCAAGCATAGAAGTCTGTTAGATAATTTTTCTATGGCAAATCAACATTTTGTTTTCCCACATGGCCAGTTTATTTGTTCTAGATTATTTTATCCCTTCAAGCTATAGGACAGTATCACAGAGATGCTGATAATCTCCTCAATGTTTCAAATATGAACACCCCTACATCCAATATACAAAGGTTGTGCTACATTATTATAGTTATTAATATTATTATTAATATCATAATTTATTAATATATTTATTAATAATTACAATAATTTGATTTAAGGAATGTGGATTATTTATGGAATTCTGTGTTTTATATTTAATGTATTGAATAATCTGTTTTCTTTTTATAGAAAGAAAGATTGTAATGCAGATTTCTGTGGTTCAAGCGAAAGTTGAAAAGCCATTGAAATGGATTTCCATTATGAAATTATACATAACATAACATAATATTTATGGTGTTCCCCGTTAGGTACAATCTATACAATGTGACTTTCATGCCTAAATGTAGAGCTCCGAGGCCACACATTTTTTTGAATCTAATTATGTTTTGGATAATAGATTCAAAAAGGGGGTAAAGATGATGCAGAAAGTCACACATTATTTAAGGTTTTAATTTGTTCATTGATTCAGTTTTTCTATTAAGTTTTCTTTATATTTTTATCTGTAAGGAGGATACAGCAGACAGACATATCTCATGATTGCTCTGCTGTAACAAGAATTGTCAGGTTTTGAACATGTATCAGATGAGCCCATTGCTAATGCAGATTTTGAGTTTTTTCATAGATGGATCCAGATACCAAGATGCTGGTTGATTCTGCACTGGATATGCTGAGGTTACGCAACATGAGGTAATAAAAATCAAACCACTCACTCCTCTCCCATCGGAATAGGAAAATGAGATGAAGATTTGCGATCACTGTGGTTCGTAGAGCGGAGTGGGGTAAGATAGTCAAATGTGGATTGTGACGTGATAAACCTATAAAGACCGTAGAGTGTGTATGAACCCAGGTGGAGGCGCTCTCCTGTTATCAAAAGAGCCGGTGACTGATGGAGCAGACAACAAAGAAGCAGTGAATGGGCCTAGAGTTGAGAGTCCTTTACCAATGCAGACCAGTACCTCGGTGGCTCCTGTCACGTTGTCACGTCGTCACGTCGTCCGTGACATCTGTCACTCCTTGTGTTCTTAAATCCTTACAGGAACAAGCGATTCAGCAAGGAACGGAGTGTGAGACGCAGGGAGCCGGCTGACTGAGGAAGGTCTGTGGATAAAGGGCGGTAAGCTTTCTCTGCCATAAGCGCTCTACTCAATAATGGCCCAGGTAATCAATGAAGACGTGACAAATAGTGTAGTTGTGGACAAGATCTGGGCAGCACCACTGCTCAGTACCCAGGTGACCAGATACATCAAGTCCTGTAAGACGTTTGTCTATTATGGTACAAAAACTGTAAAGACCTCGTAGAAACACCCCCCTCATCCGCTCTACTGCTCCAGTGATTGCAGATTAATCATATACATCTACCATGAGTAGGTTTATATGAGTTTTGTGCGTGTTGTGTGAATTTCTTTTCAGGCCTGCTGTGAAACATATCCAGTATGGAAAACATTACTGCTGAAAAACTCATGATGCTGGTGGTATGTAAAAATGGAGTTCCTAAAAAGTGGTAAAAGTACATACTCTATAGCACAGGTCATTATAGAGATCTTACAGTACCTGGGGATGCCCCTGATGAACCCCTGTCTGCCACTGCGAAGAGGGGAGAAATGCGTTGCGCTTCTTTCATGCTAAGTGTCTGATAAATATGCGTTTATTTTATTAGCCTGAGTGTGAATTGGACAGTGGAGAGTCTGTGATTGGACGAGATCTCCTCATGACTTTACCTGGCCTTATTATTATTATATTTATACAGTGGGTACATGTTATACATGTGAGATATTTAATTTATTTTAGGGTTTGGTTCTTGAATTTGCTGTATCATATTGATTTAAGCTACCAAACAGCTATGTAAATACAGAGTGTGAATATTTAATCTTTGGGAAGGAATTGGATATATATAATTGCATATTGACGCCTCTTTATCCCTGTATCTCACGGTTTCTATATTCCCTCACTGACATTAGCAGCATGTATTAGCATTAGCAGTGTAGGGATAGGAAGGGTGAGCCGTCTGTGAGCAGGGGCACCAATTCGCCTTAAAGGGTGCCGACCTCCGCTGCGAGGTAGGGAGAGTTTAGGGCTATTGCCCCAATCCCTGCCCCCTCCTTTATTGGAATATGTAATTGTGTCTATAGTCACATGGGTGTATGTTGTTTAAAATTTTAATGATTATAACATAAAAATGTAACGATCCCCAAGATAATGGTGGACGCTGGCAAATCATGTAGCAAATTTTCCTTTTTCTTAATAATTAGATCTTTATATAAGATATTTTTGGTTTAGCACCTACAATGTGATTATATTTCTTAGATACTTTAGATACAGTGTGATGTCCTGACCAGTGATGTACGAGCCGTATACGACTGCCTATATAGTGTGTTAAACATGTGTATCCTCCAATTCCAGATCCTAAATCAGTGTCAGGAGCACGTGGTCTCCAGCCAGGAGACTGGGTGATCCTAAAAAGACAAGTCAGGATGAGCCATGAGTCAGAATCAGATGGGCCGATCCAGCTGTTCCAAACCACAGCGACTAGCGACTTCCATGAAGCTTGAGGGAAAACCCATCTGGAGACAACAGCCGCTGTAAATAGTCCATCGAACCGGCAGAATGAGAGTCACAACACACATAGTGCTGGATTATTTCACATAGAACCTTATGGAGAATTTCTAGATTGGGGATGAAACATGGGAAATAACCATGATAAGGGAACAATGGGTACAGGAACATTATACAAATAAGGGCTCATGGTGGAAAAAACATTATCTGACCTGAACCAGCTCATTAGTTTAAGGATGTAAGTGACGTTTTAAGGGTAACATATACTTGCAGGTAACTGGTATTGTCTTATTTGTTGGTATTTGAAGCCGTAAAAGTGCTACTCTGTGTTACTGAAGGTAATCGGATCCATGCATAAGGAAAATCTTGTTAAAGGCCTCCTGGTGGTAGATTAGGGACCCAAGACAAGAAGAGATCCATTAGTGTTGTGATACAATTAGGTGTATTAAAAGTAGAAAAGTCTCGAAGACGCGGACAGCACTTGGATATTGACTGAGAATCAGTCTTTCAGAAACAGTAACGCTAAAAGCTGCAGCATAACGGTAAGAAGCTTATTCTTACAATTGCCTTACTCTTTCTAATTGATTAATCTCAAAATCTGAGTGAGCTCTTCAGCATTAAATAGTCTGTTCTAAGGACTGGGACATTACCTGTGCCTCTGTGAACTGTGTGCGGGATGTGATCAACTCTCTGATCAGCAGTCTGTACCAGCGGGGGCAAAGGCTTAGCATTGCTTGTATAGCGGATAGCAAAATGAAAAAAGGTTGCAGTTAAAGCATTAGAGCTGATTTGTTAGAGGACCACGGTAGGATCAGGTTAATAAAGTTTTTAGGGGGGACTGTTGAGGAGGACCTTTCCATCAAAAAAGGGCTGGATGATTTCCTCAGTACACAAAACATTGTTGGTTATAAATGACTTAGTGACTAAATGTAGAACTGGTGGAGGAAGGTTGAACTAGATGGACCTAGGTCTTTTTTCAACCTAAGTAACTATGTAACTATGGAAATACTTAATTAACCTCTTGACAAGGGATTGTGGGACATATGTCGATTTGCCTTACATAATTCAGGTTTCAGATCATATACATGACACAGATATAAAGATGGCCGCCATTTTCTGTTATCCACACCTTGCTTGGACTGCAAGGAATGTCCAGATGAAAGAAGACCACCATATAAAGGGAAGACCCCTGGTCAAGCTAGAAGACCAACCCAAAGATCAGAAGACATCACAGACCAAACCATCAGCATGGATCCACTAAATGACGTCCCTCCCATTGTCATGGTTTCATCCACTGGTCAGACCCACCCATCAAAAGCAACACGGATCTCCCCATTCGCTAGCCCATGAACTGTCCCACTAAATGGGCATATCTGAACTTGTGTACGCCCCTAGCCTATATCAAGAGGATGCATGAGTCTCCTCAGTCTGTTCGTTGCCATTTCTAGTAACAAAGAAGAGACTTCATATCCGACTGTGTCTGGTGTGAATTCTTTTATGCATGCACTTGGCCTATACCAATTTGGCCAGGCAGTAAGCAACTAGTGATCTCTGGTTAAGAGTTCACCCTAACAATAGAACAAATTGAAGAGTTTGGGAGGTTAGCAGGGTTTAGACTTAACAAAAACAAATGTGAAATTCTCTTCTTGGACGGAAAGAGAGCGCAGGGGGAGCTGAGTGCATTATGTGACATTCCAATAGCTAGAAATACAATTAAATACTTGGGAGTACAGGTTGGGAGGGATACAAAGACCATATATTCATTAAATTATTCCCCTATGATCGGGAAAATTGAAATCACTGATTTGTAGAGACACAGTGATGACTTGGAAGCCGGTTAGGAAAAAGTTCGGGTTAGCCTGGAACATCTCCGAATTCCTTAATATATGGGCTTGTCCTGACTTTCCACAGGGAAGGGAAAACGATCTCTTTAAAGAGTGGAGGGAAAAAGGGATTAGAACTCTAAAAAGCCTGATGCATGATACAGAACGGAGATGGATGACGTGCGAGGAATTGAAAGCAAAGTATGACTTGCGCTTATTCCAAACTCTCCAGTTTGAACAGGTGAAACAAGGGATAATGAAGAAATTACACAACATAACTAACGAATATGAGGCAAATCAGTTGGATGCGATCATATTAAGGGACATCCATGCCACAAATATATCAAGTCTTTATGGAAGTATGAGAGAAGTGTTAGTCCCTAACATATCAGGAAGAATGTTGGAAGGGTGGGCAAGGCAGTTGGGAGATCAAGAGGGGGAGGAGAAGATTTTGAATGGTTGGATGGTGATGAGGAAGAAGATTGTGAATGAGAACTTAAGAGATACCCAATTCAGGATCATACATAGAGCTATTTATGGATTTAATATATTGAATGCAAGACATCCAGATAAGATGATGAGTTGTCCAAATTGTGGTACGGAAAAAACAGATCTAAATCATGGGATATGGCAATGCGAGAGGATTGAAAGATTTTGGAAACAAGTCCAGGGGGTAGTGAGGAAAATTTGGAATAGAAATGTGGAGTTAGAGCCAATGGTCTGGTTATTTCACTATCAGCATCGGGAGGAGGGAGAGAAAGGGGGAGACAAGTTACCGAATCTTTTCCATGATATAGCAATGATAAGTAAAAGGGCTATTCTTCAGAAGTGGCTGGTGAAGGAAATACCAACAAAAGAAGAACTTGTTAATCAATTGAAAAAAACGCTCATGTTGGAGAAGGTGGTGGAGAGATGTAAAGAAAGGATGACAGCAAAATTTTTTAGTAAATGGAGAAAGTTCATAAGCGTTATATGTTCTAGAGAAGAAATAATACAAATAATGTCCACATTTATGTCTACGGCATGGTACATGAAGGAAGATCTGTCAGGGTCCCTGTGCGAGCTGAAAGTATAGCTGGCTAGAGTCTGGGTCGTGTCGCATGGAGAGGGGAGGGGGGGGCGGATGGGAGGGATAGTGTTTATAAGTAATGTTTGTAACAAGTTATGAAGGAAGGCAGAAGGGGGGTAGCGGAGACTGAATAATGGAAATATAAACTGACGAAGAAGGGGAAGGAGCAAATTTGAGGACAGTGACAAATATTTGGTTGATAAATTGTAGAGACTATGTTATTTGCTATTTTGATTTGTTGACCCTTATTTTCTTCATTCTGTACCCTATTTTAGCATTTCAAGAAAATAAATAAAAATTTGGTTTAAAAAAAAAAAAAAAAAAGAAATGTAGAATTTTATCCTGAAGATTTACAAAATCATTTTAAATGTAATCTTGATATATGATTTTTTTCATAACATTATATTTTATGATATTAAAAAGCAAGTTTTTGGTCTTAATTACATATTTATGTTTGATTAATATACATGTCTTCACAATATTTTATTAATCAATATTAATCAAGTTCAAAGAATAATTATTGGGAAAAATAAATGTATATACTAAAGAAGAGTATTAGCTGAAAAAATTACATGACTTAATTATTTTTATGATTTGATGATATGCCAGGTATGGAAATCATATAGAATATTGGTAATATTAAAGTTATGTGCTTATTAAGGACATAAATTACATAAACATAAGAAGCTTTATTTTTATTCCAACTTTTTTTTTTTTTAACAACTTTTTAATGAATTTTAAACAGAATTACTTTTACAATCTGCTCTCATACAAAGAGCATTCCATTGATGACATTATAATCAAAACAGTCGCCCCCCCCCCCCTCCTGCACGCGACCAGAAGCAACTTAAAATAGCTAACTTATGCAATTGGTATGTGTCCATTGAGCAGTTCAAGAAGGTACCAAGAGGTCTGTCCAAACTGAGATTTAAGTCTATCCTTAAGCACTGCAGACAAGTTAGGTATAAATAAAGACCATGTTTCAAAGGAACGCTTAGTCAACTTCTCCTTATTCGACAGAGCATTCAGCCAATCCATTTTGAATATGAACATTAGTTTTGTTTGGATAAACGCTAGAGAGGGTGCTTCAGGATTTACCCAGAGATGTAGGATTCTTTTCCTAGTGGCAGAGGCCCAAATAGTTAACATTGCCCTGGTACCTCTCGGAAGACTTTGTTGAACCTCCTCCAACATGTTAAAAATCGCCCACTGTTGTGTCAGAGCAAACTGAATATTGTATGTATTTTGTAAGACTGAGTGAATGCTTTTCCATACTCCCTGTATCTGAACATAGTCCCATAAGTGGTAAAACATGTCAGCGTCTCTTATGCCACATTTAGAACAAGAGTATAGGGCAGTTGTGTCCATTTTTGATTGAATTTTTGGAGTAATGTATGCTCTATGTAGAATCATCATGGCCATATCTGTATAGCTACTGGATGAGAGAAATTTACATTACAACAGTGTGGCTTGTAAGAAATCCTTTACCTAGAACTCTGGCATGTCTACCTTCCATTTTGCTGGATCCGTTGTTTTCCCCTCCCATGTCCAAACTGTACGAAACATTGAATAAACCTGCCTAGTCGAGGACGCCTGCTTTCTTGCCCTCCTAAGAAAGCTATCCACATTTCCTCCAAGATCTCCCTTTGGCTTGTCAACGAGATATTTTTGTGCCAAACTACGCGCCTGAAGAAAAAGAAAAGGCTGACCTACAAAGGCTGGAAAGCGGTGTGCCGCCTTCTCGCTAGCAAGGAACGACCAATCAGGCTCCAATAGATCTGCAGCATAAGCACCACCCTGCATTGACAATGTTTCATAAATCCTCGGAGGGCGACCCTGGAGGAATCCTGGATTTCCAATAAAGGGTTGAAATGGGGAACTTGAAGTGTTAATTTTACGAGTTTCCTCACCTTCCTCCATGTTTGTATAGTATGCCATAGTGTTGGATGATCCCTAACCTCACTCAGTAATTCCTCGTTCCCTAAATGCAGCAATGCTGTTAACGAGACTTGTGAACATAGATGTTGTTCCAGTTGTACATTGGCAAAGTGAGATATTCCTTGTGCCCAGTCCACCAGGTATCTCAAATTTGCTGCTAGATTATATCTCCCCAGATCTGGAAGATTTATGCCCCCTGCCTCTTTTGGTAATTGAAGTTTGTAATTTGGTTAATTACCCGATGTGTACTCCGGCTACGTGTGCAGAGAGCAGGGAGCCGGCACTGACAGCTGAGAGCGGCGGACGCTGGTAACGAAGGTAAATATCGGGTAACCAAGGTAAAGGCTTCTTGGTTACCCACTGTTTACCGTGGTTACCAGCGTCCGCAGAAGCCGGCTCCTGCTGCCTGCACATTCAGTTGTTACTCTCTCGCTGTCACACACAGCGATGTGTGCTTCACAGCGGGAGAGCAACAAT
Source organism: Anomaloglossus baeobatrachus (assembly GCF_048569485.1). Classification (NCBI taxonomy): domain Eukaryota; kingdom Metazoa; phylum Chordata; class Amphibia; order Anura; family Aromobatidae; genus Anomaloglossus; species Anomaloglossus baeobatrachus. The sequence continues at coordinate 502,673,800 of NC_134357.1, forward strand.
TAAAAAATGGCCTAGGACATTCAGCAACAACCAACGACCTCACAGCAGGGGCCAGGTTGTTGCTGGATGTCACACTAAGCAACATCGCTAGCAAGTTGTGCCTCAGCAGCGATGTTGCTAGCGATGTTGCTTAGTGTACGGTACCTTTATATGCTTATTGATCAATATAGCTACCCCTCTTTGTTTTCTTGTAAATTACGCTTCTGCGCATACGGCATATTTTCTGCTGTGAAGAAATGGGTGATTGCCCTTCATTCAGTGTGTTTCCTGTAAGAAGACAATATGGCAATTTAAACGATGTAGATAATTTAAAACTTTTTTTCTCTTGTGTTAGTCATTTATCATATTCCAGAAGGAGGAATTATTTGTAAAATTATAAACAACCTATTTGGGTTCCCACGTCCATCCCAGCGAGTAAACGCGACAACCCATATGACAGCTAAACTAAAGGTACGCACGCAGAGCCCTCTAACCCCTTCCCATCTAAACAAAAACCTTAACCTAATGACAATGTCACCTGCCTCTCTGGCAGTCCTGACACTGAAAAAAAAAAAAGAAAAACAGAATGAACATCAGAACTGTAGCACAGTGACGTCTCCAATTTAAGTGTCTATGTTGACTGCTGGCGAAGCTCCATTTTCCTGAAGAAGATAATTTAAAGCCAACTTAGGATCTTCAAAAGTCCAATTCTTTCCCCCTGTAGTGACGCATAGAACAGCAGGATACAGTAGACTGAAGCAAATATTTTTTTCCACCAATAGTTTGCATACTGGATTGAAGGCTTTGCGTCTTGTTGTCAAGGCTGCTGAGTAATCTTGGGACAAAAGCCGTTTAGAGTTAGTTATTGTATGTAAGTGAGCAATTTTTCCTCAATGCTGTCAGCAATTTGATCTTGTCTTGGAAGTCCAGGACCTTAAAAATTACTTGTCTGGGTCTGACCTCTCCATCATTTCGAGGTGGGCCCACTCTGTGAGCCCTTTCGATAGCAATTGGCCCCGACTTTAGATCCAATTTCAAAGCTCGTGGTAGCCATTCTGAAGTGAGTTTCAGTAGATCAGCTTGCCGAACCGATTCAGGGAGGCCCACCAACCTTAAATTAGTGTGCCTAGACCTGTTCTCAAGATCATCTACCTTGTCCAGCAATACAGCAATGTCCTTATTCCTGCTCTCCAGCATCTATGAAATTTCCTTTAGAGAGTTCTCCATGTCAGAGACCCTCTGCTCCACATCTGTAAGCCTTGAACCCTGGGCATTAACTTGGGTGACTATAACGTCTAATGAAGACTGGAAGGCTGTGAGCCACTCATCAATCACCAGCATCAAGAGATCCATGATGGCCTGAGCAGTGGCCTGGGGTGCATCTGTAGTTGCCTCAGGGGAAGCACCTGGAGATGGGGGTGCATTTTGGTTTTGTCTTTGCGGTCTAATTCCTTTACTTGATTGTGTGGCATTGCCCTTACCCACAAATTTATCCATAGTAAGTACTGTAAATATGGAGCTTCTTTAGAGACTGTGGGGACGTCACAATAACATAAACTTAATTACATCTGTGTGGTAAACTTGGCTGTTTCACAATTATTTCCACGCTGTGTATGAGAGTGTATAGATGTTACTTGAAAAAGACCAGCCAGAAGGGCAGGAGGCAGGCCAGATGACTGATCCCACTTTTGTTTGCTTTTCACCCTCTTTCATACTGTCAGTGCTGGTGAAGTAGGGGTTAATCAAGTTGAGCTGTGATGTACTTCAGGCTTATCTGCCTCTGTTTACTCTTGCAGATTACAGGTCTTGTGCAGCAGCCATTTAAGTGAGATGAGAACTGCAGGGATGTAGCTCCCCCCTCCTCAGCCCTCTGTCTTCCTTTATCTCCTGACCTGCTCTCACAGCGGAATGTCTCCCGAGGCTCTCAGCTCCCCCCTCGCCCCTCACTCACAGTATCTCTGACGGTCGGCCTGCCCACGGAGCTCTGTGTGACAGGTAAACACAGCATGCACTGTCCTGTATGCTCAGCCTTGTGCTGCTCGGCGTGACGTGCTTCTAGGACCCCCGGGGACACAGGAGAGCCGGGCTAAAGGTACCGTCACACTAAGCAACATCGCTAACAACATCGCTGCTGATGCACAACTTGCTAGCGATGTTGCTTAGTGTGACATCCAGCAACAACCTGGCCCCTGCTGTGAGGTCATTGGTTGTTGCTGAATGTCCTGGGCCATTTTTTAGTTGTTGCTCTCCCGCTGTGAAGCACACATCGCTGTGTGTGACAGCGACAGAGCAACAACTAAATGTGCAGGCAGCAGGAGCCGGCTTCTGCGGACGCTGGTAACCACGGTAAACAGCGGGTAACCAAGAAGCCCTTACCTTGGTTACCCGATATTTACCTTCGTTACCAGCATCCGCCGCTCTCAGCTGACAGTGCCGGCTCCCTGCTCTCTGTACACGTAGCCGGAGTACACATTGGGTAATTAACCCCATGTGTAGTCTGGCTATGTGTGCAGGGAACAGGGAGCCGGCACTGGCAGTGTGAGAGCCGCAGACGCTGGTAACGAAGGTAGATATCGGGTAACCAAAGTAAGGGCTTCTTGGTTACCCGCTGTTTACCGTGGTTACCAGCGTCCGCAGAAGCCGGCTCCCTGCTGCCTGCACACGTAGCAGAGTACACATCGGGTAATTAACCCGATGTGTACTGTGGCTAGGAGTGTAGGGAGCCGGCGCTAAGCGGTGTGCGCTGGTAACCCAGGTAAATATCGGGTTGGTTACCCGATATTTACCTTAGTTACCAAGCGCAGCATGCTTCCACGTGTAGCGACGCTCCAGCGATCCCTGCTAGGTCAGGTTGATGGTGGGATCGCTGGACATCTCACCAGCGACCTCCTAGCAACTTACCAGCGATCCCTATCAGGTTGTATCGTTGATGGGATCGCTGGTAAGTTGTTTAGTGTGACTGGGCCTTAAGGCTACACTGCCCTTGTCCTGACCTTATCCCCACTACCTGGTTTTCGGTAAGCCCTCTGCTGATTCCTATTTGGGCTTTTCTCAGGCTGTAACAGGGAGCGCTCTTAAAAAGCGGCCATTCCAAAGCTCCGCCTCCCGGAAGTCCTTTATACCAACTTTTATCCTTTATTTTTATTCCGATTTTCATTTTTATTCCTATTTTTATTTTGATTATTTTTTATTCAATATTTGAATTTTTAATCAAAATTTTTATTCTAGAATTTAATTTTTCCTTCTAATATTTAATATCTCAATTGAGAAAACACTTCAATATTTAGTTAAGTAATATCTAATATAAGAATATTACTTTATTAAATATCATTATGTGCAAGTTAATCACATGAAAAGGAAAAGTTTAAATTTTTTTGGGAAGAAAAAACCCCCACTTCATTCATCGATATATTCATTCATTTGCTTTCTAGTAATACATTATTCTTACATTAGTATGTTAACGCAATAAGGATGAAATATTGATTATGGTTACACATTTTCTTATATAGAAGATTATTTAATACATAATAGACAGATCAAATAAATTAAATTAGAGTAATAAAATTGGAAAAGATCAAGGTGCATCAAGTTCTACCTTTCTACAGTAAATATATTTTGAATCAATTATAATCATTTAAAATTAATAATAGTGTTTTAATGGAATCATTAAGTCTTTTCTTAAAGGTTGTTTTATTGACTGTCATTATTACTCCTTTGGTTTTGCATTTTACAAACAATCTAACTAAATAAGCCACATTGTTGCCTTTTATATTTAGTATTATATTTTGGTTACATTCAAACACATTGGCACCTATGGGTTGGAAAAGTAATTACACCAATGACGTAAAAAAAAAGTTATTACATGAAAATATTATCGTATGTACCATTATTCAGTATCATTTCATCATTCTAAGTATCAATTATATTAATACATTTACAATAATAAATGATTTTATGACGCCAGGATGGACAATATTATTATAAAGTCTCAGTTTTGTTATCATTTCCAAACCTTCAAGATGCGGTATTGTCAGGGAGCTGCAAACCTGAAACATGTTCTGTACATTTAGACTAAGGCTATGTGCGCACGTTGCGTTTTTTCCGCGGAAATGCTGCGTTTTGAACTGCAGCGTTTTCAGTGCCAAATTGCATGCGTTCAGCTTCCCCAGCAAAGTCTATGAGAAAGCCGAAAAATCTATGCACACGCTGTGTTTCTAAATGCAGCGTTTTGGATGCCCAAAATCGCTGCGGAAAAAAACCCAGCATGTCACTTCTTTTGTGCGTTGTAGCTGCGTTCTGTACCCATTGAAATCAATGATGTGGGTCAGAACGCAACCAACATGCACTTGGACTGCATTTTTGTTGCATTCCGCATGCTTTTTTGACAAGCAAAACGCAGGTCTTTTCAGTCTCTCTCTGTCAATGTCGGTCAATCTCTGTCTGTGGATGTCGGTGAATCTCCCTCTGTCTGTTGGTCGCTCTAACTGTCTCTTTCTCTCTCTGTCCGTCGGTCAGTCTCTCCGTCTCTCTCCCTCTCTCATTCTCACTGATCCCCGATCACCTGCGCGGCGCTGCACGGCTGTCACACTGCTCCGGCGGCTTTTCCTTTTTTGAAAATGCCAGCCGCTCATTATTCAATCTGGTATTCCCTGCTTTCCCTGCCCACCGGCGCCTACGATTGGTTGCAGTCAGACACGCCCCCACGCTGAGTGACAGCTGTCTCACTGCAACCAATCACAGCCACAAGTGGGCGGGTCTATATCGTGCAGTAAAATAAATAAATAATTTTAAAAAAAAAACGACGTGCGGTCCCCCCCAATTTTGATACCAGCCAGGGTAAAGCCACACGGCTGAAGGCTGGTATTCTCAGGATGGGGAGCCCACGTTATGGGGAGCCCCCCAGCCTAACAATATCAGCCAGCAGCCGCCCGGAATTGCCACATCCTTTAGATGCCACAGTCCCGTGACTCTACCTGGCTCATCCCGAATTGCCCTGTTGCAGTGGAAATTGAGTTAGTAAGGAGTTAATGGCAGCAGCCCATAGCTGCCACTAAGTCCTAGATTAATCATGGCAGGCCTCTCCCCGAGATACCTTCCATGATTAACCTGTAAGTTTAACAAAATGAAGACATACACCAAAAAAATCATTTATTTGAAATAAATAACAAAAAAACCCAACCCTCTTTCACCACTTTATTCAAGTCCCCAAATACCCTTCCATGTCCGACATAATCCACAGAGGTCCCTCGACGCTGTCAGCTCTGCTACATCGGAAGCTGACAGGAGAGAAGTCACAGACCACGACCGCTCTCTGTGAGCTCCCCACAGCAACTGAAGTTAATCATGGCAGACATCTATGAGACACATTCCATGATTAACCTGTAAGTGAAAGTAAAACACACACACCCGAACAAATCCTTTATATGGAATAAAAGACAAAAAAAACACCCTCTTTCACCACTTTATTAAAATTCCCAAATATCCCTCCAGGTCTGGCGTAATCCACAGAGGTCCCGCGACGCATCCAGCTCTGCTACATGAAGCTGACAGGTGCGGTATTAGAACACTGCCACTCCTGTGAGCTCCACGCGGCAACTGAAATTAATTGCGCTGTCAGCGGGGACGTCACTGAGGTAATGCCGGTGTGTCTGTGCGGCGATGTTGAGGGCTGTAGTGTCGGGATGTGTTCGGGGATGTTGAGGGCTGTAGTGTCGGGATGTGTGCGGTGATGATGAGGGCTCTAGTGTCGTGATGTGTGCGGTGAAGATGAGGGCTGTAGTGTCGGGATGTGTGCGGGAATGATGAGGGCTGTAAAGTCGGGGTGTGTGCGGGGATGATGAGGGCTGCAGTGTCAGGATGTGTGCGTGGATGATGAGGGCTGTAAAGTCGGGATGTCTGCGGTGAAGATGAGGGCTGTAGTGTCGGGATGTGTGCGAGGATGATGTGGGCGGTAATGTCGGGATGTGTGCGGTGATGTAGGCGGTAATGTCGGGATGTGTGCGGTGATGTAGGCGGTAATGTCGGGATGTGTGCGGTGATGTAGGCGGTAATGTCGGGATGTGTGCGGGGATGTAGGCAGTAGTGTCGGGATGTGTGCGGTGATGTAGGCAGTAATGTCGGGATGTGTGTGATGATGTAGGCGGTAATGCCGGGATGTATGCGGTGATGTAGGCGGTAATGTCGGGATGTGTGCGGTGAAGATGAGGGCCGTAGTGTCGGGATGTGTGCGGTGATGATGTGGGCTGTAGTGTCGGAATATGTGCGGTGATGTAGGCGGTAATGTCGGGATGTGTGCGATGATGTAGGCGGTAATGTCGGGATGTGTGCGGTGATGTAGGCGGTAGTGTCGGGATGTGTACGGTGATGTAAGCGGTAATGGGATGTGTGCGGTGATGTAGGCGGTAATGTCGGGATTTGTGCGGTAATGTAGGCGGTAATGTCGGGATGTGTGCGGTGATGTAGGCGGTAATGTCGGGGTGTGTGCAGTGATGTAGGCGGTAATGTCGGGATGTGTGCGGTGATGTGTGCGGTAAAGATGAGGGCTGTAATGTAGGCGGTAATGTCGGGATGTGTGCGGTGATGTAGGCGGTAATGTCGGGATGTGTGCGGTGATGTAGGCGGTAATGTCGGGATGTGTGCGGTGAAGTAGGCGGTAATGTCGATGTGTGCGGTGATGTACGCGGTAGTGTCGGGATATGTGTGGTGAAGATGAGGGCTCTCTCTCTCGGCTAAAGAAAACTTAACGCAACGCATTATTTCACTGGAATCCGTGGCCTTTATTATCACACTATTTTGCAAGGCATCCGTCACATGCTTTACAAAACGCATTGTGACGGATGCCGTTCAACGCAAGTGTGAAATTAACCTGAGTGACGGCAGCGCTTATCGCGCTGCTCACTTCAGTCACTCAGGGGATTAGATGTCACCGGTGAGTCCTTCACGGGTGACCGCTAATAAGGCCCCGACACACAGACAGAGCCGCGGTATGACAATGAAGTCGGGTGTTGTGTCTGCTGTCAGCCAGCATGTAGCAGAGCTGAATTGCTGTGGAACGCACTGTCAAAAATGCATCCAAAACGCATGTAAAACGCATGGAAAAAGAATCCAAAATGCATGCGTTGTGGATGCATTTTTTTTTTTTACAAACGCAGTGTCGAGTCTGCCAGAGGGTGCGTTGTCTTCTGCACTGCAGAGAACGCAACGTGCGCACATAGCCTTAACCACAGTTACCAAAGAGAGCAAGAAAGTGTTAACGTTAACCCCTGTCATGCTGACCAAAAACGTCTCAACACCTGTTCCAGGGATGACAACAGGCAGCGCACAGGATCCAAGGTGACTAATGTAAATTTCATACTGCACAGATACCAAAAGCCTATGCTATTCTTCTACAATTATGAACTTTGCGTCTTTATCGACATTTGATTATGGACTTTGATTAAATATATGGACTTTGCAATAAAGAATAAAGTTTATGGATCTAACAATGATAAATGCAATAAAGGACTGTATCAAATCGATAACCATTCATCTTTTATCAAAGGATCTATTTCAAAGGACTGTGTTTATGCCTGTAATAATTAACAAACATCGGTTGATAAGGAGACAACATACTAGATGACATCAGATATAAGAAGACACCATCCCAGATGACATCAGATAATGACCGGATCTGTTTTGCATCTTTTTAGATTTAGGAAAGTATAATTATGTGTTTTCTATGATTATCAGTCATGGCCTACCATAACATGAATCCACATTATTATATTGTTGAATATACAACATGAATAATGCAAAATTGATTATTATTTACATAATTATCATTGACATTGATCCACTATTTCCAAAGAAGGAAAAAAGATCTGTTATCTTAATGATGTATTAATGTATTTGGAGGGTTTCATTTAAATTTTTCCTCCACAAGGGGGAATTGTAAAAAGTTCACATTTATCAAATAATTTATAATGCAGAACTTATTGAAAACAGTACTTATAGAAATTAATATTTTGAGTCTGTATTGAATATAGATAGATGCTGACATAGTCTTGTCTATATGTATATCCGTCCAGGATAAAGTATAGATAATGAAGAAACTTATCTCTCCTGATTTAGTAAAGAAATGGACTATTATTGAACTCCTCACGTAAGCTAACGAAGAATACTATTTTTCATTTCTGTAATTGAACTAATAACTGTTCTATTTTTGTCAATAATTTTTACTCAATATAAAATACATCTATTTATTTTTACGTTTTTTGAAGTCTATTTCTCATGCGACGTATCATGTATTTAAAGAAAAATATATGCAGGGCATTTATTTTTTACACTCCCGTGTGTGAATTCTGTGATGATAAACAAGATGTGATTTCTGACAAAAACATTTCCCACATTCAGAACATGGATATGGTTTCTCCTGTGTGTGAATTCTCTGGTGTACCACAAGACTTGATTTCTTTAGAAAACATTTCCCACATTCTGAACATAAAAATGGCTTTTCTCCTGTGTGAATTTTCTGATGTCTAACAAAATCTGATTTCCCATTAAATCTTTTCCCACATTCTGAACACGAATATGGTTTCTCCTGTGTGTGATTTCTGTGATGTATAATAAGTTTGGATTTCTCGTTAAAACGTTTCCCACACTCTGAACAAGAAAATGGCTTCTCCCCTGTGTGAATTCTCTGATGTACATTAAGTTTGGATTTCTCATTAAAACGTTTCCCACATTCTGAACATGAAAATGGCTTCTCCCCTGAGTGAATTCTCCGATGTGGAACAAGATGTGATTTCTTACCAAAACATTTTCCACATTCTGGACATGAAAATGTGATCTCCTTTATGTGAGATGTCTGATGTACAACAAGCTTTGATTGCTGTATAATACATTTCCCACATTCTGAAGATGAGTATAGTTTCTCTCCTGTGTGGGTGTTCTGATTTACAAGTGATTTCTTATTAAAACATTTCCCACATTCTGAGCATGAAAATTGTTTCTCCTCTTTAACAGCTAGTTCATATTCAACAGTTGTATTACTTTTGCGTTGTATATCAGTCATTGACGAAGCAGAAGAAAGGACCTGTTGAAAATGATCAGATGAAAGATTTTTTCTGAGGTCTTGAGGTATATATGGGATATTGGCATGTTCTTCATATGTGTCTAGGGTAATACCATGATCATCTGCTGCAAAATCTGAAAATATCAGATATCCGTCTGAGCTCCTGGTACAGTCATCTGCCAAGAATAAAAGTGATTGTATTACTTTTCAATAACACTGCATTGAAATCATATCAATAATATATATTTTATACATTTTCATACAAATTGTAATACAAATCAATTATCAATTGACTAAAAGTAGAGCACAAAGGAGGGATGATTAGATTAAGATGTTAGACCATCAGGTTGTGCAGTTTAAATTTTTCACTTCTATGCTGAAGTCGTCTTCGCCATAGGTTCATGTTTCAATTCGTCTGTCACCAATTGTTACCAGTTATATAAGGGGTGAGGAACCTTTTTTTCCTGCAAAGGGCCATTTGGAGATTTAGGGGCTGTACAAAACTATCAAACAGTTAACTCACCCCTAGTAGGATGGCTGCAGCTACTTCTTTTTGGTGAGGCATGTGATATAAGGTGGTATTAACTTGTGTCAATCTGGAGTGGAGTCAACTTTATAAGTTTTGAAAGCAACTCAGCAGAAGGTTGTACCGAACACAGAAGTATATAACACTGCATGTCTCCTCACAGTAGCAAATTCATAATAGCTCGTGTTACATTTATAGAACATCAGTATATATCATATAGGAGACACTGACACTGCTGGTTACATCACATAGGAAAAACCAAAACTGATGTATACATTACGTGGGAGACTGCAAGATTGATATTATTATATATATATATATATATATATATATATACACACACACACAAACACACACACACACACACACATACAGTTAGGTCCAGAAATATTTGGACAGTGACACAATTTTCGCGAGTTGGGCTCTGCATGCCACCACATTGGACTGAATTTGAAACCTCTACAACAGAATTCAAGTGCAGATTGTAATGTTTAATTTGAAGGTTTGAACAAAAATATCTGATAGAAATTGTAGGAATTGTACACATTTCTTTACAAACACTCCACATTTTAGGAGGTCAAAAGTAATTGGACAAATAAACCAAACCCAAACAAAATATTTTTATTTTCAATATTTTGTTGCGAATCCTTTGGAGGCAATCACTGCCTTAAGTCTGGAACCCATGGACATCACGAAACGCTGGGTTTCCTCCTTCTTAATGCTTTGCCAGGCCTTTACAGCCGCAGCCTTCAGGTCTTGCTTGTTTGTGGGTCTTTCCGTCTTAAGTCTGGATTTGAGCAAGTGAAATGCATGCTCAATTGGGTTAAGATCTGGTGATTGACTAGGCCATTGCAGAATGTTTCACTTTTTTGCACTCATGAACTCCTGGGTAGCTTTGGCTGTATGCTTGTGGTCATTGTCCATCTGTACTATGAAGCGCCGTCCGATCAACTTTGCGGCATTTGGCTGAATCTGGGCTGAAAGTATATCCCTGTACACTTCAGAATTCATCCGGCTACTCTTGTCTGCTGTTATGTCATCAATAAACACAAGTGACCCAGTGCCATTGAAAGCCATGCATGCCCATGCCATCACGTTGCCTCCACCATGTTTTACAGAGGATGTGGTGTGCCTTGGATCATGTGCCGTTCCCTTTCGTCTCCAAACTTTTTTCTTCCCATCATTCTGGTACAGGTTGATCTTGGTCTCATCTGTCCATAGAATACTTTTCCAGAACTGAGCTGGCTTCATGAAGTGTTTTTCAGCAAATTTAACTCTGGCCTGTCTATTTTTGGAATTGATGAATGCTTTGCATCTAGATGTAAACCCTTTGTATTTACTTTCATGGAGTCTTCTCTTTACTGTTGACTTAGAGACAGATACACCTACTTCACTGAGAGTGTTCTGGACTTCAGTTGATGTTGTGAACGGGTTCTTCTTCACCAAAGAAAGTATGCGGCGATGATCCACCACTGTTGTCATCCGTGGACGCCCAGGCCTTTTTGAGTTCCCAAGCTCACCAGTCAATTCCTTTTTTCTCAGAATGTACCCGACTGTTGATTTTGCTACTCCAAGCATGTCTGCTATCTCTCTGATGGATTTTTTCTTTTTTTTCAGCCTCAGGATGTTCTGCTTCACCTCAATTGAGAGTTCCTTAGGCCGCATGTTGTCTGATCACAGCAACAGCTTCCAAATGCAAAACCACACACCTGTAATCAACCCCAGACCTTTTAACTACTTCATGGATTACAGGTTAATGAGGGAGACGCCTTCAGAGTTAATTGCAGCCCTTAGAGTCCCTTGTCCAATTACTTTTGGTCCCTTGAAAAAGAGGAGGCTATGCATTACAGAGCTATGATTCCTAAACCCTTTCTCCGATTTGGATGTGAAAACTCTCATATTGCAGCTGGGAGTGTGCACTTTCAGCCCATATTATATATATAATTGTATTTCTGAACATGTTTTTGTAAACAGCTAAAATAACAAAACTTGTGTCACTGTCCAAATATTTCTGGACCTAACTGTACATACAGTACAGACCAAAAGTTAGGACACACCTTCTCATTCAAAGAGTTTTCTTTACTTTCATGACTCTGAAAATTGTAGATTCACATTGAAGGCATCAAAACTATGAATTAACACATGTGGAATGAAATACTTAAACAAGTGTGAAAAAACTGAAAATATGTCTTATATTCTAGGTTCTTCAAAGTAGCCACCTTTTGCTTTGATTACTGCTTTGCACACTCTTGGCATTCTCGTGATGAGCTTCAAGAGGTAGTCACTGGAAATGGTCTTCCAACAGTCTTGAAGGAGTTCCTAGAGATGCTTAGCACTTGTTGTACCAATTGCCTTCACTCTGCAGTCCAGCCCACTCCAAACCATCTCGATTGGGTTCAGGTCTGGTGACTGTGGAGGCCAGGTCATCTAGCGTAGCACCCCATCACTCTCCTTCTTAGTCAAATAGCCCTTACACAGCCTGGAGGTGTGTTTGGGGTCATTGTCCTGTTGAAAAATAAATGATGGTTCAACTAAACGCAAACCGAATGGAATAGCATGCCGCTGCAAGATGCTGTGCTAGCCATGCTGGTTCAGTATGCCTTTAATTTTGAATAAATCCCCAACAGTGTCACCAGCAAAGCACCCCCACACCATCACACCTCCCCCTCCATGCTTCACGGTGGGAACCAGGCATGTAGAGTCCATCCGTTCACCTTTTCTGCGTCACACAAAGACACGGTGGTTGAATCCAAAGATTTCAAATTTGGAGTCATCAGACCAAAGCACAGATTTCCACTGGTCTAATGTCTATTCCTTGTGTTCTTTAGCCCAAACAAGTCTCTTCTACTTGTTGCCTGTCCTTAGCAGTGGTTTCCTAAAAGCTATTTTACCATGAAGGCCTGCTGCACAAAGTCTCCTCTTAACAGTTGTTCTAGAGATGTGTCTGCTGCTAGAACTCTGTGTGGCATTGATCTGGTCTCTAATCTGAGCTGCTGTTAACCTGCGATTTCTGAGGCTGGTGACTCGCATAAACTTATCCTCTGCAGCAGAGGTGACTCTTGGTCTTCCTTTACTGGGGCAGTCCTCATGTGAGCCAGTTTCGTTGTAGCGTTTGATGGTTTTTGCCATTGCACTTGGGGACGCTTTCAAAGTTTTCCAAATTTTTCGGACTCGCTAACCTTCAGTTCTTCAAGTAAGGATGCCCACTCGTTTTTTTTTACTTAGCTGCTTTTTTCTTGCCATAATACAAATTTTAACAGTCTATTCAGTAGGATTATCAGCTGTGTATCCATCAGACTACTGCACAACACAACTGATGGTCCCAACCCCATTTATAAGGCAAGAAAAACATTTCCGGGGACTACCTCTTGAAGCTCATCAAAAGAATGCCAAGAGTGTGCAAAGCAGTAATCAAAGCAAAAGGTGGCTACTTTGAAGAACCTAGAATATAAGACATATTTTCAGTTGTTTCACAATTTTTTAAGTATTTCCAATTTTCAGAGTCATGAAGATAAAGAAAACTGCTTGAATGCGAAGGTGTGTCCAAACTTTTGGTCTGTGCTGTGTGTGTGTGTGTGTGTGTGTGTGTGTGTGTGTAATATATATATATATTATATATATATATTATATATATTATATATATATATATATATATATATATATATATATAAATCTCACATAGGAGTCACAGAGGCTGTTTATATACATCACATAGGGTAAACCAAGAATGTTGAATATACTTCATATGGGTGACACTGAGACTGCATCTTATACAACATATAGGAGACACTGTGAATGTAATATATACAGCTATACATTGCTTAGGGGACACTGAGGCTGGATTATACACAGAAGACACTGGGGGTAGAGCATATACATCACATAGGAGACACTGGGCTGCAGCACTAGCCAGCATCAATATATAATCCTTCGTTACATGCGCCTTGGCGTTTAGTACTGAATTCTGCGTGCGCATGCAAAAAGGAATTAAAGGCAGTCAGGGTGCCGGAAAAGGTCATCACAGGCCATAAATATCCTGTGGGCTGGAAGCTTTTCGCCCCTGAGTTATATGATCAGTGGAGACTCATAAAAGGGGCCTGTAAGTCAATGCTATTAGTAGGTATCTGTCTCATACCTTCCTTGTGAGATACATGCAGTCTAGCACAGAGCAGGGCAGAGTGGAGGATTTATATGAGGCATGGATTTGGAGCAAATGTAGGGTTTTGTACTTTTTTATGGAACTAAGCAGAAAATGCAAGAAAGGAGAAGTCGTCCTTTATACTCTTTTTTTACATGACAGTAGCCTATAGAAACATTGGCTTTTGTCATACATATGGGAGCAGTAGGGGATCTGAAAATAAATTAGCAAAATTGATTTTCTACAAGCCATGGTTGCCAGTCCCTGGTTCTCTTATTGACCAATTAGCTTAAAGGTTATGAACATCTTTGAGCACAAAAAACAATCAGTGAACAACCCATGTGATTAAGTTTCTGTAGTTAACCTCTTCATGACATATGACGTACTGGGTACATCAAGGATCATGTGAGGTTAATCCTTGCCGCCTGCTGTGGGTAGTCGGCAGGGATCACTGCACGTCAGCTGATTTGAACAGCTGACATGTGCGGCTATCAAGTACGAGTGGATTTGCTACCCACTCGCACCTGTTTACCGCTTGCATCTCGCTGTCAAAATGTGACAGCGAGATGAAACAGCGCTCTGCGGTAAGCGCTTACCTGGCACCATTGGAAGTTACGTGACGTGATCCCGTGGGCCGATGGTTGCCATGGTAGCACAAGGTCATATGATGACTCCTGTACCTATCATGAGTCAGTTCCTCTTACAACCGGCAGACTGTTGTTTGTAATAGGAGAGCTGCTTGTTTGCAGATCTCCGCTGTGTAGCGGTGATCTGGAGAAATAGAAAAGCGATCAGACTGATAAAAAAACCTAAAAAGTTTAAATCACCCCCTTGAAAGGGTTAAAAAAAATAAAAAAAATATACATACATTTGGTAATCGCCACATTAAGAAATGCCCAATTTATCAAAATATAAAATCAATTAACCTGATCAGTAAACAGCTTAGCAGCAAAAAAATTCCAAATGCCAAAATTACGCTTTTTTTGTCGCTGCGTATTTTGCGCAAGCTGTAGTAACAGGCGATCAAAATGTAGCATCGGCGCAAAAATGGTACCGTTAAAAACATCAGCTCTAGACGCAAAAAATAAGCAGTAACTGAGCCATAGATCCCAAAAAATGAGAACACTACGGATCATGGAAAATGGCGTAGAAAGTGCGCCTTTTTTTGGACAAGCTTGTGAATTTTTTTTTTTAACCCCTCAGATAAAAAGAACGTATACATGTTTGGTGTCAACGAACTCGTACCAACCTGAGGCATCACAACTATTCATCAATTTTACCATACAGTGAACACTGTGTATAAAATAACCCAAAAACAATCAGGCAGTCGTACTTTTTTGCAAATATTTTCACACTTTGAATTTTTTTTCTGTTTTCCAGTACACTACATGGTAAAACTAATGGTTTCATTCAAAAGTACAACGCGTCCCGCAAAAAATAAGCCCTTATATGGCAAGATTGACTAAAAGATAAAAAAAAGTTACGTCTCTCAGAAGGGGAGCGAAAAAAGACCCCCAGGAAAAAAAAAATCGCCCACGAGTGAAGGGGTTAATAAAGTTGAACTTGTTTTTTATCAGAAACCCTCACAGCTATTTTTCCTATTGATTATCCTTTTTTGCTGGGCCTTGTTTCTCGTAGGGGTCCTTTCCTTGGAGTTTGCACACTTTTTAGGTATTTTGTTGTGTTGTTTTCAGTGCACACATTCATGCACTGTTAGATTATCATTTTTTCATGTGTTCTGTGCTCACATAGATAGATGTGTACTACTGGTATTTGTGCTTCTTTATATCCGTCTGTATAATTTTGATCAACCTTTTCTTTTATTTTATTTATCCTTAGCATCACCAGATTTTAATATGGATTGGGAGACTAGGGAGCCTCTTGGCGGGCTCAATCTTCCAGTGTTTTTATTAAAGTAGATTCAGCCACTCCAGCTTCTGATAATTATTCTTCTCTTACCCATCAAATAATCTCTGCACATTAAACGGGGGTCTGGTGGAAAATACGTGGTCTGGAGGAATACTTGAATGAAGGCATTGTGCCACGGGGCTTAGAATATTGATTTTCCCAGCATGGGAGCCCGCCACTGCCTTCAGAGACACCTGGGAGCAGGGTCTCCTGCGTTGACCCAACATCATTATTAATATGTTGTGGACCATGATCGTGACCTCCTAGACAGCACACAGACATATATTAGGGATCTTGAAGGCAAACTAGCCTTACACGAGGATGCCCAGCAGGTCCCCGCTTTCAGCTCTAAATTGAGAGATATCGTTGACAAATTTTAAATTGATGTTATCCAGAAGAAAAGAAAGAAATTTAATATAGAGACCGCGGTAACTTTGAGAACAAATCAGCATGGAATGGAACCACCATGAAATGGAAACATTGTGGCAATCAACAATCCGCATGCCCGGAACCACCTGAGTCAGGGTGGACTGATGTTACACGCACTGACACTGAGTCGAGTGAAGATTTTTTTATCCAGCGCCAGCAGCGACATGGACAACACACAGGCAAGACATGGAAGAAACTTGCAAACAAGAGTTCAGAAGATTCCAGACAAAAACTTTGCCTACAGGGGGACTCGCAGATGCAAGCACCCGTAGAGATCATCTCAGCACAGGAAACCCAGGTACATGGATCTAATGACATCCTGCAAATTATTAATTTCTCTGACCATGTACTTACTCCATGTGAGACACGGGTCCTACAGAAGGGATTAACCTTTTTGCCCACTCATGCTCTGGACAAATTCCTACTTATTAAAGATTTGTTCCTTTTTTGCAGGAAACTCACGCTTCAGGTTATCTTTCGGAAACCAGAAATAATTGAGGGCATGAATAATATTTCATTCTCCACCATAACTATTTTCTTTTTGACAGTTCATTTTATAAGCAAATATCAGGCGTGGCCATCGGCACACGTAATGCGCCGGCCTATGCCAATTTGTTTTTGGGGTGGAGGAATCCACTATCGTTTATTCTTTACAACAACTCTAGATTGAGCATGTTGTCTATTGGCGTTACTATTCAGACGAAATTTTCGTCATCTTGTCGGGCACTCAGCAGGACTGCCTCACCTTCCTTACCACTCTGAACAACAATCATTTGACTATTCGACTTACACTTGCTATATCGGCCAGTTCGGCGGTCTTTCTAGATTTACAAGTTACACTACAGGAGAGTGGGCTGCACATGGACCTCTATCGGAAGCTGACAGCCACTAACAGTTTCCTCCAATATCAAAGCTTTCACCGGTTACATACTTGGAAAGGCGTTCCAACTGGACAATTTCTCCGTGTTAGGAGAATATGTTTACGGGAGGAGGACCATAGAAGACAATTGAAAGGTCTAACTGAACGTCTCATTAACAGGGGTTACCCGTGTATAGTGATAGCTATGGCTTACCGGCAAGCCAAACGGGAGACACAGTTATCGCTGCTTGCATCTCGCATCCGGTCTCGGGATCAGCATACGAGATTTATCACCAACTTGAACAACCAGTGGGGCTAGGTAAGGAATATTCTAAGCACACTTTGGGATATCCTTACCCTGGAGACACAGACCAATTCTATTGTTGGTGGTAGGCCTCTGCTTACTGCATGTATAGCACCCAATCTTGGTGATATCCTTACGAGGAGCCATTTTTCTAGACCTACGTTTAGGCCCAATAGGGATCAGGTTCTTCTGGGTTCCTACCCATTTGGCAATTCCAATATATGGAACTTACCAGCCACAGTTTCTGTAAACTCTTGGATTCTTCTGAACACAAGTTGGTCTCTTAGATTAACTGCAAGACCAGTAACGTAATCTATGCGTTTATGTGCCAGTACCAAAAAGGATACGTTGGACAAACATCGCAAGAACTAAGACGTAGAATACAAAAACACATTTCCACCATCAATATAGCAACATCTAAATTTAGAGACAGCCTGGCTCCCTCAGATTTCCTACTTTATGAAAAGGTTTCATGACTATGTTCATTGCTCATTACTCATACAACCTAGTGCCTGAATGTTTTAAGTTCCATGCTGTACAAGCTTTATTCTGTTTATGTTTGTTTCGTTGTCGTGTATAATGTGTTTATCATAAATTTTTATGTAAAAAATGTTTAATAAAAATAATCTGATTTAAAATAGTGTTTTAGCGATAGCTACTGAGTGTTCACTGTTAGGTTTGTAAATACAGAAGATACAACCATAAAAGTAGTGTGAAAAGATATTTTCTTTTTTTTAAACTATTAAATCATTAAGTGTAAAATCCAGATAAAAAAAACTCAAACACATAAATTCAACACATAATTAATTGTACCATCCAGTGACTGAGAAGAATCTGTGACTTCTCTGCATTTAGTATTTACTACTCACCTGTGCAGTTATCTGTAGGAATCTCCACTTTACACCGCTCATCACCCCACGCATATGTTTCTGGAGTATTAATATGGGTCAGATCTTTACCCTGAAACAAATATTATTAAAGTCACAGACAGATGGAGAACTTGTATGAAATGATTTTAAAACAGAAACAATAGTAAATGAACATGGCGACTTTAAGGGTGCGTGCCCACGATCAGTGTTTGCTGCATTTTGGACGCAGCATGCTTCAGCTGTGTCCAAAATGCAGCGTTGTACAGTACAAGTATAGTGGACGGGATTTCTTGAAATCCCGTGCCCACTATGCTTGTTTTTTTCCGCAGCAAAACACTGACCTGCGGTGCGTCTTTCCAGACCGCAGCATGTCAGTTGTTTGCTTCGGATTTGCATGCATCCTCCGTAGGGAGAACACAACGAGGAGACCGCAGCGCACTGAACCTTGATCGTGGGTCCTGCGGAGGAGACGTGCAGCCCCGTAGATCAGGACTCGCTGCGTCCAGAACACAGTGAGTCCTGATCGTGGGTACATACCCTAAGAGAACCTACTCCATATTGTCTCTGTGTATTCAACTATTCGCATAACTCTTGGTTCGATCAAATAGCACTACTGGTCAGAGAAGTTTCACATTTTTGTTCACGCCCTTAAGTTCCTATTGCCTACATCTTTTGGCGGGAGGTTTTCTTTGTGTATGTACACTATGCTAAGGCTGGGCTGCATTGATTTCCTGAGGGCTTGTAAAACACATCCTAATATTTAGAGTTCAAAAGGCATAGGGAAGTGTTGATTTCACTCACAGAAATGTAGCACCCAAACAGGAACCAGAAGCGCATTGTACCACCTGGATCTCAAGTGAGAATGGGCTCTTGAGGGAAAGTGAATCTAAAAAAACTGCAGCATAATCTAAGAAGCTTATTCTTACATTTTTGCTTCACTTTCACTGCGAGTTTGGTCCTTTGCCATTCCAGTGACTTATTTTACATTAAATTGTCTGCTCCACAAACTAAAGAGATACTTATGCCATTTTTAACTTTTTACTCATGATAGGATTAGTGTGAAAGTGCGAAATATAGTGGTCTTTATATTTGGAGGATTAAGAGTGTTTCTGTGTCTTGTTTGAGTGTCGAGAAGGATCATCTGAACAGAAGGGGTATTTTGTAGTCTTTTTACTGGGATTCATATTATGTAGGGTTTGAAAGTGCATTAGTGCCTACATACACATGAGTCTAGGGTTTGAAAGTGGCTTGGTGGCTACCTACGCAAGAGAAAAGTGATATATTTTTCAAAGGTATTTAGCTAAGGTGGCTTGGAGAGCAATATGGAAATTTGCCTTAGTAGATGGAGACAGAAAACCCAAAAAGACAGCAAAGATAGTGGTCAGAGAATGTGAAAGCAAAACTGGCATAAGAGTTTGTTAAATTATGTTGAACAGGCTGAAAATTCCCGAGATGGGGTTCTGAATGTATCTCAGCAGTAGCTGATCATGAGAGAGCAGCGTGGTAACAAGAAAAAGGTGTAAACTTGAGCAGTAAAAAAAATGTGACTGAGGAAGTGATTAGAATGGGAGGGGTAGAGAAACCACTAGAGGGGATATGTTCTTGCACGACTGTTTTGACAATGGACTGGACAGACTTAATCAAACAGAACCATCACTATCCCCTCCCGATAATAGACTGGGAAGGTGGTCATACAAAATGCAGGATGGAGAGATAGTCAGTCACCCACACCTAAGACCAACACTCAAAGCTACTATAAGGCTTGTGGTGACCAAAATGCATGTAATACCTGAAGGAGAAAATCTTCCACCACACACTTGTCGACATGGAGAGAAGATGAGGATAAGGGTAATTCAGTAAGTGAGACTCATGAAGAGCATCCCCAACAACCAACAATGATTGAGGGGAGATGGGAGGGTACAACTGCTACACATCAGACACAAGCGATTTCCTTAAAAGGGTGACTAGTACTCTTATGCACATCAGTATTCAAACACTGGTAAAGTTTTCGTTGATCTCGGTTATCGTTGGTTTCGGTTTTCGTTGATTTTTTCCACTAACAATTTGCCTCAGTTTTCATTGGTTTCTTCTGTTTTCGTTTGTTTTTGTCTGCATACCAACTACCAATGTGACTACGCTGCTAATTTTGCGACAACAAAGGGTGATCCACACATTCTCTTTCTCCGTGTGACATTGTGTGAGTGTCACCTCGCTCATCAGTTTCAAAATTTAAGATAAAATGAATTTATTTTTTACATTAGTGTTGTATATTAATTTAAGATTCATTTTCTATTCATTTCTTATTGATTTTAGTATTAAACACTATCTTCTTCTCTATAAAATGTGTTTTTGTATGTATTTTAGAGTGTCTAAAACAAATTAATTGGATTTACATTGATTCCTATGGAAATAATTGGCTCAGTTTTCGTCGGTTTCAGATTTCATCAATTGTTTTCGGACGGATTATCGACAAAAACTGAGGTATCACTGTAATATAGACTCACTGCAGCCGTACCTGCACATTACTGGTTCCTGTACAGGCTGGTATCCCTAGCTGCACAAGACCCTAATGGTTATTGCACAGACTGGCATATCCCCAGCCATACAACTAGAAACCCACAACTCGGACCTGCCTGCCTGAAAGGCTGTCAAGTTGTTTCTAGTACTTCCTGAGGAAACAGAGAGGAGGTTGCTAACATTAATCGTGCAGTGATAGACAAGGAGCTAAGGTGTGGAAATATAAAACATGTGCACAAGTGGACAAAGAGAAATAATAATTGCAAGCTAGGGTAAACTTCTAACAACCAACCTCACAGAACATAAAAGATTGGTGTAGGAAAGGAAAATAAGAAAACACGAGTCTCTGCCTTAATCTCTTAACTGCATGACTGGAATTCCTTAGCAGTAATCCACATAGAAATATAGCCAGCGGAGAAGAAAAGTAGCAGGAGAGAATAAATAACCCCACCCAGGATGTGATAGTACAGAGTAAATAAGCAAGTGAGAAAATGGATAACTGTAAACCAAAAGGAAAAAAAACTAAGGCAAAAGACCATCTGCATGTAGACAAGGACTGACCAGGCTGTGGCTCAGCAGGGAAGGACTGATCGCATAGCACAAGGTTACAGGATCGAGTCCCAAGCCTGAGGCATGACAAGTACAAGCTTTGGAGCCCAAGTGATCAGTTGCTGAAACAGTTTCCTAACTCCGACAAGAAACCTATACTTTTCTTTAGACAGATCCAACTGATAAAGGTTACACACACACACACACACACACATTATTATATATATATATATATATATATATACACACATACACACACATATACATATACATATACATACACACACACACACACACACACACACATATATATATATACACACACACACACACGGTATGTATATATAATAATATATATATGCACATACATACATGATATATATATATATATATATATATATATATATATATACATATATATATATCATGTATGTATGTGCATATATATATATTATTGATATATATATATATATATATATATATGAGGTGTTGGTAGATATAAATAGGCAGGAAATAGTACCGGCAAAAGAATATCTGATTATTAGATATGGGCCTAAGTATTTGCAGTCAATAGCCTCAGGAGAAAAGTACTGTAAAACCCTGCAGTGTTGGGCTCTGAAACAGCAGAGGGAACGATCCGTAAACTTAAATTACATAACTCAGGAGAAAAAGAAGAAAATGTAGAAATATATTGCCCGTTTGTAGATGATTTGGATTTGTGTAAAGGAAACCTATTAGAAAGGGGTTTGTGAAAGTACATCCTGAGTGGAGAGGGATGGGCTGCATCTTAATGGGGAGGGTGCAGCTGTGCTGGGGCAGAAGATGGCTAGAAGGTTGGAGGAGTGTTTAAACTAGGAATGGGGGGTGAGGGTATTCACTTTATAGAAGGGGAATGTAGTGCAGATAGTGACCATACATAACGTGCATGTACACTAATGCCCGAAGCCTCACAAATAAGGTGGAGGAATTAGAATTAATATTGTTGGAAGAAAATTATGATATAGTGGGGATATCAGAGACATGGCTGGATGAGAGCTATGACTGGGCTGTTAATTTACAGGGTTATAGCCTATTCAGGAATGACCGTACAAATAAGCGAGGGGGAGGTGTGTGTCTATGTAAAATCATCCTTAAAACCCATCCTGCGTGACAACATATGTGAGGGTACTGAGAATGTAGAGTCCCTATGGGTGGAGATAAGGGGGGGAGAATGAATAATAAAATACTGATAGGGGTGTGTTATAAGGCGCCGAATATTATGGAAGAGGTAGAGAATCTCCTCTAAAAGCAAATTGATAAAGCAGCGAGTCTCGAGGAAGTAATTATTATGGGGGACTTTAACTATCCTGATATAAATTGGGGAACAGAAACTTGCAGTTCCAGCAAAGGAAATAGATTTTTGATAACAATGAAAGATAATTACCTTTCACAAATGGTACAGGACCCCACAAGAGGGGGAGCACTACTAGACCTTGTACTAACCAATAGGCCAGACCGCATATCAAATATACAAGTTGGGGGTTACTTGGGGAATAGTGATCACAAAATAATAAGTTTTCATGTATTCTTTAGTAAGATGTATAGTAGAGGGGCTACAAGGACACTAAACTTCAGGAAAGCAAATTTAAAACGGTTGAGAGATGATCTTAGTGCAATAAACTGGGATGATGTACTAAGTAATAAAAGTACACAAAGCAAATGGGAGATATTTAAGAGCATCCTGAATAGGGCTTGTGCAGAAAATATACCCTATGGGAACAAACATGCTAGAAATAGGAGGCAACCCCTATGGCTAAATAGAGCTGTAAGGGAAGCAATAAAAGAAAAACAGAAAGCCTTAAAAGAATTAAAGAGGGTAGGTAGTGATGAGGCATTATATAATTATAGAAAATTAAATAAAATATGTAAAAAGCAAATTAAGTTAGCTAAGTTTGAGACAGAGAGACTCATTGCGAGAGAAAGTAAAAATAATCCTAAAATATTCTTTAACTACATAAACAGTAAAAAACTGAAAAGCGATAGTGTTGGCCCCCTTAAAAATAGTCTTGGTGAAATGGTGGAGGGGGATGAGGGTAAAGCCAACCTGCTGAATGACTTTTTTTCTACGGTTTTTATACCAGAAAATGCCATGGCAGATCAGATGACATGACCAGTGATACCATAAATTCACCCTTGAATAGTACCTGCTTAACCCAGCAGGAAGTACGCTGCCGCCTCGAAATCACTAAGGTTGACAAATCTCCGGGCCTGGATGGCATACACCCCAGAGTACTACAGGAATTGAGTTCTGTGATAGATAGACCATTATTTTTAATCTTCACAGATTCCTTAATAACAGGGTCGGTACCGCAGGACTGGCGCATAGCAAATGTAGTGCCAATATTCAAAAAGGGGACAAAAACTGAGCCAGGAAATTATAGGTTCGTAAGTTTAACCTCTACGGTTGGTAAAATCCTTGAGGGTTTCTTGAGAGATGCTATACTGGAGTATCTCAAGAAAAATAACCTTATGACAGAGTATCAACATGGGTTTATGAGGGATCGATCCTGTCAAACTAATTTGATCAGCTTCTATGAAGAGGTAAGTTCAAGCCTGGATCAGGGAAATGCAGTGGATGTTGTGTATATGGACTTTTCAAAAGCTTTTGATACGGTGCCACACAAAAGGTTGGTACATAAAATGAGAATAATGGGGATAGGGGAAAATATGTGTAACTGGGTTAAAAACTAGCTCAGTGATAGGAAACAAAGGGTGGTTATTAATGGTACATACTCGGACTGGGTCTCAGTTCATAGTGGGGTACCACAGGGGTCAGTATTGGGCCCGCTTCTTTTCAACATATTTATTAATGACCTTGTTGGGGGCATGCGGAGTAGAATTTCAATATTTGCAGATGATACTAAACTCTGCAGGGTAATCAATACAGAGGAGGATAATTTTATATTACAGGGAGATTTATGTAAATTGGAGGATTGGGCTGAGAAGTGGCATTTGAAGTTTAATGTAGATAAATGTAAGGTCATGCACTTGGGTAGAGGAAATAACATTTATGATTATGTACTTAATTGTAGAACACTGGGTAAAACAGACACAGAAAAAGACTTGGGTGTATGGGTGGATGGTAAACTTCACTTTAGTGGACAGTGTCAGGCAACTGCTGCCAGGGCTAATAAAATAATGGGATGTATTAAAAGAGGTATAAGTGTTCATGAAAAAAATATAGTTCTACCTCTGTACAAGTCACTAGTGCGACCGCACTTAGAATACTGTGTACAATTCTGGTCACCGATATATAAGAAGGACATAGCTGAACTGGAGAGGGTGCAGAGAAGAGCGACCAAGATTATTAGAGGAATGGGTGGGCTGCAATACCAAGACAGGTTATTAAACTTGGGGTTATTTAGTTTTGAAAAACGAAGGCTTAGGGGGGATCTAATCACAATGTATAAATATATGAGGGGACAGTACAGAGACCTTTCCAAAGATCGTTTTACACCTAGGCCTGCGACTGGAACACGGGGGCATCCGCTACGTCTTGAGGAAAGAAGGTTTAATCATAATCACAGACGAGGATTCTTTACTGTACGAGCAGTGAGACTATGGAACTCTCTGCCGCATGATGTTGTAATGAGTGATTCACTACTAACATTTAAGCAGAGCCTGGATGCCTTTCTTGAAAAATTTAATATTACCAGTTATGTATATTAGATTTTATGACAGGGTATTGATCCAGGGAACTAGTCTGATTGCCGGATGTGGACGAAGGAAGGAATTTTTTTCCCCATTGGAGCTTGTTTGCCACATTGGGGTTTTTGGTTTTTTTTTTGCCTTCCTCTGGATCAACATGTTAGGCTACGGGTTGAACTAGATGGACTTAAGCCAGCTTTACACCTTACAATTAGGTATGCGATCTCGTATGCGATGTGACACGCCCAGGTCGCATATGCGATCTAATGAGATTGCACGTAGGTCGTTCATTTGCTGTCACACGTGCGTTAGTAGCCTATGTTAAATTGATCAATTTTGTGTGCGATCCTTTAGATCATGTGTTCTGTGACGTATGCATCGGGTACCCTTTTTTTTTTTATTTATTGACTTGACAAGCGTGTGTAATGTGTAGGGATGCGTTTTTACTATGTCATCTGCCATTCAGCTCTGCTACATGGCCGCTAACAGCAGACACAGACAGCCATGTAGTAGAGCTGAATGGCCGATGACAGCAGACTCAGACAGAGCCGCACTGTCAGAATGAACTCGGGTGAACTTCACCCGACTTCATTGTCATGTGGCGGCTCTGTCTGTGTCGCGTCCTGATTAGCGGTCACCAGTGAAGGACTCACCGGTGACCGCTAAACTCCTGAGTAACTGAATTGAGCAGCCCTCTCTCATATACTCACCAATCCCCGATCCCCGGCACTGCACGGCGTTCACACTGCTCCGGCGGCTTTTACTGTTTTGAAAAAGCCGGCCGCCCATTAAACAATCTCGTATTCCCTGCTTACCCCGCCCGCCGGCGCCTATGATTGGTTACAGTGAGACACGCCCCCCACGCTGAGTGACAGGTGTCACACTGCACCCAATCACAGCAGCCGGTGGGCGTGTCTATACTGTGTAGTGAAATAAATAATTAAATAATTAAAAAAAATGGCGTGCGGTCCCCCCCAATTTTAATACCAGCCAGATAAAGCCATACGGCTGAAGGCTGGTATTCTCAGGATGGGGAGCTCCACGTTATGGGGAGCCCCCCAGCCTAACAATATCAGCCAACAGCCGCCCAGAATTGCCGCATACATTATATGCGACAGTTCTGGGACTGTACCCGGCTCTTCCCGATTTACCCTGGTGCGTTGGCAAATCGGGGTAATAAGGAGTTATTGGCAGCCCATAGCTGCCAATAAGTCCTAGATTAATCATGTCAGGCGTCTATGAGACACCTTCCATGATTAATCTGTAGATTACAGTAAATAAACACACACACCCGAAAAAATCCTTTATTGGAAATAAAAAACACACACACATTCCCTGGTTCACCACTTTAATCAGCCCCAAAAAGCCCTCCTTGTCCGGCGTAATCCAGGATGGTCCAGCGTCGCATCCAGCGCTGCTGCATGGAGGTGACCGGAGCTGCAGCAGACACAGCCGCTCCGGTCACCTCCACGCAGCTAATGAAGACAGCCGTGCGATCAGCTGATCTGTCAGTGAGGTTACCCGCTGTCACTGGATCCACCGGTGGATGCAGCGGTGGCCGCGGGTAACCTCAGTGACAGCTCAGCTGATCGCGCTACTCACCGCCGCTCCGGTCAGCTCCAGTCAGCAACTGAGGTGAGTAGCGCGATCAGCTGAGCTGTCACTGAGGTTACCCGCAGGGAATACGAGATTGTTTAATGGGCGGCCGGCTTTTTCAAAACAGTAAAAGCCGCCGGAGCAGTGTGAATGCCGTGCAGCGCCGGGGATCGGGGATCGGTGAGTATATGAGAGAGGGGGATAGACTGACATGGACAGAGAGAGAGGGACAGAGATAGTGACTGACTGACAGAGATTAGTGCATGACAGACATTGTGAAGCGCTCTGAAGCAGACCTTTTTTAAGCTGCGGTGCAGAGCGCACACCTGCGCACATAACCTCAGACATCACAATCGTATGATGGATGTCACACGTTACAATTCACTAGTTTCGTACTACTAAACGTCCAATGTATGAGGAATAAACGACGTGTATGCGATCACCGTATTTTCGTTCAATATCGATCGCATGTAGGTTTCACACGCAAATACATCACGAACGATGCCGGATGTGCGTCACTTACAACTTGACCCCGACGGCGGATTGAAAGATCTATTGAAGTGTGTAAAGCAGGCTTTAGAGTCTCCCTTCAACCTTAAAAAACTATGATACTATGATGATTATCTTACAGCGCATACCTAATAGGGCTTTACAAATACACAGCGGCAGGGCCGGACTGGGACTAAAATTCAGCCCTGGCATTTGGAGGTACACAGGCCCACTTTTCACGTGTTGAATATGTAATATCTTCGTGCACTTGTAGGTTGTGTAACACGACCATATAACATGTAGTCACGGCTGCATCAAGTATTACAGCTCAGTCCTATTTCTTACTCTTAAGTTGCCGGACCTGGTGAAGCCGCTATTTTCCCTATAGAAATGGGTCCCATAGTTAAAGAAGAGGAGGCTGAGCTCTACATATAATGCTAAGGCCTCATCATATAGCTGATGGGCAGGGATACAAAATCAGATCCCCGTCAGCTAATATTGCTGACCTATGCTACAGATAGGTGATCAGGGAAGCTGTAGTTGTTACTGATGCTAATTTTGGGTGAATGTCACTTAGGGAATGTGCAATGACATTTTTGGGGGCAGATCCCACCATGGAAACTACTATGAAAATTACTCACAATGAGTGACCATCTGCATCTATTACTGTGCACAGGTTCAGGCTTTTGAGCATCTTTTAACCACTTCAGGTTTCTAAAACCACCAAGTGGTTAAAAGAAGTGACTAGTTCATTGTTCTGGTGTTTTCCACTCAGCAGACGCTCTGTACTTTACAATGCAGATCAATGGAAAGGTTCGGAAAATGCCTGGATGTCTTTTATTGCGTTTTACCATCAGTTTTTCTTAAAAGCACAGTAAAAAAAAATGTGACAAAAACAATAGGAAAACACTAAAAAAGCCAAAGATGGTCAAGACCATAGAAAAAATACCAAGGAAATGACTGTAAAACTACACTGAAGATGGGTTAGGAAAAAAAATGCCACGATTTTCAACATCTACTTAAAAAACTTGCCGGTGTTGCTTGAGTTTAAAACACCTTGTGTGCACATACCCTTATGTTTTCAAGTTTTTGGAAACCCATTCCCTGCATTGTTTATTTGTTTTATTCACTCTCCCCAGGTCTGCTATTGTCTGAAGCGCTGATGTCACATCACAATTACAGCGCTGCAACCAATCAAGGAGCTCAGCAGCTAACTGATTGGCTACAGCGCTGCTGATGTGATGTCAGAGATGCAGACACTTATAGACTCCAGGCGCAACAGCAGTTTATTTTTTATAACAAAAAGGACGCATCAGACATCAAGAGGATGTGAGCAGTCAGGGTCATGTAAGAGCTACTCACATGAATACATCACTAGAACCAAATATTTGAGGAGGATTTAGAGACATTCTGCTTAAAAAGTGTGTAAACATGTTAATTTACACTGTTTTTGGAGCAGAAACTGAGCATAATCTTGCCAAATTCTCCTCAATCTCAAAACAAAGTTTTGATTATTTTTAACCTTTTTTTTACATAGCCATGAAACGTGTTTTGGATTGTCATGTTCAGAACCACCATCAGTACATGTATGCCGCACCAGAACCATCAGCAGCACATGAATGCAGCACCAGAGCCACCATCAGCACATGAATGCAGTGCTAGAATCACCATTAGCACATGACTGCAGCACCAGAGCCACCATCAGCACATGAATGCACCACCAGAGCCACCAATAGAACATGAATGAGTTGCAGCTCATCTCTGAAGACCTCCTTCTTTGTTCTTCAGCAGCACTTTCTGACACAGTGCCTTTAAAAATAAAAGCATCAGTATACTGCCCCAAAAATATAAATATCGCCCATGCTGCGCTACTAAATAAAGACTTGCTGTGTTTCCTTCACAAAATATCTCCACACACACACACACACACACACACACACACACACACACACACACACACTGCCCCTCTCTGAAATATTATACCCCCCCACACACACATACTGGCCCTCTACAAAATATTATACCCCCCACAAACACACACAATGCCCCTCTCCAAAATATTATACCCTCACACACACTGCCCCCCTCCAAAATATTATACCCTCCATACACACAAACACACACTGCCCCTCTCCAAATATTATAACCCCCCCTACACACACACACTGCCCCTCTCCAAAATATTATACCCTCACACACACTGCCCCACTCCAAATATTATACCCCCCATACACACACACACACTGCCCCTCTCCAAATATTATAACCCCCTACACACACACACTGCCCCTCTCCAAAATATTATACAAACACACACACACACTGCCCCTCTCCAAATATTTTACCCCACACACACACACACACACACACACACACTGCCCCTCTCCAAAATATTATACCCCGTACACACACACTGACACTCCTTTACATATTATACCCCCACACACACACTGCCCCTCTCCAAAATATTATACCCCGCACACACACTGCCCCTCTCCAAAATTTTACACCCCCCTACACACACACTGCCCCTCTTTAAAATATTATACCCCCCCAGACACACACACACACACACACACACACACACACACACTGTCCCCCTTTCCAAAATATTATACCCCCCCACACACACACACACACACTGGCCCTCTTCAAAATATTATACCCCCATATATACACACACTGCCCCTTTCCAAAATATTATACCCCCCCATATATACACAGACACACTGCCGTTATGTAAAATACCCCCCCTCTCACACACTGCCCCTTTGGATAAAGTACTCCCCCTCCCCCCACCTCTCGCAAAGCTGTGTCCCTTTCACAAATATTCCCCCATTATGTGCCCTAGTCCCTTTCTTACTCACCTCCTGCTGCTTTCAGTGATGCTACTGCACGCAAGGCAAATTAATGTTGCCTGGCATGCAGACTGCTGAGGAAAGTGGCGGTGACTGTAGAGTGAGCGGACCACTACAGGGACCAGCCCACTACAGGGACCAGCCCTTCTGGCATTTGCCAGAATTGCCCTATGGCCAGTCCGGCCCTGCACAGCAGTATACACCGCTTTCAATAGAGCCTTATCTTACAACGCATACCTAATAGCGCTTTGAGCGCTTTGAACATGTTCCCTACTCAAGGAATTTCTATGGTTTGAAGTCATAACTCATTTGTTGGTCATTGACAAAAGCCATGTTCTGGGCCGAAACGTCTGATACACTAAGACTGAATGTTTAATAAATTTATCAAGTTTTTCACTTTAATCTGGGAGTGCCTCTTTTCTATTATTACTGTAAGTCGTCACAACACTAGCTGTTGAAGGTCTCAGCTAATTGTAATAACTAACCAACACACTATAGGACCAGACAATCTCACATCAAGAGAAGGGCTATGTCAGATGAGTCCTACCCTGTTGTCACTATATCGACCTTATGGGGAATCTCAAAGTTAGGGCTTATATACAGAAAATAGCAAAATATGAACTAAATGGTTAAAGGAACACAATACAAACCAAGACTAATGGTGGGGAGAAGCATTCTCTTTCCTGAACCCAGCCATTTGGTTCAAGGGACTAAGCTGATAACTTTTAGGGATATGCAGCGTTAAAAGTGCTATTCTGACTTCCTGTTCCGGCGCTGAGGATGTAGGACGTGTGGTGAGAAGCTACTGCACCTGCAAGAGATCATACTAAGAATCAGGGACGGATCTGTGCCCATCCAACACCCCAAAGACACAGCTGCTGGGGGATAGCTATCTCTGTAAGAGACTCCCTGAGAAAAAGCTGGGTGAGAGACAGACTGAGGGTCTGGTAGACGCACTGGGGTAGAGACTAGAGGATCCCCTGACCCAGGACTCCCTGCTGTGGAGACTGCCGCTGATATCCCTCGCTCTGGCCAGATTACAGTGAGGAAGACAGAACACAGCAGTGCTGGGCTGGAGCCTGCCATTAAGAGCTGAGGCCAGGGACAGAGACTGTATCAGGGGTAGGTTGGGGTAGCCCACGCTCCCCCCCCCCCTTGGGTAGCACAGATCACTGAACTGCTGGTTGAGGTCCCCACTGGTGTCCCTCTGCCCCCATAGACTGTGCTAAGTAGTGCCCTCACCTGTGCTGAAGAGAAAGGACTGCTGGAGGTCGGGAGGGCAAAGAAAGCTGCATGCTGAGCACTGACACAGGCCGGAGAGAGATTTCTGGGCGGGAAAACTCCATTTTTCTTTTTTCTCTTTGAAAACTGCCCGACTGCTGAATCCCCGGGAAGCAAAAAGTGAAACATCTAGTGGGTGAAACAATATAGTGCATCTCACACAGAGCCATCTGCAGGATACTGCCTCCCTCTAGTGGCCATCATATAGAACTGCATCTTGTAAATTGCTGGCTTCTGAAGGAGCTGACAGTAAGCCACTCATATACTAAGACCCTCACACTACAATTTATTGTCTCCCCTCGTTAAACGGACGGTGCTTTTGCAACTTACAGACCTATGATTTATAGAGCGGTACCTCCTACGTAGTACACAAAAAAAGCAACTGTCCTCAGTTAGAGGAAACGGTCGCAGAAACAAAACGCCTCATGGACAAGGTTGAAGATCTCGAGAATAGGTCCAGAAGGAGCAACCTGAGAATGGTGGGGCTATCTGAAGCGGTTCCCGTAGCCGAACTTCAACGCTTATGTGAAAGAGATCTCCCAGCGGCTCTGGGAATTAATAAGGACTGTAGAGTCGAAACGGTTCACAGGGTGGGCCCAGACCTGTGCTCCCATGCCCAAAAATCTGGTGATCAGACAAGACCACGCCAAGGTATCATGAAATTTTTGGACTACAACGACAAGTTTGACATAATAAGGGCCTACAGAAAGAGAACCCAACCATTGATCACAAGAGGAATGAAACTTCTTCTGTTCGAGGATTATTTTGCAGATGTGGCCAAGCGAAGAAGAGCTTTCATCAAAATATGTGTGTCTCTGCATCAAGCTAGGAAGAGCTTCACACTTCAGTACCCAGCATTACTGAGGATTTTCCAAAAAGATGGTGTCAACATTGTCTACAACTCGGCAAGGGACGCCAAAAGAGACATTGAAAATATACTGAAAACGGCAAAAACTGCAGAGAGAAGAGGAGATCGAGAGGGGGACAACCGAACAATGTCACCGAAATCCCAGAGGTCAACAGGTCGTAATAGTTGAAGCAACCCAGTGATAACTTGTGAATGGTGATGTAGTATATACCCTTACCCGCTTTCCCTTAAAACTGTCTGGACTCTTATCCGAGCTGTTTGTGAGATGATACCAAGATAATGAATGAATGAACTTTTTTTGGGAGGAGAGGAAGTGGGGGTTGGTGGGGGAGGGGCCAGGAATGGGTTAAGTCATGTCATGTGGGGCCTGCCATGCCAGAGGACGCTTGTTCACATCATCTCTATCCCCATCTGGGGATATGTCCTGTGGTTTGGTGGGGGAGGAGGTGGAGTGGTCTGTTTAGACAAATTGTGAGGGGATAGTTGGGGGATACGGATGTCGTCCTGATTGATATTCCCTACATTTCCTGTGGTGCAGGTTGAGTTTCTCTAATATGCTTGTGTAATCAACCACTTTCCCAATCTCAGAAAAAAGTGAAGTCCATAGCACTTTTGGTGGTGTGCGCAGTTCGGAACATACCACAGTGCATTTCAAATTTAGAGTTATTGTTGCCCTAGGATATTTTTCCTTGTTGTGTATTTCTTGTTCTTTTTTTTAACAACTTTCTTCTTTCAGGAGTCACAGACAGACTCCGCATGCTGTTTAACCCTTCCACAAGTATCAAGTATCTGATAACAGGTAGTAACCAAAACTAACAGGGACTCCTATGATTGTCATTTCCTGGAATGTAAAGGGTCTACGATACTGAGGCACCTTAAATGATGCTCCCCATACATTGTCCTACTTCAGGAGACTCACTTAAGGGAAGAGGATTTTTTCAGGCTTAACTTTCGTCAGGCTGCATAATTTTACAACGTTAACAGCGACTCCTTATCTCGGAAGGGGGTGGAGATATTTTATTGAAATTTGGCCAATATATTCTGGACCAAAACTGCAGAGATGTCACGAAATTTCAGCCCTCTACAGCTTTTGGAAAAAAAAATTTATTGCAATTTTAAAACGGAATAGTTACAATTGTACCTACTCAGCCGGACGAAGGTTAATAGATTCTGGGTGGGGACAGTAGTGGGATTGGCAGCACAGGGTAGATATGCAGGGGTAGTGATTTTGTTCCACCGCAACTTCGTTTTTAAATTATTGTCTCAGGAGTGTGACGACCAGGGGAGATGGGTACTGGTCACTATAGACCATGGAGGAGAAACCTATTCTATATATAACATTTATGGCCCTAACGGTTCAAACAAATCCTTTTTTGAAGATATAGGGAGAAAATTGTCCTGGATAATTCTCCCTTGGTAATTACTGGAGGTGACTTTAATACGGTACATAGGATAGAGGAAGATAGAAGGAGTCAGGGTAGGACCCCCCAGAGAGAGGAGAACGCACTCACCTCTCTACTTAACCAGACTGGGCTGAGGGATGTCTGGCGCTGGCTGCATCCTGATGCTAGAGAATTTACTCACTTTTCCCATGTCCACCAGTCCTGGTCGAGAATTGACTACCTCCTGACCTCTGAGAGTCTATTAAACAGGTTGAAGTCGGTCGAAATTTTTGATTTGGTTATATCAGATCATGCCCCAGTGGGTATGGTCAGGGGGACAGACTTTATATGGAGGTTTCCAGCCTTCCTGACAAAGGACAAGGGATTCAATGACAAATTGCGCTGCTGGTGGGATGAGTTTGTATCTGACAACAGAGAACACGTAGATGAAACTGCTCTGTTTTGGAACACGGCAAAGACGGTCCTGAGAGGCAGAATTTTAATGTACGTCTCTTCCCTTAAGAAAAAAGTGAAGGAGGGGTATTCTGAATTGAGTGCAAAACTAAGACATGCCTATACAGAGTTCCTGCAGAACCCCTCAACTCAAAATAGAGAACATTGGAAACTGACCAAACAAGAGTTTGAGACGTGGATAGACAGGAGGGAGCAGGTGTATAGATCTAGGCAAGAGGTCGAATTACTTAGATACGGCAACAAAGCGGGTAAGCTTCTGGCGAAATTGGCAAAGGGACGTTTACAAGTATCACCCAAAGTCAGAATAAAAGATGGACAAGGAAAGGTAACCTCTGATCCCAAAAAAATAAATTCCACTCTACAAAATGTTTATAAAGATCTATACAAACTTTCACACACAAATACGACAGAGGGTAGAGCCTTCCTCAAAAGCTTATCTCTCCCTAAACTCACGCAGGAGCAGCAGATGTAATTAATGCAGACATAACGGAAGAAGAGGTGAAGCAAACTATAAGTCATCTTCAAAAAGGAAAGGCACCCGGTCCTGATGGGTATAGTGGGGAATTTTACAAAGCACTCAAGGAACAGGTTTCCCCGGTATTGACTACTTACTTAAACAACATTTTGACAGCAGGAGATATTCCAGGTAGATCCAAGGAGACGTATATCAAAGTAATTACAGAGCATGGCAAAAACCCCTTGGAGGCTGGTTCCTATAGACCTATTTCACTTATTGACTTAGACCAAAAGATTATATCCAAAATAATGGCTGGCCGCTTAGCAATGGTGCTTCCCCAACTGGTGAAGCCAGCTCAGGTGGGATTTGTTAAGGGAAGAGCTGCAGTTAAAAACATAAGAAAAGTCTTGACAGTGCTAAACGAGGTAGGACGACAGCAGCATTTAGGAGACAGACCAGCCCTCCTAACTCTTGATGCAGAGAAAGCATTTGATAACGTTAGTTGGGAGTGGCTGGGGGCGACGTTGGACTCGTTCAATTTAAAAGGCAAATTTAGAACATTTTTGGATGGGGTCTACAATAGCCCTACAGCTAGAGTACACACACCAGGATTCCTCTCTGATTATTTTCACTTGCACAAGGGGACCAGACAGGGATGTCCAATGTCACCATTTCTGGTCAACCTGGCCATGGAACCCTTTGCTAGATTTATGGAGGAGTCAGATATATTTGACGGAATCAGAGTAGGCAAAGATAAAGTTAAGATTGCTTTATTTGCGGATGACATCATACTTTTTTTGTCAAGACCACTAGAGCAGCTGAGGAGGATCTTTGACTTTATTCAGAAATTCAGCGAATATTCGGGGTACAGGATTAACATCAACAAAAGTGAACTTCTAGAATTAGGATACACAATAACTCAGGAGCAATGGGTCAAGCTAGGTCTGGACCTACATGTCTCAAAGTCATATATAACGTATTTGGGGATAAAGATAGGGAGGAGACCAGATCAACTCTATTCACTTAACTACACCCCCCTTATAGGTAAAATATTGGGGGAACTGCAGCAGTGGCATCACTTACCAATATCTCTTTTGGGTAGAGGTCACCTGGTTAAAATGGTTAGCTTTGCCAGGCTCCTATACCCCTTGCAAACCCTGCCCTTTATTTTAAAACATTTAGACATAAAAGACTGAAGAAGGCCTTTACACATTTTATTTGGACAGGTAAAAGACCCAGAATTGCACTAGATAAACTGATGCTACTGAGAAGTGAAGGCGGGGTTAATTTTCCAAATATACGTGCTTATAATATCGCCTCTTTATTTACACATGTAGTGGACTAGATACACGACACTAGTTGCTACTCAAACACCCATCTAGAACGACAGTTAGCCGCCCCTTGGGATCTGACCGCTCTTATCCACACTAGACAAGCTAAACTGCCACAGATAGTGAGATCCTCCTTTTTACTAAAGGGGTACTTTGCACACTACGACATCGCAAGCCGATGCTTGCGATGCCGAGCGCGATAGTCCCCGCCCCCGTCGCACATACGATATTGTGTTATAGCTGCCGTAGCAAACATTATTGCTACGGCAGCTTCACACGGACTTACCTGCCCTGCGACGTCGCTCTGGCTGGCAAACCGCCTCCTTACTAAGGGGGCGGGTCGTGCGGCGTCACAGCGACGTCACACGGCAGGCGGCCAATAGACGCGGAGGGGTGGAGATGAGCGGGACATAAACATCCCGCCCACCTCCTTCCTTCCGCATAGCCAGCGTGAGCCGCAGGACGCAGGTAGGAGAAGTTCCTCGCTCCTGCGGCTTCACACACAGCGATGTGTGCTGCCGCAGGAACGAGGAAGAACATCGTAACATCGGTCCTTCCGAAATTATGGAAATGATCGACGCTACACCGATGATACGATTTCAACGCTTTTGCGCTCGTTAATCATATCAAAAACGATTTACACACTCCGATATTGACAGCGACGCCGGATGTGCGTCACTTTTGATTTGACCCCACCGACATCGCAGCTGCGATATTGTAGTATGCAAAGTACTCCTTAGGGACACCATAGTATGTTGGAAGATAGTGAAGAAGGCCTATCAGCTTCCCTTTCTGGTTTCCAAACATATGCCAATATTTGGTCACCCCGAGTTCCCCCAGGGAGCTGAAATTAAGAGGGTCATTGATCAGAGCTGTGATCAGTTGCAGACAGCGGGGTCCATTATGTCCCGGGAGGAAAAACGGTGGATGTCTCCACAAGAAATTAGGGACAAATTCAAGATACACGGGAAACATTTCGTACAGGTCCTGCAGCTTCATTCTTTTTGTCAGTCCAGACTAAGAAAGATGGAGAGGGAATCTGTCTCTCATGCCTTAGATGACAGTATAGGCCCGCGCACCCAAATGGCGAGTATAACCTCATTGTACAGCACCATGAGGCACAAATTTGTTAAATTAAAACAGAGCAATATGTGCAGAACATGGGAGAGGTGGACAGGAGATGAGGAGATAGCGAAGACAATATTACAAGGGTGGGAATGGGTGAGAAAATCCATCTTGTGTGAGAGATGGAGGGAGACTTATTTCAAACTCATGCACACAGCGCTGTATGTCTTTAACATCCCGCCTTCCCATAGCTGCCCTGGCCGGATTACAGCATGTCCTAAGTGTGGGGTGCCCTTTACGAATTTATGGCATGGGGTGTGGGAGTGCACAGAAGTAACAACATATTGGAAGCGAATAAGGGACCAGAGTCAAGCATGTTGGGGAACGAAACTTCCACAAACACCACAGGCTCTGCTCTTCCACCAATTACGCCCCCTGAATCTGAATCTCAGAGTATGGTAGACAAAGTAAAGATTCCTAGAAACATCCACACATTTTTAGTGGTGGCTCTTCGGGCTTTGTTTAGTGAGTGGCTTAAACCAAACACTCCATCGATAGGAGCAATAATATCTCAGATGAAACATCTATTGGGACTGGAACTGATAGAAGCAGAAAGGAGTAAAGAAAAGTCAGCAGGAAAAGTTTTTCCGCTGTGGAAAAAAATTCATTGGTTTTCATTATAGTCCTCAGGAAATCCTGAAAATAATTAGCCCTTTCCGCCATACAGAATGGTATTGTCTGGAAGATCTGGGAGGGACGTTGGGGGTTTTGGGACCATCATTAGACACTTAGCATGTACCATATGGAGATGGTAGTCGACACCATAGCAAGAACATAATTGTGGAGGGGTTCACACTCACATTCTTATTCTTTTGTGATACTACCTTTTATTTTTTCTTCCTTTGCAAGGTTTACAGTTACAGTTGTATTGACGAACAAATCAATTTCGTGTATGCTAATGTTTACTATTTGACCATGGAATTGACTCTTTAATTTTTTTATGTTTAAAAATTTGAATAAAAAAGATGTTTAAAAAAAATAAAAAAAAATATTCTATGTTATAATCAAGGTAATCAGGTCAAGGTAAAAGGCTGTATGAGCATGCTGTGTTTTTTGCTGCATATTGTTTTTTGGTGCAGTTTGTTGCCAAAAATTGCACGTATTTCCTTCCCCCAGCAAAGTCTATGAAAATTCAGAAATGCTGTGCGCACATAGTTTTGTTTTGTTTTTTTTTGCCTGCAGTTTGGGTTGACAAAAAACTGCAGTCTGTCAATTATTTATGCGTTTTTGTCCTGCGTTTTTTAGCCCTTCCAGCAGGTGTCTTAAGAGAAACCTTGTCAAAGAACCCCTGGTTGTATATTACGGACCTTCAACAAGAGGAGATCCATTGAAGCGATACAATTATGGATGTTGAGATAGGTAATTGAGGTGAAGCAGGAAGGAAAGTTTCAAGGATGACAGTAGTGCATTCATCACCAAAACCACGATCATAACATGAATACAGAGCCAGAACTATCATCAGTACATAAATACACCACCAAATGCACAATCCCTCATGAATACAGTGCCAGAACCATCATCAGTTATGAATACAACACCAGAACCACCATTAGTTCATAGATTACCATAACAATAAATATTTGAATGCATTTCACGATGCATTATCAGTATATAAATACTTCACCAGATTCATTAGTTATACCGCAAGAAAAAATATCATCAGTTCATGTTTAGTTATGCGGAGTAAAAACAAAAAAGTGAGCAGGACTATGAGATGGTATACATGGAGCTTGTGAGCTTAAGTTCACACTGGCCATAAGACAAAGAGAAAAAGAGAAACTCTTCTAGATATGCGGAGTGTTGTAATTTTACTCTATTGTTACTTTTTTGCTCCTAAAAATCAATTTTTAATTTTGCATTATTTTTTTAGTATTATGTATACCCATCTTTGACATTCAACACTGCCTGAATCCTTCTGGAGATGGTTTTGATCAGATTCAAGCATGTGTCGACCGAAATCTCTCCAATGCAATGATGGTGCATACTGGTCGACTCACTTGGATATGTATACATCTTTTTCATCAACTCTACTCACAAGTGTTCGGTTGGGTTGAGGTCTGGGGACTGTGAAGGCCAATCCAGCACCTCTACTTCATTGTCATTTAACAATTTCTTCACCAATTTAGACATGTGCTTCGGTTTGTTGCATTGCTGGAACCCTACGTTGTCCTTTACATACCCATAGTACGAGTGTACTAAGTAACTCATCTTGAAGAATAATCACATACAGTTCAGCTATGAGACCACCATCGATCCTAGTCATCTTTTGGTTGTGTGTAACACTCGTGGCTGATGTAAAGGCAGCGTGTGGAAGAAGTGGACCCACTGGATCACAGCGGGGACCCAGGCTTACCATTTAGTGGGAGGGGCTTAACTAAGCGACCACTGTGAGGCAGACGCCAGGTACCACTCCTAGGGTAGTGACCGAGACTGTGGCAACTGACCCAAGGACAGGTGATGGCCTCAGGTATAGACGAGTATAGGCGGGTGACTGAACTAGACTGAACAGGCGGGCAGGACAAGAAAGGTGGGTATGGAAGGGACAGACAGGTATGGGAAGGCAGGTACAGGTGACAGACAAAGGGGTAACATGACCTCACAACTAGCTAGCAAAGAAGTATATTAACTAACTCAATGCATTGCGCAGGCACCTCACCTAATGGGAAGGTGCCTCAAATACACAGTGTCTCTCAGTCATAGGCTGAGAGGCATTTCCGAGAAATGGCATGCCAGCCCTTTCAGAGGAAAGCCGGCAAGCGCCTTAAGCACGTTCATGGGAAACCTGGGCTGCACATACAGGCCTCGGACGGGGAAGAAGACAGCAGCACACGTGCATGGCTGGGAGAGTGCGGGGGAGCACATGTCCCGGCCGGGGCGGTAAGTCGGCGTCTTTGCAGAGAAGCCGGTGGTACACTGCGAAACAACTCCACATTATCAGGCTTCCTCCACAGAACTTGACAGTTCCTTCAGTTTCTTGATCCGTTAGCCCCTTTTTACCTGGTTTCTTCCAAACTCATTTGCATTCACAGCCTAATCTATTGACTTTCATCTCATTGTTCTAAATTACCTGCTTCTAATCCTCTACGGTTCACTTTTTGTACTTTTTTGCAAACTCAAGCTGACACTTTTTATGGCAATATTGAATTTGAAGCTTCTTCACCATCTTTCGGGACACAATCCCAGATGTGTGTAATGTGTGTCGCACGATGCTTATATGGATGTCTTTCACTATTAGGGTATGTGCGCACGTTGCTTTTTACCTGCTTTTTACCTGCTTTTTTGCTGCTTTTTCTTCTGCGCTGTTTAATGCCAAAATGGATGTGTTCTTCTATTCAAGCAAAGTCTATGGGAATTTGGGTTTCTTGTTCACACTATGTTGTTCAAAATGCTGCCTTTTTGAGGCAGAACTTTGGTCAAAAACTCAGCTTTTCAAAGAAGCAACATGTCAATTGTTTTTGCCATTTGGGTTTTGCACTGCAAAGCTGAGTTTTTGACCAAAGTTCTGCCACAAAAAGGCAGCATTTTGAACAACATAGTGTGAACAAGAAACCCAAATTCCCATAGACTTTGCTTGAATAGAAGAACACATCCATTTTGGCATTAAACAGCGCAGAAGAAAAAGCAGCAAAAAAGCAGGTAAAAAGCAACGTGCGCACATACCCTTAGGAAGCATACGAGCCGCCTACACTGCTGGGTTTGTTGCGTCAGAAATTATAGACCTTGTTATGAGCCAACTTGCTGACTCTCATATTTTGCCTCTACATCCGCCTCTTGGCTTTTGAATGGATGGACAGACTTCATTTCATATTCTTCCAACTGTCATGGCCTCATATTATGCGGTTTGGCAATTTTCTTCGCCGAGAGACCGCTATCGATGAGCTGGATGATGCTATTTCTCTTTTCTGGGGAATTCTTCTTCATGGCTGCTTCTCAAGTTGAATAAAGTAACCTTTTGCTTAGGAATCAACCTAATAACACCCTGAGATATTAGGGAATGTGAGAACAGGTTGTAATAAGAAGTATACAATAAGAAGATTTTTCCACCACCAGGAGCAAAATAGTAACAATGCAGAGACATGACAAGAATCTAATTGTATGCAAAATAGTTGCAAGTCAAATGTATGTATGAGATGTCTATAAAATTATGGTAGTCTCACGTTCAAAGCTATACTGGATGGTGAGATATAAAGCCTGAAAGTCAAAAGTTTAAAACATTGCTACCCTTTTGCTCATCAGTGTACAGTAACTACAGTACTGATTAGATGCAGGAGGTAGCACTATTAAACATTTCAAGAAGAACTTTATTTTAGGGTGATATCTAATATGTTTTTAAGTCTTTTAAACATAAGCAGATCGTTGCGTGTCTGGATCCTGAGACCCCATTAATTTCCCTAAAGCCTTTTAGAAGTGCACAGATCAGGACTGAGGAAATAGGAACCTATGACTTTCTACTGCATAAGCTTTGTGTGTCTTCCACAGAGGTGCTCTTCTAAAGGCCCCGTTACACGCTACGATTTATCTGACGATATGTCGTCAGGGTCACGGTTTTCGTGACGCACTTCCTTCGTCGTTAGCGACGTCGTTGCGTGTGACACCTACGAGCGAATCCGAACGATCTTAAAAGTAGCGAAAATCGTTGATCATTGACACGTCGTTCATTTTCAAAATATTGTTCGTCATTTGGAACGCAGCAGACATATTGCTACGTTTGACACCCTGCCAACGACGAACAACATCGATACTGCGTCCGTCATCAGCGATGCAGGCGTGTCGTTACGAGCAATGCTCCACGCCTCCTCCGCTCTGATTGGTGGTACCAACTGCATTCTGCTTTGGCAGGCATGGTTGATAAAGCGGACACAATTATACGCCTCTATCGTTGCCAGAATCGTTGGGAGAATTGCTGTGTGACGGTGTCCACACGACCACCTTGGTCAAACAATATATCGCTGAACGATGTTGCGTCGTTTGTGAGATGGGTACGTGTGACCGCCACAAAACGACCTATGAGCATCTCGGCAAATCATAGCAATGATCTGGGCGTGTCACATCGCTAACGAGATCGCTAGCGATATCGTTGTGTGTAAAGCAGCCTTTAGAGGAGGAGTTGAATGATTGGTGGGGCTTTCTGAACTGGGTCGCCAACTGATCTGCTCAGAAATAAAAAAAAAAATCCTAAAACATATATAAAAAGTTCTCAAAAATTTAATTATTTTTTAATGTGCATTTACACTGGCCATAATAGACTACAAAATATCATTCCATTTGTATAGACTGTTAATCGCCAGATGCGCAAGAAAATGTTCATTTGATGAGTGAAATGGTTTTTAAGCTTACTTAAATATCATTGTTTTGAAAAAAATACTATTCTATGCGCAGATATTGATCATGTTAACAACTGTTTTGTGCACACACAAGTGTGATTGGCCTATTTGTAAATTTTATATGACTGCAGATCGGCTTCATATAGCAAGTAGGCAGTTGTTTAATGGTCGTGATTTGCCAGTGTAAATACACTTAAGGCCGGCTTCTCACTTGCGATTTTCTCGCAGTAGTGCAATGCGAGAAATTCTCGCATTGCATTCGGACACATGTTAATCAATGAGGCAGCTCCCATCTGCTATTTTTTTCGCAGTCCAAATCGGACTGAGAAAAAAAAAATCGCAGCATGCTGCGTTTTGGAGAGTTTCTCGCGTGAGTCTCTCCATTGCAACTCTATGGGAGCGGGTAAATAAACGGATGTCACACGGACCGGCACTCACACCATCCTAGTGACATTCGTTTTTCTAAATACATTTATCGCATGTTTCACAAAACACTGGAAATGAGTGAGGTCTCACAACGTCGGTCAATCTCAATCTCTGTCAGTCGGTCTCTCCTTCTCGGTCTCTATTCTCTCTCTGTCGGTCGGTCTGTCGGTAGGTCGGTCTCTCTCTCTGTCGGTCTCTCTCTCTCTCTGTCCATGTCGGTCTATTCCTTTCCCCCCCGTCTCTCATACTCACCGATCCCCGATCACCAGCGCGGCGCTGCACGGCGTTCACACTGCTCCGGCAGCTTCTCTACTTTTGAAAAAGCCGGCCGCTCATTATTCAATCTTGTATTCCCTGCTTTACCCGCCCACCGGCACCTATGATTGGTTGCAGTCAGACACGTCCCCACGATGAGTGACAGCTCTCACTGCAACCAATCACAGCTGCCGGTGGGCGGGTCTATATCATGCAGTAAAATAAATAAATAATTAAAAAAAAACGGCGTGCGTTCCCCCCAATTTTAATACCAGCCAGGGTAAAGCC
Source organism: Anomaloglossus baeobatrachus (assembly GCF_048569485.1). Lineage (NCBI taxonomy): Eukaryota > Metazoa > Chordata > Amphibia > Anura > Aromobatidae > Anomaloglossus > Anomaloglossus baeobatrachus. The sequence goes on from NC_134357.1 coordinate 502,716,771, forward strand.
ACGCGGCTGAAGGCTAGTATTGTCAGGATGGGGATCCTCACGTTATGGGGAGCCCCCCACCCTAACAATATCAGCCAGCAGCCGCCCGGAATAGCGCATCCATTAGCTACGACAGTCCCGGGACTGTACCCGGCTATCCAGAATTGCCCTGGTGCGGTGGCAATTGAGGTAATAAGGAGTTAATGGTAGCAGCCCATACCTGCCACTAAGTCCTAGATTAATCATGGCAGGCCTCTCCCCGAGATACCTTCCATGATTAACCTGTAAGTTTAACAAAATGAAGACATACACCAAAAAATCCTTTATTTGAAATAAATAACAAAAAAAAACAACCCTCTTTCACCACTTTATTCAAGTCCCCAAATACCCTTCCATGTCCGACATAATCCACAGAGGTCCCTCGACGCTGTCAGCTCTGCTACATCGGAAGCTGACAGGAGACCAGTCACAGACCACGACCGCTCTCTGTTAGCTCCCCACAGCAACTGAAGTGATTCGTGCTATCAGCGATGACGTCACTCAGGTTACCCGCGGCCACAGATCTCAGCGGAGGACTTCTGCTGTGGCCGCGGGTAACCTCAGTGACGACACCGCTGATAGCGCGGCTCACTGCGGTCACTCAGGGGATTTGCAGTCACCGGCGAGACCTTCACCGGTGACCGAAAATCAGGGGCCATGCCACATAGACAGAGCCGCAGGATGACAATGAAGTCGGGTGAAGTTCATCCGACTTCATTCTGATCGTGTGGCTCTGTCTGTGTCTGCTGTCAGCGGCCATTCAGCTCTGCTACATGGCTCTGTCTGTGTCTGCTGTCAGCGGCCATGTAGCAGAGCTGAATAGCAGATGACATAGTAAAAACGGATCCCATACGCATCAAACACGCATTGCACACGCACTGCAATCATGAGAAAAATCCCAGGATCGCAGTGCAGTTGCATTGCACACTGATCATGAAGTGAACTGAAATTGTCCGACTTTTTATCATGCAACTCGGACCGATTTTACACACATAAGTGTGTTTCCAGCCTAAGGGTGCTTTACACGCTCTCGTTAGTGATGTGACACGCCAGATAAGATTTGCCGAGATCGCTCATAGGTAATTTTTTTTTTTTTAAAGCGCCGGTCACATGTGCGATCTCAGCAAATCATATGTGCGATCTGGCGTGTTACATCGCTAACGAGATCGCTAGCGATGTCGCAGCGTGTAAAGCACCCTTTAGACACAGGTATTTATAGGTGACATCTACTCTAATTTGAGTTGTTTTCAAATTCCTTTTATAGTCATCTGGTCCTGATTCCATGATGACTTTTCATATCCAGAGTTAGCCTTTGTAGACTTTCCTCCTCTCTACCCTAATCAGGAAAAGACAGATGATTCTAATAAATTGGCCATTCAGTGTATAATACTGGTGGATAACAAGACTGCACACAAAACCTTCACAGCCGTCTACACATCATAGGAAGATTTCATGACACCTTCTCTCCATCTACCTGATCATCCTGAGGAGCATCTGGACTTTCATGTTTACAGTCCTGTGGAAGAAGAGGACGGGGACATCTCTCTGGTGTTGTCCTCCCACTGGATAGAACTGGAGGAAACACATACAGGGACTGAATTTATTCTTTCCATACAAATAATTATAGGCCGTGTGTATTTAGTCCTGTCTATTACCTGGTGATGTGAGGGGCTGGGGAACCTCCATCATGACGTCCTTGTACAGATCTTTGTGTCCTTCTAAATACTCCCACTCCTCCATGGAGAAATAGACGGTGACATCCTGACACCTTATAGGAACCTGACACATACAATGATACCGTCATCACCCGATCCCTTCATAGCGTTACTGTATAATGTCCCAGCATTCCCAGCAGTGTCACCTCTCCAGTCAGCAGCTCAATCATCTTGTAGGTGAGTTCTAGGATCTTCTGGTCATTGATGTCCTCATGTATCAGGGGGTGAGGTGGATGCCCCGTGATTGGGCTCAGGGGTCTTCCCCATCCCTCAGACACAGGGGCCTGACAGCGCTCACTAGAGGTCTTCTTCACTACTGTGTAATCCTGGTTATAGAGAGACACATTAATAAACCTCACTACAGACATTTCCAGAGTCCTCACCTCTCCAGTTCTGTCCATCTGTTATTCCCATAGATAAGAATGGTGTAATGTGACATCATCAGAATCTCTCACCTCTCCAGTAAGCCGGAAGAGGATCTCTAGGGTGAGGTGTAATATCCTCTCCGCCATCTTGTCCTTGTCCTTATCCATCCTTGATGGGTCAATCAGGAGAATTCTCTTCTATAGAAAATCTGAGAGGATCCGGTATTGTAGGGACCTGAATGGGGACAAGAGGACGATGTAACATCAGAAAGATCCCATGTAAGAAATCTCCGGAGCTGTTACCGGCTTCACGCTTTATAATGGGCTCAGCACTGAGGGGGTTAATGTAATGGGGAATCTCCACATACCTCTTCCTGCAGAGCCGCACACTGGATATATGGTTGAGCCTAGAATGTATGCACTCCTTCCAGGTTAGGGGCGTGACTGGTTTGGTTGGTGGGCGTAACCATGTTTCCTCCCGTCAACTATAAGAATGTTTTTCCCCTCCGTAGCCCCATCATGTGTGGGTCTTCTTACCCCCAGACCCCCACTTCTGTTATAAACAACTCCATTCCCACGTGGAAAAAAATAATGTTTATTCTCTCTGGAAAAGTCTGGTTGCAGTTTGAACACGCCCCTATCACGTGACAATTTACCTCACACCTGGAAGGAGCACATACATTCTAGCATCTACCCTAGCTATATGCCTGTTCTGTGCTTACAGGACCTGTGAAGATGTCACATGGAGGGGAGGAGTCAGGGGTCACATGATCAGCTCCTCAGTGTGTGCAGGACTCTGCTGTGCTGGGTGAGGTGAAGTTTGTGTGTGGGGTCAGGAGGGATTTACATGGGGATGTAGGCGCATGACTACGATAAGTATGTAGTATAGCCTTGTGTCTCTATCACTTATATCCTGTAGTTATCCGATGACTGAGTGTGGAGCCGGATGACATATTGTCCTACTGTCAGATTAGCCCGACGAGAGAGGATGCAGCATACGTGACATGGCCTGGGTCATCAAAAACCTTGCAGAACACCTCCAGGAACGTTTGCAGGTGCAAGGTTATGAGATGCCGTCTCTCCTATAACAGGATGAGCCACGCAAGGGCCTCTACACCCAAGTGGGCAAAATGAATTCCACCTTGACCCAGTTTGGCGGAAACTAATGTGTCAGAAGTTCAAAGTGCAGAGTGCACTGGTTGATGAATCCATGGAATTACTTAGGATCACCATCAAACCCAAGGAAGAGCAGAAAATCGGGGTCCAGAGCTGGGAAAAGAACCGGCTGTGCTGGAACAGGCTGGGCAGATGAGACAGCCTGTCTGAGGATGATCAAATAGACCACAGATAGGAGAGAATCTGATCCTGCTGTTTCCACTGGTGGGTCATCTCCTGATACATCGCCGGAAGCGAAAGAAAGAGAGTCCATCACTCTCTTCTTCCTCCATGTGTGGTGCAGGGTCTGAGGGAATAGTTGCAGCCACATTCTGAGATGCCAACAACATCATTACAGTGTCTGATCGGGGAGAGGCTTGCGCTGCTATAGTAAGGAAGTGCTGCATGCTTCTAAGTGGTCTTTGGGTATCGGATAAGGAGACCGACGTAGACACAGTAATTTCACTCCTTTTCCCAGGCATCACCAGGTTATACCACCAGCAGTAGAGGTAATTGTAAAAACATTAAAATTAATACATCTAGTTATCAAACACTTTATAATAGGACATATTATATATGTTCACAGTTCTGACTATATTGGAGGGCATAGCTTATTGATACCTTAATCTTATTCCTAAGAACTGTTATCTGTATTGAATATAGATAAATGCTGACATAGTGTGATATAAATACCATACTATCTATCTGGAACTTTCCAGATACTGTAAGAGGATTACAAAATGTAACATGCGTCCAGCAGAATTTCCCTATATGGTTTGGACAGCTGCCATATATAACATGACACAGAGGGAGGGGGCGCTTCACTCTTGCACATGTCGCCAACTGATCGATCCATCCAGCCCATTCACCCAAGACGAAGTAACACATGCCTGTCAGGTCTACAGTATCTAATGCCCGCTTTACACGCTGCAATGTATCTTACAATGTGTCGGCGGGGGTCACGTCGTAAGTGCCGCACATCCGGCATCGTAAGGTACATTGCAGTGTGTGACAGGTACGTGCGATTGCGATTGAACGGTAAAACGTTCATCGCACGCACATCGTTCATTTCTCTAGAATTGAACGTCAGATTGTTCATCGTACCCGGGGTAGCACACATCGCAGTGTGTGACACCCCGGGAACGATGAACAGATCTTACCTACGTCCCACGGCTCCCGACCAGCAATGCGGAAGGAAGGAGGTGGGCGGGATGTTTACATCAAGCTCATCTCCGCCCCTCCGCTTCTATTGGCCGGCTGCCGCGTGACGTCACTGTGACACCGAACGTCCCTCCCACTCTAGGAAGTGGACATACGCCACCCACATCGAGGTCGTATGGACGAGTAAGTACATGTGACGGGGGTTAATCGTTTGTGCGGCACGTTCAACAAATTGAACGTGCCGCACATACGATAGGGGCGGTTACGATCGCATACGATATCGTATGCTTAATTATAAGGTGTAAAGCAGGCTTAAGGCTTGCCTAACCATTCAGGAATCAAGGTAAGATGGATGAAGATTTCTATTGATTCAGTATGGACTATTATCAAACTCTTTACGTAAGCTAACAAAGAATACTATTTTTTTCCTTTCTGTAACTGAATTTGGCAACCATTTTATTAGATATAAAATACATCTATTTATTTTTCTATTAAATTCTATTCTTTTTCTATTTTTCTTTCATGCGCTTATCACGTATTTGAAGAAAAATATATTTAAGGGATATATTTTTAACAGTAATAATCACCGCGGACCGAGGAGTTCCTGTGAAGCACGCCCTCAGGCTCCCATGTCCAGGCCATGTCCTCCCACTTACATCATTTTGAATTCTGTATAAAATAAAAAATGCTCTTTATTTTCATGTTCCACTAAAATAAAAAATTACAGATGTATATACAATAACTGCAGAGGTCACTGGAATAAACTTGCGCATGAAGTTTGTAACTTTTTAAAAAGACACAATTGGTGAGTCGGCCAAAAACATCTGGAAAACCCAAACCCTGCCAACAATGATGAACTTTAAAGGGTTTTTTCCATGAACAAAGTTTATTTTAAAGTTGATTTTAATCAATAGATGTTGGAATAATAATAATTTTCAAAATTGGATGTGTTTAAAAATTTATTTTCCTATGCTTAGATAATCTTATATATGTGTCCTGCTATGTGCTGTGTAATGGCCGTGTCTGACCTTACAGGGACACGATCTGATCATACTACATCTCCTGGGCCAGGGAGGATGTAAAAGTCTCAGTCCAGGAACATTTTTTTAAACACATCCAATTGTGGAAATTATTATTATGGTATATTATGATTAATCTGTTTTTATTGAGGTTTTCATAAAATAACCAACATTTTGTAAGAAAGTAAGAAAGCCTAAGTGGCTAATAAGAAAGACTAGGAAGAAAAATGCAAGTATGGTCCTGCTCCGGGTCCAACGAGAATATATACTCCATTACATATGATGACTAAAATGCTAATCAAGGTCTTATCATAAACTCTACAGTAACATTGTTTTCTATTTGGTCAATTCCACTGTACTTCTATTCCTGAGTCCCTTCAGTTCCGGATGTGTTTCAGATGAATTGACTTACATAAAACATACAACCATATCTGTGCTGATTTCCTGTTTTTCGGTCTGGGGAGGATCCTGGGTCTAGCCCCCCGTTATCCATAAATCTGCCCCTTGACTGGGACCAAAAATATGGACCTATATGTATCATTTATAGGAGTGTAGGATATATTTTGCGCCCAAGGGACCCAATAATAAAGTCCCCGAGGGGGTTGGATTACAGAGGAAGTGGATAAAGTGGGCAGTGTGGGAATAATGTGTACTAGTGTGAGAGGGGAGAGCACCAAGAGATAGAAGAGAAGGGTAAGAGAGGAATTGGAAGAGAAATCTAAGAAGAAGGAGAGAGGGAAGAGAAGGGAGAGAAAGAAAAAGAAAAAAAAAGGGGGGGGAGGGGGAACTGTGATAAGAGGGGAAAATTGTGGAGGGGGGGACAAGGCAAGGGAAGAGGTGGTGAGGTCAAGAGTGGAGGTGATGCCTCTGCGCCCCTGCCCTTTACTGAGTCAATATCCGTGAGAATTCCTGGGCTTCTTTAAACATAATCCAAGGTTGCCAAGTACGGGTGTAGGTATCTGTAGTATCATTGGCTATTGCAGAAAGTTCTTCCATTAGAGCTATGTGTGAGAATTCCTTGAACCAATCCTCGGCAGGTGGCGTGTCCGTCCTCCGTCAGTATCTGGGAATTACTGATCTAGCTGCAATCAGGCAAAACCTGAGGAGGTCTCTTTTTTGTGCCCCTATGGAGCCTGGCAACATGGAGAGAATCGCCACCTGGAGGGCAGGTCTGACCTGGGTTCCCGTAATAAGTCCCAAAAACCGCGTCCCAGAAGGGCCTAATTTTTTCACATTCCCACCAAATGTGGGTCATTGTCCCTTTTTCAGTTCCACATCGCCAGCACCTGTCTGATGCCGTAGGGAATAGTTTATGAATTTTGGTTGGGCAAAGGTACCATCGAGCCAGAATCTTGTAGTTCTTTTCCTGAGCAAATCCTGCCACCGACATTTTATGTGTAAAAAGAAAAGCTTTTTGTTTATCCCCCTTTGAGAAAGTAGTTCCCAATTCTTTTTCCCAAGCCTGGACATAGTCCGGGTCCGGGTGATTTGATTGTCCATTAAGGTGCTTATAAATCACTGAAATCAGGTGGGGGGGAGGTGAATTCCTTAGGAATAAGCTTTCAAAGGGTGTAGGTAGCACCGGATGGGAGCAATGTCCCTCCGACCTCCATTTCCCCAAAAAGGACCGCAACTGTCCATACTGCAACCAAGATAGTTTCATGGGGGGATCCCTTGCCTCCAGCTGTTCCCATGTGGATATGTGAGTGTCCTGCAATAAGTGAGCCACTCGGAGATCAGAGTTTTGGTGCCACCGAAGGAACCTCTCCCTCCCCACCGCTGGAGGGAACTCCGGGTTGTTAAATATGGGAGTCATTGGGCTAAGGGGCTTAGTCAGTCCACTGTTTGCTCTCAGCCTGTCCCACAGCGTCAATGTTGCCATTACCAATACCCCATCAGAATCAATGTGTATCTTGTCTCGTTGTCCCACCCATGGAAGGTTCTTCAGAGGTGTCTGTGTGCAGTTTTGCTCCAGCTCCACCCACTGTTTTGTGTCTGTCTGGAAGTGCCAGTCAAACAGTCTGACCAACACCGATGCTTGGTGGTAGAGTCGTAGATTTGGTAATCCCGCCCCCTCTTCCTGTTTGTGTCTGGTAAGGGTTAAGTATTTTATTCTGGGTTTTGCTTGTTTCCAAATAAATTTTATAAGAGCAAATTTCATGGTTTTGAAAAAGCTCGTTGCAGGGTTTATGGGGACAGCCTGAAACACGTCTAAGAATCTTGGAAGAATGTCCATCTTAAAGGTGTTAATCCTTCCAAACCAAGATAGAGGTTTTTTGCTATATGTGTTAAGAATAGATCCCTAAGGGTCTTGTCCAATAGGGTTTGGTAGTTTAATGTATATAATTTACTAAGGTCGGAAGGTATCTGAATTTCCAGGTATTTTAGTGAGTGTGTCTGCCACTTGAATGGGGAGTTGTTCTGGGATCTTTGGACTTCGGTCTCCGGCAGTGAGATATTTAGAGCTTCCGTTTTTTTTATAATTAATTTTAAAGTTGCTAAGATCTCCGTAACATTCAAATTCCGTAATAAGTGAGGGGAAGGTGATATGGGGTTCTGAGATATATAACAATAGGTCATCTGCGTAGAGGGCCGTTTTGAATTGTCTCCCACCCACGCTCAGACCTCGCACACTGGGGTTCCTTCTGATGGACACCGCCAAATATTCCATAACAATGGCATAAATCATTGAGGAGAGCGGACATACCTGTCTAGTACCATTGTGGATCCGGAATGGGGCTGAGAGGGATCCATTTGCTTTAATCCGTGCTGAAGGGCCGGTGTAAAGGGCCATTAGTTTGGCTAAAAAAACCTCCCCTCAGCCCAATCTGTTTTAGGGCCGCCTCCATAAAACCCCAGTGTACGCGGTCAAAAGCCTTCTCGGCATCTATTGATAACAGGCCCAATCCTCCCGGGCACGCCCCCGCCCTAGCAATTATCAATATGGTTTTGCACACGTTGTCCCTCGCCTCACGTCCCTGTACAAATCCCACTTGGTCCGAGTGTATTATGTCCGGGAGTAATGGTGTCAGTCTGTTGGCTAGTAGTTTTGCGAAAATTTTGATGTCTACATTAATCAACGAGATGGGGCGGTAGTTAGAGACCATCGTGGGATCTTTCTCTGGTTTGGGTATTACAACAATGTGAGCCTCTAATGATTGTGAGACGAACCCGCAGGTATATGTGACTGAGTGAAATACCTTTGTCATAAAGGGCGTCAGTTTGTCTCTAAAAGTTTTAAAAAAATAATGGGGAAACCCATCCGGCCCAGGGCTCTTACCGCTGGGAGTATTATTAATGGCTTCCTTTACCTCCGCCTCAGTGAAGTGTTCCTCGAGCTGTGCTGACGCGTCATCCCCTAATACCGGGAGGGCTGTGCCTGCTATATAATCTTCTACTCGTCTTTGAAATTCCTGGGGGTCCAGGTCCGAGAATTTTCCTTTGATATTGTATAAGTTGGAGTATAATGTTTTCATGATGTCTAAGATTTCTATGGGGTTGTGTTCCTCTGTCCCGTTTGCGTGCTGTATTCGGGGGATGTATTGGGTCTGTGTACGGGGGTGAAGGAGGCGTGACAATGGGCGGCTACATTTATCCGAGTGGTTGTATAGGGTCTTTTTGAATTGATTTTTGAATCTAAGATAACTAAGGTTTAAAATGGATTTTAGTTCGTCTCTGTATTTAGTGAGTTCTATCAGTGCTTCTGTGGATGGTGTGCTCTTGTGTTGAGTTTCCAGTGCTTGAATTTAGGCCATGAGCTCTGTCCCCCTAGCCTCTTTAGCCTTTTTGATGCGTGATCCCTGCTTTATAAAAATGCCCCTCAGGACACACTTCAGGGCCTCCCACTTAATGGGGTATGGTGTTTCATCTGAAGCATGTACTGAGAGGAATGAGTCAATTGAGTCTCCAATGTCCGCCCTACACAGGGGATCCCTAAGCAATGTATCGTTAAGTCTCCAACTCCAGGTCTGCTCAGGTCTATCCGGAGGAGACAATTTCAGAAAAATTGGTGTGTGGTCTGACCACAAAAAGTTGCCTATGGAGGGGCTGGGTTGCCACTTTAGAGCGTGATGACTTATCAGGAAAAAGTCGATTCTACGAAATGAGTTGTGGGGGTTTGAGAAAAATGTATAGTCTTTTCCCTGGGGGTTCATTATCCTCCAAATGTCCACCAATTACAGCCTATGTATTTCTTTTATCAACTCCCGTAGGGACCCCTCTGGGACAGCGCTCCTCCCCGATGTGGTGTCCTCCCTCGGGTTCAATGTCAGATTAAAGTCCCCACCCACCACCACCACCCCCTCTGCGAACCCGGATAAGGTCTTCAGGAAAGAACCGCATGCTTTTGTTTGATTCTGACTCGGCGAGTACCATCCCGCTATCGTATAAAGGGTGGAATTGATTCTGATTTTTAACAAAATGAACCTACCATTGGGGTCTATAAGTGAGTCAACCACGCAGGTTTTTATGGATCGCTATGGAGACCCCTCTGGAGCGCGATTCCGAGTTGGAACTATGGAACCATTCAGTGAAGTACCTATCTTTAATCTTAGGGACATGCCCCGTTTTAAAGTGTGTTTCCTCCAGGATCAGTACCTGAATCTTTTGTTTATGCATGCCATAAAGTACCTGTGATCGCTTCTGCCGGGTGTTGAAGCCTCGGATGTTAATGAAACCAAAATTTAGAGACGTCATGTTCACCTGCCTTTGTCGGGTCTAGAATGTATAGAGCTTATGTGTCTTTTAGCGAGAACTAGCAACTACGGGGTGGGGGAAGGAAGCGGAGGGGTGAAGGAGGACAGGACAGGTAGAGGCAAAAAGGATAAGTGGGGAGGGAAAGGGAGAGGGAAAAAAAAAAAATATAAGGAGGAGACAAAGAGGGGATAGAGAATTCGGGGCGGGGGGGTTGTTAGAGAAGTAAGAGAGGAAAGCTCAGAAAGTGCTTAAGGAATCAGGAAAAGCAAAGTATTGAGATAAAAGATAGTGGGGTCCCTTCTAGAGGAGGGGAACCCCTAAGATCAAAGAGTAGGGGGAAAGTAGTTTTCCTACTATACCGCGTCCAGCAAGGTAATACTCCCTTTTTGGGTTGTGGGCTTTCCACCGAGGAGATCTCCCCCCAGACCGACAGAACCACAATCTGAAACTCAAAACACATGTCAGAAAAATATCAAAAGAAGTATTTAACCGGCGTTAGCGAGTGCCCTGCGTTAGGAAGCGAGTGCCCCCCACTTTTCCTGCCCCCCCCCACCTCCCCCTCGACTTTTTCAATTGACAACAGACTGTCCTCCAGGTGGCGGGCTTGACTGCCCCCTGTGATGTTCTTCTCATCTTTGGTCATGTGTTTAACAACTCCACCTATATCCTCTGCCTCCGGCTTGACAGTCTCATTGTTTACTTCTGGGGGAGTGTCTCTGTAACGAAAGCTGATAGTGACTTTGGTAGCGAAGGCTCCTCGGTGCGTGTCTCCGAGCTCATCAATCCTCCCCCCTCCTTCTGGGGTCCCGCCTTCTCTGAGGACGAGGGAGTGCAGGCTGTGGGGGTCCTTCTCCCAAAAGGCCTGAGGGCAGCTGGGGCCAGTCCGTGACCTCAACCGGTGGCAAACGTAAGGCATTAGTAAAGGCGTTGATTCCTCTGGGGTGGCTGAGGGTGTGAACTCTCCCTTCTTGGCAGACCCTCAGGTGAAAAGGAAAGCCCCACGTGTATGGCATGTTGTGTCGCCTGAGAACATCTTAGAGAGGTCGCAATGCCTTCCTTTTTTGCAAAGTCCATCTTGATAGGTCTAGGAGTATCTGAAGTTGTTTTTCTTGGTGACGGATGGTTCCAGCTACACGGGCCCGTGCCATTATGGCGTCTTTTAACTGGTAGCGGTGGACTCTGCAGATCACATCTCTGGGGTACGCTGGATCTAGTGATTTAGGTCCTAAGGCCCTATGAACTCGATCTAGCTCAAGGTTGGTGTCCAGGGGGACCTGCAGGAGTGAGTTGAATAGATGGCGTGTTGTTTTGTCCAGCTCACCCGGCTCTATGGATTCTGGAAGGCCACGTATCCTTATGTTGTTTCGCCGTCCTCTGTTTTCTACATCGTCCATTTGATCAGCCATGTAGTGCAGCTGGTAAGACTGGATTGACAGGTCGGAGGAGTGGGTGTTCATCGCTTGTGACATAGATGTCGTGGTTGCCTCTGCAGTGGTCACTCTCTCCTTCAAGTGCTGTACATCATCTCTCAGGGCCGCCAGTTCGGCTTTATATGCAGTTTCTAATCGGGCAACATAATGCTCCATTTCCTCCCTTGATGGCATATTTTTGATTCTGTTGCTTAAGTCCCGAAGATCTGACAGGGCTGTCTTCCTCAGAGACCGGAGGCCCTCATTTCCCTGCTGCATTATCTGATCCTGGACTCCTTGTGGGGTGTTAGCATCTCCCCAGGGAGAGCCCATGTGCTGGAATTGGGCATCATTCCCCTGCTCCAGGGTCCCCGTCCTCTGAGACATGGCTTTTTGGTGAGAGTCAAAGGTTATCTCTGCATATGAGGGACAAGCAGCCTGGAAATCCTCCATCTGCTCCACTATGGGGGGTGGTTGCTGACCCAGCCTTTCAGTGCCTGTATAGTCCTGTGAGTCCTGCCTGGGCCCGCCTGCCTGCTTGTCTGGAGAGGTGTCTGGGGTAATCATTCTCCCTGGCAACCCCGCTGACAGCATACCTCGGGTGCTGCTTATCTCCGCACATCGCTCCAGAGGGTCTCCCCCCCACCTCTGCCTGTGCTGCGGGCTCTGGTGTTCCTTCCTCTCCCACCGCGGCGCCATTTTGACCTCGTGGTGCGGGTCCTGAACCACCCCCTCCTCCTCTGACCTGTATGTGGGTCTGTGTCTGCTCGCCCTCTCTTGGTTCCGGCTCTCCTCCACTGCCATCTGCAGGGGTAAGTGTGGCTGTCGGCGGTTCCTTTATTTCAGAAGCGCTGCCTGCCGGCGACTCCATTGCAGGCCCCGTTCCACGCTGCTCCGTCTGGCCCACTCCCGACATGAAGCGGGAGATGTCTTGAGACAGGGGCTCCACGGTGCCTGTCGCGCTGGAGGGTGCTCCCTTCTTCTTTCTTGCACCCATGAAGGTGTTTCTGGGTGCGATGGTGCTCTGGAATTCAGTGGTTCTGCCGGCCCGGGTTGGGAGCTGAAGAGATGTGCGTCCTCACTCCTCCATAGCCAGGCCACACCCCTATTATGGTATATTATTTAAAGATGCATTGCCAGCTGTCAGGTCCCTTGTGGTGCTGCTGCAGCATTGCCATATTGCTAATATTCATGTGTTCCATTATCTGCTGTATCCACAACTGCACCTATCCATACCAGCTGTATCACTTGTACTCTCTGCTGCACCCATCTGTACAAGCAGCATCTTCTGTACCCACTGCTGCACTTATCCATACAAGCTGGACCTGCTTCATGATATGTCGACAGCGCCCTTGCACACCAATGCTCTTACCACTCTGGTTCCCCTCTCATCCCAACTTCTCTTCCATCTTCCGGCTCCCAGTTCCTGCGCATGCACTGGAGGGCTCTCGGGAGAGCGCTTAGGGCACGGGCTCCCTGCTCTCCCTTGTCTTAAAGGCCTAGCATTCCCCTCCCAACTTGCAGGATTGTAACAAGAGCTTGACCACCAATGTGACGCCCTGGCAAAACTAGGTAGTCACAAAAGTGTACATCCTCCTTGCTACCATCAGAAACCCACACTTAAGCATCACACATATCCATTAAACCAGGGGTGGGGAACCTTTTTTCTACCGGGGGCCATTTGGAAATTTCTGCCAACCTTCGGGGGCCGCACAAAATTATCAATGTGAAAATGAACCAACTATATTTGGTCAAACAGTTTATTAACTCACCCTTAGGCTATGTGCGCACGTTGCGTACAGTCACTGCAGAAATTTCTGCAGCGATCTGAAGAGCACATGTGCGCTTTAAATCGCTGCAGAAATGTCCGTAGTGAAAGCCGATTCCATGCGCTCTGCCTGCAGCTCCTCCCATAGACAGAGCAGGAGCAGCCGGCAAAGCGCAGGAAAGAAGTGACATGTCACTTCTTAGAACGCAGCGCTTCGGGCAGTAGCCGAAGCGCTGCGCTCTTAAACGCCACGTGCGCACGGCCCCTGCACAATCTCCATAGACTGTGCAGGGGACGCAGGACGCATGCAGTTACGCTGCGCTAAAAAGCGCAGCGTAACTGCATGTATTTACGCAACGTGCGCACATAGCCTTACTGTAATGGCCGGAGCTGCTTCTGATTTGTGCGGCTCTGATATTCAGTGATACTTATGTTGCTTCTCTCTTTTCCAGGTTTGTCACGGTCTGGAGCGCAGGCAACTCTTTGTGATAATAATATTGGTAGACTACATACATCACACAACAGACACAGGGACTGGTGTATATAAATCACAGGAGACACATACATGACTGAAGGGGCTGTTGGGATATACATCACATAGGAGACGCTGGGACTGCTGTATATACATCACAGGAGACACCTACATCACACATGTATATGCCCCCAGCCCCCTTCTATGATGTATATGCTTTCAGCCCCTCCTGTGAGGTATATGCGCCCAGCCCCTCCTGTGAGGTATATGCGCCCAGCCCCTCCTGTGAGGTATATGCGCCCAGACGCTCCTGTGAGGTATATGCGCCCAGCCCCTCCTGTGAGGTATATGCTTTCAGCCCCTCCTGTGAGGTATATGCGCCCAGCCCCTCCTGTGAGGTATATGCGCCCAGCCCCTCCTGTGAGGTATATGCTTTCAGCCCCTCCTGTGAGGTATATGCGCCCAGACGCTCCTGTGAGGTATATGCGCCCAGACGCTCCTGTGAGGTATATGCGCCCAGCCCCTCCTGTGAGGTATATGCGCCCAGACGCTCCTGTGAGGTATATGCGCCCAGCCCCTCCTGTGAGGTATATGCGCCCAGCCCCTCCTGTGAGGTATATGCGCCCAGCCCCTCCTGTGAGGTATATGCGCCCAGACGCTCCTGTGAGGTATATGCGCCCAGACGCTCCTGTGAGGTATATGCGCCCAGCCCCTCCTGTGAGGTATATGCGCCCAGACGCTCCTGTGAGGTATATGCGCCCAGCCCCTCCTGTGAGGTATATGCGCCCAGACGCTCCTGTGAGGTATATGCCCCCAGCCCCTCCTGTGAGGTATATGCCCCCAGCCCCTCCTGTGAGGTATATGCGCCCAGCCGCTCCTGTGAGGTATATGCGCCCAGCCGCTCCTGTGAGGTATATGCGCCCAGACGCTCCTGTGATATGTACAGCCCCAACATCTCCAATGTGATGTATATACCCCAGCGTGTGATGTATATGCCTCCTAGCATCTCCAATGTGATGTATATATCACAGGAGGGGTTGGGGCATACACATAACAGGAGATGCTGGGGCATATCCATGACAGGAGATGCTGGGGGCATATCCATGACAAGAGGGGCTGGGGAACAGACATAACTAGGTCACAGGGAGGCGTAAGCATTGCTGTGGTGCACAGACGGCACTGGGGTGGCACACACATCACTAGGGCAGCACAGAGAGCACGAACATCACTAAGTGGGGGGGCACACAGACAGCACTAAGTGGGGGGCACACAGACAGCACTAAGTGGGGGGGGCACACAGACATCACTAAGTGGGGGGGCACACAGACATCACTAAGTGGGGGCACACAGACATCACTAAGTGGGGGCACACAGACATCACTAAGTGGGGGCACACAGACATCACTAAGTGGGGGACACGCAGACATCACTAAGTGGGGGCACACAGACATCACTGAGTGGGGGCACACAGACATCACTAGGAGACTGGGGGGCACAGACGTCACTAGGGGGTACACAGCATTGGAAAGAAGACAGCACTGGGAGCTGCACACTCCACTGATGGGGCACGATGCTACACCGGAGAGCGGAAGGCGCAGGGGAGCGGGCGGTACACATACTGAGAGCTGCACACTCCACTGATGGGGCACGCTGCACCGGTGAGCGGGAGGCGCAGGGGAGCGGGCGGTACACATACTGAGAGCTGCACACTCCACTGATGGGGCACGCTGCACCAGTGAGCGGGAGGCGCAGGGGAGCGGGCGGCACACTTCACTGATGGGGCACACTGTACCAGAGAAGGGGCGGTGAGGGGGGCGTCACAATGCTGTGGGACGGAAGCGCACGCAGAGCGCTAAACCCACCCACAGAGTCGAGTTCTGAGCACGCTGACACCTGCCAGCGAAAGAGCTCATTGGTGCGTTCAAGCAGCACATGTGGAGATTTAAAGGGCCGGCGGCCGGTAAAACCACGGCGGTGGCCGGAGTACTGCGCCCCCGGGAATCTGCCCGGGGGCCGCACAAAAGGTCATGGCGGGCCCCATGCGGCCCGCGGGCCGGAGGTTCCCCACCCCTGCATTAAACCCTAGCCACCCATACCTCCCAACGTTTGAAGAAAGTAAAGAGGGACAAAGTATGCGGCCCGTACAGCACGCTGCGGCAAATTTTGACCACGCCCCTACCCACACCCATTTGGGAGTAAGCGTCATTCAGCAGATGCCCCGGACTGTTCATTCATAGTCATAGCAGTCATAATTTTTTTATATTTATATGTGTCACTATATGACATGTTGCTTATTTGTGCCTATAAAGCCGTGTTCACACGTTGCATAAATTCTGTTTCTTTTTGTTTCTGCCGCTGTCTGCAACGAACTAAATGATAACTATCTTTTCTGGTTTTTCCATTTTTGCTGCATTTTTCTGCCTTTCCTCCATAATTTAATGTGTTTTTGGTTCAGATATGAATCTGCGTTTTTAAGTGTTTTTATTGTACAGAGAAGCTTTTTCCTGCATTTTTTTAAGCTCCACATAGAAACCTGTAGAGAAAAAAAAGCACCAAAACCACGGAGTTCAGCGGCGTCTTTTCATGGAATCACATCCACTTTGTTTGGATAATTAAACACAGCAGAATAAATGTGCAAAAAACAGCAGAAAAAAATGCAGCATTTACACTACATGTGAACACGGACTAAATGTCCAAGCAAAGTGGATGAGACGTCATGAAATCTCCACCCCTAGTGTGTGTAAAGACGCCTCTGAACTGTGCGGTTTTAGTGTCTTTTTTTCTTTATAAGCTTCAGGATTCACATCAGCAACAAACATGCATCAAATAAGGGGACAATGCATAAAAAATACCGCATACACGAAATAATCAGAGGAGATTGTTATATTGCGCTCGTGGTGCGGACACCTGCAGAAAAAATGCAGCATTTACGCTACGTGTGAACACGGCCTCAGTGATACATTTTTATTACATTTTTTATGGGTTTTAATAAAGAAAAATAATAAATTGTGGCATTTTTTCCCGCCATTTATTGATCCCCATCAATAATCTGATCGCTGGGGCGTGGCTTAGCTATGGTGGTGTGAGGACACATCTCCTTTGAGCTCCTCAGACCCAGATTAAATTAACCTACTGGATCCTTCTCATCAGAGGTTAAATGAACTGGAGGAGGACAGCAGCTATGAAGAGGGATCCCCCAGCATCCCAGAGCGGCAGTGCAGCGGTGGATCGCCTATTCAGAGGCGGGAGGCCTTCCCCGACTTCCAGGCCTGTTACAGCAATGGCGCCGGCGGCCGCGCGGCCCTCACCAGAAGCCACACGTGTAGGACCTGACAAGGCAGCGGGGAAGGCAGCGACACCAGCGGCAGATATGGAGCAACAGGGAGCGGGCGCTGCTGCAGCGGGACCCGTGACTCAGAACATACACTCCAGCCCTGACAAGTCAGGAGCATACACAGCAGAGCGGGCGATGCAGGAAGATGGCGGCGGGGAACCCCGGTCTCCACAGGTGCAGGAAAACATGAAGTGTCTCTCTGGTGCGGTGAGTGGGCGCCCGGATGCAGGAGAAATCCTTTCTGGAGGTCCCAGTAATATGCTCCCCCTAGAAGATCACTTACCCTTGGAGGGAGCACAGAGGGAACAGACCCCAGAGATATGTGGGAGACAGGCAGGGGAGCAGGCCCTGCGGAGCATTAACCCCATCATGGCCTCAGCAGAGACAGATCGCATTTTACAGTTATTATCAGCTCTCCCTACCAGGAATGATCTGGACTCTCTAGTAGCAAGGATGGAGGCTGCACATGAAAGGGCATTATCTATAGTTAGAGGAGACATTGATATGATTAACACTCGCACTGCTGTAGTGGAAAAAGATGTGTCTACCCTGTTTGAAAGGGTTACTGCATTAGAGCAAGATCTCTCCAAATCCAAAATGCAAGTGCAAAATATTACCATTCTCTTAGATGATCAGGAGAACAGAGGAAGGCGAAATAATGTCCGCCTGAAAGGCATACCAGAAAATATTCCAACAGCAGCCCTCTCCAAGACTATGATTGCAATTTTCAACAAGGTCTCAGGAGTAGAGTTGAGCGCGGTTCGAGGTTCTCCAGTTCTAGGCTCGAGTGATTTTGGGGGCTGTTCGAGATCGAACTAGAACTCGAGCTTTTTGCAAAAGCTCGATAGTTCTAGATACGTTCGAGAACGGTTCTAGCAGCAAAAAGCAGGGCTTTTTACAGCTACAGTGTGCAGGAGCCATCGCTGGCAGCCTGCCAGAAGCTGGTAACCAAGATAAACATCGGGTATCCAACCAAAGCGCTTTGGTTAGTAACCCGATGTTTATCCTAGTTACGTGCAGGAAGCCCACACTTCCCCGCTCAGCTCGCTCCGCCCCCTCCTGCCCGCGGCATGTACACATACATACATACACACACACACACACACACATGGTCCCGCTCGGCTTACCTGCGGTGATGAAGTCCCGCCATCCTGACCTCAGCACTGTCACTGTCCTCCATGGCCGCCGCTTGTCACATCACCTTCTCTCGCTTCCGACCCGAGACTGACTAGCGGTGACGTCACGGGCCTCTCGCGATACTTGGTGTGAAGGCGCCGGTCATTGAACTCAGTGACAGGGGCTGTCAGTGTGCTGGAGATCAGCGCAGGTAATGTACCTCGCTGACAGCAGCACTTGTCATGCCCTGCAGTGACCTGGGCTGACCCATTGATGTTAGCTCAGGTCACTGCACTGCTCTCCCAGCCAATGGGGAACATCCTGCTCTTCATTGACTCGGACAGTGTGGATCGTCATGGCAACCCCTTGGATTACACCAGACCTGGATTTGTTTTTCATTCTAATAAATTGGTTAAAGAGGGAATGTTTTGGGGAGTGTTTTTTCAAATAAAAATGTGGTTGTCGTCTATTTTTTTTTATTACTGACTGGGTTGGTGATGTCGGGTATCTGATAGACGCCTGACCTCACCAACCCCAGGGCTTGATGCCAGGTGACATTACACATCTGGTATTAACCCCATATATTACCCCGTTTGCCACCGCACCAGGGCGCGGGATGAGCTGGGGCGAAGCACCAGGATTGGCGCATCTAATGGATGCGCCACTTCTGGGGCGGCTGCGGCCTGCTATTTTTAGGCTGGGGAGAGTCCAATAACCATGGACCTCCCTAGTCTGAGAATATCAGGCCCCAGCTGTCTGCTTTACCTTGGCTGGTGATCCAATTTTGGGGGACCCCTATGTGTTTTTTTTTTTTTTAATTATTTACTTAATTTAAAATAACAGCGTGGGGTGCCCTCAGTTTTGGATTACCAGCCAAGGTGAGGTTGCCAGCTGTGGTCTGCAGGCTGCAGCCGTCTGCTTTACCCTAGCTGGCTGCAAAACTAGGGGGAACCCTACGTCATTTTTTTTTTCATTTTTTTGGCTAAATACAAAGCTAAGCACCCCTTAGTGCCACATGAAAGGCACCAAAGGGTGCTCCACTTTTTCTCCACTTCTCCACTTTTTCTCCACTTTTTCTCCATTTTTTCTCCACTTATTCTCCACTTTTTCTCCACTTTTTCTCCATTTTTTTTCTCCACTTTTTCTCCACTTTTTCTCCACTTGTTTCTCCATTTTTTCTCCACTTTTTCTCCACTTTTTCTCCACTTTTTCTCCATTTTTTTCTCCACTTTTTCTCCACTTTTTCTCCATTTTTTTCTCCACTTTTTCTCCACTTTTTCTCCACTTTTTCTCCACTCATTCACTTTTTCTCCACTTTTTCTCCACTTTTTGTCCACTTTTTCTCCATTTTTTTCTCCACTTTTTCTCCACTTATTCACTTATTCTCCACTTTTTCTCCACTTTTTGTCCACTTTTTCTCCATTTTTTTCTCCACTTATTCTCCATTTTTTCTCCATTTTTTCTCCACTTATTCTCCACTTATTCTCCACTTTTTCTCCACTTTTTCTCCATTTTTTTCTCCACTTTTTCTCCACTTTTCCTCCACTTTTCCTCCACTTTTCCTCCACTTTTTCTCCACTTTTTCTACATTTTTTTCTCCACTTTTTCTCCACTTTTTCTCCACTTTTTCTCCACTTTTTTTCTCCACTTTTTCTCCACTTTTTCTCCGTTCTTTTTCTATGGTCGGTCTACCCATTAGCTCTGCCATGCATACTGTAGCTCTACACCTACTGCACATGTTACTTTATGATTGACATCTCTTTCGTACCAGAGCTGTCTAAGTCTACTCTGACCCCATATTTGTCATTACTATATTGTCCTTGTACTGTATTATGACATTTGTATCATGTGTTTCATTTCTTTCTGTGTTGCAATTTTTTTGCTGCATCCCAATTGTACCTCTATATTGTTCGAGTTTATGTTATTGTTCTCTCACTCTTATGTGATACTGATTATTGTCATTTTTCATGATTACATGCAGATAAGTCCAATCTGACGAAGGCTCAGGCCGAAACGTCATTTGTAACTTGTTTTGGACAAAAACATATATGCTTATGAAAAAATTTTTTTTCTTAATACGGACCAATAAAGAGTGATTTTGCATTACTATCCGTTGTGACTTACTGACTTAGTCTGGGAGATTTAGAGTGCCGAGGTTACTCACTAATTTTATCTATTATTACCTCTGAGCACCTATATACCAGTGAGCAGAGCTTCCTGTACAGTAGTTCTCCTGATTAGGCATGCCCTTACCTCATGAGCAGGGCATTGCAGCTTTGGTAGCAACCATTACGACATGGACCCTGCTGCTGTGGACCCGAGAAGAGTGAGTGCAGATTCATTGCACCCACACTCCTCACATGAAGGGTCCGCACTCCTAGAAAATGGGGGATACGTTCCCTGAGTGTCTCCCCCCCATATTCTAGACGGTCTAGAGTCGTCGTGGGACCCCTTTATTTTTTTTCTTACAATAAATTGGTGAAAGAGGAAATGTTTTGGGGACTGTTTTTTCAAATAAATTTCTTTTGTCGATTTTTTTTTTTTTTTGTTAGTACTGACAGTTTATGATGTTGAGTATCTAATAGACGCCATGACATCACAAACTGCTGGGCTTGATCTCAGGTTACTTTACAGCTAGTATCAACCCGATTTATTACCCCGTTTGCCACTGCACCAGGGCACGGGATGAGCTGGGGTGAAGCGCCAGGATTGGCGCATCAAGTGGATGCGCCACGTCTGGGGTGCCTGCGGCCTGCTATTTTTAGGCTGTGAAGGCCCAATAACTATGGACCTTCCCACCCTGAGAATACCAGACCACAGCTGTCCGCTTTACCTTGGCTCGTGATCCAATTTGGGGGGGACCCTACTTTTATTGTGTAATTATTAATATTTATAAAATAATTATAAAAAAGAGCCTGAGGGGACCTCCACATTGGATCCCCAACCACGGTAAAGCTGCCAGCTGTGGTTTTCAGGCTACAGCCGTCTGCTTTACCCTAGCTGGCTATCAAAAATGGGGGGACCCAACGTCATTTTTTTTTTTTAACTATTTTTTAAATAGAAAAAATTAATGGGCTTCCCTGTATTTTGATTGCCAACCAAGGTAACGGCAGGCAGATGGGGGTGGCAACCCATAGCTGTCTGCTTTATCTGCGCTGAGAATCAAAAATACCGCGGAGCGCTACGTCATTTTTTTAAAGATTTATTTTTACAGCACTGTGATGTCCAGCAATCAAAATACAGGGAAGCCCATTTTATTTTTAGTTATTTAAATAAATAATTAAAAAAAATATATATGGGCTCCCGCTGCATTTTTTGTATTGCTAGCTAAGGGTAATCCAAGCAGCTACTGGCTGCTAACCCCCACTGCTTGGTGTTACCTTCACTGGAAATGGAAAATCCAGGGAAGCATTTTTTATTTTTTTTGCCAAAAAACTACAAAAAAAGGACGTGAGCTTCGCCATATTTTTGTATGCTAGCCAGGTATAGCAGGCAGGTGCTGGAAGAGTTGGATACAGCGCCAGAAGATGGCGCTTCTATGAAAATGCCATTTTCTGAGGCGGCTGCAGACTGTAATTCGCAGCAGTGGGGCCCAGAAAGCTCAGGCCAACCTGTGCTGCGGATTCCAATCCCCAGCTGCCTAGTTGTACCTGGCTGGACACAAAAATGGGGCGAAGCCTACGTCATTTGTTTTCTAATTATTTCATGAAATTCATGAAATAATAAAAAAAAGGGCTTCCCTTTATTTTTGGTTCCCAGCCGGGTACAAATAGGCAACTGGGGGTTGGGGGCAGCCGTACCTGCCTGCTGTACCTGGCTAGCATACAAAAATATGGCGAAGCCCACATAATTTTTTCAGGGGGCAAAAAACTTCTGCATACAGTCCTGGATGGAGTATGCTGAGCCTTGTAGTTCTGCAGCTGCTGTCTGTCTGTATGGAGAAGAGCAGACAGCAGCTGCAGAACTACAAGGCTCAGCATACTCCATCCAGGACTGTATGCAGAATTTTTTTGCCCACCAAAAAAATGACGTGGGCTTCGCCATATTTTTGTATGCTAGCCAGGTACAGCAGGCAGCCACGGGCTGCCTCCAACCCCCAGTTGCCTATTTGTACCCGGCTGGGAACCAAAAATATAGGGAAGCCCGTTTTTTTTTAATTATTTCACTTATTTCATGAAATAATTAAAAAACAAATGACGTGGGCTTCGCCCCATTTTTGTGTCCAGCCGGGTACAACTAGGCAGCTGGGGATTGGAATCCGCAGCACAGGTTAGCCCGAGGTTTCTGGGCGCCTCTGCTGCGGATTTCAGTCCGCAGCCGTCCCAGAAAATGGCGCTCTCATAGAAGCGCCATTATCTGGCGCTGTATCCAACTCTTCCAACAGCCCTGGAGCCGGGTGGCTTGTTGGGTAATCATGAGTTAATACTGGCTTTGTTTTACTAGCCAGTATTAAGCCAGAGATTCTTAATGTCAGGCACGTTTGACTCGGCCATTAAGAATCTCCAATAAAGGGTTAAAAAAAACACCACACAGAGAAAAAATACTTTAATAGAAATAAATACACAGACACATTAGAGACTCCATCTTTATTACCCCCTGTCAGCCCTCCACGATCCTGCTCTTCTGTCTTCTTTCTTTCTAGTGAAGTAGTAGTGGCGATTGTAGTGAGGATGAGGTGCACCAGCCCATCACTTGATGGGCTGGGGAACCTCATCCTCACTACAGTCCTCACTACAATCGGGAAGCAGCGTGCAGCCTTCACTCCGTGAGTGATCAGTGCTGGCTGTCAGCGGTAACAGCGGTAACGCTGACAGACGCGTTACCATAGCAACGGTCCTCTCGGAGCCGCGGTTAGCGGTGACGTCACCGCTAACTGCGTTGCTATGGCAACAGTGATCTCCGTTAATGACCGGCTGTGTCAGCCGGTCCCTAACGGAACGGGGAGTCGACCGTGTGCTAGAGCATGTCGCCAGTACACGGCGATACACATATGTGCACCGTGTACCGGAGAGATGCACTCGCAGGTCCTACATGACGCGTCATAGTCATGTGACCAGTCTGTAGCCAATGAGATAATAGCCACGTGACTGGTCACATGGCTATTTTGACGTCACGATAGGTCCTGCATCTCTGCTGGCAGTGCCGTCACCGGGAGGATTCAGCGATCATCGGATGGAATAGCGGCAGGAGACAGAGTGCAGAAGGGATCGCGAGGACCGGTAAGTGTTATGGCAATGTTTATTAACTGTTTGTGTACATTTATAATGCATTTTTATGTGTTTGTGATTGCCTCCCATTATAGCCTATTGGTTCGAGTTCGGTTCGTCGAACGTTCGTCGAACCGAACTCGAACGGGACCCCCGTTCGGCGAACCGACCTCGAGCCGAACCGCGACCGGTTCGCTCATCTCTACTCAGGAGGCACAACAGACACTCTATATGTGATTGACAGAGTTCACCGGGTGTTTCGCCAGGGACCCATAGATGCTGCCTTTCCACGTGATGTCTTATGCAGACTACACTACTACACTGACAAGGAGGACATTCTGAGAAATGCATGGGCCTATGGGACTGTCTCTCACGAGGGGTCAGAAATAAAGCTCTATCCGGATGTCTCCTCCCGGACCCTCTACATGAGACGCCAGCTTATGCCAGTGCTGCAGAAGATCAAAGAGAAGGGAGCTACGTACAGATGGGGCCATCCTTTTCATCTCATTGTCAGATATGGTGGAGAACAATTCTTCCTGAAACGTCCGGAGGAGTTGGAGGGACTTTTCGGTTTTCTGGGCACGGATGCAGTAGAGGTCCCCAATTGGCTACAATTAGACAGACCGCCCGGCCTGCCTCAGAGAAAGAAAGGAGGCAACCGCATGACCCAGAGATCACGGGGGAGCCCACGGGGCCCACACCTGCGGAGGAGCTTGCGCAAGGGTCACCGGACTGATGGTCATACTCGGAGGAGTGACATTTTTATGTTTATTATGGTATTACTCTCCCTAAAGGAGTGGAGGGAGAGGTGGGAGGGACTTGTATGTCTCCTCGGAACTCGAGGATATCCTGCGGGTGTTCTAATACGAATCAGATACACCTGCCCTACTGCCGACGGAGTTAATGCCTTATTGCAGTATGCGATACATGTTCTATATGCGATACATGTTCTATAAGTTTTTAATCCTGATGTTCTATCTCTCTGGCTAACATATTCTAAGATAAGTGCCCCTCACCCCGATGCCTTACAGCGGAAGGGTGAGGTGTTGGATCTAGTTAACTGTATATTTTTTTTTTCATGTATATCTGGGGGTTTGGGGAGCTCTGACCCCTGGTTTTCTACGTACCCCAAGGGACGCTCTCCCGTTTAGAGAGCGCCAAGTCTCAAACAGGTGTTGAGACTGTAAAAATCTATACAATTTAGTCAATAAACCAGCTACTTGAACTGGTTTATTCTTTTCATACTTTTCTTCTCATCTCTGCTTCTTCTTTGGTCTAATCTTTTACCTTTTACTTCACTCTTCTCATTCATCTCGCGTTCTACTTACATTCTTCTCTCTTCTGAGCTCTTCTATTCCCTACCCACCAACCACCCCCCCCCCATCCTCTCCTATCCCAACCCGTGTTTCACTAGTAGGGGGACATTCTCTTACTTGCTGTTCGCCATGCATAGGGCGGGAGACACTGAGGTGAAATGCGGGACAATAAATGTGAAAGGACTACATAGTCCTGGTAAGAGATCCATTTTGACAAATATGCTGAAAAGGTCTCATGTTCAAATTGATTTTTTGCAGGAAACACATCTTTGCAAACACAAGATGTTCAAGTTGTCATCTCGGTGGTTCCCTGAAGTTTACCATAGCCTCTCCCCCGACCCGAAGTCCCGAGGAACAAGTATCCTTATATCTCGCTCCGTTCCCTGGGAGTTCTTGAATTCTCGCAGCGATGACTCAGGACGGTTGCTGTTGGTAAAGGGTAGGATCGCCTCGCACATATACACCCTGGCCTCACTATATCTTCCAAATACTGGACAAATTACAGCACTGACTGACTTCTTGGAAACGTTAGAGGATTTTATGGAGGGCACTCTCATTTTAGGGGGAGATTTTAACATCGCACTGAACCCAGTCCAGGACACCTCCCACTTCGGCACATCCTCTAGCAGCCCTTCGTAAACTAAGACGCATAATACATGAACACCAATTGGTGGATACATGGAGGCTATTACACCCAGCCGATAAAGACTATTAATTTTATTCGACGGCACACGGAACATATTCTAGAATCGATTACTTTTTTGTAAAGCATGGGGATCTCACAAGGATCTCTCAGTCTAAAATAGAAAACATTACCTTTTCCGATCACGCACTTTGTACGGTAAAGGTGTTGTTACAATCCTCACTGCCACATAAGTGGCAGTGGAGGTTGAATACCTCCCTGCTGGAGGACCCGGAGATCCTACAACTAGTACAAAATACCCTGACAGAATACTTCATGAGGAATACCTCTGGTGACATCTCAGCAACTTCAGTATGGGAGGCTCACAAATGTGTCATTAGGGGAATATTGATTCAGCAGGGGGCAAGACGAAAAAGGGAGCTATCTACGCTCTTAACGCAGTTGAAAGACCTGGAGACCCGTCACAAACAGATGCCCTCGGTAGAGATGGGAAGCGCCCTCTTTAGAGCTCGCGACAACTTGCGGAAACTGCTCAATAATAAGGCTAAGGGGATCCTTGTCAGATCTCGTCGGCATTTCTATGAATTTGGGAATAAATGTAGCAAAACACTGGCGAGAGCGCTTAGACAACAACAAGTGTCAACATTTATTTCTAAAATTTCCCCCACACAATCGCAGGGTACTATGCTACATTCATCCCTGGAAATTGCGGAAACCTTTAAAAACTTTTACGCATCCCTATATAATCTAGAAACAAATGGCCCTTCAAAGTCATCACTTACCCTTAAACGTAAAATAGTAGATTATATTAAAGAAGCTAAAATGCCGCACTTGGAAGATTCGGAGATTGCAGCACTGGCACTACCAATTACGAACCAAGAGCTATGCTATTGCATCTTCCAAAACAGGAAAAGCTCCAGGCCCTGATGGCCTGTCCCTGGTGTATTATAAAAAACTTAAAGAATTACTAACACCGCACCTTCTGCGTACCTTTAATTCCAGGGCCCAGAGGGACTCAAACCCTAACGTTGATTCTTTGAGAGCATATATCACAGTAATACCTAAAGCAGGGAAAGATCCAACGCAGTGTGCTAGCTATCGCCCAATATCATGATTAAATGTAGACCCGAAACTTTTTGCTAAAATACTGGCGACCAGACTGGCACCTCTGCTTCCACGAATTATCCATCCAGACCAGGCGGGGTTTATGGCAGGTCGCGAGGCGTGAGACAACACAATTAAGGCCATTAATTTAATACATGCAGCAAAAACAGGAGGAATTCCGTCCTTGCTATTGTCGACCGATGCCGAAAAGGCATTCGATAGAGTAGATTGGACATTTATGGAGGTTACGCTCAGAAGTCTGGGGTTGGGGGACGGTATGTTGGGATGGATATTGTCTCTATACACTGTACCATCAGCGAGGGTACGTGTGAATGGGATCCTTTCGGACCCTTTCACCATTTCAAACGGCACCCGTCAGGGATGCCCGCTATCCCCTCTAATATTCATCCTAACAAGGGAACCTTTCCTTAGACATGTACGAGCTAATAGCGATATTGCGGGTGTGGCGGTGCGCCGGGCCGTGCATAAAGTCGCAGCATATGCGGACGATCTCCTGTTTTTTGTCTCGGCTCCCAAAGTGTCTCTCCCTAACTTGATGAAAGAGTTTCAGATATATTCTCAATTAGCAAACTTCAAAATTAACTTCTCAAAGTCAGAGGTTCTTAACATCAATCTGTCCTACAGGGAAGTGGAGGAGTTGAAATCATCCTTTAGTTTTCGGTGGGCAGTTCAGTCTCTTAATTATCTGGGAATACGTCTTACCAGTGACTTGAGCCTCCTCTATGTCCATAATTTTCTACCCTTGCTAGCATCCATTAGGAAAGACTATGACCGGTGGGGAAAATCCCTGTTCTCATGGTTTGGTAGAAATCAAATCTTTAAGATGAATATACTGCCCAGGCTCTTATACATTTTCCAAGCTCTCCCAATTAAAATTCCGGCTGCATTCTTCCAAACACTCGAGTCAATTCAGTCATCTTTTATATGGGCGGGCAAACCAGTACGCTTAAAGAGAACCACCCTATTTAGACCCAAACGCAGAGGCGGGATCGGGCTGCCGGATATGAAACGTTACCATTTAGCGGGCCATCTCACCAGGATAATTGATTGGTGTAGGAACGGTACACAGAAGGTGTGGGTTCAAATTGAACAGTCTTTTTCTCCAATACCTTTAAATAAATTGCCTTGGGTGCTCCCGGAGGCTCCTGCGGGGCTGAAGGTACATCCAACTATTGGTCCTACGGTGACGTATTGCAATACGGGTCTGGTGCATGCAGAATTGATCCCCCTTCACTCCCGCATGATGCCTATCTTGAGCCATCCCTCTTTTGAGCCAGGAAGAACGGACCCCATATTTCAGTTGTGGATACACAATGGGATGGATCGGGTAGAAGACTTGGGAGACCGAGAGGGTTGGCCCTCGATTGCCAATCTGGAGGCTAGACAAACCCCAGCCCCGTTGGGACGCTGGAGATGTTTACAGCTGGCACATTTTCTCAGTAAAATTCCAAATAGGGCCTATTTCCAACAGCCCAAGACACGATTTGAAATTATCTGTGGGGGAACAGGCCCAACTCGACACTCGTTATCGGCGGTATATTCTCTGTTATCCTCGCCTTCAGACCAACCTCCTCCGTCATTTGTAGCGAAGTGGGAGAGTGACCTCGGCGTGAGCCTCTTCTCTGACCAGTGGGAACGTATCTGTTCGCTTGCACACAGCTCATCCATTAGCTCTAGATTCCAGGAAGCCAGTTACAAATTGCTGTCCAGATGGTACAGGGTGCCATCTGGAATTCATGCCATTTTTCCAGGAGTGGATCCTACTTGCTGGAGATGTAGTGGGGAGGAGGGCACTCTCTTCCACGTGTTTTGGGAGTGCGAGGCGATCCAGCCATTCTGGAAAGGTGTGTCTGACATCATCCGGTTGGTTACAGGAACCACTGAAGAAATGGGTCCTGCCATCTTCCTGTTGCATCACTGCGAGACCCCATTAAAAACATACAAAGCATCCCTGAGGAAGTTCCTCATAATGGCAGCGAGACTATGTATCCCGGAGAGATGGAGATCTCGGACCCCCCCACGGTGGCACAGTGGATCACTAAGGTCAATGACCTAATGCATATGGAGGATCTGACCTCCTCATTGCATGACTCATATGTGAAATTCTGGGCCACCTGGCGGGGGTGGATAGACTTCCAACAAACAGGGGACTATAGAGAGCTGGTGGGGGACGGCACGGGAACCAACGAATCCGCAATTCTGTAAGTGTGCTGATATGCGGCGGGTATGAATGTCCGCCGACTCTCCCTCCCCCCCCCCTTCCCCCTACCCTTCTACTTCACCTTCTCCCGTCCCATCCCTTCCCTGCTCATCCTCTTATGACTCTTCTATATTCTTTTCTTTTTCTATCTTATCTTCTTTTTCTTTTCTTCTTTCAAACTTGAGTATCTTAATATCTTTAGGCACAATGTGCGTTTTCACTTAAATAAATAATAAAGAAAAACTTTACGGGAACCTTGCATAGTTAGATGTTCGGGATGGGATGTATGTCTGCTACACTTTACCTAGTTGTGCATAAGAATGGTTTCAATGTACTCTCTAATCGGAGCAGACTGTGATTTTTGCAGACGGGCCGTTAGGTCCATGGACCTGTATTTGTTTGTTATGACGGTTTCTAAATAAATAAAGAATTTAAAAAAAAAAAAAAATAATCTGATCGCTGCGTTGTTCAGGTCGTTACAATTACAGGGACACAAAATATGTCCATGTTATTTACTGATTTGTGATGTTTATTATTTTATAAAAAAGTGTAATAAAATTACATTATTCTATTTTTTTTATTTTTAGTAATTTTATTAGAAGAAAAAAAAAATCTCTTTTCCTCTCCCTCTAGAATACAGGAGGTAGAGACACTGCTCTGTACAATGGAGCTCTGTGTCCTGTGTAATCTGCTGGTTAAAGCCCACTTTACACGTTGCAATTAGTTGTACAATCGCATTTGCGATGTGACACGCCCAGGTTGCATACGGGATCTTATGAGATTGCACGTTGGTCGTTCATTTGCTGTCACACGTGCGTTATTAGTCTATGTTAAATTGATCAATTTTGTGTGCGATCCTTTAGATCATGTGTTCTGTGACGTATGCATTGGGCACCTTTTTTTTTTTTTATTTATTGACTTGCCAAGCGTGTGTAATGTGTAGGGATGCGTTTTTACTATGTCATCTGCCATTCAGCTCTGCTACATGGCCGCTAACAGCAGACACAGACAGCCATGTAGCAGAGCTGAATGGCAGATGACACAGACAGAGCCGCACTGTCAGAATGAACTCGGGTGAACTTCACCCGACTTCACGGTCATGCTGCGGCTCTGTCTGTGTCGCGCCCTGATTAGCGGTCACCTGTGAAGGACTCACCGGTGACCGCTAATCTCCTAAGTGACTGAAGTTAGCAGCCCTCTCTCATACTCACCAATCCCCGATCCCCGGCACTGCACGGCATTCACACTGCTCCGGCGGCTTTTACTGTTTTAAAAAAGCCGGCCGCCCATTAAACAATCTCGTATTCCCTGCTTTCCCCGCCCACCGGCGCCTATGATTGGTTACAGTGAGACACGCCCCCACGCTGAGTGACAGGTGTCACACTGCACCCAATCACAGCAGCCGGTGGGCGTGTCTATACTGTGTAGTGAAATAAATAATTAAATAATTAAAAAAAACGGCGTGCGGTCCCCCCCAATTTTAAAACCAGCCAGATAAAGCCATACGGCTGAAGGCTGGTATTCTCAGGATGGGGAGCTCCACGTTATGGGGAGCCCCCAGCCTAACAATATCAGCCAACAGCCGCCCAGAATTGCCGCATACATTATATGCGACAGTTCTGGGACTGTACCCAGCTCTTCCCGATTTGCCCTGGTGCGTTGGCAAATCGGGGTAATAAGGAGTTATTGGCAGCCTATAGCTGCCAATAAGTCCTAGATTAATCATGTCAGGCGTCTATGAGACACCTTCCATGATTAATCTGTAAATTACAGTAAATAAACACACACACCTGAAAAATCCTTTATAAGAAATAAAAAACACAAACATATACCCTGGTTAACCACTTTAATCAGCCCCAAAAAGCCCTCCATGTCCGGCGTAATCCAGGATGCTCCAGCGTCGCTTCCAGCGCTGCTGCATGGAGGTGACCGGAGCTGCAGAAGACACAGCCGCTCCGGTCACCTCCACGCAGCTAATGAAGACAGCCGTGCGATCAGCTGAGCTGTCACTGAGGTTACCCGCGGCCACCGCTGGATCCAGGGAAAAGCAGGGAATACGAGATTGTTTAATGGGCGGCCGGCTTTTTCAAAACAGTAAAAGCCGCCGGAGCAGTGTGAACGCCGTGCAGCGCCGGGGATCGGGGTTCAGTGAGTATATGAGAGAGGGGGATAGACTGACATGGACAGAGAGTGAGGGACAGAGATAGTGACCGACTGACAGAGATTAGTGAATGACAGACATTGTGAGGCGCTTCAGAACGCAGCTTTTCAGCTGCGCTCTGAAGCGGACCTTTTTTAAGCTGCGGTGCAGAGCGCACACCTGCGCACATAGCATCAGACACCAAAATCGTATGAGGGATGTCACACGTTACAATTGACTAGGTTCGTGCAACAAAACGCTCAATTCTAGAGAAAGATACGATGTGTTTGCGATCAACGGTTTTGCGTTCAATCATGATCGCACGTAGGTGTCACACGCAAATACGTCACGAACGATGCCGGATGTGCGTCACTTACAACTTGACCCCAACGACGGATTGTGAGATATATTGAAGCGTGTGTAGCGGGCTTAAGAGGCTGTATTGTAGGTTCATTTATGTAAAATCCTCCGTTTGACATTGTCGATTCCCAGTGGCTCAACAGCTTAGATCAGGTGGAAAGCTAGGAGGCTGCTGGACACAAGTTGCTGGTTTGAATCCAAGGTGGTGAAGTTAAAAAAAAAATGTGTTTGTAGTTTATTTCTCCATTTCTTTATAGTAGTTTTATGGGAACAAATGAATCTGACTCTTTCCTTCACCTACAAAGAGTTGCAGTATTTATCTATCTATCCCTCTATCTATCTATCCCTCTATCCCTCTATCTATCTATTATCTATCTATCTATCCCTCTGTCTATTATTGATCTATTATATATCTATCATGTATCTATCTATCTATCCCTCTATCTATCTATTATCTGTCATGTATCTATATATCCCTCTATCATCCATTCATCCCTCTATCATTCATCCATCCATCCCTCTATCCATCCATCCCTCTATCCATCCATCCATCCCTCTATCCATCCATCCATCCCTCTATCCATCCACCCATCCCTTTATCCATCCATCCCTCTATACATCCATCCCTCCCTCCCTCTATCAATTTATCCCTCCCTCTATCCATCCATCCCTCCCTCTATCCATCCCTCCCTCTATCCATCCATCCCTCCCTCTATCCATCCCTCCCTCCATCCATCTTTGCAGCTGAATAATCTGCTTCCTGGTTTTTCACCTGCAATACAGAGGTCAAGATTACCAAATCTTCCTCTACTTTTCATTACAGCTCAGTGGTAGAGCTGCTGCCTATGGAACAATGAGCTCACGGTTCACGGGCTCGCGACCCGATAATCCAGAACAGATGAGAATTTAATTTAATTTATTCACTGCACTGAGGGGAGGAGCCTGGACCTCAGCTGTGAGCCGCGAGACACACCTCTAAAATCGGGGAAGTCCCGCAGAATCCGGGACGGTTGGGAGGTATAACCACCCCCTCGTGATAATAAGGGCACACCAGTGGGCGGGATCAGGCGGATGAGAATGCTCACCTAGGGGTCCTGAGGTGTCAGAAGCGGGAACTCAGTAGATCAAGTTCAGGCTTTGAAGTGCAGAAAAGTCTAAGTGTTGGGAGCTGACAGCAGTTTAGTCCGGGGTAGGAGCCCTTGGACCACCCGGCTAGGTGGCAGACAGACAACAGGGCCACAGGCGACGGAGATCCGGTCGCGGGAGACCTAAAGTGGACCAGGGCAGGGTTGTAGCCCGCTGGTGCCGACAGCGGGAATCCGGTCCGGAGGCCGTGCACAGTCGGGGTGCCTGGACCCTAGGGCGAGGAAGGTTGCAAGCCCCTCTCCAATTAACCAGCCGGGGACAAGGTTCCAGACTTTGTCCCATTAACTGCCCAGATTATTATTATTTATTATTATTATAGCGCCATCAATTCCATGGTACTTTAGGCTAAGTTCACACTTCAGTTGTTTTGCGTCAAGCAACGCATGTGACTGATGCGTTGTACAACGGATGACAACGGTGACAAAGAAAATAATTTCTTTGTCGGACTCCGTTGTGTGCTGGGGGTGGAGTTTGGGGGGCAGGAGCTCGGGGGACGGAGTTCGGGGGCGGAGCTGAGGACGTCAGTGCCGTGGTCTGCATGGCTGGGGACAGGCGTGTGTGTGTGTATGTATGTATGTATGTGTGTGTGTGTGTGTGTGTGTGTGTGAGTGCGTGTGTACATGCGGAGTGCGGGAGGGGGTGGAGCCGAGTGGTGAAGTGTCAGCCTCCTTGCACACTGTATCCAGGGTAAATATCGGGTAACTAAAAGCAAAGCACTTTTTGCTTGGTTACCCGATATTTATCTTGGATACCAGCTTAGCGCGGGTTCCGTGCACCCGTAACCACTGTAAATATCGGGTAACTAACCAAAGCGCATTGCTTGGTTACCCGATGTTTATCCTGGTTATGGGGGCGGGGAGCCAGAGAGCGCATGAGCAGCAAAATCCTACGGATCGCGCTGCTCAAAAAACGTTACATGCTGCGTTGCTCCCGCTCGGCGGTCAGTTAAAAAACAACTGACCGCGACGCAGCGGATGCAACGCAGCATCATCAGTCACAATCCGTCACTAATAGAAGCCTATGGGGGAAAACAGGATTCCTGCAAAATATTTTGCAGGATACCGTAATTCCTCAAGGCTACGGATTGTGACTGATGCAAAACAACTGTAGTGTGAACTTAGCCTTACATGTGAAAGGGGTATACATAATAGGGACAAGTACAATAATCATAAACAATACAAGACACAGACAGGTACAGGAGGAGAGAGGACCCTGCCCGCAAGGGCTCACAGTCTACAAGGGATGGGTGAGGATACCGTAGGTTAGGGCAGATAGAGCGAAACAGAAGCCCAACTCGAGGGATAGGGTGTCCGTCAGAACCCACTGAAATCCCAAGGGTCAGCTTTCGTGCGCCACAGCTCCCAACACATACAGAACCGGGAGTGGACTTCTCCGTTCCATGCAAAGTCGTCCGGAAGGAAAGAAAAACACAAAGTGCAGGAGGAAGGAATACCTGTTCATTAACCTGGGTGCGGGACCCAAATGCATCCTCCTAAGGCAGCCAGCCACTAGCAACTTGGTTTACTACTGGACTTGTGTGAAGTTACTGAACTGTGAGTACACCATTGTCCCCCGGTCCAGCCCGGCGCGCCACCTCCAGCAGCCATCACTCCCGTGTTCCACCCTCGGGCCCCGGGACTACACCTCCCCTACCTGTGGAAGGGATCCCATCTTCCTGCCTTGCTCCATCAGCCCCGGGCGCCCTATCTCCAGGCAGCAGCGGTGCCACAATCCCTCACCGCCACCCACGGGTGGCGTCACAGACACAACACTTGTAAATATCCCCTTTCCGACGGTTGTGAGGACCGGCGGCCGTGCGAGCCCGGGTCCGGTCACCACTCGAGCCGCAGCAGCGAACCCGGATCCGAGCAGGCCCCCGAGAGAAGCGGCATCGGCCCCGCCCGCAACACCAATATGAGATGCAAACCCAAAAGCTGGCCTTTATGTCATCTGTGGACACTCGTTTGAATAATCTGCAATCTGCTATTTCACTGGCTCCTAATCAGGCCACGGCTCCAGATCCAGTGGTGAACCGCACTACTGGCTCTGGTCCCAGCTTGTCAGCTCCTCCACTGATTAATGGCGATCCAAACTTAGGCTATGTGAGCACGTTGCGCAAATACATGCAGTTACGCTGCGCTTTGTAGCGCAGCGTAACTGCATGCGTCCTGCGTCCCCTGCACAGTCTATGGAGATTGTGCAGGGGTCGTGCGCACGTGGCGCTTTAGAGCGCAGCGCTTCGGCTACTGCCGAAGCGCTGCGTAAAAAGAAGTGACATATCACTTCTTTCCTGCGCTTTGCCGGCAGCTCCTGCTCTGTCTATGGCAGGAGCTGCAGGCAGAGCGCATGGAATCGGCTTCACTACGGACATTTTCTGCAGCGATTAGAAGCGCACATGTGCTCTTCAGATCACTGCAGAAATTTCTGCAGTGAACTGTACGCAACGTGCGCACATAGCCTTATGCAGTGGTTTCCTAAACCAGTGCACACTGCATTTCGAAATTCTCTCCAACCACTTTGCCACTAACCAAGCTAAAGTGGCCTTTCTTAAGTCCTATCTTGAAGGAGAGGCTCTTGCTTGGATAAATCCCCTATTGGAAAGAGGCAATCCAGTCACGTCAAACCTGCAAGCCTTCCTAGAAACATTCTGCAAGGTGTTCGATGAGCCGGGTCAAGTCACTCGGCAGCATCTTTGCTCCTTAGGCTGCATCAGAGAACTCTCACCATTGGCCAGTATGCCATAGGCTTCTGCATGCTCTCTTTGGAAAAGTTCTGTAACAACGAGGCTCTTGTTGCCGCTTTTTGGGAGGGACTATTGGGCAGGATTAAGGATGAAGTAGCTAGTCCTGATGTTCCAACCACTTTGGATGACTTTGTCTCTCTTGCCACCGGGATTGACCTCAGGTTCCTGGAGTGATCTAGGGAGGTGTCCCGAGATATGAAACTTGTGCACCTAGCACATTCCTTTATGAAGCTGCTCTCGCCTTAGTCATCCGCATTCTCCTCTCCTATAGAGCCTATGCACCGAGTCTCCTTGAGTTGCATCTGGTGGCTACCTGCAGCTAAAGCCAACCTCACCTCAAAGTTTTGGGGAAATACTTGGTCTGTGCTTAAGTCATGCCCCTCAGGTATACTATGTGGGTTCACTCTTGCTCGTGAGCATTGCAGTTTGCTCCCACCATGGACCTCCCTGGCTCCAGTGCAGTCCTGCTTACTGCTCTACAGGCAGAGATGGTCCGGCAGTGAGCACAACAGGACCAGATTCTGACCCATCTGCGGTCGGTGGAAACACCCATCTGCATGCTTTGACACAAGCATCTCCACCCACTTCTGCTCCAGCTGCAGTGTCTACTCCAGCACTAAATCCAGCTCGAAGTTCCGATCCTAATTTGTCAACTCCTCCTTGATCACGATCCCCAACAATACAAGGGATTCATAAATCAGTACTGCTTGCACTTTGAACCTTTGTCCCATCAGGTCAACCCAGACCAGGCCTTTATGATGTCAAGGAGTGCTCCATTCGTGCTGAACCTGCAGACCTTTTTAGAATCTTTCCGTGAAGTATTCGACAAGCCAGGTTGAGTCTCCTCAGCAGCATCCTCGCTCCTTAGACTCCACCAGAGAAGTCTGACCATAGGCAAGTATGCTGACGATTTTTGCGCCCTGTCCTCCAAACTGGCTTGGAGTAATGAGGCGCTGGTGGCTGTCTTGTGGGAAGAACTGTCCGGTTGGATCAATGATGAACTGGCCAGTCATGATGTGCCATCTTTCCTGGACGACCTGGTATCTCTGGCTATCCACATCGATCTCAAGTTGCAAGAATGATCCAGGGTTGGAGAGGAGAAGCCAGGTTAATGCCGCACTGCCACCGAATGAACATATTGTTGATTATTAATGAAAAAATCAACAATGTGTTCATTTGGCGGCAGTGCGGCATTAACCTCCCTTCTCCTCTCCAGCACCGAAGATTAACCTAAGTGGGACTTTGGCAGCCGCAATTACTATATAAGCCTTCATAGGGGTTGTGACTTTCACAACGCTGATAGGTGAGTCGTGTAATAATAATTCTGGTGTTCTTTCCCGATCTGCCGACCCACAGGAGGAATGTTCGCATGGTACTACAGAGGTTGAGTGAGGATCAGTTGTACACCAAATTCGAGAAGTGCCTCTTTGAACGGACTTCCCTTCCCTTCCTGGATTACATAATCTCAGACACCGGCTTGTGGAAGATCCAGACAAGTTGTCGGGAGCTCTGAAGTGGCCTCGTCCTGTTGGAGAGAAGGCGATTCAGTGGTTCCTGGGTTTGGCCAATTACTAACGCCAATTCATTCTTCACATTCACATGCAGTGCTTGTCTCGGATTCTCCCCATCATAGGCTTGACCCGCAAGGGGAAAAAGTGTGGACTCCTGAAGCCCAGAGTGTGTTTATATCCCTAAAGCAGGTCTTCTCTTCTGTACTGCATAGACCATAGATTAACAGACAATTCTTTTTTGGAAATGGATACTTCTTCCTCTGGGGCTGGAGCCATCCTTACACAGAAATCTGCTTTTGGTGAGATGGCAACCTGTGGTTTCTTTTTTCAGGGCCTTCTCTGTTTCTGAGTGCAACTACTCGATTGGCAACCGAGAAATGTTGGCAATCAAGATGCTTCTGGAGGAGTGGCAATATCTATTGGAGGAGGCAGTGCACCCAGGAGTCATCTACACCAAACACAAAAGCTAGGCCTACTTACATTGGGCTCAGAGAGTCATGTGTCACAATGACTCTTGGATAGTGGGGAACCAGAGCCCTTAAGCTGTCCCTAAAGCTAGTGGGTCTTATGCTATCCCTATTCTCAGGGATACCCCTAATGGTGTCGATGCCAGAGTCTTCTTCCTGCTCCAGACCTGTCCTGATCTGTTTCCCCTCCCCCCCCCCAGGGAGGGACGGAACAGGAGTGTAATGAAAGTCACAGACATAGACAGACAAGGGAAAAAAACAAAACTCTGTCACACAGCGCACACACACAAAGGTAAAAACAATATGAGATTTAGGAGGAAATACAAGAGAAGGAAGGAAGCTACAAAACAACAGGGGTAAACTTCACAATCATAATAAGCAAATGGACCAATTTTCACCAGAAAATCTGGAACACCATACTTCACAGACCAACATAGAATCTATAGCTGGCATGGCTTGAAGATTTCATCCATCTTAAATACAAGGGGAGCAGATGTGATTGGCCTACGTATCACATTTGATCAAAGGAACCTAATAAGCAGACTAGCAGAGAGTAACTGTTGCTAGGCTGTCTATGATTCAATACACATCAGGTCAACACCTGAGTCTGCCTCTGTTTATCCCAGACACCAGAGAAACCATCGGGTGCAGTGTCAAAATCTGCAATGTGAACAGAGCCTGACGCCACTATGACAGTCGGCAAAGTTTGTTCAAAACTCTGTGTGACACCATCACCAGCACCACCTACAAGGTGAATACGGTGGTGTCTGGTGACAGACGCTGAAGTCGCAGGAGCAGGGGCTGGTGGAGACGTGACGCATCCTCTCCTTGTCAGCATATATCGATTTACTTCATCACCGACCTGCTGAGGTCCTCTGGTTGCGCCGTTATCTGCTCAGTAGTGGACAGGATCTCTAAAATGGCACATTTCACTCCGATTGTCCAGTTTGCCTTTTGTGCCAGTGCTGACTGAGTACTTTATTCAGCACATTTTTCACCTGCATGGTTACCATCTCCACAATGTGTTTAAATAGAGGTGTCCAGTTCACATCTCAGTTCTGGAAGACTACCTGTAAGCTGCTGGATGTCACCTTGGACTTCTTGTTGGCCCATGATATGCCGTCCAATGGCCAAGGAGAAGGTTAACCAGATCCTGACGAATTTCTTGTGGCACTTCGTCAGTGAATACAGAGACTGGATCAAGCTTCTTCCATGGGCGGAGTTCTACTACAATAATTACATGAGTGAGTCCTCCGCTAACTCTCCATTCCACATAGTTATAGACAGCAAACTAAAATCCCTTTCCCTGTAGCTATCACTTCCGGCAACCCTGCAATCGATGGACTTGTCAAGAAGCTCTCCAAAATCTGGTCGGAGACCAAGTCCTCCCTGGAGCAGTCCTCAACTCGTATGAAGGGGCATGTGAATAACATACTCCTTGACCCGCCTTCATTCCAGCCCGGAGACAAGGTATGGCTCTCTTCTAGATATGTCCACGTCAAGATGCATTCCTACAAGTTGGGTCCCTGCTTTATTGGTCCTTTCGAGGTGCTCCAGCAGATCAATGCCGTATCCTATAATATGAAGCTTCTGGACTCCTTGAGCATCCCCAACTTGTTCCATGTGTCTCTCCTTAATCCTGTTGTTCTGAGCCGCTACTTCAGGAATCCAGATACTCTGCCTCCACCGGTCAGTGCTGAAGACATCTTTGAGGTAAAATCCATGGTTGCCATAAAAAGGATACAAGGAAAAAACCCTCTTCTTAGTGGACTGGAAGGATTTTGATCCTGAAGAGAGATCATTGAAGCGTGAGGAGAATATTAATGCTCCTCTTCTCCTTTAGATTCCAGGAAAAGGGGGGGGTTCGTAAAGAGGAGTACTGTAACGGTGTGACTGCCGTACCTGAACTGTCCTTTTCCTCTACCTCAGCGGGGATGCTGCCACACTCACCCTCCTGGCCGCTCAGCAGTGGCTTCTGTCTTCCTAGCCTCTGCCGCTGGATCGTGCACCCTTACCTGGAAATGCCTGTCAGCCTATGGCTTAAGGCACAGTGTAATTAAGGCATCCTCCCCATGGAAGGTGTCTGGACAACGTGGTCTATCCTTTAGAAACACATTATTATCAGGTCCTTTGTGCTGTTGCTACATATTGCGTCTGTGTTCCAATATCTGCCATACCTGATGCTGCAACTATCCACAGCAGCTGAACCTGCCATACCCGCTGCTCCATCTATTCGTACCAGCCGTGCCTGCCGAATCTGTCCACATCAGCCATATCCGTCTGCATCCGCCATATCTAAGACTGTCAGTGTCCATACCCCTGGGGCCCATTGTTGCTACACCGAGTCTCTCTGAGTGGCACCTGGTGACTACCAGCAGCCAAACCCAACCTCACCATCAAAGAATCTGTTGAATACCGGTGTGCGATTAAGTAACGCCCATCAGGTGTACCATGTGCTGCGGCCCAATATATCCACTCTCACTCGCACCTTTGAGCATTACAGTATGCACATGTTGAGTATTTGGTGAATTGTTAATGTTAGTATTTGTAAGCCAAAATGAGGAGTGGGTAATAAAATACCAAAGTGGTGCATGTGTTTCTATTATACTTTTCTGACTATTTCACTCCTGGTTTTGGCCTATAAATACTGAAGTAAAAAACTCACCAAATACTTATTGTGGGCAAGTGACCTAAAAAAACAAAAGTGCAAATTAGACTTTCAAAAGGGAACCTGTTAGAAGATACAATACAATCTGCCCGATCCACCAGCAGCAGGTATCAGACTATGGCTCTATGATTTCAGCCACATACAGTGCCTACAAGTAGTATTCAACCCCCTGCAGATTTAGCAGGTTTGATAAGATGCAAATAAGTTAGAGCCTGCAAACTTCAAACAAGAGCAGGATTTATTAACAGATGCATAAATCTTACAAACCAACAAGTTATGTTGCTCAGTTAAATTTTAATACATTTTCAACATAAAAGTGTGGGTCAATTATTATTTTTTTTTTTTTATCATAAAGGTTTTTATTGAGTTTTCAGAAAAATACAAACTTCTCATACAACAACATCAAGAACAGGAGCATTGAGTAGCAAGAG
Source organism: Anomaloglossus baeobatrachus (assembly GCF_048569485.1). NCBI lineage: Eukaryota > Metazoa > Chordata > Amphibia > Anura > Aromobatidae > Anomaloglossus > Anomaloglossus baeobatrachus. The sequence goes on from NC_134357.1 coordinate 502,756,955, forward strand.
GTGGAATAGCCTCGAGCCATTATCAGAATATCAATCTGGGACATTAAATACCCCTTACAACAACAACCTGAACATAGGAGCAGGGAGGGAGGGGGGAAAGAGAGGGGGTGGGGGAAGCAGCTCTACAAGACATTCTTAGGCATAATCAATTTATTTATGGTGTAGGTGTCGGTATCTGGGGGAGGGCCGTTGCATAAAGGGAAGTGGCCCACGGGTGCCATTGTTTAAGTCTCACCGTTCTCTTCTCTAGGTTGGGGGCCAAGTTGGTTTCGTATAGCCAGTGTAGGTTGATCCTCTCAATTAGATCTCTTTTTGTAGGGGGGCTCACCGACCTCCACTTGTATGCCACACAGTACCTGCCAGCTATGAGAATGTGAGAAATGATGTTTTTTAAAAGATCCGGGATCCCATCTAAGCCAATGTGTAGCACCGCTAAGGTTGGGTTTGGAGAAAGGCGGAGACTAGTAACCTCATGGATTAGATTGAACACCTCCTGCCAGAAGTTAGATAACTTAGGGCAAAACCACCACATATGACATAAGGTGCCCCTGTGGTTGCAGCCCCTCCAGCACAGTGGTGACACATGTGGGGAAAAAGAAGCCAGTTTAGTGGGGGAGTTGTACCACCTCAGATGAACCTTTTTTAATTGCTCTATATGATTGAGACAAGAAGAGAACTTGTGGATCCATTTTGAGGCCGCGAACCATTCTTGCGGCGGAAGCGGAGAAGCTAGATCTTTTTCCCTTTTTAGCATATACGGCAATTGTTTGACCGGTTGTGGGGAGTTTAGCATATTATGGATATATGAAAGGCCTTTGATTTTGCTATTTTGAAAGAATTTTTTAATTGAGGCGTGGTCAGCTGTCGTGGGAGCCGGGAGATGAGGAGCGGACTGAAGAAAGTGACGTATTTGAAAAAACTGGAATAGACTGTGTCGGGGAAGGTTAAATTTATCACACATTTCTGAGTACGGGAGTAGGACGCCTTCTCTATAGAGATCTGCTAGGGTGATTGGACCTCCACGTGTCCAGGCGGCAAGATTCAAGTTCGGAATGAAGGCTTCTAGCGATCTAAGGGGAATGCTGGGACCTAAAGCATGTGACACTGGCTTGCTCCACAAGGACCAAGCTTTCTTTAGAGCTGCTGTGGTGGGTAGAAGATCGCCGGGGGGCGAAGGGGTTAGGAGCAGGGAGTCTATGAATTGTTTAGGGGAGTGGACCTGTGCCCAGGTGTACTCAATCTGTAACCATCTTAAGTCTGAATCATTCCTCCACCAATCTCGAGCCGGTTCCAGGATAGCGGCTCTGTGGTATGTTAGAATATTAGGAATACCCATTCCTCCACCACTTAACGGGGCATGCATGCATCTCAGGGCTATTCTAGGTTTTTTCCCAGCCCATATAAATTTACTCATTATCGAATGAATTTTGGTGAGATACCATTGCGGAATTGTTAGGGGCAGGCACCGAAGTAAGTAGATAATTTTTGGGAGGCAGATCATTTTAAAGGTCTGCATTCTCGCCACCCAAGAGAGCGGGAGAAGAGAAAGGCGAGTAAGTTCTCTATCCAGTGAGGTGTGCAGGGTCAGCAGATTTTTCCGGATCACGGAGTGTAGCGGGGCCAGTATAATACCCAGGTAGGGGATACCCTCGTCTTCCCATTTGAAGGGGTAAAGATGAGAAAGAGTGGCTCTAGTTGAGGCGGGCAGGAAGAGCGGAAAAATTAAGGACTTGGTAATATTAAGCTTGTAATACGAGACTTGAGCGAAGGAGGACAGGATCTCCATTACGTGTTTTAGGGACACCTCTACATTAGTGCAGGATAAAATCACATCATCCGCATATAGACTGATCACATGGTTTGTACTCCCCACTCGAATCCCCGAGATCCGAGGGCATTCACGGATAGTCTGCGCCAGAGGCTCTATAGCAAGGGCATAGATGATAGGGGAGAGCGGACACCCCTGGCGTGTCCCATTGGATAATTCAAAACTCCGAGATATAAATCCGGATGCCAGAACTTTGGCGTTAGGGTTAGAGTATAGTGCCATTATGGCGGTAAGTATGGGGCCTTCAAATCCAAACTTGGCCAGTACAGATTTCAGATATCCCCAGTGCACCCTGTCAAACGCCTTCTCTGCGTCCAAGGACAGGAATACACTGGGGATTTTCCTCCCCTCAGCCACCGCAATCAGGTCCAGCATACGTCTCGTCCCATCTTTCGCCTGCCTCCCCGCCACAAACCCCACTTGATCCGGGGAAATCAGTGATGGAAGGACTTTATGTATTCTAGCTGAGATTATTTTGGCGTATAATTTTAAGTCGCAGTTTAGGAGGGATATTGGCCTGAAGTTTCCTGGTGAAATAGGGGGTTTTCCTGGCTTTGGCAGGGTAGTTATAATGGCCTCTAGATTATTTGGTGAAATATCTGCTGTGGCTCGCCAAGAGGAGAAAAGTCTCAGGAGGAAAGGAGACAGGGTTTCAGTGAATTGCCTATAATAGGAGTTAGTGAGGCCGTCTGGGCCTGGAGCTGAATTTCTTTTGGCTGTGCTCACCGCCTGGCGAACCTCTTCCAGGGAGAAAGGGGAATTTAGTTGCTCTAGATGTACTGTAGATAACCGAGGAAGATTAATATTGTTTAAGAAGGAATTAATTGCCGATTGGGTAGGCTTTGGGGCAGTGGGGTCATTTTTAAGGTTGTAGAGAGACTGATAAAAATCAGCGAATGCATTGGCTATTTCCGTTGGGTTGCGTATTGTGGCATTAGAACCCGTCACGAGGTATTCAATTTTGTTTTGCATTTCTCGTTTTTTAACCCTCCTGGCTAGTAAGGCACCCGCCCTGTCACCCATCATATAGTACCGCTGTTTGAGGGATCTTAAATTTTTCTCATAGTCTACCATCAGCAATTGGCGGAGCTGTGTTCTTAGTTTCCTGAGTTCGTCAGATGTTGACATGTTTGGGGCAGATTTATTGTGGGCTTCTAAAAGCGCTATGTGGGACAGTAGAGCTTTGGAAGTTGCCTGACGCCTCCTTTTCTCCCTAGTGGCAATTTTGATGAATGACCCCCTAATAAAGGCCTTGTGTGCAGACCATAGCGTTTCCTCTGTCACCTCCTTGTTGTCATTAAATTTAAAAAACTCTGCGAGGTCGGCCTGCAACTCCTCAGAGATTTGTCTACAGGCTAGGAGGGAGTCATTCATGCGCCACCGGGTAAAAACGGGCGTGCGGCTTTGCTCCTGGACTGTCAGGTATATGGGGGCATGGTCCGACCAAGCTATAAGTCCAATTTTTGAATCTGAGCAATCCAAAATAAGTGAGCTTTCAACCAGAAAGTAGTCCAATCTGCTGTATGAGGTGAACCGAGGTGAGAAGAATGTGTAGTCCCTCTCATTTGCATGTTGGTATCTCCATATATCATGGAGATGCCTTTCTGAAATTATTGTGCTCATTTCCTTCCTCTTTACAGCAGTATTGGAGCAATCCAGAGTGCTGGACATTAACATGTTAAAATCCCCGCAGATTATTTGCTTACCCTCTGTAACGGATGAAAGCTTGGAAAGAAACCTCCGCAGAAAGCTGATCTGACCAGAGTTGGGGGCGTAAAGGGTTGCAATAGTATACTTAGAGCCATTTATGGAGCAATTAATAATGGCGTATCTACCTTCAGGGTCTAAATGTTGGGAATGTAGTGTGAACGCAACAGTATTTTTTACACAAATGAATACTCCAGCCTTTTTTTTTTTCCCACAAGCCAGCAGTATGAAAGGAAATTTAGCATTATTTAACCTGTGCGAGTCCCCTTGGAGGAGATGAGACTCTTGACCACAAATCACGTCACATTTGGATTTAACCACTTCTCGCCAAAACATGGATCTCTTGGCCGGCGAGTTCAGGCCCCTAACATTTATAGACATACAGTTCAATACCATTGTACATGAAAAAAAGTCTCTTGCCTAGAGCTGCGGGGGGAGAAAGGAAGGTTAGGCAGGAAAGAGGTAACACTGACAACATTAACATCACTAACATTACTGATGTAGGGAGCATCAGTCCACATAGAAAAAAGCCCAAAAAGGGGGCCTGCGGTATGGTGGAAATGTACCGCCATGGGGGCTCAGGGTCCTGGTTGAACAGAACCAGCGGACCTTAAAAGTAGCAACTAAGTCTCAGCCGCGACTCAGACATATCACATAACTCACGCGACGGACCAATCTTCATTCACTTTATCCCTTTGGGATGATCCTGTGGCTCTTGGAGATCTGGCCGGGAGATTTGCCATGTTCCATGAGGATAGGAGCTTTGCCAACTGTTGTGGGGAATGGCAGACGTGGGTGTTTCCTGCACGGAAAAGCAGGATCTTTACAGGGAAACCCCATCTATAGGATATAGCTTCATCCATGAGAATTTTGGTATAAGGGGCAAATTCCCTCCTTTTTGCCAGGGTTCCTGCAGACAGATCCGGAAAAATGGACAGGTGCCGGAATTGCTCAGACAGAGGCGGCCTCCTTCTCAGGGCTCGCAGCAGGGCTTCTTTGGTCTTGTAAAAGTGCAGGCGAGCCAAAGTGTCCCGGGGGGCATCAGCACTGAGGGATTTAGGCTTAGGGACTCTGTGTATTCTGTCCACCAGGAAATCAGTTGCAGACAGGTCTGGGAGCAGCTCCTGCAGCAAGGAGCCTAGAAAGCTCTGCAGCCCCTTGTCTGGTATGGCCTCTGGAATTCCTCTGATTCTTATGTTGTTTCTGCGGGACCTGTCCTCTAAATCCAAGACCTTGGTATGGAGCTTTTGCACTTGTTCCTCCAGTGCTGCATTGGCATCAATGAGGCTATTGTGTGACTTTGTCAGCTCCTGCATTTTAGTTTCAATGTGTGCTGTGCGACTGCCTATGGCAGTGATATCTCCCCTCAGCTCAGCCACCATATCTTTCCAATCCTGCTGCAGTGATGAGCGGAGGGCACTGAGCAGTTTCTGCATGGTACCTTTGGTAAGCGGTATATCTGCAGCGTCTGCGTCCAAGTCTGGGCCTGCTGTGGATCCCCTCCTGGATGAGCGTGAGGAAGCTGTGGAGGAGGATGCTGCTGCCATTTTCCCTCTTCCCGTGCTGGAGAAGAAGTCTGTAACTTTCGCCGGGGACGGCTTCTTCTGGGACTTTCCCCTTGGCATGCCACGTTCCTGGGTACCTCCGCAGCACTTTCCCCCCCCGTGTGCAGAGAGATTGGTGCCACTGGTGAGCCGCAGTGAGCCGGTTAGGAGTCGAGGTGGCTGGAGCTCAGCAGCTAGGTGACCGGTGCCATTAGCAAGCAGGCCACGCCCCCCGGGTCAATTATTATTCAACCCCTAGGTTTAATATTTTGTGGAATAACCCTTGTTTGCAATTACAGCTAATAATAGTCTTTTATAAGACCTGATCAAGCCGGCACAGGTCTCTGGAGTTATCTTGGCCCACTCCTCCATGCAGATCTTCTCCAAGTTATCTAGGTTCTTTGGGTGTCTCATGTGGACTTTAATCTTGAGCTCCTTCCACAAGTTTTTAATTGGGTTAAGGTCAGGAGACTGATTAGGCCATTGCAACACCTTGATTTTTTCCCTCTTGAACCAGGCCTTGGTTTTCTTGGCTGTGTGCTTTGGGTCGTTGTCTTGTTGGAAGATGAAATGACGACCCATCTTAAGATCCTTGATGGAGGAGCGGAGGTTCTTGGCCAAAATCTCCAGGTAGGCCGTGCTATCCATCTTCCCATGGATGCGGACCAGATGGCCAGGCCCCTTGGCTGAGAAACAGCCCCACAGCATGATGCTGCCACCACCATGCTTGACTGTAGGGATGGTATTCTTGGGGTCATATACAGTGCCATCCAGTCTCCAAATAGATAGATAAAACAAGCGCACTATGAGAAGCACCCGTGGAATCCTTTTAGCGTTTAAAATATTAGAATTGCTCACCTTTGTTGGTTGTGCGCCCCCGCACAACTTCAGTGTAAGCTTATCAGTCTGGAGTTCCTCCGAGCAGATCCTGTAACCAGGCTTCAGGAGTCCAGATTTGGGGTAACGTTGTCAGCTACTGATTTCCACCGGCACCATGGAATTCAGGTTTGTTTTTTTTTTGTTTTTTTTTTCCCTTCAATCCTCCAGCTAACCAGCTGGATTTTTTGATATGTCAGCAGGTCCTTTGCAGCTATTACCGATTCCCAATGGGGAGGGGGTATATGAAAAAATTCTTTCGGTCTAATATAGCGCAATAAGGATATATGCTGATATTAGTTATTTAAACTTTATTAATTAGGCGCTCCTATTATTACAACGCGTTTCAGCGGAATTGCTTTCATCAGGTAAAATAGGAGCAGTATAAAAGGATCAGTATAAAACTTCTTATATAGATTAAAAGAGTGGACCTTTTGGGTGTGCCGCTGCTTAAGCCTTGAAATTTTAACCCTTAGAGTCCCTGATGATCAAAGCTCACATCAGAGTATTAAATTAGTAATTACAAGATATAAAATTCACTAAACAATATTAAACTAAATAAAACATATATTATAATATACTATCTAAAACCAATATATTAATAATATTAAAACCATTATTGTAACCTTGTTATTTTCCAAATATAATAAAATAATATAATAATGAACTCCACAGTTATAATGATAATATTATTATAATATTAATATTAAACAAATATACTAAGGATAAATATAATAAATACAATAAAATACTATTAAAAAAAAAAAAAAATTTCATTAAATATCTATCTTTTTTTTTTTTTTACATCAGTTTTTTATATATATATAAAAATATAGAGGGGGAGCATCTAATTTGTAATTAGTTGTCTACTGTTTAGCTACATTGTCTAGTGTTAAATTATGTCCTTCTGGGGCCAAAGTACCTAGTTTATATATCCAGTAGCTTTCTTTCTTAATCAATTTTGCTAATAGATCTTGTTCAGTGCTGTTAATTTGATCTATAATTATTAGTAGCATTTTGCTCGGGTCTTTATTGTGTGTGCTATTATAATGTTTGGAGATACTATGTAATTGGTATCCCAATCTTATATTTTGACGGTGTTTATTCAGTCTCTGATGCATTTGTTGTACTGTCCGTCCAACGTATTGAATACCGCATGGACATTCCAGTAAGTAGATTACATACTTTGATTTACAGTTCAGATTAAATTTTATTGGGAACGTTTCACCTGTAGTTGCCGATGTGAAGGTCTTTGCTCCTTTAGCTATTACTTTGCAGCACATACATTTGGATGTTTGACATTGGTAACATCCATTTCTATTAGAATTTTCTGGTATGTGTGTTTTTAGTTTTATTGTCGTGTTGCTAGGTGCAACCATGTTCCCCAAGCTTTTATTTTTTTTATATATAATAATGGGTTTTTTTGGGATATGTACCGATAAAACAGGATCTCCCTTCAAAATGAACCAGTATTTTTTCATTAAATTTTCTATGATTGTTCGTGATTGACAATATGTAGTCACCAAACTCCATTTCATGAATTGGGTCGTATCATTTTTTTCGTTGGTATTCATGTGGATATTAGTTTTAGGTTTTATACAGATCTCTTGTGAGAGGGAATTAGTTTTCTTATAGGCATCATATAATAGTTTTTTTGGATACCCTTTTTCCAGGAAACGTTTTTTTAGAATTTTTGATTCAGTTCTGAAATTATCATCATCTGTGCAGTTTTTTCTCACCCTTCTGTATTGCCCATATGGGATATTTTGGATCCATTTAGGGAGGTGACCACTATTAAATCTCAAATAACTATTGACATCTACTGGTTTGAAGAAGGTTGATGTTGTAATCTTTCCCGTTTCATCCACCATAATTTGTATATCCAAAAATTGAATTCTCTTGTCTGAATGTGTGGCTGTGAAAGATATTCCCCAATCATTCTTATTAAGGTCCCTTACAAAATCTTCCATCATTTTAACTGGGCCTTTCCAGATCAGGAACAGGTCATCTATGAAGCGACGGTACATTAATATATGTTCCGCATATTTAGACTGTATAATGGAGAGTGACTCAAACGCACCCATAAAAATATTTGCGTAACTGGGTGCGAATTTAGCCCCCATTGCACAGCCTTTGATTTGCCTGTAGTAGGAACCTTCAAAGGTAAAAACATTATTTTTCAATATAAATTCAATTGCTGTTAATAAAAATATTTTTTGAGAATTGGATATTTCTATGTCTCTGGATAGTACCGCTTCAATCGCTTGTAAACCCTTATCATGTGCTATATTATTATACAAAGCGCAAACATCTAATGTAAGAAGGGTGCTGTTCTCTAATAGAGGTAGCTCCATCAGCTCTCTAATCAATTGTGTGGAATCTTTTAGGTAGGAATCTAATTTTAGTACATAACTTTGAAGGAATAGATCTATGTAGTGGGATAGGTGACTTGTTATGGAATTTATACCCGAAATAATTGGGCGGCCTGGGGGATTTTTAGGATCTTTATGTATTTTGGGTAAAAAATAAAAAAATGGTGTTGAATAGAGGGTTATGTCTATAAATTTTTTCTCTCTTTTATTCAATAACTCTTTTTGGTGGGCCTCTTGAATAATTTTCTTATATTCGTGTAGAATTTGTGCTGAAGGGTCTTTCTCCAAACATTCATAGTATATTGGATCATGGAGTATCCTAAACCCTTCATTAATGTACCATGATTGATCCATTATTACTATACCTCCTCCTTTGTCCGCTCTTTTAATGATTATATTATTATTTTCACGTAATGTTGTGATAGCTTTTCTTTCTTCATGGGTTAAGTTGTTTCTTTTTTTAGGGGGAATAATAGTTCGGATATCCTTTAGTATTAGCTGTTGAAAGGTCTCAAATATACAAATTATGGTGGATGAAACGGGAAAGATTACAACATCAACCTTCTTCAAACCAGTAGATGTCAATAGTTATTTGAGATTTAAAGGAGTTGTCCGACATTAGCTTAACAAAAATTTTTGAGTTTATCTGTGCTGTATTGTCATATAAATCACACCTACATTGTTATTTTCTGTTTTCTAACTTTTGTTCCTCTTGAATTATACCTTTATTCTCTGCAGCTTCTTGTTTACATTCAGATCCAGCAAACATGACCACTTCCTGTGCAAAACCTCAGTCAGAGCTGTCACCGCCCAGCCTCAGTGTCCATCCCCACCCCAGTGTCCAGCCTCGCCCCCTGCCCGCCCCCTGCACACATTCCCTGTCAGTATATTCTTCCCCAGCACCTGACCTGGTATCACTACAGCATTGCAAATAACAGCCTCACATCGGGGTCTGCACCGCACACATATGTCTCTGCACACGCACACACATGGCTCTGCACCGTACACATGGCTCTGCACACGCATGGCTCTGCACCGTACACATGGCTCTGCACCGTACACATGGCTCTGCACCGTACACACATGGCTCTGCACCGTACACATGGCTCTGCACACGCATGGCTCTGCACCGTACACATGGCTCTGCACCGTACACATGGCTCTGCACCGTACACATGGCTCTGCACCGTACACATGGCTCTGCACATGCATGGCTCTGCACCGTACACATGGCTCTGCACCGTACACATGGCTCTGCACCGTAAACATGGCTCTGCACCGTACACACATGGCTCTGCACCGTACACATGGCTCTGCACCGTACACACATGGCTCTGCACCGTACACATGGCTCTGCACCGTACACATGGCTCTGCACCGTACACATGGCTCTGCACATGCATGGCTCTGCACCGTACACATGGCTCTGCACCGTACACATGGCTCTGCACCGTACACATGGCTCTGCACCGTACACACATGGCTCTGCACCGTACACATGGCTCTGCACCGTAAACATGGCTCTGCACCGTACACACATGGCTCTGCACCGTACACATGGCTCTGCACCGTACACACATGGCTCTGCACCGTACACATGGCTCTGCACCGTACACATGGCTCTGCACCGTACACATGGCTCTGCACATGCATGGCTCTGCACCGTACACATGGCTCTGCACCGTACACATGGCTCTGCACCGTACACATGGCTCTGCACCGTACACACATGGCTCTGCACCGTACACATGGCTCTGCACCGTACACACATGGCTCTGCACCGTACACATGGCTCTGCACCGTACACATGGCTCTGCACCGTACACATGGCTCTGCACCGTACACACATGGCTCTGCACCGTACACATGGCTCTGCACACGCATGGCTCTGCACCGTACACATGGCTCTGCACCGTACACATGGCTCTGCACCGTACACACATGGCTCTGCACCGTACACATGGCTCTGCACATGCATGGCTCTGCACCGTACACATGGCTCTGCACCGTACACACATGGCTCTGCACCGTACACATGGCTCTGCACACGCATGGCTCTGCACTGTACACGCACACACATGGCTCTGCACACGCACACACATGGCTCTGCAACCCCCCCATCCCCATCGGGAACACATGTGGAGTACATACTCACCCGTCCTCGGTCCCCGCCGCTCCTGCACGTTCGTCCGCTGTCTGTGCTCTCTTCAGCACAGTAGTGACGTCACCGCTGTGCTGCAGAGCGCACAGACAGCGGGAGGGACAGTGACTTCTCATCAGCACATTCAAATGTACCGGCATCGGTGATCTGTGATGCCGGTACATTTGAATGTGCGATCCTGGGCAGGGGGCCCGGTGCTGGAGCTGACACTACGGCAGCTGCCGCCAGGCCCCGCCCCCAAATCACGGACCCCACAGCAGTGCAGGGGGAGGTTACTGGAGGTGCAGGGGAATGTGTGGGAGGGTGCAGGGAAGGGGGGCGGTGACTCCTCACACTGTAGTCGCCCAGCAGGGAGGTGACATGCTGCTCCACATTTGCATGTCAACATGGCCCTGCCCATGTAGACGTGCAAAGACCGGAAGCAGCAAAATCGCGGCAGGAGCGGTCACATGACCGCTCTGAGCCGGGGGAGAGGGGGCTGACAGCGGGGCAGGTAAGTGGTCTCTATCTACTTACCTGCCCCAATGTAGCCCAATAGGGAAATAAAAAAAAAAAGTCAAAGAAGCCGGATAACCCCTTTAATAGTGGTCACCTCCCTAAATGGATCCAAAATATCCCATATGGGCAATACAGAAGGGTGAGAAAAAACTGCACAGATGATGATAATTTCAGAACTGAATCAAAAATTCTAAAAAAACGTTTCCTGGAAAAAGGGTATCCAAAAAAACTATTATATGATGCCTATAAGAAAACTAATTCCCTCTCACAAGAGATCTGTATAAAACCTAAAACTAATATCCACATGAATACCAACGAAAAAAATGATACGACCCAATTCATGAAATGGAGTTTGGTGACTACATATTGTCAATCACGAACAATCATAGAAAATTTAATGAAAAAATACTGGTTCATTTTGAAGGGAGATCCTGTTTTATCGGTACATATCCCAAAAAAAACCATTATTATATATAAAAAAAATAAAAGCTTGGGGAACATGGTTGCACCTAGCAACACGACAATAAAACTAAAAACACACATACCAGAAAATTCTAATAGAAATGGATGTTACCAATGTCAAACATCCAAATGTATGTGCTGCAAAGTAATAGCTAAAGGAGCAAAGACCTTCACATCGGCAACTACAGGTGAAACGTTCCCAATAAAATTTAATCTGAACTGTAAATCAAAATATGTAATCTACTTACTGGAATGTCCATGCGGTATTCAATACGTTGGACGGACAGTACAACAAATGCATCAGAGACTGAATAAACACCGTCAAAATATAAGATTGGGATACCAATTACATAGTATCTCCAAACATTATAATAGCACACACAATAAAGACCCGAGCAAAATGCTACTAATAATTATAGATCAAATTAACAGCACTGAACAAGATCTATTAGCAAAATTGATTAAGAAAGAAAGCTACTGGATATATAAACTAGGTACTTTGGCCCCAGAAAGACATAATTTAACACTAGACAATGTAGCTAAACAGTAGACAACTAATTACAAATTAGATGCTCCCCCTCTATATTTTTATATATATATAAAAAACTGATGTAAAAATAAAAAAATAAAAAAAAAAAAAAAAAAAAAAAAAAAAAAAGATAGATATTTAATGAAATTTTTTTTTTTTTTTAATAGTATTTTATTGTATTTATTATATTTATCCTTAGTATATTTGTTTAATATTAATATTATAATAATATTATCATTATAACTGTGGAGTTCATTATTATATTATTTTATTATATTTGGAAAATAACAAGGTTACAATAATGGTTTTAATATTATTAATATATTGGTTATAGATAGTATATTATAATATATGTTTTATTTAGTTTAATATTGTTTAGTGAATTTTATATCTTGTAATTACTAATTTAATACTCTGATGTGAGCTTTGATCATCAGGGACTCTAAGGGTTAAAATTTCAAGGCTTAAGCAGCGGCACACCCAAAAGGTCCACTCTTTTAATCTATATAAGAAGTTTTATACTGATCCTTTTATACTGCTCCTATTTTACCTGATGAAAGCAATTCCGCTGAAACGTGTTGTAATAATAGGAGCGCCTAATTAATAAAGTTTAAATAACTAATATCAGCATATATCCTTATTGCGCTATAATAGACCGAAAGAATTTTTTCATATACCCCCTCCCCATTGGGAATCGGAAATAGCTGCAAAGGACCTGCTGACATATCAAAAAATCCAGCTGGTTAGCTGGAGGATTGAAGGGAAAAAAAAAAACAAAAAAAAAACCAAAAACCTGAATTCCATGGTGCCGGTGGAATCAGTAGCTGACAACGTTACCCCAAATCTGGACTCCTGAAGCCTGGTTACAGGATCTGCTCGGAGGAACTCCAGACTGATAAGCTTACACTGAAGTTGTGCGGGGGCGCACAACCAACAAAGGTGAGCAATTCTAATATTTTAAACGCTAAAAGGATTCCACGGGTGCTTCTCATAGTGCGCTTGTTTTATCTATCTATTTAAGTAACTGGACGCTGACAGCGTGGGATATCCCGATAACAAGCTGCCGTGAATCAACCGAGGATAATTTACAAAGAGTGACTATTGCAAGACTAATATAAGAAGAAATCTACCTTATAATGAACAACAGAAACTAAGTGAGACTAACCAAAGACACCAATAATTTTAAGACAATTTGAGATTAGATTATCTCCAACCTATTTGAATTAAGAAAATATTTCCACATAAATCCACAATTTCATTTATATAAAAAACTGACAATGGATTTTTTTATTCAAAATCGGGTCGCACATAGAGAACAACTAATGATGGAACTATTGGATAATCATACTGAGAACATAGAAATTAATACAGAAGATATAATTAGATTGAATGAAGTAGATAAGAAGAACATGGCTGAATTATTTTCACAATATGAACGGAAATGTAAAATAGAGATCAATTATCATATTGATAAAATGTTTTTTCATAGATATTTAATAGAAAAAATTATCCCTTTGGAATATAAATTTAATCAACAATGTCCCTTCCCTCAGGATAAAGAATTTAATGAAAGATGGGAAGATCTTTCTTTTTCCTTCTCACAGGGATTACTAAAGCTAATTATAAGTAAGAATAATAAAATAATTGAAGAAGCCTTACGAGATATCAATAAATTAAAACAACAATTAGAGATATACGCTCCCTCAAATGATTATAAAGAAATAGATTTAATTTTGAGAATTACACTTAGGAAATATGAGGAAGAGGTAATAAAGAAAAAAGCTATTAAATATTTAAAAGAAAAAAACGAAATATTTAGAGAATCAAGTAATATGTAGGTTGATGATCCTAATGATATAGAATTAATGATTAATAATAAAACGCTAGCAAAACAACAAAACCCAAAACAATTCAAAATAAAAGAAAAAACTAATGATACAAATAAACATACACATAAAAAAAACGAACATCCACTAAATTATATGATATCTGAAAAACAAAAAGTTTATTATGAACAGCATAAATCCAAACTTAAGACAAGACAGATAAAAAAGACTGTAATAGAGATAAGAAATAAAGAAAAATCCCCCACATTGAATAAAGAAAAATCTTCCACTCCAAATATAATAGAATCCCCTATAACATTTGGATTCCCAGAGAATGAACCCCCTCAGAGGACTATTATTGAGACATCTAACGTGATTGAGAATAGACCAATACAGATTAATACAAATACATCAACACAAATTAATGAAGTGCAATATAATAATGAAAATATAGAAAATATAATAAATATAGAGACCACCCACTACCCTAATTTATCCTTACTTACCATACACGAAGATACGAACACGCAAGACTCTATACAATCAAATTTAAATACACCTATTTACCCAATAGAATCGCAAAAGAATATTAACCAAAGAAAAAAAGATAACAATATGAAAATCACGCAGTTTTTTTAATTGGCTCCGGGCCGCCACCCCAAGAGAAAAAGAGGAGGAGGGGATGCAGAGGAGGAATTAAGCTTAACCGAGGGAGAAAAAGACACACAGGAGCTGACCCCGAAAAAAACAAAGATAATACAGTCCAACTAAATGAAACATTAAGGAAAATAAACTCTGATAAAGAAACAATAGGGGTATTCAATATCTCCAGCTATAATCTATCAAATAATGAAAAATCTCTACTTGAACACGGTCTCTCTTTTAGCCCAACCTCAAGCCTCGACAATTTTGCACTATACCTTGATCTAAATTAATTTTTAAAAAAATTAACAGTGCAACGGCACTTTCTAATAGAGGAAAAGGGAAAACAGGGGATTTGCCCCATACAAGAACAAACTGATACAGAAAGAATATTTAGCCAGGCAAAACATGTAAACCCGAAAAATGTTAAAAGTAAATTTTATCCTTTACACCACAAAGGTTCTCATATTGAGACCTTTCAACAGCTAATACTAAAGGATATCCGAACTATTATTCCCCCTAAAAAAAGAAACAACTTAACCCATGAAGAAAGAAAAGCTATCACAACATTACGTGAAAATAATAATATAATCATTAAAAGAGCGGACAAAGGAGGAGGTATAGTAATAATGGATCGATCATGGTACATTAACGAAGGGTTTAGGATACTCCATGATCCAATATACTATGAATGTTTGGAGAAAGACCCTTCAGCACAAATTCTACACGAATATAAGAAAATTATTCAAGAGGCCCACCAAAAAGAGTTATTGAATAAAAGAGAGAAAAAATTTCTAGACATAACCCTCTATTCAACACCATTTTTTTATTTTTTACCCAAAATACATAAAGATCCTAAAAATCCCCCAGGCCGCCCAATTATTTCGGGTATAAATTCCATAACAAGTCACCTATCCCACTACATAGATCTATTCCTTCAAAGTTATGTACTAAAATTAGATTCCTATCTAAAAGATTCCACAC
The DNA here is from genome assembly GCF_048569485.1 of Anomaloglossus baeobatrachus. Classification (NCBI taxonomy): domain Eukaryota; kingdom Metazoa; phylum Chordata; class Amphibia; order Anura; family Aromobatidae; genus Anomaloglossus; species Anomaloglossus baeobatrachus. The sequence continues at coordinate 502,772,384 of NC_134357.1, forward strand.
AATTGATTAGAGAGCTGATGGAGCTACCTCTATTAGAGAACAGCACCCTTCTTACATTAGATGTTTGCGCTTTGTATAATAATATAGCACATGATAAGGGTTTACAAGCGATTGAAGCGGTACTATCCAGAGACATAGAAATATCCAATTCTCAAAAAATATTTTTATTAACAGCAATTGAATTTATATTGAAAAATAATGTTTTTACCTTTGAAGGTTCCTACTACAGGCAAATCAAAGGCTGTGCAATGGGGGCTAAATTCGCACCCAGTTACGCAAATATTTTTATGGGTGCGTTTGAGTCACTCTCCATTATACAGTCTAAATATGCGGAACATATATTAATGTACCGTCGCTTCATAGATGACCTGTTCCTGATCTGGAAAGGCCCAGTTAAAATGATGGAAGATTTTGTAAGGGACCTTAATAAGAATGATTGGGGAATATCTTTCACAGCCACACATTCAGACAAGAGAATTCAATTTTTGGATATACAAATTATGGTGGATGAAACGGGAAAGATTACAACATCAACCTTCTTCAAACCAGTAGATGTCAATAGTTATTTGAGATTTAATAGTGGTCACCTCCCTAAATGGATCCAAAATATCCCATATGGGCAATACAGAAGGGTGAGAAAAAACTGCACAGATGATGATAATTTCAGAACTGAATCAAAAATTCTAAAAAAACGTTTCCTGGAAAAAGGGTATCCAAAAAAACTATTATATGATGCCTATAAGAAAACTAATTCCCTCTCACAACAGATCTGTATAAAACCTAAAACTAATATCCACATGAATACCAACGAAAAAAATGATACGACCCAATTCATGAAATGGAGTTTGGTGACTACATATTGTCAATCACGAACAATCATAGAAAATTTAATGAAAAAATACTGGTTCATTTTGAAGGGAGATCCTGTTTTATCGGTACATATCCCAAAAAAACCCCATTATTATATATAAAAAAAATAAAAGCTTGGGGAACATGGTTGCACCTAGCAACACGACAATAAAACTAAAAACACACATACCAGAAAATTCTAATAGAAATGGATGTTACCAATGTCAAACATCCAAATGTATGTGCTGCAAAGTAATAGCTAAAGGAGCAAAGACCTTCACATCGGCAACTACAGGTGAAACGTTCCCAATAAAATTTAATCTGAACTGTAAATCAAAATATGTAATCTACTTACTGGAATGTCCATGCGGTATTCAATACGTTGGACGGACAGTACAACAAATGCATCAGAGACTGAATAAACACCGTCAAAATATAAGATTGGGATACCAATTACATAGTATCTCCAAACATTATAATAGCACACACAATAAAGACCCGAGCAAAATGCTACTAATAATTATAGATCAAATTAACAGCACTGAACAAGATCTATTAGCAAAATTGATTAAGAAAGAAAGCTACTGGATATATAAACTAGGTACTTTGGCCCCAGAAGGACATAATTTAACACTAGACAATGTAGCTAAACAGTAGACAACTAATTACAAATTAGATGCTCCCCCTCTATATTTTTATATATATATAAAAAACTGATGTAAAAAAAAAAAAAAAAAAAAAAAAGAGATAGATATTTAATGAAAATTTATTTTTTTTTTAATAGTATTTTATTGTATTTATTATATTTATCCTTAGTATATTTAACAACAGGGAGATGAATAATCGACCGCAAACAGCTGCTATGCCAAACAAATTCTTTTTTATTCAAACGTTCTTTTCATCGGTGCAGATAAAATTGCGGGGGGTGGCTTGGATGCGAGTCCCTCCAAAGGACGACGGCCGTTTCGTCTGTAAGTCAGACTTCTACGGGTCCCGTAGAAGTCTGACTTACAGACGAAACGGCCGTCGTCCTTTGGAGGGACTCGCATCTAAGCCACCCCCGCAATTTTATCTGCACCGATGAAAAGAACGTTTGAATAAAAAAGAATTTGTTTGGCATAGCAGCTGTTTGCGGTCGATTATTCATCTCCCTGTTGTTGGATCTCCTAGCTGCTCACTACCGACCAGCACGCTGCGCCTGCAACCAGCGCTATATGGCAATCATCAGCACGTGAGCCACTGGACCTGGAGGTAATCTGAGGGCAGGCGGTGCAGGACTTGTTCACTTTTTGCCTTAGTATATTTGTTTAATATTAATATTATAATAATATTATCATTATAACTGTGGAGTTCATTATTATATTATTTTATTATATTTGGAAAATAACAAGGTTACAATAATGGTTTTAATATTATTAATATATTGGTTATAGATAGTATATTATAATATATGTTTTATTTAGTTTAATATTGTTTAGTGAATTTTATATCTTGTAATTACTAATTTAATACTCTGATGTGAGCTTTGATCATCAGGGACTCTAAGGGTTAAAATTTCAAGGCTTAAGCTGCGGCACACCCAAAAGGTCCACTCTTTTAATCTATATAAGAAGTTTTATACTGATCCTTTTATACTGCTCCTATTTTACCTGATGAAAGCAATTCCGCTGAAACGCGTTGTAATAATAGGAGCGCCTAATTAATAAAGTTTAAATAACTAATATCAGCATATATCCTTATTGCGCTATATTAGACCGAAAGAATTTTTTCACATCCAGTCTCCAAATGTCACGTGTGTGGTTGGCACCAAAGATCTCGATCTTGGTCTCATCAGACCAGAGAACCTTGAACCAGTCTGTCTCAGAGTCCTCCAAGTGATCATGAGCAAACTGTAGACGAGCCTTGACATGACGCTTTGAAAGTAAAGGTACCTTACGGGCTCGTCTGGAACGGAGACCATTGCGGTGGAGTATGTTACTTATGGTATTGACTGAAACCAATGTCCCCACTGCCATTAGATCTTCCCGGAGCTCCTTCCTTGTTGTCCTTGGGTTAGCCTTGACTCTTCGGACAAGCCTGGCCTCGGCACGGGAGGAAACTTTCAAAGGCTGTCCAGGCCGCGGAAGGTTAACAGTAGTTCCATAAGCCTTCCACTTCCGGATGATGCTCCCAACAGTGGAGACAGGTAGGCCCAACTCCTTGGAAAGGGTTTTGTACCCCTTGCCAGCCTTGTGACCCTCCACGATCTTGTCTCTGTTGGCCTTGGAATGCTCCTTTGTCTTTCCCATGTTGACCATGTATGAGTGCTGTTCACAAGTTTGGGGAGGGTCTTAATTAGTCAGAAAAGGCTGGAAAAAGAGATAATTAATCCAAACATGTGAAGCTCATTGTTTTTTGTGCCTGAAATACTTCTTAATACTTTAGGGGAACCAAACAGAATTCTGGTGGTTTGAGGGGTTGAATAATAAATGACCCTCTGAATAAACTTTTCTCAATTTAAATAAAAAAAAAAAAAAAAGAAATAACATTCTTTTTTGCTGCAGTGCATTTCACACTTCCAGGCTGATCTACAGTCCAAATGTCACAATGCCAAGTTAATTCCGAATGTGTAAACCTGCTAAATCTGCAAGGGGTTGAATACTACTTGTAGGCACTGTATGTTCTGAATGAGTATGAACCACCATGAAATCTCAGTGTGAGAAACGACCAAGAAATTGTCTTTCAGAAGTGGACCAATATACATGCACCGATCAGACATTACCATAAAACCACTGGTCTAGCATTATATAGGCCTCATGTTAAATATTAATTAACACATATCAAATTATGGATTTCCAATCCAAGTACATTGCATCACTCATCGTAGCAGGTTCTGCTGACAAAGATGTAATATCTGTACACTTAGTTTGGGTAATGTCACTATAAGCTCAGAATGCCAGAGATGGACACAGGGCCAGACTGGGACTGAAAATCATTCCTAGCACAGAAACCAAAGAAGCCCACACGCAAATGGCTGTTTTATAAATGGGATTGTATATTTTTAATGCAACCTTTTCTGTACAGTTTGATAACTCAGAAATATCTGGGAATTCTACAGTTCCACAGGAGCAAATATCACACAAAACAGATCTCTTTAGAGTAATAATCCTCCAGGATAAATACACTACATATTTTCTGTTGCAGATTTGCGTGTCATAATTCTGCTTCATATACCCGCATTAGCAAGGTGGATTGAATTAACTTGAATCAACCATAATACAGAGTTACCATTTGTAATTATATCAGCAGTGTGGAAAAATAAGTGTAGGAACACTTACAGGTCCAGTTGAAACCAGACGTTTCCATCCACTATCTAAAAAGACACTTCTGCATGTTTTTCTCACTATTTGACATGAAATCAGAATAAACTTTTCCTGTTTTAGGTCCATTTGGAACCAAAATTATTTCTATTTCCCAAATACCAGAATAATGAGAGAGAGAATGTTTTAAGGCATTTTTATTACTTTCTGCAAGGTCTAAAGTTTACATACATTTCATTAGTATTTGGTACCATTGCTCTTAAACTGTATGGCGTGGGTAAAACATTTTGGCTCTCCTTCCACAAGCTTCTTACAATAGTGGTTAGGAATTTGGGCCCATTCCTCCAGACAGAACAGGTGTAATTGAGCCATGTTTGTAGGTTGCCTTGCTTGCACCGGCCTTTTCAGCTTTCCCCATAAAATTTTAATAGGATTGAGATCAGGGCTTTATGATGGCCACTCCAAAATATAGACGTTGTTATCCTTCAGCTACTTTGTAACCAGTTTGGCAGTATGCTTCAGATCATTGTCCAATTGGAAGACCCATTTCCGCCAAAGCTTCTGGCTGATGTCTGGAGATGTTGCTTCAGCAGTGCGACATAATCATCTTTCCTCATGATGCCATCTATTTTGTGAAGTGCAGCAGTCCCTCCTGCAGTAAAACAACCCCACAATATGATGCTGCCATCCTCGTGTTTCAGAGTTGTGATGGTATTCTTAGGCTTGAAAGTTTCTCCCTTTTTCCTCCAAACGTAATGATTGTCATTATGGCCAAACAGTTTAATTTTAGTTTCATCTGATCACAGGACATGTTTCCAAAAATTATGGTCTTTATACCTGTGTACATTTGCAAACATTAATCTTGGGGGTTTTTATGTTTCTTTTGGAGTAATGGCTTCTTCCTGCCAGAGTGACCTTTCAGCCCATGTTGATACAGTACTTGTTTCACTGTGGATAATGACACAGTATTACTAGCTTCTGCCAGCATCTTCACAAGGTCTTGGGTTGATATGCACATGTCTGATCAAAAAACATTCATCTCTGGTACACAGAACCTGTCTCCTTCCTGAGTGTTATGATGGTTGGACATTCCCATCTTGTTTGTGGTTGCATTTAATTGTTTGTACAGATGAACAAGTCATCTTCAGGTATCTGATAATTGCACCCAAGGATGAACCAGACTTGTGCAAGACAACAATTCTCTTCCTGAGAGCTTGGCTGATTTCTTTGGACTTTCGCATAATGCTACACAATGAAGTAATGTGTTTCAGATGTGCATTAAAATACATCCACAGGTGTTTGTCTAATTAACTCAGATGTTACCAATAAACCTATCAGAAGCTTCCAAAGACATGATATCATCATATGTGCTGTCCTATATTGTTTAAAGGCATAGTACTCTTAGTGTATATAAACTTTTGACTTTGCAGAAAGAAATAAAAATGTCTTAAAACATTCTCTCTCATTATTGTGGCATTTGGCAAATAGAAATAATTTTGGTTCCTAATTGACCTAAAACGGGAAAAGTAAATTCTGATTTCATGTCAGATAGTAAAAAAAACATGCATATGTGTCTTTTCACATAGTGTATATTAAGTTCTGGTTTCAACTGTATACATCATTACATGACACATGAGGTTTCAGAGGGACTGCAGTTGGGGGCTGCCACAAGGTCTCTGCTACATCTGAACTCTGATTTTCAGGGGTTCGTTCACACCACCATATAAATCAGATGAGTGCACGCCGATAATAAAAATGTATTGCACTCAAACCAGTGTTATTCAGTGAGGCAGGGTTGATGAACGTTTTTTTCTCATGACATCGGATGAGACTCCCCATCCAAGTGTACGGGTGTAAGAAAAAACTCGGATGCTATCTAAAGTCACAGCACAACATCCGATTTTTACGGATACATTGCAATTCTGTATCATAGGAAACTATAAATGATCTGGTACATGATTAATAGCTGCGGAGTAAAAAACAGATTGCACATGGATAACAAGTCAGAAAAAAATCATCCAACTTTCCTGGATGAAAATAGGACCGATTTTTTTTTATATGCTCGTGTGACCCCAGCCACAAACTGCTGAGACAAACCTTCCATTCAGGATACAGTAAAATGATGGATGCGGGAGATACTGCCTTCTACAAAATTTATGGACCTACCATGGATGAATGGACTATTCTCTATACCTTCTACACATCTGTATATTTCTACAAAAATTACATTACGAAGAGAATCCAAAAAAACTCAATAATTTTTAATAAGAATTATCGTGACATCCTCCTTATATCAAAACTGGTAAAAACCTGTAATAAATATAAAGATTTAGTAAGAGTGAATGGTACGTGTACATTGCTAAACAGGTCAAATCTTCTTTATTACAATTCCATTAGAAAGACGTCAGACATATAGAAAAGAATAAAAACAATATTATATCCAAATATATATATACCAAGATGATACCTTCAATCAAATAGTTAACAAAGGCTGACGTCACTTCTAAAAATGAGGAGATAATTTGTCTCCTAATTTAGTTGTGAATAAATAATCCGGAAAAACATGGCTGAGGGAAAAAGGTTTCATAGGTGTGGAGGTCGTAGGTGAGATGTCTGTAGATATCCAGATAAGAGAAACGAATATATGTATATTTATATTGTGGTTGGCAATTATGAATTTAAAGAGCTCAAAGATAGTTTAATAATTTAGATATACATTTTTTAGCATTATTATTTTTTCCCCCCAAAATTGTTTATTTACGATTCAAGTATGATCCATCTAAATAGTGGACTAGTTGTAGTTTTCTGTTGTTTAATTGAATTATAGAGGTAATATTCATCCAATCAGAGTATACAGTATCTGTCTTTTTATATTTTGTATCCTGGTCTGTAATGGGTTAAATTGTATTCAGACATATTTGGACAATGTTGTTTTTAAATGTTCACATTATTCCATTTGTTTAGACTATGACTAAGAGCACTTTGTTATTACATACATGATATATATATATATATATATATATATATATATATATATCTATATATATATATATATATATATATATATTTAAATATACACTGCTCAAAAAATAAGGGGAACACTAAAATATCACATCTTAGATCTCAATGAATGAAATATTCCAGTTGCAAATCTTTATTCATTACATAGTGAAATACATTGTGAACAATAAAACATACAAATGATCGATGTAAATCAAAATTAATATCTCATAGAGAGCTGGACTTGGAATGATACTCAGAATCAAAGTGTAAAATTAACTTCAGTGGAAATGCCTCAAAACAAGGAAATCAGACTCAGTAGTGTATATGGCTTTCACATGTCTTTATGACTTCCTCACAATGCCTGGGCATGCTCCAGATGAAGCAGCAGATATTCTCCTGAGGGATCTTCTCCCAGATGTGGATTAAAGCATCAGTCGACTCCTAGACAGTCTGTAGTGCAACGTGGTGTTGGTGGATGGAACGATACATGATGTCCCAGGTTTGATGATTGGGTTCTGGTCTGAGGAGCAGTCAGGAAAGTCCATAGCATTAATGCCTTCATCATGCATGAACTATTGACTCACTTGATCCACATAAGGTCTAGCATTATCATGCATCAGAAGGAACCAAGGGCCCACTATACCTGCATAAGGTCTCACAATAAGTCTGAGAATCTCATCTCGTTACCTATTGGCAGTCAGGGTACATCTAGCTAGGACATTGAGGGCTTTGCGGTCCTCCATAGAAATGCCTCCCCACACCATTACTGACCCACTGCCAAACCAGTCTTCCTGGAGGATCTTGCAGGAAGCAGAACATTCTCCATGGTGTCTCCAGACTCTGTCACATGTATTAAGTGTGAACCTACTCTCATCCATGAATAGCACAGGTCGCCAATGTCGAATCTGCCAATCTTGGTGTTTTCTGTCAAATGACAATCACCCACATTGGTGTTGGGCTGTAAGCACAACACCCACTTGTGGATGTCGGGCCCTCATACTACCCTCATGAGGTCGGTTTCTGACAGTTTGAGCAAACACATGGATATTTACGGCCTGCTGCAGGTCATTTTGCAGGACTCTGGCACTCCTCTTCCTTGGAAAAAGGGGAAGGTAGCGGTCCTGCTGCTGGGTGGTTGCCCTCCTATGGCCTCCTCCACATCTACTGGTGTACTGGCCTATCTCCTGGGTCTGCTCCATGCTCTGGACACTGTGATGACACAGCTAACCTTCTTGCTACAGCTCACATTGATGTGCCATCTTGGATGAGCTGCATCACCTGAGCAACTTCTATAGGTTGATGCTACCTCTAGGGGTGAAAGCAATGACAACATGCAAAAGTGACCAAAACAACAGCTAAAAAGGATGAGAACAGAGAAATTGTCTGTGGTCACCACCTGTAGAACCACTCCTTTATAGGGGTTGCATATTATTTGCTTTTCAGTAACAATCATTGGTAATTGTAATAATAATAATAATCTTTATTTCCATAGCGCCAACATATTCCGCAGCGCTTTACAATTCAGGAGGATCATATACAAACAAGTAACAGTTATAGAAAATACAATATTTAGAGGGAAAAAAGACAACCCTGCTCGTGAGAGCTTACAATCTACAATTGTATACATTTTCTAATAATCATCTAATGCTACAATATTTTTTTTCCTTTTTCTTGTAAATATGTGACTTTATTATAACTTCCATTTTTTTCTTACAAGTTTTCGATAAAATAAAAAAAAATCTTTACTTCCCAATAACAAATAATAATTAGTAATTGTACACATTTTCTAATAATCATCTGATGTTACAATATTTTTTCCCTTTTTCTTGTAAATATGTGACTTTATGATAACTTTTTTCTTACATGTTTTCAATAACATAACAAAAATAAAGGCAATCTCTACTTTTGTGTGTGTGTCTTTTGATGTCTAACCAGATTTGTTTTCTCTGTAAAACATTTCTCACATTCTGAACGTGAAAATGGCTTCCCCATGTGTGAATTCTTGGATGTATCACAAAATCTGATTTCCTGATAAAATGTTTCCTACGTTATGAACATGAATATGGTTTTTCTTTTGTGTGAATTCTCTGATGTATAATAAGCCGTGATTTCTCTATAAAACATTTCCCACATTCTGAACATGAAAATGGCTTCTCCCCTGTATGAGTTCTCTGATGTATAAAAAGTTTGTATTTGTCATTATAACGTTTCCCACATTCTGAACATGGATATGGCTTCTCTCCTGTGTGGGTTCTTTCATGTACAACAAGATGTGATTTCCTATTAAAAGATTTACAACATTCTGAGCATGAAAATGGCTTCACCCCTGTCTGAGTTCTCTGATGTATCACAAAATCTGATTTCAAAACAAAATATTTACCACATTCTAAACATGAATATGGTTTTTCTTTTGCGTGAGTTCTCTGATGTGCAACAAGCTGTGATTTCTCTATAAAATATTTCCCACATTCTGAACATGTATATGATTTCTCCCTTATATGAATTCTCTGATGCTTAAGAAGTTGTGATTTCTCATTAAAACATTTTCCACATTCTGAACATAAAAATGGCTTCTCGCCTGTGTGAATTCTCTGATGTACAACAAGCTGTGGTTTCTGTATGAAACATTTCTTACATTCTGAGCATGAATATGGCTTCTCTCCAGTGTGAATTCTCCGATGTCTAACAAGATGTGAGTGCTGTTTAAAGGATTTCCCACATTCTGAACATATATATGGTGTCTCCCCTGTGTGAATTCTTTGATGTACAACAATAAGTGATTTCTTTTTAAAACATTTCCCACATTCTAAGCATGAAAATGGTTTCTCCTCTTTAAGAGCATGTTCATGTTCAACAGTTCTATGATTTTTAGTTTGCATAACTGTCACTGACAAAGTAGAAAAAAGTTTTTTTCTGAGATGGTCTTGAGGTATATCTGAGATATTGGCATCCTCTTCATATGTATCTGGTGTAATACCATGATCATCTGCTGCAAAATCTGAAAATATCTGATGTCTCTCTGGGCTCCTGGTACAGACATCTGCCAAGAATAATAGTAATTTTATTATTTTTCAATAGCACTGCTTTGAAATTATGTCAATATTAAATTGATGAAATTAGAGCACAAAGAAGGGACTACTAGTTTATGATGTTAGGCCAGCAGATGGCGATTTAAATTTTTCACCTCTTCTGGAACCATCTCCATAAATTCAGGTTTCCCTTCTCCTGGCACTAGTGGGGTAAACCCGCAGATGTTCAGGTTTGGCGGGTCCGGCCAGACTTAAAAAAAAAGTTAGGTTCGGGACCAGACTTGAACCCGAACATCTCACCGGACGCTGATCCCTATATAAGTCCAAGTGCTATAAAATGGCTAGAAAGGGCTAGGGAGCTGTAAACGGGGCTGTGGAGTCGGGAAGCCAAAGCTCGGACTCCAACTTCGACTCAGATTCCTTAATTTCACTGATTCCGACTCCAACTCCACGACTCCAACTCCCTCATACAGTTGAAACCAGAAGTTTCCATTCACTATCTAGAAAATCACATCTGCATATTTTTCTCACTATGTAAGATGAAATCAGAATAAATCATTACCATTTTAGGTCAATTAAGCACCAAAATTATTTATAATTTACCAAATGCCAGAATAATAAGAGAGAGACAATGTTTTAAGGCATTTTTACTACTTTCTGCAAATACAAACGTTTCTATCCATTTCATTGGTATTTGATACCATTGCCCTTAAACTGCATGGCTTGGGTCAAGCGTTTTGGACATCCTTCCACAAGCTTCTCAAAATAGCTGGTAAGAATTTGGGCCCATTTCTCCTGACAGAACTGGTATAACTGAGCCATGTTTGAAGGTCGCCTTGCTTGCACCTGACTTTTCAGCTTTGCCCATACATTTTCAATAGGATTGAGATAATATATAATATTTATTCACTTACATAGCTTTATTAACCCCTTCACGACCATGGACGGAAAGATCCGTCCTTGTGCCCTGGGCCTTAACGACCAAGGACGGATCTTTCCGTCATGGCGTAATCGCGGCACCGGAGCTTCCGGTGACTGCGAAAAGTTAGGATAAACCGCAGATTCGGGGAGGAGGGGACCTGTACCTGACCTCAGGAGGGGTGGTGCCTCCTCCCCGGACCTACGGAGGCTGTGATTGGCTGACGATCGTCGCTCAACCAATCACAGCCACTGTAATGTTCCAGCCACTTAAAGTGACTGAAACATTGAAATCCAGACGTGGCCAGTGCAGCTATAGCACTGGCCATTGGCTGGAGCTGGGTGACCTCACTGGATCACCCTCCCCCAGCTCCAGTAGCTGTGATTGGAGAGATCGGCCTTGTGACCGATTTCTCCAATCACAGTGGACCTGTTGCCGGTGACCGCCCCCGTCATCGTCCCTGCAGCACGCCAGCACAGTGAGTGTACACAGTGCAATGGCAGGGCGACAAGCTCCGGTCCCATGCTGTTATGAGACCGGAGCATGGGACCCGGAAGTTGCTGCGCTGCCATTGCACTGTATGAAACCGGCCTCCCGATCCGCCGCCGCGATCTGCCACCCGCACCCCCACCCCTCGTATCTGCTGCCCGCACCCTCACTCCCACACCTCCCGATCCGCCGCCGCTGCTGCCCTCCGCCGCGATCTGCCACCCGCACCCCCACCCCTCGTATCTGCTGCCTGCACACTCACCCCCACACCTCCCGATCCGCCGCCGCTGCTGCCCTCCGCCGCGATCTGCCACCCGCACCCCCACCCCCACACCTCCCGATCCACCACCGCCGCTGCCCTCCGCCGCGATCTGACACCCGCACCCCCACCCCTCGTATCTGCTGCCCGCACACTCACCCCCACACCTCCCGATCCGCCGGCGCTGCTGCCCTCCGCCGTGATCTGACACCCGCACCCCCACCCCTCGTATCTGCTGCCCGCACACTCACCCCCACACCTCCCGATCCACCATCGCTGCTGCCCTCCGCCGCGATCTGCCACCCGCACCCCCACCCCTCATATCTGCTGCCCGCACACTCTCCCCCACACCTCCCGATCCGCCGCCGCTGCCCTCCGCCGCGATCTGCCACCCGCACCCCCACCCCTCGTATCTGCTGCCCGCACACTCACCCCCACACCTCCCGATCCGCCGCCGCTGCTGCCCTCCGCTGCGATCTGCCACCCGCACCCCCACCCCTCGTATCTGCTGCCCACACACTCACCCCCACACCTCCCGATCCGCCGCTGCCCTCCGCCGCGATCTGACACCCGCACCCCCACCCCTCGTATCTGCTGCCCGCACACTCACCCCCACACCTCCCGATCCACCATCGCTGCTGCCCTCCGCCGCGATCTGCCACCCGCACCCCCACCCCTCGTATCTGCTGCCCGCACACTCACCCCCACACCTCCCGATCCGCCGCCGCCGCCCTCCATCTGCCACAGTGCCACCGGTCCCCCCCGATCTGCTGCCCGGCCCCTTTCCCTCGTGATCGGCTGCTCGTCCCCTCACCGCCGTGATGTGTGCTCCCTCCCCTGTCACCGCCGTGATGTGCCCTCCCTCCCGTCACCGCCGTGATGTGCGCTCCCTCCCCTGTCACCGCCATAATGTGCGCTCCCTCCCCTGTCACCGCCGTAATGTGCGCTCCCTCCCCTGTCACCGCCGTGATGTGCGCTCCCTCCCCTGTCACCGTCGTGATGTGCGCTCCTTCCCCTGTCACCGCCATGATGTGCGCTCCCTCCCCTGTCACCGCCGTGATGTGCGCTCCCTCCCATGTCACCGCCGTGATGTGCGCTCCCTCCTCTGTCACCGCCGTGATGTGCGCTCCCTCCCCTGTCACCGCCGTGATGTGCGCTCCCTCCCCTGTCACCCCCGTGATCTGTGCTCCCTCCCCTGTCACCCCGTGATCTGTGCTCCCTCACCTGTCACCCCGTGATCTGTGCTCCCTCACCTGTCACCCCGTGATCTGTGCTCCCTCACCTGTCACCCCGTGATCTGTGCTCCCTCACCTGTCATCCCGTGATCTGTGCTCCCTCACCTGTCACCCCCGTGATCTGCTGTCCGCTCTCCCTCACCTCTCACCCCCGTGATCTGTGCTCTGCTCACCTGTCTCCTCCGTGATCTACGCTGCGCTCCCTCCCCCACCTCTCACCCTCCCCGATCTGCTGCCTCCTTTATCTCCTGTGATCCAGCTGCCTAGATCCAACCTGTAGGGTAACTATCCCCAATCTCACCTCCCACTCCCCTTCCCACCCATCCCCCCCATCCTCCCCTCCCCCCATCCTCTGCCGCTCCTGCATCCACTGCGCCCTCTCCCATCCGCCCCCACCCTATCCCAGCCGCCGTCTCACAATCACAGATGCTCCCTTTATATGCCGCTGCCCCCCCATCTGCTGCCGCCCCATCTGCCGCCCCCCCCCCCATCTGCCGCTGTTTTTTTTTTCTATGCCATGGGGGTCTAGTTTCCAAAATAGGGTCACATGTGGGGGAGCTCCACTGTTTCGGCACCTCAGGGGGTCTCCAAACAGCATGGAATACGCTAATTATCCCAGAAAATTTTGCGTTTGAAAAGTTAAATGACGCTCCTTGCATTCCGAGCCCTGCTGTGCGCCCAAACATTTGAGTTCCACCACATATGAGGTATCTGCGTACTCAGGAGAAATTGCACAATACATTTTATGGTGTAATTTTTCCTGATACCCTTGTGAAAAAAAAGCTACCTGGTTGAAGTAACAATTTTGTGGTAAAAACATTTTTTTTTATTTTCACGGCTCAACTCTATTAACTTTTGTGAAGCCCCCAGAGGCTCAAAGTGCTCAATAAACATCTAGATAAATTCCATGAGGGGTCTAGTTTCCAAAATGGGGTCACATGTGGGGGAGCTCCACTGTTTCGGCACCTCAGGGGCTCTCCAAACGCAACATGGTGCGGCTAACGATTCCAGCTAATTTTCTGTTCAAAAAAGTCAAATGGCGCTCCTTCCCTTCCGAGTCCTGCTGTGCGCCCAAACAGTGGTTTTTCGCCACATGTGAGGTATCTGCGTGTTCAGTAGAAATTACCCAACAAATTTTGGGGGTTCATTTAATCCTGCTACCCTTGTGAATATGCAATATTTGAGGCTAAATTAACATTTTTGTTGCAAAAAGTAAAATGTTCATTTTTTCCTTCCACATTGCTTTAGTTACTGTGAAGCACCTGAAGGGTTAATAACCTTCTTGAATGTGGTTTTGAGTAGCCTGAGGGGTGCCGTTTTTGGAATGGTGTCACTTTTGGGTGTTCTGTGTCATGTAGACCTTTCAAAATCGCTTCAAATGTGATGTGGTCCCTAAAAAAAGTGGCTTTGTAAATTTTGTTGTAAAAATGAGAAATTGCTCATAAACTTTGAACCCCTATAACTTCCTTAAATTTTTTTTTTTTTTCCCAAAATTGTTCTGATGTAAAGTAGACATGTGGGAAATGTTATTTATTAATTATTTTGTGTCATATCTCTCGTTGGTTTTAGAGCATAAAAATTCAAAGTTTGAAAATTACAAAATTTTCGCGAAATTTCCGTTTTTTTCACAAAGAAATGCAAAAAATATCGGCCTAAATTTACCACTAACATGAAGCCCAATATGTCACGAAAAAACATTCTCAGAATCACCGGGATCCGCTGAAGCGTTCCAGAGTTATAACCTCATAAAGTGACAATGGTCAGAATTGCAAAAAATGGCCTGGTCTTTAGGGTCAAAATAGGCTTGGGGCTGAAGGGGTTAATTAAATAGTACTTTACATACATCAGGAATCAGAACTTTGTGATGGCCGTTCCAAAACATTGACTTTGTTATCCTTAAGCCACTTTTTAACCAGTTTGGGAATATGCTTTGGGTCATTGTCCGTTTGGAAGACCCATTTCCGCCCAAGCCTTAAGCTCCTGTCTGATGTCTTAAGATGTTGCTTCAGTATTGCCACATTATCTTTTTTCCTCATGATGCCATCTATTTTGTGAAGTGCATCATTCCCTCCTGCAGTAAAACAACCCCACAACATGATGCTGCTACCCCCGTGTTTCACAGTTGGGATGGTGTTCTGAGGCGTCAAAGCTTCTCCCTTTTTCCTCCAAACGTAACCATGGTCATTGTGGCCAAAGAATTCAATTTTCATTTCATCAGACCACAGGACATATCTCAAACATTTAAGCATTTGTAAACATTAATCTGTCTTTTGTATGTTTCTTTTGGAGTAATGGCTTCTTCCTGGCAGAGTGTCCTTTCAGCCCATGTTGATACAGTACTCGTTTAACTGTGGGTAATGACACAATCTTACCAGCTTCCGCCAACATCTTCTCAAGGTCTTTTTGCTTTTGTTCTTGGGTTGATATGTACATGTCTGACCAAAAAACGTTCATCTCTGGTACGCAGAACCCATCTCCTTCACGAGCGGTATAATGGTTGAATATTCCCACCTTATTTGTACTTGCGTATAATTGTTTGTACAGAGGAACAAGGCAACTTCAGGTATCTGGAAATTGCACCCAAGGATGAACCAGACTTTTGCAAGTCCACAATTCTCTTCCTGAGATCTTTGCTGATTCATTTTGACTTTTCCATGATGCTACACAAAGATGCATCCACAGGAGTGTCTTTAATTAACTGAGATGTTGCCAATAAACCTATTAGAAGCTTCCAAAGACATGACATCATCAATGGACTGCCGCATATTGTTTAAAAGTATAGTACTCTTAAGGAAGGTTTTGACTTTGCAGACAGTAATAAAAAATGCCTTAAAACATGGTTCCTAATTGACCTAATGCAAGGACCACACAAGATATTATAACTGAGGTATACCACTTCTACACCACCAAAAATTACCTATAAATCAATATTTTATTTTAAAAATTCTTAAAAAAAGATATGAAACAGCAAAAAAACATGGACATATCAAAAACAGTGTAGGTGTCAGTGAGTACTATACTAGGGGGCGATATAGGAGGGAAGGAGGATTCAACAAGTTAATATAGATGATTTTGTTCTATTAGTGGAATGGGGCCTACCTATCTACATGCATCCTAGGTTCCCTTTCCTAACAACGGAGGGTGCCTTCATTTTTTGGACACTACTCGCTCCAGATGACTGACCCTCTCTGCCCCTATTCCTTTCTAGTAGAAGTAACCACCACCAGAAACCAGGTGTGCAGACTGTGATACACACAAAAGACAAACATACAATTCAAATTTGCGTTAAATATTCAATAGTTCCCTGAATCTTATTGATTATCTGATCGAGGAACAATATAAGTATTTGTTGTTAGGTAAGAGTCGAGAGGTCTACTTATCTTATAGACACCCTCAACTCTCCCAACGCGTTTCACTCCCTCCTAATGCAATAAAAGGGGGATCATCAAGGGATTGGTTAGAATAATTCCTCAATACGACACATGAAAACCAGTATTGTCAATTCAGGAACAATAATTCAAAAGATGGTCATCAGGTACTCCAAACCGTCTAGTCAGAGGGTTTAATAATACCACAGCTTTCTATTAGTTGTTTCCTGAGTATAGATGTATAAAGATACTATGTAGTTCAGGTAAATCAATCTACAGATGGCAAACATCATATAGTATCTGGAAGAAATTCACATAGTATAGCAGCAGTTCAAGGACAATCCATATCTAGTTCCTTAATTTCAAAATATAGGAGGAAAGAGCACATGGTTCTAAGGAAGTCCACACATCAATAAAAACAGATCTGTCAGGCAATCCTGCAAGAAAAAATCCTCCTAGCCTAATGATGCTTCAAAGGATATCCACCATACCAGGACTAGTTCATTTCCCGGTCACATCAGAGCTCAACCCGCAGGGATAAATAAATCCCAAGTGCAGACTCACTCTTAACGCAGGAAGCAAAGATGTGGTTGTCCTAGTCCTGTGTCCCAGCCATACCGTGGAGCCTCACTCTGCCTCAATGTCCAGAAAACCTATCAGAAGCTTCCAAAGACATGACATCATCAATTTGGGCTGACCCATATTGTTTTAAAGTATAGTACTCTTATGGAAGGTTTTCACTTTGCAGAAAGTAATAAAAATGCCTTAAAACATTCTCCATCTCCCTCATTATTCTGGCATTTGGCAAATATAAATAATTTTGGTTTCTAAAATGAGAAAGGTTTATTCTGATTTCATGTCAGATAGTGAGAAAAACATGCATATGTGTCTATTTAGAAAGTGTATGGAAACTTCTGGTTTCAAATGTACAGGACTCGTGATAAATTTACTGTAGTAAAATGGTAACATCACTACTTATATCATGTAACTGAAGTGCAGCACAAATTCATCTCAAATAAAAGCCTAGATCCTTAAATCAGGAATAGAACAGCCATTTATAGGACATTTTATAACTTTCCCAAATTCTTATGAACAAATATTCAGCACATTCTGCATTGAACTATTGTACCCAATTTATTATATATTTTAGGAGTCGGAGTCGGTCAAATTTACACGAACCCCACCAAAACGGACACCAACTCAGACTCCTCGACTCTGACTTCACAGCACTAGCTGTAAAGCAGGACAGTTATACTTACCGAGTCTCCCGCGTGGCTGTCAAACTACTTCCGGGTCTGGTCATTAAGCCTTATGCATATTCACTACTTCCCCCACCCACCCTCTGTGACATTGTGTGATTGGTTGCAATTAGACTGCCAGCGTGCCAACGTCTGGGATTGGTTGTGGAATGGAAAAATAAGGAAGTATTTAAAAAAAATGGTGTCGGGTCCTCCGTATATTGATACCCAGCACAGCAAATAGCTACAGGCTGCGGTCCAGAGCTGTTTCAAAATACAAGGGTCTACAAGCTGCTTTTTTCAATTATTTAAATAAATAATTTTAAAAAACGGTGTGCGATCATCCCCAATTTTGATACCTAGCCAACATAAATGAAACAGCTGGGGGCTGGTATTCTCAGGCTGGGAAAGACAATGATTTTTGGGCCCCCACAGCCTAAAAAGAGTAGCTTACAGCCGACCCGGACTTGTCGCATCCATTAGCTGTAACAATTCCAGCACTTTACCTGGCTCATTCCGGCTGCCCTGGTGCGGTGTCAATTGGCGTAAAATAAGGGGTTAATGGCAGCTGAGATTAGTCAGAAAATCACAGCTGTCATGAAGCCCAAGGGTAGTAATGGGAAGGTATCTATGAGACCCCCCCATTACTAGCCCTGTAAGTAACAAGAAATAAACAGAGAGAAAAATACTTTATTTGAAGAAAAAAAGCAAACACCAATTTATTAACCCAAAAATATCCCTTCAGGTCCGACGTAATACACACGAGGTCCCACGACGAATTCAGCTTTGCTACATCTGAGGTCGCAGTGCGCAGTCACATTAGCAAACATGACCGCTTACTACGGCTTCACAGACAAACTGATGGAGCTGCAGCTATTAGCAGTGATGTCACTGATTTCACACTATCAGACACATATAAGAACTGTCCGTCATCCTCACCCTCCCCTCACTACCTCTCATCAGCTGTTCATATAGTAACAATGTGGAGTTCTGTGCCTGTCACCCTAAGTATGGAGAGGTACCATGCAAGTGGCGAAAGATAAGGGAAGGGAACCCTTGCGTCTAAGAAAGGGGGAGATGGTGACCCCTGCCCAAACCTATTGCTGGTCCCTGAGGTCCCTCACCACGCTAGATAGGTTCCGCACCTATGTGCCGAGTCGGATATCTGACCCTAATAAAGAAGAAAAGACTGGCATGTACACATTTGGGATCTCCAGATAAATTACATTTAATTTACTTTTAATTATTGCCAATGTTGTTTGTTTTTTTGTAATTTATCTGGAGATCTCAAATGTGTACATGCCAGTGTTTTCTTCTTTATTTATTATAGTTTAGCTTTGGCTTTTTTTGGTGTAGATCCCACAATATCTAGTGGTGCCCTCCCCCCCCCCCCCCTTTTTCTACTTTGTTCAGGGATACCTGACTCTAGGTATCTCTTGTGCTGGACCCTAAATAGGGAATGGGTGGTATGAACTCTTCATCAACACCACTAAACACTAAAGAAGAAACAAGGCGGTCACACAGGGGAAAGTGCATGCACTATTTATCCATAGATGACACAGGCAGGAGTTAAGCAAAGCTTCAGCAACAATACTACAGATAAGAGCAAGCCACCTGTTTGCAACAAACTAGAATGAACTGAATAATATCACCAGCAGTCCAGGGAAGAATGGAGTATATAAGCACCACGAGAGTGCTGCTGATCAGCAGCTGGGTGGAAGGCAAGCTCCTGCTGGGTCCAAAAGGGGAATAGATGAAAATCCATCAAGAAAGCTACCTAGTACTATGAAAACTAACAGCAGGAACAATAGAAAGTCAGGGAGTATTTTGTGCAGCCAAATGCTGTGACCTTCTATTGCCAGAAACCACATGACTGTCTGTCACCCGTGACACACCCGTGACAGTGCCAAAGAAAAAAAATAGTGAATACTACAGCCTATCCTGCAGAAGTAACAATTTTAGAATTACTGTTTCTTTTGTACATTCCACTTCCAAAAAATGTTAAACCAACATGATCAAAATGTCAAATGTACCAGAAAATGGCACCTCTGAAAACTACAGCTTGGCACACAGGCTGTACTATCATTTGTATTTGTCAGTTTAATTTTAGGAACGGACAAACATAATTTATATCCCACACTGATTTGATATATGGTACAACCAAAACAAAACAGAAGCTGAGTGGTCCCATTTATTATGGGGTCCGTCTGGATTCTGATATGTGCTTTTTAAGAATAGAAAACAAAGTTCTGCATGATGAGCTTTGTACCATTTTAAAAACAATTGTGCCATTTTTTATGCTAGAATATTATGATTGTAAAGAAGAATGTTACTGAGGTTTCCAGGCTGAGAAATGTATTCTGTACATACCAGTACAGCCTGTGGCTCACTAGTAAAGTTTCTGCCTTCCATATCAGGAGTCTTGGGTGTGAATCCCCAGCACTGATGAGCTTCAAAAGTCTATTAAGTAAGTATATGTTAGAGAGAACTCTGAATGCAGAAGTATCTCTTTTGAAACTGTCATGAGTGTGTCCCGTCCTTGGGCGACTTGTGACAGCTCTAAGACCTGAGCTTCATATTGCTCTGTGAAACTCTGGATTTTAACCCCTTCATGGCCCGCTGATTTTTTGCTTTCTGGTTTTTTTTCGCCATTCTTCTTCCGAGAGACGTATCTTTTTTTATTTTTCAGTCAATATGGTCATGTGAGGGCTCATTTTTTGCGGAAGGAGCTGTACGTATAAATTAAACCATAAGTTTTACCATATAGTGTACTGGAAAACGGCAAAAAATTCCAAATGCAGAAAAATTGCAAAAAAGTGCGATAGCACTATTGCTTTTGAGATATTTTATTCACTGTGTTCACTATATGGCAAAACTCATGTGTGGGCGTGATGCCTCAGGTTAGTGCGAGTTCGTAGACACCAAACATATATAGGTTTACTTTTATATAAAGGGTTAAAAAATAAATCGGAAGTTTGTCTGAAAAAAGTGGCGCACGTTTTACTCCATATTCCGTGACCCGTAGCGTTCTTATTTATTTTTCGAGATATATGGCTCAGTGATGGCTTATTTTTTGCGTCTTGAGCTGACATTTTTAATGGTAGCATTTTTGCGCAGTTGCTACGTTTTGATCGCCTGTTATTGCATTTTGCGCAAAATTTGTGGTGACCAAAAAAGTAATTTTGGCGTGTAGAATTTTTTTGCTGATCAGATTAATTGATTTTATATTTTGATAGATCGGGCGTTTCTGAACGTGGTGATACCAAATGTGTGTATATTTTTTATTTTTTTAACCCTTTAATTTTCAATGGGGTGAAAGGGGGGTGATTTGAACTTTTAGGTTTTTCTGTTTTTTTTAATCTTTTTAAAACTTTTTTTTTTACCTTTTTTTTAATTTTACTAGTCCCCCTAGGGGGATATATGGATCAACAATCCGATCGCTCTGCCATATCTGCTGATCACAGCTATACAGCTGTAAACAGCAGTTATGCTAATTTTCTGCTTCATTCGGCTCCAGGCCAAGTGAAACCGAAAGTAATTCATGTGAGCTACAGGAGTCATCACATGACCCTGTGCTACCATGACCACCACCGGAAGTCACGTGAACACGTCACGTGATTTCCGGTATCGGGCAGTAAGTAAATGTTTACCGCTGATGCTGTTATAATGGCGCTGTCACATATTGACAGCGGCATTTAAGGGGTTAAACGGCACGAGCAGATAACGATTCTGCTCGTGCCTAGCAGGCACACATCTCAGCTGTGAAAATCAGCTGAGATGTGCACCGATCGCAGCATGCTGCCGGCGGCAGACCGCGGGCAGTAACACTATGACCGCTAGGACGCAATATTACTGCCTGCAGTCGTTAAGGGGTTAAATGTGTTTTGCTTTTTGATGGTGCAGCAAGGGTTAGTGTCTATTTCTTTGCTGGTTGTTGTTAGCTAGTTCAGTCTCAGGTGCTGCCGGTTTGTGACCACTACCATTTCAGGTAAATAGTCACATGTTCCGTCAAATAATACCGGTTACAGAGAAATCACTCTGAACTAACCACCATGGAGAGAAGGCATATTTGGAAATTGCTGGAGCCCAGTTGTCTGCAGCCCTGGTGTTTGGCTGCTACCTTGAAATTTGTTGACATCCTTTTGTCTATGTCCCCCCTCTGTCTCCCTTTCCCTATGTTGGATTCTTTTAGTGGTAACATTTGGGCTATGTTCGCAGGTTGCATAGTGTCCATGCTGAAAAATCGCAGCGATTCGGCAGTGCATGTGTGCTTCAAATCACTGCAGAAACACTGCGTAATGGATGCAGTGTGCCTGCAGAATAAATGCCGATTTCATGCGATCTGGATGCTTTTTCTCCCATAGATAGAGTGGGAGCAGCATCCAAAGCGCACAAAATAAGTGATATGTTGCTTTTTTGAGTGCAGCGATTTGGATCAAAATTTCAGCATACAAATCGCTGCGCTCTCAAACACAACGTGTGGATGGATTATGCACAATCTTCATAGATTGTGCTGGGGATGCAGGACGCATGAATTTACGTTGCAGTGCAATATGCAGCATAAATGCATGAAATTACGCAACGTGCGCACATAGCCTTAGTGCACTCACCAGCTTTGGCACTATTCAGGGTAAGTGAAGGAACATTAAGTGACTAGGCATGTGAATGCAGTGGAGGAAAGAATCCGCTTAGTGACATTACAAAGATTAGGGTGCAGACACAGGTTAGTGTCAGGTGGAGACTCATCTCCCCTCTTTATACCGAAAGGGCCTTCCTATTGTTTTCCAACCCCAATTGTAACCTCTGTGTTGCACCGTGCACTAGTAATCCCCTAATCCGTGCATAAAGTGGAGAGAAACTGTGTGAAAAAGTGATTTTTTTTTTTTCTTTGTTTAAGCGGTAAATCTTTAGATGTAAAAAAATCCAAATAAAAAACTCAATATGACATATTGAACCCTTAAAAAAATCACCACATAACTGTACTAGCCAATGATTGAGTAAAATCTTTTACTACTCACCTGTGCGGTTATCTGTAGGAATCTCCTCATTACACCGCTCATCACCCCTCACAAATGTCTCTGTAGTATTAATATTGGTCAGAATTCCCTGAAACAAATATTGTAACAGTTACAGATAGAGAAGTTGTGTGAAATCATTTCATAAAAAAGAAAAATAGTAAAAATTAGTAAAAAAAAAACCATGGTGACCAAAAATGGCCCCTACCTATTTGGCATTCATCTTGCCTTAGGCATATATTATGGTCAAGCCCAAATAAATCTTTGTACAGTGCTTGTAGACTACGTTGAAACGTGCATTGGGTGGGTGGCACACTTCTGACTCCTTTCAGCAGGTAACATTCAAAACAGTATAATGTGCATCATTTCATTATTATAGCGTGGCATTTGTAGCAGATTCTACATTTACTTTGGGGTGGGTCACACATGACAGTGATTCCTCTTAGTAGGTAATACTCAGGTAATACTCAGTATATGAATCGGTATGTCACTTTATTATTGTACAGCACATTGACCATATATTGCACTGACACTTTCTATGCACTGCTGCCATTCCATGTATGTTTTGTGAGTCCAATTTCCTCTTATAGTGTGTATGCCCCCTTAAGGACTTGTGCGCACAGTGCATTTTTTTGTCGCGTTTTTGTGTGTTTTTTGGGTGCAGCTTTAGTCCCAAAACTGCATGCATTTCTTTCCCCAGCAAAGTGTATGAGATTTCATTTTTTGCTGTCTGCATGTTGAAGCTTTTTGTAGTACCGTCTACAGTCAGGCAGCCCCGTTCCTCCCGCACCTTTGGTCCTAGTTAAGACGCCACTCCCTATACGAGCACGCCTTCCAGACCAAACAAATCGACCGAATATGTGCTGCATCTTGGCCCAATAGGTTGCTGGAACATAGACCGGGACCGTCTGTATCAAATACAGCAATCTCGGCAGAGCCGTCATCCTGAGTGCACTGATCCTGCCAAACCATGAAAGAGTGCCCCTATGCCACCGAGTCAAATCCCCCTCGAGCCGTGACAGGAAACTCTGGTAGTTTAATTGAAAGAGTCTGGACAGGTCAGATGGGATCTTGATGCCCAAATATCCAATACTACCATGGGGTGGCCATCTAAAGGGGAAGTTTGGTTTTATAACATTTACAGTTGCTTGGGGTAAAGAGATATTTAAGGCCTCTGATTTATCAAAATTAATTTTAAAATTGGACCACTTACTAAACCGGTTTAGTTCCATCATTAAGGACGGGAGGGATGTGGTGGGGTTACACAAATATACAAGAAGATCGTCGGCAAAGGCAGCGCATTTATGCTCCCGATTGGCAATCCTAATTCCCCGTATGTCTGGGTTAGCCCGGATGGCCAACAGCAAGTGTTCCATGACTAAAACATATAGTAACGGTGACAAGGGGCAGCCCTGCCGGGTCCCGTTCCGGTTGGAGAAGGGTTTCGACAGAGTGCCATTAATCTTAAGGAGAGCAGTCGGGGAGTGATATAAAGCCATAATTTTAAAGGAGAAAACTGGTCCCAGGCCTATATGGTCCAGGGTCTGTGAGAGCGACTGCCAGTAGACTCTGTCGAAAGCCTTCTCAGCATCCAAAGACAGTAACATCAGGGGAAGTTTTTTAATATGTGCATGTTGGATTAAATCCAGGGTTTTTATGGTGTTGTCCCTTGCCTCTCTACCTGGGACAAATCCGACCTGATCAAGGTGGATCAAGTCGGGAAGCAAGGGGCTAAGTCTATTTGCCAAAAGCTTGGCATAAATTTTTAAATCTACATTAAGGTGTGATATCGGTCTAAAACTGCTACACGCCATGGGGTCTTTTCCGGCCTTTCAAATTAGTGAAATATGAGCCGTGGTGGAGTGGGGCGGAAAGGGGACGGAGTCCGAAATTGAATTGAAGGAAAGGAGCATTAGAGGCGCTAATTGTTCCGAAAAAGGATTTATAAAATTTGGCGGGGAACCCATCAGGGCCAGGACTCTTATTGCCCGGAGTGTCTCGAATCACTGCCAATAAGTCCTCCAGTAAAAATGGACTTTCCAGGTTATCTATTATAGAGCTGTCGGGACATCTAAAAGGTGAGGGCATTGAGGGACTCCCATCACTCGGTCTATGGGGCTCGACAGGTACACAACTTGGAATAATAGTCATGAAAGGTATTTGAGATGTCTGGGGTGGCGTAAAGTAATTCGTCGCGTGAGTTCTTGATGCAGGGAATGAGGGTGTGAGCTCTTTCCTTCCTCAATGCGTTTGCCAACAGTCTGCCGGGTTTATCCACAAACTCATAAAACTTCCCTTTTCCCACCTGTATTAGACGCTGATATGAGGAATCAAGCAGTTTCTTAACCTCAAACATAGCTTGTAGGAGGGCTTGTAAATTTGTGGCCGATAAGGCTTGCTTGCGGATGAGCTCCAGTTCAGAAACCCTATGGAGAGCTTTTACTATGTCTTGGGCCTTTTCTTTTTTGATTCGGGACCCATGCTTGATAAAAATACCACGTAGGACACATTTCAGTGCTTCCCACTTATAAGTGGGGGCTGTGTCATCTACTGAGTGGTCCTCCATGAACCTTGCAATGGAGGTCTGGATATCTGAAACACAAAGCTCATCCAGCAGCAACGACTCATTTAGACGCCACGACCCTTTAGGAGCCGAAAGAGAGGGAATCTCAATCGTACAATATACCGACGCATGGTCTGACCATAATATGTTATCTATTCTCATGTGTTGGATCCAAGGGAGCGCGCTATGTTGTATTAGTATGTAATCAAGATGACTATATGAATCCTGAGTGTGGGAATAGAAACTGTAGTCTCTATCCGATGGATGTTGTATTCTCCGGGTGTCGAACAGTTGCATGCGTAGTAAAGCTTTTTTAATATGTTTAATGGTGGTGTATGCAATACTGGATTTCCCCTTGGAGTTGTCTAAAGTAGGGTCCAGGGTGACATTAAGGTCACCACATAAAATCACCATGCCCTGTATCAGGGGGATCGCGGTATCGGTCAAACGGGAAACAAAGCTGTCCTATTTTTGATTTGGGGCGTACGCATTAATTATTGTGAAGATGTGGGTCCCCACCCTCAGTGAAAGAATAATATATCTTCCAAGACTATCTGTCGTGCACTTTAGGATTTGATGTGGGAGGGATTTATGGATGGCTATCGCCACGCCTTTAGAGCGGGAGTCAGGGTTATCCGAGGACACCCATGTCTGGTAATTATTTATTTTTAAGAATAGGGGCATGTCCTTGTTTGAAGTGTGTCTCCTGTAGACATGCTATTCTCACCTTCTGTTTATGAAGATGATACAGTATCTGTGTCCTTTTCTCCGGAACATTGAGGCCCCTGGCATTGAAAGAAGCAATGGTTAGGTCGCCATCTATAAGAGAATAGGTCATTAGAAATATATAAGAAAGGGGATCGAACACGATCAGCCGGCCGCCCGAAGATAAAGAGAAAAGAAGACTTGAGGAAGGTAGAAAGTAGTGGGAAAAAAAGGGAAGAGAGAGAAAAAAAACAAGGAGAACAACAGGCAAAAAAAGCCTAGCATAGTTAACTAAATCCGAACAAACGTTCCTAGGGAACATATCTGCCTCATCTAGGCAGGACAGAGGATCACGACCTATTTGGGGAAAAAGGATGTCAGACATATCTGAGCAGAGCTTTATATAAACTAAAAAACATTAAGGATAACCATAGACACCGGCAAAGGTAACAAATGCTTATGTAATACGGGCTATGAATAGACTGGAAGGTAGCATACGGAAGCCACGTAAGTCTAATTACTGTAAGAGGTATAAGTCATAAAGGCGTATTCAGTTATTGGTTTCCTCAGTATCGGTTACCGCGGACGGCCCGCCCTACGACCACGTTCTCCTCTCGGAGGTAACCCCCTGCTGGACTCAGGAGGTGGAGGTGGTCTGGAAGAGGTAGGTCGTCCCTGGGTACCCACGGCTGGAGTAGAGTAGTCGGCCAGGTTGCAATAGAAATTATAGGCAGATTCAGACTCTCGGTAAAAGCCGGGAGGTCCTCTGGGGAACGAAGGACCATCCATCGGGAGTCCTTCTGTACCGATAAGGAAAATGGAAATCCCCACCGGAACGGTAGACCTCTCTCTTTTAAGACATCAAGGGAGGGGGCTTAAGAGTCGCACGTTGGGCCAGGGTGTGCCGTGAGAGATCTGGCATTATGCGAAAGGTAGAGCCATTATATGACAAGTTCTGTTTTCTCCTGGCTGCTTGTAGAATGGCCTCTTTTACAGCGAAAAAAATGCACTCTGCACACGATACCTCTTGGGCGGGAGTCATCTGGATCCGGAGGCCGTAGAGCCCTGTGGGCTCTATCAAGTTCAAGGGGAGCTCCAGGTGGCCTCTTTAGCAAATTGTTAAAAATGGAACGGAGAGAAGCAGGGATATCAGGGGGCGGCAATAGATTCTGGGAGACCTCTAATCCGCAGATTGTTCCATCTGTTTCTGTTCTCCAAGTCATCTACATGTTGCTGAAGGGCATATAGTTGCTTGGATTGGTTTTCTGCAGTTTCTTGGATAGATCGAATAGACACCTGAGAATTAGATTGCTGCTTTGTCAGGGTATCCACCCTGTGAGTAAGTGAAGAGAGATCCTGTCGCAGCTGGATAAATTCTTGTTTACATTCCGCCACCACTTGATTAGCCAGTGCTGCAATGTTGTTCTTGGTGGGGATTGCTTGTAACAGTGACCGCAAGTCTGCCAGGGATGCCGGGCGATCGTCGCCCATCGAGGCGGCCGCGTGAAACATATTTGGGTATGCGTAGAAAGAGTCCTGAAGGGCCAGGCCATATGTCGTCTGCTTGTTTTGGGGGTTTTTAATGCTGTCCCATACTTGTGGTACAGATGCGAGACGAATTGGGGGTGACCCCAGTACCCTGGGTCCCCCATTCACAGGGATTAATAGGCCCCCTTCTAGGTCCCCGTCTGCGGCTGACGGACTCTCAGCCCAGGAGGACCCAGTGGACCAACGATCTGGGGAGTGGGAGGGCGCTTCCCTCTGAGGTATCCCCCAGGACTCATTGGCAGCCATCCAAAATTCAGGTGGCCCTCCTCTATTGCCTGCTCACCCTGAGGATCGTGTGGCTCCTGGTAAATGGCTGAAGGTGTTATTCTCCCCATTGGTATGCATCCCGCTCCCCAGGTCTGCCTGTGGGCCCTGCACCTGGTTCTTGTAGTTCAGCTGGCTAGCAGGGTTTGCTGCCGCTCCCTCCTCACCTCTGATCACTGTGCTTGCTTGTGAGGATGGGAGCGGTGGTGTCAGTACTGCGGCCTCTCCATACAGCGCCTGCTTCTTCAGTGCTCGGGCTCGTAGCGGTGAGTCATCTCCTGAGCCCGAGCACATGTGCGCCCCGCTCCCCCATGCTGCAGTTCCAGCTCCACTGGTGTCAGCTGCAGGTAAGTCGCCGGAGCTCCTCGGTCCCGTCAGAGGCATAGCAGAGGGTGAGACGGGCAGGGCTGCAGCCGCAGAAGACCCGTCCTCCAGCCCTGGTCTGCCTGCCAGCGTCTCTGGATCGCGGCCGCCATCTTGGAATGGCACCGCTGGCGGTATCGCCGTCTCAGTTGCGGGAGGTCCGCCAGCTCCTGCCGCCGCCGTTGTTCCTTTGGAGGGTCCTCCTGGACCGCGGAGGATCTCCGCCCCCTCACCCCTTCTCTGGGTCTCCTGATTCTCTGCCCCCTCGGGCACCGGGATAGGGTTCCCTTCAGGCCATGTAGGCCGCAGCTCTCTCCGTGGCAATGAGCCAGTCCCAGGCTCCCGGGAGTGTGTGAGATAAGCCCCGATGGTACCCTGGGGTGCAGGAGGTTGCCCTGAGGTGCTGGGCTTGCTGGGCTTGTTCTTTTTTACTGCTGATTTGCCCATTGTAACTGATAAACCGGTTCTATGGGGGATTACTTAGAGGAGCTCCAGCAAGTAGCGTCCTCACTCAGCCATGTCCAGCTCCTTTACTGTCAGCCACGCTGTGGAGTAGTTGGATGCATGTGATGGAGCATTGTTCTGCATGAAAATCATGTTTTTCTTGAACGATACCGACTTCTTCCTATACCACTGTTTGAAGAAGTTGTCTTACAGAAACTGGCAGTAGATCTGGGAGTTGAGCTTCACCCCATCCTCAACCCGAAAAGGTCCCACAAGTTCATCTGATACCAGTCCATACCAGTACCCCACCTCCACCTTGTTGGCATCTGAGTCGGAGTGGAGCTCTCTGCCCTTTACTGATCCAGCCTCTGGCCCATCCATCTGGCCCATCAAGAGTCACTCTCATTTCATAAGCCCATAAAACTTTTGAAAAATCAGTCTTAAGATATTTCTTGGCCCAGTCTTGACGTTTTATCTTATGTTTCTTGTTCAAAGGTGGTCGTTTTTCAGCCTTCCTTACCTTGGCCTTGTCCCTGAGTATGGCACACCTTGTACTGTTTGATACTCCAGTAACGTTGCAGCTATGAAATATGGCCAAACTGGTGGCAAATGGCATCTTGGCAGCTTTATGCTTGATTTTCCTCAATTCATGGGCAGTTATTTTGCGCCTTTTTTGCCCAACATGCTACTTGCGACCCTGTTGGCTATTTGCCATGAAACGCTTGATTGTTTGGTGATCACGCTTCAAACGTTTGGCAATTTCAAGACTACTGCATCCCTCTGCAAGACATCTCACAATTTTGGACTTTTCAGAGCCCGTCAAATCTCTCTTGTGACCCATTTTGTCAAAGGAACGGAAGTTGCCTAATAATTAAGCACACCTTATATAGGGTGTTGATGTCATTACACCACACCCCTCTTCATTATAGAGATGCACATCACCTGATTTACTTAATTTGTAGTTGGCTCTCAAGCCTATACAGCTTGGAGTAGGACAGCATGTATAAAAAGTATCATGTGATCAAAATACTCATTTGCTTAATAATCCTGTACACAGTGTATTCATGTACTTATGATTATTCTGACACTGTATTCATGTACTGATCATGGCTCTGCCAGTGTAGTAATTTACTAATGTTGGTTCTGGCACTGTATTCATGTACAGAAGATGGTTCTGGTGTTCATGTATTGATGGTGGTCCTGGTGTTGAATGTATGTTCTACTGAAGATTCTCAGCCTGTATTAATTTTGATGTTGTAAACATTTAGATGCTAGATCATTTTAGGGTCAGTGTGCTGATCATTGCCCACATGGACAACACAGAGACTAAAAATACAGCTGTCTGAATGAGAGCTTATTTCAGCTGCCTAACTCTCACGCCATCTCCCTCACTCTGCCGAGAACTGCTGTTTGACATGTGAGGACTTGCAGTCCAAAATTGGACATCACTATTTCCACTGCACTGGCAGCCATACAGGGGGCCACAGGGATCGTAGTCCACAGTCGCCCGGAGGCAGTTTTACTGTATATCTTTAACGTATCGGAGAAGGGTTTTTTTCAAAACGTTTTTTATTGATTTTTCAAATTTGTAAAAACATGACAAATATCATTGCAAAAGAAGAACATTCGTCTGACAAAATGTGACATAGAGGTGGGTGATACCCCAATATGGAGTTCCATGTTGCTGTTCGATTTAAGATAGTATACAGTAACATTAAACCAAAACAGAGGTAATGAAATATAATATAACATATGCAATACAATTCGTTAAATCTCTGTGTCGTCAATGAATGATTTCAATTTTGCTAGCGTGCCTTGGTATTCCCAACCGTCTCGTCTCCCCCTCCCTCCAGAGCCCCCTTCTAGGTGATTCTCAGTTTATCCAGGCTGTCCTGGATATCGCTCAGGATATATCACTCCGAGTGAACAAAAGGTGCCATCAGGTTAATTATTTCTCCCTGTGTGAATTGGCTTTCAATAAAATGTCTCCATCTCACAAAAAACTTGGCTGTCAACCCATCTTTATCCCTCTCCGCTTGTACTTTTTCCCACTTCAGAAGGTTGTGTAGTTTGCCCATAACCTCTTTTATGGATGGGCCCTCCCTTTCAATCCAGTGTTTTAAGATGCAATGCTTAGCTATCATGGCTATGTCATGCGTTATTGCGTATTTCCTCTTTTCCTGCGTGCTCGGTCCTCCTCCTACTCCTCCCTCAAAGGAGTGGAAAATCCACACCATTAAGTCTAGTTTGCTGAAAATTCCCCATGTTGACTGGGCAAATAGTCTGACTTGGTTCCAGAACCTAGCGATTGTCTCACATTCCCATAGCCCATGCAGCATATCCGTTTTCTCTTTTTGACACTTAGGACACCACCTATCCCTACCTGGTATGTTGTAACCCATAATGGCCCTATGTAGAATTCTGAATTGAGTGTCTCTCCATCTCTCATTGGTAATATGTTTCCGCACTTGTACCCATCCATTCAGTATATAATCTACCACTTCTTCCCTTCCCAATTGTTTCCCCCACGCTGTTAAAGTCCGACTATCCTCCCGTGAAATAAGCACCCCCCTTAGCGATTGATAAATTTTAGAGACATTTACACTTGTTACATCACATTCCAGTAACTCATCAATCGAACTTCTATTCAGCTCTCTTCCAACCACACCAAGGTCTCCTATTATTCCATGTTTCAATTGTTCATATTGGATGATATGTGAGCTATTAAGGTTGTACTTATCCAACACTTCCCGACCTGTCATCCACCTCCTGTCCTCCACATTCATAACATCTATCATTCTCCTGACTCCCCTCTCTTTCCATCTAGTAAATAGCTTGTTTTCTCGTCCCAGGGGAAAATTTGGGAATGCCCAGGGGTTCAAGTACTTGGACACTTTCCATGAGAGCCCCAGTTTTTTCCTTACCGACTTCCATGTTAGCATGGTGTCTCGGAATATAATTGAGTTCCTTATGTGCCCTTCACCCCTGGATAGTGGGGAGTGCAGAATGGACGTCAGATCCCACGGTAACGCATATTTAGTTTCCATCGCATGATCTGAGTGCCTACTCGTTCCTCTCACCCAATCAATTACATGCCTCATGATACATACAAGATTATACCCTTGGACATCTGGAAAGTTTAGACCTCCCTCCTCTGCTGACTTCATCAGCGTACGCAGCTTTATTCTGGGTTTCCTTCCCCTCCACACAAATTCTGTATACGCGGAGTTGAGCTTATTCACATCCTTTAGTTTTAGCAATAGCGGGATTGTCTGGAAGGGATACAGCAGCCTAGGAAAGCTCATCATTTTTATCAGGTGGCATCTTGCCAGTAATGGAAGTGGCAGACCTTTCCATCCCTTTAATTGAACTATAATTTTCCTGATTAGCGGTCCATAGTTCAAGTTATAGATTGTTTCCGCCGTTCTTCCTATATGCACTCCCAGGTATTTAATTGAAGATTGTGCTATAGGAATTCCACATAGACAGCCATCCCTTATTTGTCCCCCATTGTCCCATGATGCCCCTTTAGGAACATGATCTCACACTTTTTTTTGTTCAGTTTGAAACCGGAGAATGAGCCAAATTTTTCAATCAAGGCAAGAGTCTGTGGCAAATCCGCACCGGGGTCCCCCATATAAAGTATGATGTCATCAGCAAAAAGCACTGTCTTTACTTCTGAACCCCTTATCTTGATTCCTTTAAAGCTATTTTGTCCCTGTAGTATTCTTGACAACGGCTCGATTGCCAGGTTGAATAAAAGAGGAGATAATGGGCAACCCTGTCTTGTTCCCTTCATCAAAGGGAACACGTCTGATAGAAAGCCCAGAGTGTGTACCCTAGCTCCCGAGTTGGCATAAAGGTTTCTAATGTAAAGTCTCATCTTGCCTACAATCTCTATGGCCTCCATTACCCTGTCTAACCACCTCCAATTTACATTATCAAACGCTTTTTCTGCGTCAAGTGTAACTAGGGCAGGTCTAGCCCCTCCCTCAGTGAGACCCAGTCTAACCGCGTCTACCACTAGAATTGTCTTTCGGATATTGGTAACGGCATTTCTCCCCTTAATAAACCCCACCTGGTGGTTCGTAATGATCCTAGGTAAGATCTCGGCCAGTCTATTAGCCATGATCTTGGACATAATTTTTAAATCCTGATTTATGAGCGATATAGGTCTATAACTAGAGGGATCATCCAGGTCCTTGGTTCCCTTGGGGAGTAATTTAATATATGCTATGTTGGAATTTTTGGGTATTTCCGCCCCTCCCAGGAAAGCATTAAAGACTGAGGTTAGATCCGGCGAGATCAGATCCTTCAGAGCCTTATAGAATTCACTGTTAAAACCGTCAGGTCCCGGTGCCTTGTTGGTGTTAAGCTCCCCAATTGTTCTCGTCACCTCCTCTACTGTGATATCTGCGTTTAAAGCACTCAAATCTTCCTCCGTCAAGCTAGGCATTTGGGCTTGTCTTAGCAACTCTGCCTCATCAGTCATGTCGTTATTCCCTGACCCATATAGTTTTCTATAGTAATCTCCCAGCAATTTATTAATGTCCTTAGGATCCGTAGTCACCTCTCCCCCCTTTGTTTTCAGTTTAGAGATCACTGTAATTTTTCTGCTGCCCCTTGCCAGATTGGCCAACATCCTCCCCGCCTTGTTGCCAAACCTATGTAAGTCAACCTCCTTGTGCGACCAGAATAGTTGTTCCTTTTTTTTTTGGCCCATTCGTCAAATCCCTCTTTTGCCTCCAGCCATCTGCCTTTTGTCATGGGAGATCTATTTGTCACGTAATTTGTATATGCTACCCGTACTGCTTCACTATGGAAATTATAATTCTCATTGGTTTTCCGTTTGATCGTGGCTGCGTACCCCACCAGACGGCCCCTTAGGACCGCATTTGCCGTTTCCCAAAAAATCACTGGGGACTCTCTCTGTTCCTTATTGTCCTCTGCGAATTCTCCCCACCACTCCTGTAGCACCTTGTGGAAATTATCTTGCCTGAGAAGGAACAATGGGAATCTCCATATGATATCTGTACCTCTCCTGAATTTCTCTCTAATGCCCAATCTCACCGGACTATGATCAGAGATCACCATATTCTCTATCACACAATCTTGCGTTCCACTCAGTAAATCTTGCGAGATCCAGAACTGATCAATTCGTGACCAGCTATCATGAGGGTGAGAGAAGTGTGTATGCTCTCTGTCATGTGGGTGAGTTAGTCTCCAGATGTCTTTCAGTCCTACGTCTTCTAATGTTACATCCCTATTGTCTAAACTCCTGCCCACATTAGCTGTCCCCTCCTCGCCCCTCCTCCTTTCTTCAGCTGAGTCTGGGACGGTGTTAAAATCGCCTCCTACTATAATGTTAGCCTCCCCATCTGCTAATATGGTGGCCTTTATGCCATCATGGAATGTGATTTGTTGTGAATTTGGGCCATAGACATTATAAATACTGAGTTTACCCGCTGGACTAACGATTGTTAAGTGCTGCCACCTTCCATGGTCGTCTGCCTCATGTGCCACTACCTCATGACTGAGTTGTTTTTTTATTAGGATCATAGTGCCCGCTTTTCTACCTTGTGCCGCTGCCCCGTAAACGGTGCCCACCCAATGTTTCTTCATGCGGAAAAAGTCCCCCCCCCCCAAGTGGGTTTCCTGTAATAAGGCAATGTCTGTCTTTAGTCTTTTCAGATGTCTCAATATCATTGCTCGTTTGTTAGGTGATCTCAGCCCTTTAACATTCCACGTAGTTATCTGTCTCATGTTTACCTGTGTATTCTGCTTTTACTACTCCCTCCCCTATGGGCCCCTGCATCAAGGAAGACGAGATGTTCGACACTAGAATCACAGTTGGTACCACAAAATCGACACTCCCTTTCCCCACCTTGCAAATATAACAAATACAACAAAAAGCATGTAACTGTAAAACATATTTTCCCTTCCAAGAAATCCACGGCGCTTTCCGCCACGTTGGTGAGCTCCCCTATTCCTAGCCAAAATATGTAGCTCCCTAATCACCCCCCATAAAATATATGTTCTATCCCCAGACTAACTTGAATAAGCCTTTGAAAATTATGCAAAAATTAGCACAGTATGTCAAAACCTCAGCAAGATTCTCCAGTCCTACTTATCTCTGACTCCAGGTAGCCATCAGTCCGCCTAGAACAAGCCCACTTCATTTGAATTTGGATGACATTCCTGGACAAAGGAGAAAAAGAAAAAAGACCAAGGGGAGAGAAGATGGAGAAAGAAAGAAGAAGAAAAAGAAAAGAAAAAAAAAGAGGGGGGGGAGGGCCCAGACTTTGGGATGTTTTCCTCTCTTTTCTCCCTTCCCCCTCCTCCTCTCACCTCCCCATCCCTCTCTCCATAACGCATCCTCCTCAACGCCTCTTCCTGTTTAAAAAAAAAAAAAAACAGGCAAAAAAGGAAAAATAATGAGTGAGTTCCAGTTCAGGTATCATGGTTTCTCTCCATGGGTTGGTTCCTGTGTTCCGGGTGAGAATTATGCTGTTGACCCGGGCTTAGCCTCCTTTCCTCCCTGGTCTCGACTTGCTTTTGTCCCCCAAGACGTCCCACATCTCTTCCTGAGCTTGTGGGGGATCCTCTTCTATTATTCCCTTCTCCACTAGCTCCTTTTTCTTGCTTTTCTGACCTAGTCTTGTTGAGCTCTGCCATGAGAATGTTTTCTGCTTTTTTGTAGTCCTTGTAGTATACAAACGAGCCATTGGGGTTTCTAACTTTCAGTGTAGCAGGGTATAATAGCTGGCACTTTACTTTTTTGTTGTACAGAAATGAGCAAATTCTTTTCTCCTTCTGGATACTTCAGCTGAGTAATCTCTCTCCAAAAATTAGCAGTCTGTTGCCTTGATATTGTAGTGGATGCTTTCGTTCTCTAAAGGCCCTCAATATTTCCTCCTTATGCTTATAATCAAGGTACTTGACAATCACCTGTCTGGCTCTTATCGGGGTATTCTTGTTTAAGTTTTGGCCCTCTCCCTTATTTGCCTCCTGGTGTCTCAGTGGACCCACTCTGTGGGCTCTTTCAACTCTGAATTTCGCCTTTATGCCCAGGGCCTGCGGTAGCTCCAACTCGCATATATTATCCAACTGTCCAATCGACACAGACTCTGGTAACCCGACTATACGTAGGTTGTTGCGTCTCGATCTGTTTTCCAAATCTTCCGCCTTATCCTTCAAGTATTCATTAGATTTTGCTAGAGCTGCTATTTGTGCTTGCATAGCCAGTATTGTCTCCTCGGAGTTAGATATTCTCTGCTCTGATTCTGCCAGTCTAGATGCATGGGCATGTATCTGTTTTTGCATGTTAGCTAATGATGTTTGTATGGCTGCCTCAATAGCCACTTTAATCTCTTTTGACAAGTGTGATGCCACTTCTTCAGCCAGTTTTTTATAGTCCACATTAAGCTTTTGTGTGTACTTGTCTTGGCCTGCAGGTGGTGCTGTTTTCTTAGTTCTCTTTGTCTGGACTGGGCCACTACCTCCCTCCCCCAATAACTTGCAGGCTTGTGATGTTGGTGTAGCAAGATGTTTTTTGTTTCCTTTGTAAGGGGTACTATTAATTCTTGCATTTGACTTCCTGTGTGTCTGAGTGGGATTAATCTCCCTGTACTGTTTGTCAGTTTCATCCTCCAACACTGCTGTGTCTCTGAGCTCCCCTGCTTTGCCTGCATCTTCTCTCCCCTCTGCCTCCATATCTCCTTCATCCTCCCATTGCGATCCACCCTCATCAGTCCCCTGCATCCACCTCTCTCCTGCTCTGTCCTCCTGTGACTCCTCGCTCATATCTCCCTTATCTCCTGTCTCCTCGCTCATATCTCCCTTATCTCTCCCCCTCCGGCTCTGTGTTTGCTTTTCTGTGTCTCGCACCATGCGCTCAGGCTCCTCCCCCATCAGGCTCGTCGGCGCCATAATGTTATCTTCTCCTCTGCACTGCCCGTCCATGTCACAGCTTCTCCAGGCTCCCTCACCGCTGCCAGCGCTTCTCAGGAGGTACCGTTCCATAGCTGGCTGCTTTAGATAACCTCCTGTGCTGCTCTCTGTTTGGTGGCTCCTCCGGGGGGGCTTTTTTTAGTTGGTTTCTGTGAGGGGTGGCAGCAGCTTCTCTTCTAGGCTTCCACCTCAGCCAGGACCAGATCCGGAAGTGGAGAGGGTTTTTAAGAAATCGATCGTAGGCCACCTTCTTCAGGCCGCCAAGACCGTGATCCCTCGACGCTGGAAAGATTCCAACCCTCCAACGGTAGATGAGTGGATAACGGAGGTAAATGTGATTCACCGCATGGAAATGGTGATAGCCCAGTCACGAGGGCAGACGGTGGAGACAGCCTCCAAATGGTTCCAATGGGAATCTTTCTTGTCTAGTAAAAAACTTCTTGAACTAATTTAACCTCCGGAAGGGGGGCACTCTGGCTTTTTCTCTTTCAGACAGTTCACACCACCTTTTCGACAAATTTTTAGCTCAACAGACAATGTATCAGTCCCGGTCGCCCCATTCTGCTTTCTATCTCTCCTCTCCTTTCTTTAAATTACCCCTCTTTCTTTGGATTCTGTGACTTTCTCTCGCTTTAATCTCTTCTCCTTGTTTTATCGTTTCCTAAGGTTTTAAATGATTATCTATGTACCATTTCTACCATCCATAGAATTTTGCGAAGCCTGCGAAGGCTTGGTGCCACATTGACTTCTGATCTGCATCATTTATAATAGTATGGATGTATGTTCTAATATTGTATTTCTTTGGAAAATCAATAAAATCTTAAATTGGAAAAAATAATGACATGGCCCCCTTGTTCACCTGATCTGAACCCCATAGAGAACTTTTGGTCCCGCATAAAATGTAAGATCTACAGGGAGGGAAAACACCTCTCGGAACAGTGTCTGGGAGACTGGGGTGGCGGCTGCACGCAATATTGATCGTACACAGTTCAAACAACTGACAGAATCTATGGATGGTAGGCTGTTGAGTGTCATCATAAAGAAAGGTGGCTATATTGGTTACTAATTTTTTGGGTTTTGTTTTTGCATGTCAGAAATGTTTATTTCTAAATTTTGTGCAGTTATATTGGTTTACCTGGTGGAAATAAACAGATGAGATGGAAATATATTTGATTTTTATTAAGTTACCTAATAATTCTGCACAGTAATAGTTACCTGCACAAACAGATATCCTCCTAAGATAGCCAAATCTAATACAAAACCCACTCCAACTTCTTTTGGGTTGATTGAGAACATAGTTTTTGATCAATAATAAAAAAAATCCTCTAAAATACAACTTGCCTAATAATTCTGCACACGGTGTACAGTGCTAGAACCATCACCAGTACATTAATACAGCAATAAAACCATCATCAGTACATGAATATAACACCAGCACCAGATTCATCAATACAGCACCAGAACCATCAACAGTACTTGAATACAGTATCGGAATCACCATCAGTACATTGAAAGCTCACCAGAGCAATCCGTATATGAATGCATCTCTAGATCTGTGGCGCCCCAGGACCTGGTCGCCACAACAGCATTGCCCTTCCAAAGGGTTAATGCTGAGCCTGGAGGTAATTGGGAGGTCCATTGGCCAGCAAGTTTAACATCCAACGCAGTTCTCCCTCCGGCCAGCAGGGGGAGCTCTGAACCTGGAATTCCAGGGAGCATTCCTCAAGTCTGACCTGAGGGAGGAAGTAGCAGTCAGTCTGTAGAGAGAAGTGATAGCGAGCAGACGCAGAGTGTGCTGTCCTGTGGATCTGGGGCCTAGAGCTGGAGCTGCTTGGCCCAGGGACGCAGGAGTAGCAGAGAGGCAGAGAAGAGACTCGGACATCGGAGTCTGTGGCCACCAGGGCTTAAAATATTCCCTGGTAGCCGAATCCGAAGGGCAGGAGAGCTGCAAGCACCTGGCCCATAAACAGCCCGAAGGTACAGCTGCAGCATCAGGGCCCGGTGAGGACTCCAGCAGAGAAGCACCAAAGAGGGCCTGTGCAGCCTACCACAGAGGGAAAGGGACGTACCACCGGTCCCAGCAGCAAGAGGGCCATTGCTAGATCCAGAGAGCAGGGTCCTATCATAGTAAAGAAAAGAACAGGAGTAGGCCTCATACTCAGCTGGCCAGAAAGATCACCCCAAGTACTTCCAGGCCGACCGGATCCCCTTCACCACCTGTGACGGTCTCCCAGGACTGGACTGTTCTTAAAGTAAAAGAGGAGAAGGTAAAGAGACTGTTGTTTGTGCCTGGTTCTTTCATTGCCTGTCGGCCCTGCACCGTGTTATCCACACAACACCATAGACTTTCACAAGCACTAACAGTGTCCCCGGGGCACCGCTCCACCTGTGGGGAGCAGTACCACCATTGCTGCCGTATCATCACCCCGGAGGCCTCACACAGCAGCGGCGGCTTAATAGCCGCAAACCACAGGTGGCGTCACGAACCAAATACTTTAATTGCTCCCAAGTCACCAGCCATATTTTAACTGACACCCAACAGGGCCACGGAGTCGGGCCCCGCCACCACTGACGACCCCCGGACTAGTCCGGCCCGGCACCGGGTGTCCCATAGCCCTGGGGTGGGCGAGTCAATTTTGGCGTCACAAACAGGATTTCGTGCCCGGTCCCACCGGGTACTGTGCGCCTGCAGAAACTGTGCTTAACCCCTTCACGACCATGGACGGATCCGTTATGGATCGTGTCCCGGTAAGCCCCGCCCCCTGCCGCGGGCAGGCGGCGTGGATCGGCACACATATCAGCTGTTTTCAACAGCTGACATGTGTGCCTACATGTTCCGAGTGGAATCGCATTCCACCCGGAACATTAACCCCTTAGATCTCGCTGCCAAAGTCTGGCAGCGAGATCTATATGCGCGTGGCCATGTTTTCTACTTACCGCCGCCCCCTCCGGACGTCATGTGAGTGATCACGTGACGTTCGGTGGTTGCCATCATAGCACAGGGTCATGTGATGACGCCTGCTGCTATGAAGTTTCACTTTCATTCTTCCTCGGCACGGAGCAGAGGAAAAATGAAAGTGACTATTTCTGCTGTTTACAGCGGTATAGCTGTGATCAGCAGATAGCGATCAGCAATCGGATTGCTGATCGCTATAGCCCCCTAGAGGGACTAGTAAAATTAAATAAAAAAAGTAAAAAAAAAGTTTTAAAAAATTAAAAAAAAAAACTAAAAGTTCAAATCACCCCCCTTTCCCCCCATTGAAAATTAAAGGGTTAAAAAATAAATAAATATACACATATTTGGTATCGCCGCGTTCAGAAATGCCCGATCTATCAAAATATAAAAACAATTAATCTGATTGGTAAACGGCGTAGTGGCAAAAAAATTCCAAACGCCAAAATTACGTTTTTTGGTTGCCGCAAGTTTTACGCAAAATGCAATAACAGGCGATCAAAACGTAGCATCTGCGCAAAAATGCTACCATTAGAAACATCAGCTCGAGACGCAAAAAATAAGCCATCACTGAGCCATAGATCCCAAAAAATAAGAACGCTACGTGTTTCGGAAAATGGCGCAAAACGTGCGCCACTTTTATTGGACAAAC
This sequence comes from Anomaloglossus baeobatrachus, assembly GCF_048569485.1. Taxonomy (NCBI): domain Eukaryota; kingdom Metazoa; phylum Chordata; class Amphibia; order Anura; family Aromobatidae; genus Anomaloglossus; species Anomaloglossus baeobatrachus. The sequence continues at coordinate 502,812,529 of NC_134357.1, forward strand.
TTGTGAATTTTTTTTAACCCCTTAGATACAAGTAAATCTATACATGTTTGGTGTCTACAAACTCGCACCGACCTCAGGCATCATACCCACACATCAGTTTTACCATATAGTGAACACCGTGAATAAAACATCCCAAAAACTATTGTGCCATCACACTTTTTTTGCAATTTTTCCACACTTGGAATTTGTTTGCTGCTTTCCAGTACACCTATGGTAAAACTTATGGTTTCATTTAAAAGTACAACTTGTCCCGCAAAAAACAAGCCCTCATATGGCAAGATTGACGGAAAAATAAAAAAGTTACGGCTCTCGGAAGAAGGGGAGCAAAAAACAAAAACGCAAAAACGGAAAGTGCCCCGGGGCTGAAGAGGTTAAAAGACTGTGTTACTGTTTGCAAACTGCCGCCGCCATTAGCCTCGCTGAGTGCAGGAAGAAGGGGGGCGTGCCTGACAAAGAGCGCGAAGGGAGCGCGCCATCAGAGCAGAGCGCCGTTAACCCCGCGCTACCCGGAAGAGATTGTAAAAAGAAAGCGGAGCCTGGTAAGGTTCACTAAGGGAGAGGAAGATGTCCGACACCGAGGGAGAGCCGGTGGCTGTAGTAGTTCAAGACGCAGCAGCGCCGGCCGATGTAATCCCAGTCGCCGTCGCCCCAGCCCCCGCTGTAGCGCCTGTAATGCCGATCACAATGCCGTACATCCCGGGAGCAGAATGGCTGCCGCAGTACTCCGGGGAGTCACATACCCTGAGTGACTTCAGAGAAAGGCTGCACAGCTTGTTCTGGGTGTATCCGCTGACTGAGAGCCAGAAGGTGGGCATATTAATGGGGCAGCTAGCCGGCGCGGCCCAGCGTGAAGTGAAGTCCTGGCCTGATACAGATAAAGGGACAGCAACCCAGATACTAGCCAAGTTAAAGAGTACTTTTGACACCCGCACCGCAGCAGAAATAAAGATGAGATTCTTTGGGTGCAAACAACAGGCCACTGGACTATGGGTGGCCAACACTCTAATTGTACATAGTTAGCACCAGTGTGCTCCACACCCCTGAATAAAAACCCGTCCGGCGTGCATAGAGTGGGGTCATCAATGCTCTAACGCACGCCCAGAGCCTACGTTGGGGGTTTGATCGCGGCGGATCCCCCATGGAGCAGTGTAATGGACACCCGGCAGGGAGCCACACTGGACTCTAATAGTAGTGTTTAAGTTTGTAACGTTTAAGTAATGCGCCTCCCATAATGGGATGAAATGTTCTAACATATTATGTTTTGTTCTACAGTCCGGGAGTACTGAATTTAACTAAAGGGGAGTGTGGCGCCCCAGGACCTGGTCGCCACAACAGCATTGCCCTTCCAAAGGGTTAATGCTGAGCCTGGAGGTAATTGGAAGGTCCATTGGCCAGCAAGTTTAACATCCAACGCAGTTCTCCCTCCGGCCAGCAGGGGGAGCTCTGAACCTGGAATTCCAGGGAGCATTCCTCAAGTCTGAATTGAGGGAGGAAGTAGCAGTCAGTCTGTAGAGAGAAGTGATAGCGAGCAGACGCAGAGTGTGCTGTCCTGTGGATCTGGGGCCTAGAGCTGGAGCAGCTTGGCCCAGGGACGCAGGAGTAGCAGAGAGGCAGAGAAGAGACTCGGACATCGGAGTCTGTGGCCACCAGGGCTTAAAATATTCCCTGGTAGCCGAATCATGAACAGATGAACTTGGTTGGCTACAATATCTATGTAAGCCCCAGTATCAAAATGTTCATCCACAAATATCAGAGGATCCAGGTTGTGCCAAAAACCATTCCTACATTATAAATCCACCTCCACAGCCTTAAATGTTGATATTGGATGTTTTTCTTTGATGACAACATTCCCAGCATAGCCTTTATACCATTGCAAGGAAAATCCTCACAAGATTGGTGGTTTTCAAAATAGTGGTCCTGGTTAATATATGAGGTAGCTGCTTTTTTAAGTAGCACCGATGACTTTGAAATCGATGAGATCATTCAATCGTCTAATTTTAATTTGGATGTTGGCTGAATTAATTAATTGATTTTAAAGTACACTTCGGGGGTCACAGGTCTCACGTCATGCATTGAAGCTCCAATTAAGAAAACACAGGTGTCTCTAATAAATTGGCAGTTTAGTGTATAATGCTGTTCGATTAAAGAAGACTGAACACAAGACTCATAGACTTCTAAAAATCATATGGGAGATCCATCTACCTGAAGATCCTGAGAAACATCAGGATTTTCTTGTTTGCAGTCCTGTGGAAGAAGAGGACGGGGACATCTCTCTGGTGTTGTCCTCTCACTGGATAGAACTGGAGGAAACACATACAGGGACTGAATTCATTTTTTACATACAGATAATTATAGGCTGTGTGTATTTAGTCCTGTCTATTACCTGGTGATGTGAGGGGCTGGGGATCCTCCATCATGATGTCCTTGTACAGATCTTTGTGTCCTTCTAAATACTCCCACTCCTCCATGGAGAAATAGATGGTGACATCCTGACACCTTATAGGAACCTGACACATACAATGATACCGTCATCCCCCAATCCCTTCATAGCGTTACTGTATAATGTCCCAGCCTTCCCAGCAGTGTCACCTCTCCAGTCAGCAGCTCAATCATCTTGTAGGTGAGTTCTAGGATCTTCTGGTCATTGATGTCCTCATGTATCAGGGGGTGAGGTGGAGGCCCCGTGATTGGGCTCAGGGGTCTTCCCCATCCATCAGACACAGGGTCCTGACAGCGCTCACTAGAGGTCTTCTTCACTACTGTGTAATCCTGGATATGGAGACACACATTAATAAATCTCACCACAGACATTTTCAGAGTTTTCACTAGAGATGAGCAGACCCAAAAGTTCGGTAAAGTTCGGTGTTCGAACCAAAAAAAACTTTACAAAAAAATATAATAAGCATCGAGTTGTTTGGATGCTTCACGTATGCTGACCACTCCAACTCCACTGTGCTCGGGTATGCTCGATGCTTGGCCCAGTGCGTGCCACTTGCTTTGTTTGAGTTGCTCGCACAGAGTATAAAAATCAGAAATATAAGATGTACAGTAGTGTGTACAACTAGTGATGAGCGAATGTATTTGTTAGTATTTGCAGAATAGTACGGTATTTGGGCTAGTCGTTATATAGCGAGTAATGGTGTATTCGCATAGCTATATTCAGATGTCCCGCCCAGCATGTTTGGCGCCTGATTTGCAGTCACTAAATATGTTGGGCTTTTTAACCAATCACAGTAATGCCGCAGCCATCTTGGCTGCGGCATTACTGTGACTGGCTGGTCGCCGTCATTTTCTGCATATTACACTACCAGCGTCTCTCTCCAAACGCTTCATACTCATCGATCACAGCACGGCTGTGTCACACTGCTCCTGCTGCCTCTCTTCTTCTTTCCCACCTGCTCATTAGCCTCATTACATATTCATTGCACCCGCTCATTAGGCTCATACATATTTATTGCTTTCCCCGCATACCAGTGGCCATGATTGGTTGCAGTCAGACTGCCCCCACGCTGAGTGACAGCTGTCTGACTGCAACCAATCACAGCCGCCGGTGGGCGGGTCTATATCGCACAGTAAAAGAAATAACTAAGAAAAAAACGTTGGGCGTTCCCCCCAATTTTGATACCCAGCCAAAATAAAGCCTCACAGCTGAGGGCTGGTATTCTCAGGCTGGGGAGACCCATGTTATTGGGAGCCCCCCAGCCTAAAAATATCAGCCAGCAGCCCCCAGGAATTGCGGCATCCAATAGATGTGACAGTCCCCGGACTTTACTCGGCTCATCCCGATTGCCCTGATGTGGTGGCAATTGGGGTAATGAGGAGTTAATAACAGCGCACAGCTGTCATCAAGCCCAGAATTATAGAATAAAATCAGGAGAAGACATAAGGCGCAAATGGTGTATTATCCCAATGGAACGGAGAAAAAGGAGCTTGGAAAAACTTATCTTGAGGAGTTGTGAGGGTCACAACTACCATTAAAGCATAATATTGAACCACGTAGGCTGCTGCATACCCAGATACAAGGTAATAGCAAGAAAAAGAAAAGGGTTAACCACACTGCCGTGGAGATAAATGGGAGATGAATCCAAGGGTTAATCTTCGTGATTTTTATTATTCTACGCGTTTCAGATTCTAAAATGACTCATTCATCAGGAATCAAAAACCAAACCATCAGTGTTTTTTGTTTCCTGATGAAGGAGTCTCCAGGCTTCAGGAAACAATGATAAGAAGAAACCGGCTGGCAGCAGTGGCATCACTCAGTTCATCTGAGATCATACCGGGGTTCCCACGGTATGACCTCTGTGACCTGAAGCACTCTTAAAATGCGGGGCCGTGTCCCGCACCCTGCCAGTACTTTAACAGCGACAGTGCCGGCATGGAGGTGTGGGCTGCCCCGCACTCTCTGGACCACATTTTCAGTGTTAAAGTGCGGGGCTGTGTCCCACTCCCCGCCAACACAGAAAATGCCGTCCAGGAAGAACGGTGATCACAGCCTACAATCTGTTGTCAGTCTGGGGTGTCTCGGTGGCTCCTCCTGGCACAGCACACAGCTCTGACAGGAGTAGCTGCCAGGAACCGAGGTCAGTATATGCTCAGCCATGAGGAGCTGCCAAGACACCCAAGGCAGCTGACAGCAGATGGCAGGCTGTAATCACCGGGTGGTATGACCTCAGAAGAACTGAGTGACGTCACTGCTGTCACCCGGGTCCTTCATGTCAGTGTTTCCTGGAGCCTGGAGAGATCGGACAGGTTTTCGGTTTTTCCAGGCTCGGATGTAGCAGAGCCAGGACTGTCGTGGGACCTCGTGTGGATTACGTCGGACTTGGGTGTTATTTTGGTTAATAAAGTGGTGAAAAAGGGTGGTTTTGTATTATATTCCAAATAAAGGATTTTTCTCGGTGTATGTGTATTCCTTTATACTTATAGGATTAGTGATGAGGGGATCTCCTAGAAGACCCCTTCACATCACTAATTCTGGGCTTGATGACAGCTGTGCGCTGTTATTAACCCCTCATTACCCCAACTGCCACCGCATCAGGGCAATCGGGATGAGCCTGGTAAAGTCCCAGGACTTTCGCATCTAATGGATGCGGCAATTCTGGGTGGCAGTTGGCTGATATTTTTAGGCTGGGGGGATCCCCAGCCTGAGAATACCAGCCCTCAGCTATGAGGCTTTATTTTGGTTGAGTATCAAAATTGGGGGGACCGCAAGTAGTTTTTTTTTTTTAAATTATTTTACTGTGCGATATAGACCCACCCACAGGCGGCTGTGATTGGTTGAAGTCAAACAGCTGTCACTCAGTGTGGGGGCAGGTCTGACTGCAACCAATCACATCCACCAGTGTGTGGGGGAAGCAGTGAATATGTCTGAGCCTAATGAGCGGGTGCAGTGAATATGTGATGATATGTATGAGGCTAATGAGCGGGTAGGGAAGAAGAGAGGCAGCAAGAGCAGTGTGACAGCTGCAAAGCACCGTGATCAGTGAGTATAAACCTGAGATAGAGACAGAGAGAGAGAGAAAGAGAATAAGTGGCGTAATACTGTCTGTGACATCCTCATTCCCAGAAACCATATGTGAGTCAGAAATGCATGCAGGCATATTCTCCAAGCTCTCGCAATTCAGTTTCATCACTCTCCCATCCATTTTAGCCTTTTCCTCAGGCCCCCAGACCATTTTGTTGGGTCCAGTAAAAAATTACTTGCATTTTCCATTGACTTGCATTGCACTCGCTTTTCGTGATGAATATGCGAGTATACCGAAGTACCTGTTACTAGTATAACGAATGTGAATATTACGGTACTCGCTCATCTCTATGTACAACAGAAAAAATCCCACCCTCCCTTCCCCAGAAATGCTCTGTTTATGACTGGCTGCATGTGGGCAGAGCCAAATTGTCCAGGCAGTGACTTCCAATGGGGTTCAGGTGAACTTCGGGTCCTGAACTGAATTTTAGCTAAAGTTCGTCTGAAACCATTGAACCTGAATTTCAAAGGGTCCGCTCATCTCTAGTCCTTACCTCTCCAGTTCTGTCCATCTGTTATTCCCATAGATAAGAATGATGTAATGTGACATCATCAGACTCTCTCACCTCTCCAGTAATCCGGAAGAGGATCTCTAGGGTGAGGTGTAATATCCTCTCCGCCATCTTGTCCCTGTCCTTATCCATCCTTGATGGGTCAATCAGTAAAATTCTCTTATATAGAAGATCTGAGAGGATCCGATATTGTAGGGACCTGAAAGGGGAGAAGATGACCATGTAACATCAGAAAGATCCCATGTAAGAAATCTCCGGAGCTGTTACCGGCTTCACATGATCATTACATCCAGTCCTGGCCCCGTGCTGCCCCCGATATAACACACAATCCAACTATAGTCACAGACAGAGGTTTATCGTGGGCTCAGCACTGAAGGGGTTAATGCACCCTAGGGCCGCCATCAGGACATTACAAACATGACTGGTGTACGGGGCCCGTAGAAGAGGGGGGCCCAGTGTGATTACTTAGCTTTATTAAGCCCTGGGCAGGCAGAGCCCCCCTCTTCATCAGGCCCCAGTCACAGCCACAGCAGAGGGTTCTGGCAGTGTCACTTTGGCTACTATACGTGATTAATTTTCATGCAAAGGGGTGGGTAATGCAAATTAGCTATGTGCTGGAGTGGAGGCAGGGTCATTGGAAAAGAGCAGGGCAGCGGCGCATCATTGTTGGGCCGTGCAGCAGGGTGGTGAGGTCATCACTTTGTGATCTCATCACACTCCTGCAAGTAACAGTGGCGGAGGTGGCGAGGATGCAGCAGCCAGCGGGGACAGGTAAACTCTCGGTGAGCTAAAGACAATTGCCGCCAGGGGTGGCCCGTCAACCTCAGCCCACCACCCGCCCCTGCCTTACTTCAGCTAGATGCATATCGGAGTTCACACATCCAGCTGATATGCATCGCGGCTCACTGCTTAGAGAGGACACCATGTGACGTGGGAGCCGGGGAGGGTGGGTAAAATTTTTTTCTTTTTGCAATACACAAATATGCCAGGAGGCCCCCAGGATGGGACATATATACCAGGAAGAGGACATATACACCAGGAAAGGGCAGAAACCAGGCTGGGAACATATATACCAGCATGTGCCCAGGAGAGGGATATATATATATACCCGGAGGCCCCCAGGATGGGACATATACTGTATATATAAAGAGTGGAACATATACATCAGGAAGGGTGCAGTAACTGGGATGGGGACATATATATCGGAATATGCCCAAGAGGGGGATATACACTACAGTTCAAAAGTTTAGGGTCACTTGATATTTCCTTATTTTTTAAAGAAAAGCACATTTTTTTCAATGAAGCTAACATTAAATTAAACAGAAATACACTCTATACATTGTTAATGTGGTAAATGACTATTCTAGCTTCGAACGTCTGGTTTTGAATGCAATATCTACATAGGTGTATAGAGGCCCATTTCCAACAACCACCACTCCAGTGTTCTAATGGTACATTGTGTTTGCTAATTGCATTAGAAGCCTAATGGATGTTTAGAAATCCCTTGAAAACCCTTAAGCAAGTATGTTAGCACAGCTGAAAACAGTTTTGCTGATTAGAGAAGCTACAAAACTGACCTTCCTTTGAGCTAGTTGATAATCTGGAGCATTACATTTGTTGGTTCCATTAAACTCTCAAAATGGCCAGAAAAAGAGAACTTTCATGTGAAACTCGACAGTCTATTCTTGTTCTTAGAAATGAAGGATATTACATGCGAGAGATTGCCAAGAAACTGAAGATTTCCTACCCTACAATGGTGTGTACTACTCCCTTCAGGGGAGAGCACAAACAGGCTCTAACCAGAGTACAAAGAGAAGTGTGAGGCCCCGCTGCACAACTGAGCAACAAGACAAGTACAATAGTGTCTCTAATTTGAGAAGTCGATGCCTCACAGGTCCTCAACTGGCAGCTTCATTAAATAGTACCCACAAAACGCCAGTTTCAACATCTACAGTGAGGAGGCGACTCCGGGATGCTGGCCTTCAGGGCAGAGTGGCAAAGAAAAAGCCATATCTGAGACTGGCAATGCCATGCCATACCCTGTGGACTGCGCTTGATTGGAGCCAATTTCATCCTATAAAAGGACAATGACCCAAAGCACACCTCCAAATTAGGCATGAACTATTTAGGGAAGAAGCAGGCAGCTGGTATTCTATCTGTAATGGAGTGGCCAGCCCAGTCACCAGATCTCAACCCTATTCAGCTATTGTGGGAGCAGCTTGACCATATGGTATGCAAAAAGTGCAAATCAAGCCATCCAACTTGTGAGAGGGGGGAAGCATGGGGTGAAATATCTCCAGATTACCTCTGCAAATTAACTCCTAGATTGCCAAAGGTCTGCAAAGCTGGAATTGCTGCAAAGGAGCATTCTGTGCCGAAAGCAAAGTTTAAAGGAGAAAATTATTATTTCAAGTAAAAATCATTATTTCTAACCTCTTCAATATCTGGATTATATTTTCTATTCATTATGCAACTCATTTGATAAATAAAAGTATGATTTTTCATAGAAAAGACAAAATTGCCTGGGTGACCCCAAACTTTTGAACTGTAGTATATACAGTATATATATATATATATATATATATATATATATATATATATACATACACACACACACACACACACACACACACACACATACCAGTGGCATACACCAGGCTAGGAAAATATATACCAGAATGTTCCCAGGAAGGATATATATATATATACCAGGAGGCCCCCCGGGAAGGGACATATATACCAGGAGGATGACATTTACACCAGGAAGGCGGCAGAGACCAGAATGGGGACATATATACCAGAGTGTGCCCAGGAGGGGGATATATATATATATACCAGGAGGCCCCCCAAGATGGGACATATATACCAGGAGGAGGACATATACACCAGGAAGGGGGCACCAACTAGGATGGGGATATAAATACCAGAATGTGCCTAGGAGGGGGATATATATATATATATATATATATATATATATATATATATATATGTATATATATACCAGGAGGCCCCTAGGATAACACATGTAAACCAGGATGGGAACATATAAACCATGAGTGTCCCAGGAGGGGGACATATATACCAGGAGGAGGACATATATAGCAGGACAGGGACAAATAAACAAGAATGGGAACATATATATCAGGAGTGTCCCAGGAAGGGTACCTATATATCAGGAGGAGGACATATATACCAAGAAGGGGGCAGAAACCAGGATGAGGACATACTGTATATATCATTATGTGCCCAGGAGGGGGATATATACCAGAAGGGACCCAGGATGGGACATATATACCTGAATGGGTATATGTATACAAAAAAGGGGATATATCAGGAGAGGGACATAAATATCAGCAGGGAGGCATATTTTTATATATATATATATATATATATATATATATATATATATTTATATATATATATATATAAATATATATATATATATGTATATATATATATATATATTTGGCTTTTATTGATACGAAACATATAAGGTTACAAAAGCAAAGGTTGAAAACCTACCCTCTGAATTGACTTACTGCCACATTACCTTTTAAAGTGAGGCTCCACTGCCAGGTATTGGGTATTTTGGGATTATATTATTCATCTGCGGACACTACTTTGTTATATACTTATTGTACATTCTATTATCAGTGCCATGATCCTTCATTGGGGATAAGTACAGGATTATTATGTTCCTCCCCTTATTTCATCCATTCTTTTTCACTTGTTAATCATGTTTTTAACTTGTTGTATTAGTCAGCCTGATATGTTCTATATCAAAAAAAGCCATGTTTATATATAAATAGCTTGGTGTGCACATTTTTACTATGCAGTTTTTTTCCTCTCATGTTACAATTCATTTTTTTTCCATAGATTTTGTTATCACCCCTATTTATATTTATTAGCCTGTGGTGCCCACTAATTGTTTCTTAACAAAGTGTTGCAAGTTGCAGTGTGTGTGAGGGGGAAGGGTATATTATACATAGAGGCAGTGTGTGTGTGGGGATATTATGCATAGAGGTAGTGTGTGTGTGTGGATATTATACATAGAGGTAGTGTGTGTGTGTGGATATTATACATAGAGGTAGTGTGTGTGGGGGGGATATTATACATAGAGGTAGTGTGTGTGTGGGGATGTTATACATAGTGATGGTGTGTGTAGGGGGATATTATACATAGAGGCAGTGTGTGTGTGTGTGTGTGTGTGTGTGTGTGTGGCGATATTATACATAGTGGCGGTGTGTGCGGGGGGATATTATACATAGAGGCAGTGTGTGTGGGGGGATATTATACATAGTGACGGTGTGTGTAGGGGGATATTATACATAGAGGCAGTGTGGGAAAGATATTATGGACCTCTGCACCCAGTAATGGAGAATCTCCACATACCTCCACTTGGAGAGCCACAAGGTAGATGCTAGAATGTATGGGCTCCTGACAGGTATGACGTAACTTGTCATGTGATGGGGGCGTGTTCAAAATGCAGTCTGATGTTTTCCAGACAGAAAAACAATGATTATTCTAAGTCCACGTGGGCATAGAGGTGATTATAATAGAAGCGAGGATCTGGGGGTAAGAGCTCCAGATGGGGGGTGCAGGGGGAAGATGAGGCCCCCATTTATGATTATTATAGTGGACAGGAAAAAACATCGCCACGCCCCCAACCCAAACAGTTACGCCCATCAACAAAGCCGGTCACGCCCATGACCTGACCGCAGCGCGTACATTCTAGGCTCAACCAGAGCCACACACTAGATATATGGCTGCTCTGTGCTTACAGGACCTGTGATGATGTCACATGGAGGGGAGGAGTCAGGGGTCACATGATCAGCTCCTCAGTGTGTGCAGGTCTCTGCTGTGCTGGATGAGGTGACGTTTATGTGTGGAGTCAGGAGGGATGTACATTGTGGATGTAGCAGAGCCGTGTGTGTACAATGTATACACAGCACAGCCATGTGTGTAAGACGTATATGTAGCAGAGCCATGTGTCTACGATGTGTGTGTAGTGGAGCCGTGTGTAGTGGAGCCATGTGTGTATGATGTGCATGGAGCAGAGCCGTGTGTGTGTGATGTGTATAGAGCAGAGCCGTGTGTGTACGATCTGCATGTCGCACAGCCGTGTGTGTACGATGTGCATGGAGCAGAGCCGTGTGTGTACGATGTGCATGTAGCACAGCCATCTATGTATGATGTGTATGTAGCAGAGCCGTGTGTGTACGATGTGCATGGAGCAGAGCCGTGTGTGTACGATGTGCATGGAGCAGAGCCGTGTGTGTGTGATGTGTATAGAGCAGAGCCGTGTGTGTACGATCTGCATGTAGCACAGCCGTGTGTGTACGATGTGCATGGAGCGGAGCCGTGTGTGTACGATGTGCATGTAGCACAGCCATCTATGTATGATGTGTATGTAGCAGAGCCGTGTGTGTACGATGTGCATGGAGCAGAGCCGTGTGTGTATGATGTGTATAGAGCAGAGCCGTGTGTGTACGATCTGCATGTAGCACAGCCGTGTGTGTACGATGTGCATGTAGCACAGCCATCTATGTATGATGTGTATGTAGCAGAGCCGTGTGTGTACGATGTGTATAGAGCAGAGCTGTGTGTGTACGATGTGGATGTAGCAGAGCCGTGTGTGTACGATGTGGATGTAGCAGAGCCGTGTGTGTACGATGTGTATGTAGCAGAGCCGTGTGTGTACGATGTGTATGTAGCAGAGCCGTGTGTGTACGATGTGTATGTAGCAAAGACGTGTGTGTACGATGTGGATATAGCAGAGCCGTGTGTGTACGATGTGGATATAGCAGAGCCGTGTGAGTACGATGTGTATGTAGCAAAGCCGTGTGTGTACGATATGTATGTAGCAGAGCCGTGTGTGTGTGATGTGGATGTAGCAGAGCCGTGTGTGCGATGTGGATGTAGCAGAGCCGTGTGAGTACGATGTGTATGTATATGTAGCAGAGCCATGTGTATACAATGTGAATATGGCAGGGCTGTCTGTGTACGATGTGTATGTAGCAGTGCCGTGTGTGTACGATGTGTATGTAGCAGAGCCGTGTGTGTACGATGTGTATGTAGCAGAGCCGTGTGTGTACGATGTGTATGGAGCAGAGCCGTGTGTGTACGATGTGTATGGAGCAGAGCCGTGTGTGTACGATGTGTATGGAGCAGAGCCGTGTGTGTGTGTGATGTGGATATAGCAGAGCCGTGTGTGTGCGATGTGGATGTAGCAGAGCTGTGTGTGTACGATGTGGATGTAGCAGAGCCATGTGTATATGTGGCGCCCCAGCATCTGGTTGCCACAACAGTGTTGCTCCTCTAAAGGGTTAATGCTGAGCCTGGAGGTAATTGGGGAAGTCTATTGGCCAGTAAGTACCATCATTCAACACAGTTTCTCTCCCAGGCCAGCAGAGGGAGCTTTAAACCTGGAGTTCCAGGGAGGATCCCTTAAGCCCTGCCCTGGGGGAGGAGTTAGGTAGTCTGTGAGGGAAGTTGGAGAGAGAGGAGCTTGAGTAGTGCAGGCTTGCGAGCTGAGGCCGGGGCTAAGATAGCTCAGCCCAGAAAAGCAGGATCTGTATAGAGGCACAGAGAGAAGATGCTAGGGGAGAACGGGTCAGAACCGGTTTGCCTCAGAAGAACACATTGAAAATTAGACATCGGAGTCTGTGGTTGCCAGGGTGTTAGATCCCCCAGTAACCAAATCCGAAGGGCAGGAGGACTGTAGGTCTCCTGGCCCCTAAAACAACCCGAAGGTACAACAACACTACAGGGCCCGGTGTTGACTCCGGCGGAGTAGCATCAGAGAGGGCCTGCGCAGCCTACCATACGGGAACGGGACGTACCACAAGTCCCAGCAGAGAAAGGGCTTCCGTTAAACCAATGTTGCGGGGTCCTGTAAAAGAGGAGAAAGAGTAAGGAGAAGGCCTCAATACTCACCTGGCCAAGGAGACAACCCCAACTGCTTCCAGGCCGACCGGATCACCACCACCACTTGTAACAGTCTCCCAGGACTGCACCAGTTGTTGCAAAGTAAAAGGAAGGAGGTAAAGAGACTGCTGTTTGTGTCTGTTCCTTTCACTGCCCTGTCGGCACTGCACCGCATCATTCACAAAACACCATAGACTCTTACAAGCACCGACGGTTGCCCCGGGGGGAGCAGAACCATCCCAGCTGCCATTACATCAGCCCCGGAGGCCCTATCCAGCAGCGGCGGCTCCATAGCGGCAATCCACAGGTGGCGTCACGAATCTTCCATAAACTTTATTATAATCACCACCCCCACAGCCGCCATCTTAATTGACCCCACCAGGGTCACGGAGTCTGGCCCTGCCACCGCTGACTACCCCCGGACTAGTCCGGCCCGACACCGGGTCACCCAGAGCCCTGGGCTGGGCGAGTCATATACGATGTGAATATAGCAGGGCCATCTGTGTATGATGTGTATGTAGCAGAACCGTGTGTGTACTATGTGTATGTAGCAGAGCCGTGTGTGTACGATGTGCATGTAGCAGAGCCGTGTGTGTACGATGTGCATGTAGCAGAGCCGTGTGTGTACGATATGCATGTAACAGAGCCGTGTGTGTATGATGTGCATGTAGCAGAGCCGTGTGTGTACGATGTGTATGTAGCAGTGCCGTGTGTGTACGATGTGCATGTAGCAGAGCCGTGTGTGTACGATGTGCATGTAGCAGAGCCGTGTGTGTACGATGTGCATGTAGCAGAGCCGTGTGTGTACGATGTGCATGTAGCAGAGCCGTGTGTGTACGATGTGCATGTAGCAGAGCCGTGTGTGTACGATGTGCATGTAGCAGAGCCGTGTGTGTATGATGTGTATGTAGCAGAGCCGTGTGTCTATCACTTATATCCTGTTATACACGGTGTGATATAATCTTTCTCTTATCGGGTGGTGATTATTCTCTATACATTATGTTGGGCACGTTTAGGGCTCATGCAGTGAAGTGTATGATAAGGACGTGTGGTTTCAGACTTTTGATTGGAGAGCACTGACTCATATTATTGAATAGGGCTAACTATGAGAAAGTAATCACAGCCTGACTTTCATCAGATGAGTCTCACACAAGTCTATGGAATCGTGAGAAAAATCGGATCCCACACGGAATAGATGAGGGACATCCGATTTTTACTGAGACACTCCTATTAATAACCCAGGAACCTGTATATGATCATGGACATGTTGTAATGTAGTTATATGACAACGGATTGTGAAAGGACGTTAAAACAGATGTTAAAACGGTCACAAGGATGAAAAATGACTAAAATTAGAAAAAAATCGTCCTAATTTTCGGGACAAAACTGACAATTTTTCATACAAGCCGCTGCAGCCACCTTTATTTATTTTCCAGATCCTCCCGTTCTGTTTTTTTTTCCGCATTTCTAGTCTCTCATAGGGATTTTTTTCTGATCCCTACAAAATTTGGTTTATGGAGCCCAATTATGAATATAGCTCTGGCCACATGGACCCCAATTCATCAGTTCTATTTTGTTAACGGTATCTGTTGAAGCTGTAGCTATTTGTATAATATTTAAACAAATCAATAAGCATGCTGTCAATCAAAGATATATAAAGCCCAAGGAGCCATAAGTAGATCAATGCAACAGAGCCCCAACACCTCGTCACGGTATTCTCTTACGTTTGGGGTCCCTAGCTAATGTGTGTCGTCTCTTGCAGTTAAAACATATATTATATTATACATATATAACCTAGGTCTCAGCTTCCCACACACGGTAAGTTTTATAGTGCAAGAGAGGACACACATTAGCTAGGGACCCCAACGTAAGAGAATACTGTGACAAGGTGTTGGGACTCTGTTGCATTGATCAATTCAATAGCTAAATTTCTCCTTATTCCTAAGGTTCATGGCATGTATGCAGATTCCATTGTCATATTTTCATTCTTACATATAGCTATTGTATTTTTCATGTCAGTATTCATACAGCAGTTTCTGCTTTACATTTATTCCCCTTGCACTGTCACTGGTGTGCAGTCCTTCTCTTTATACAGCATACCCGACATGCAAGGGGTACCTCTGGAAGAAGGTTTAATCACCAAAACGTGCATGTCGGGTGTGCTGGGTGCCTCTCTCCACAGAAGGTAATGCTGCCATTTCTGTTTTGCTCTGTTTAACCAATGTTATAATCTTTGTATTGCTTTGTGAGGTTATATCTATGTACTTATGGCTCCTTGGGCTTTATATATCTTTGATTGACAGCATGTTTATTGATTTTGTTTAAATATTATACATACAAATAGCTAAATTATGGAAGTTCATCATAGCATACCATGCTGTATATGTCAATTGACAATGTTTCCTATTGGATATATCTCTCTATAAGGGTCAAAACTCACTTACAGCTATTCATTGATTTATACCTATAAATTGAATTCCAGTGTGTTGGTTGCAGCATTCCTTTGTTGTGAGGTTTGGCGCCACCTGTTGACCATCTAGCCAAATATCTTATATATTGTCTATTTGCTATTTTTTAATCATTTAATAAAATTTGTATTTTTATGAATTTTGCCGTGGTACAGAATTTTTTTTTTCTTTGAGGTCTGCTGATTTTTATAGCAGACATGTGTGCCTCGCAGGCGCAGGTGGATCCGTGATCCACCTGCACCTGTTAAGCCCTTAAATCAAGGTGTCAAAATCTGACAGCGCGATTTAAATGCCCGGAGCAGGTAACGTGCACTTACCCGCTGCCATCGGAAGCCCCGTAATGTGATCACGGGGAGCCAATGGTTGCCATGGTAGCACAGGGTCATGTGAAGACTCCTGTGCTATTATGACTCACTTCCTGTTTCAGCCAGCAGAGAGCTGGCTCTTACAAAAGACAAGCATTTCTCCTGTTCTGAGCTGTGCAGCTCTGATCAAGAGAAGTGAACAAGTGATTAGACTGCTGATCCTTATTCCTAGGGGGATTCCTAGTCCCTAGGGGAACTAGTAAAATAAAAAGAAAGTAAAAAAAAAGTTTAAAAAAAAATAAAAAACCTAAAATTTTAAATCAGCCCCATTTGCCCCATTGAAAATTAAAGGGTTAAAAAAATAAAAAATATACACACATTTGGTATCGCCAGTTTCAGAAATGCCCGATCTATGAAAATAGAAAATCAGTTAATCTGATTGGATTTTTTTTGCCGCTACGCCGTTTACCAAACGCCAACATTATGTTTTTTTGGTAGTTGCAAAGTTTGTGCTAAATGCAAAAACAGACTATCAAAACATAGCATTGGTGCAAAAATGGTACCATTAAAAACAACAGCTCGATACGCAAAAAATAAGCCATCACTGAACCCCATGTGCAGAAAAGTAAGAACGCAATGGGTAGCGGAAAATTGCGCAAAAAGTGCGCCACTTTTTTGGACAAACTTCTGAATTATTTTAATTACTTAGATAAAAGTAAACCTATACATGTTTGGTGTCTACAAACTCATACCAACCTGAGGCATCGCACCAACATCACTTTTACTATATAGTAAGCATGGTGAATAAAATATCCCAAAACAATCATGCAATCACACTTTGTTTTGCAGTTTTTCCACACACAGAATTTTTTTGTCAAAATGTAATGCTTGTGAGGTGACATATGTAGGATGCACTACTTGAAAATGAAAGCAGAGGATCAGAGAGGATATTAGGAATGCCTCGAATCCAAATGCTTCTAACCATTTAATGTCTCCAAACAATTTTTCAGCTTCCGTAATGGGGATTTAACTCATTTTAGTTTCCATACTATAAAAGGGTTAACAAGCCAGTTTGAGGGGGAAATTAGAGGTAAACCCTTGTAAACAAAGAGGCTTTCTGGACTTTAATGTTGCACACAACATGTCCGTTAGGTTTAAACGAGGCCAGATTTAACATTAAACCATTGACATTTGATGGTGTTAATTTTTCATTCACAGTAATTTTTCCCAGTTAGTGTAATAAATGTATAGTGTAATACAGTAATAGTGTAATAAATTCCTTTGTATTCATATGTACATTATAAAATTTGTTGTATTTATTTTTCTTTGGTTCGGCAACTGCATATATATCCTGTATGTTATTATTGGTACTGTTTAATTATGTATTTTTTTGTAACGATTATATGTATATAATAATTTTTGGAAAACATGTGTAATATATCTATCTATCTATCTATATATATATAATCTTCAACGTGTTTCCATTTTATGGCTGACTAGTGAGGGAGATAAACCCCATGATTCCTCCCGAGCTTCTCAGGAAATGATTAAGGACCACATGGGTCAGAAACGCTTTGCCTTTACGCTCTGTACCAATGTGCAATTTGTTTCTGGATTTCACATAATTGAATGAATGTCTTGGATTTTATGCCTGGGACTAATGCTGGTTTTTCTACCTTTCTACTTGCTGGCGTCCTCTCGTAACGTGCACTTCATGGGTGAGCTGATTCAATCTCTGTTTACTTTCTTACCATGGGAGGTAGTGAGGTCTCCAACAATGGAAATCTTCAAGCAGAAACTGGATAAACATATAGCTGGGATGATTTAGGAAAACGTGCACTCGCAGGGGGTTGGACCCAATGACCCTTGAGGTCCCTTACAAATCTACCATTCTGTGATTCAATGAAACCTTCCATTCAGGATATGGAGAAAAGATGGATGAGACACCGCCTTCAACCAATTTAATGGACTTACTATGGATGAATGGATTATTGTCTATAACTTCTACACATTCTGTATTTTTCTATAATAATTACTTTATGAAGAGAATCCAATAAAAGTCTATTGTTTTTTAATAAGAATTATTGTGACATCCTCCATATATATATATACATATACTGTATTTTTCGGAATATAAGACGCACTTTTTCCCCCCAAATGTTGGGGGAAAGTGGGGGGTGCGTCTTATAGTCTGAATGTAGGGCTGCGGGGAATGAGGGTGCTGCGGTGGAGCGGGTCATCGGCGGCACGAGCAGGCTGTAGCAGTGCCTGTCGTGACCATGTGGGCCCGCTCATTTCATATGCATGCTCATCCTCCCGCCCATCATCTCTCATCGCTGAAGCCGGTGCTGACAGGTGGGTGGGATGATGGGCAGGGGGGTGCATAGTAAACAGCCTGCCCGTATGATCACCCCTGGGAACTACAGCCTGTAGTAATCATGTGCAGCTGTATTCACTGCCCCCCACGTATCATCATCAGCGCTGGGGGGGCAGTGAACAAGTACGGTATACTCACTAGTCACTTCCCTGCAGCATCGCGATGTCCTCCTGTCTGCCGGCCCGCTGATCTGAGCAGAACGGTGAGCACAGGGATGACGTCATCGCTGTGCGCACCGCTAGTCTCCACACATATCAGCGAACAGGCAGACAGGAGGACGTCGCGATGCTGCAGGGGAACGGCTCCACACAGGTCAGCGGCGCTGCTGACACAGAGAGGAAGATGATCGATGCTGCTGGAGTGAGGAAAGGTGAGTATAAACGTTTATTTTTTTCTGTGCCGTAGGATACAGGCCATATAGCAGGATGGGGTATATAGCAGGATGAGGGCATATACCAGGATGGGGGTATATAGCAGGATGGGTGTATTTAGCAAGATGGGGGCAAGACGTCCTATGTAGAGAAAAGAATTAAAAAAACATATCCAAATATATATCAGTTCTACACCAAGATGATACCTGCAAACAAATAGTTCACACTGGCTGACAAGTTGCCTCTAAAAGAGAGGAGATAATTTGTCTTCTAATTTAGTTTTGAATACAAATTCTGGAAAAACATAGATGAATATTACCCTATAATTCAATGAATCATCTAAGTATATCTGTCTTTTTGTATTTTGTATCCTGGTCTGCAATGAGTTAAATTGTAGTATTCAGATATATTTGGACAATGTTGTTTTTAAATGTTCCCACGATTCCGTGTGTTTAGACTATGAATAAGAGCACTTTGTTATTACATACATAATATATATCTAATATATAAAGCTAAATGTATGTATGTGTGTATGTCCGCTAAAGGAATCTGCACAGTCGCATTTACAATCACGAAATTTTGCACAGAGGCCTCATGTGACTCAGGGAACGTCGCAGACTATGTTTTGACAGGAAAATGTAACCCCACGCTTTACAGTTACTCTCCAAAAACATGCCTCCATTAAGATAAATGGAGCCTGGAACTACTGTTTTAAATTGCTGTGATTGGTTGCTATAGGAAGAAAAGACATTGTTAGTATAAGAAGCTTATGTGTGAAGTAATAAGATGTTGGTGGGGAGACGGATAGAGAGAGAAAGAGAAAGACAGACAGAGAGAGACAGAGAGAGAGTAAGAGGCACACAGAGACAGACAGGGAAAGAGACAGAGAGATAGAGACAGACAGACGATGAAAGAGACAGACAGAGACAGACGGGGAAAGATACAGACCTGGAAAGAGACAGACCTGGAAAAAGACAGGCAGACAGGGAAAGAGACCAGGCAGACAGGGAAAGAGGAGACAGCCAAAGAGACAGACAAAGATAGATGGGGAAAGAGACAGATCTTGATAGAGACAGACGGGGAAAGAGACAGAAATAGAGACAGACAAGGAAAGAGGCAGACAGAGACAGGCAGACAGGAAAAGACACAGACAAAGAGATGGACAAAGACAAGACAGGGAAAGAGACAGGAAAAGAGACGGGGAGACAGACGTGGGAAAGAGACAGATTGGGAAAGAGACAGTTGGGGAAAGAAACAGAGACAGACAGAGACAGGCATACAGGGAAAGAGAGAGAGACCTTAAAAGAGACAGACCTGGAAAGAAACAGGCGGGGAAAGGGACAGACGGGGGAAGGGACAGATGGGGAAAGGGACAGATCTAGAAAGAAACAGACCTGGAAAGAGACAAACAGAGAGACAGACAAAAACAGACAAGGAAAGAGACAGATGGAAAAAGAGACCGACCTGGAAAGAGACAGACAGAGAGACAGGGAAAGAGACAGACTTGGAAAGAGACTGACTTGGAAAAAGAGAGACGGGGAAAGAGAGACAGACAGACATAGAGAGACAGACAGATACAGAGATAGAGACAGAAACTGATACAAAGACAGACAGAGATAGAAATAGACAGAGTCATAGACACAGACAGACAAGGAAAGAGACAGACAGAGACACAGACAGAGACTGGGAGAGAGATAGAGAGACAGTTACTATCGCGGGCAACGCCCAGGTACTACAGCTAGTATATAATTAAAGGGGAATTTTCATCTCCAAGATCCTACCCCAATATGTAGGAGGTGTAATAATAATAACACATCCAACTAGAAATGTAGTATAGTTCTCCTGATACAGCTATATCTCTTACCTCCTGTGCAGGGCATTGCAGCTTAGGTATCCATAGTGATGACCACTCATATAGTAAGTTAGTTGCTCGTGGTCGTAACCAAGGATACCTAAGCTACTGCAATGCCCTGCACATATTGGGATAGTATCTTGGAATTTGGAATAGCCCTTTAAGAGATGGGTTGGGTGTTAGATAGCAGGTGTCCTGATCATGTATAGCAGCATCTTTCCATTGCCGATATCATTTTGCACAGTAGAGCGCGGCATCAGACAACTTTTTTATGTAAATGTTAAACATTTTATATGTATATATGGTTCATACATATTATATGTATACAATAATCATTGGTAATTGTATACATTTTCTAATAATAATCTAATGCTCCAATACTTTTTCCTTTTTTCTTGTAAATATGTGATTTTATTATAACTTCCATTTTTTCTTACATTTTCAATAAAATAATACAAAAAGAAAATCTTTACTTCTCTGTGTGTGTCATTTGATGTTTAACAAGATATGTTTTCTTTGTATAACATTTCTCACATTCTGAACATGAAAATGGCTTCTCTCCTGTGTGAGTTCTCTGATGTACAACAAGTTTGTATTTGTGATTATAACATTTCCCACATTCTGAGCATGAAAATGGCTTCTCCCCTGTGTGATTTCTTTGATGTCTCACAAAATCTGATTTCCTAATAAAATATTTCCCACATTCTGAACATGAATATGGTCTTTCATTTGTGTGAGTTCTCTGATGTGCAACAAGCTGTGCTTTCTCTATAAAACATTTCGGACATTCTGAACATGAATATGGCTTCTCCCCTGTGTGAATTTTCTGATGTACAACAAGCTGTGGTTTTTGTATGAAACATCTCCAACATTCTGAACATGAATATGGCTTTTCTCCTGTGTGAATTCTCCAATGTCTAATAAGATGTGAGTTCTGTTTAAAAGATTTCCCACATTTTGAACATGCATATGGCTTTTCCCCTGTGTGAATTCTTCGATGTACAACAAGAAGTGATTTTTGTTTAAAACATTTCCCACATTCTGAGCATGAAAATGGTTTCTTCTCTTTAAGAGGTTTCTCTTGTTCAATAGTCCTATGATTTTTATTTTTCTCAACTGTCATTGACGAAGCAGAAGAAAGGACCTGTTGAAAATTATTACATGCAAGTTTTTTTCTGAGAAGATCTTGAGGTATATCTGAGATAATGGCATGTTCTTCATATGTATCTGGTGGAATACCATGATCATCTGCTGCAAAATCTGAAAATATCTGATGTGTCTCTGAGCGCCTGGTACAGTCATCTGCAAGAATTATAGTGATATTATTATTATTTTGCAATAACACTGCCTTGAAATCATATTGCTATTATATATTTTATACATTTTCATACAAATTGTAATACACATCCATTTTTAATTGACTAAGAAAGTAATTGACTAAGAAAGGGACTACTAGATCATGATGTTTGGCCACCTGGTTGTGTGGTTTTAAATTTTCACCACTTTTGGAATCGTCATCTCCATAGGTTTATGTTTCACTTCTCCTGTCACCAATTATTACCATTTTTATGATCCGTGGAGACCCATAAAGTTGCCTGTAAGTCAGCATTATTAGGTGGTGCTTGCATTATACCTTCCCTGACATATACATGAAGTCACGAACAGAGCAGGGGGAGGAGAAGGATATTGAAGAAGCCATGGATTTGGAACACATGTATGATTTTGTACTATTTTTTTATGAACTAAGCAGTAGATACAAGAAAAGAGAAGTCATTTATTTTCTTTTATACATGGTGGCAGCCAATAGTAATATTGGCTTTTATCATGGATGTATGAATTTTTTTTTTGGGGGGGGTCTGCTTTCTTTTGGGGGTGTATGCTTTCTTTGATGAAGAGTTCTGCTGCAATCTTTAACTTTTTAGCTGCTTGAACACTTCCTTATGGAACCACAACAATGGCTTATTGTTAGAGTAAGGCTTATATTTTAAGCATATTCAAAAAAGCCCCAAAAATCCTACTAGGGCTTATTTTCAGGGAAGGCTTTATTTTCAGGGAAACAGGGTATTATGCTTGTCAAAAGGAATGTTACTGAGGTTTCCAGGCTGAGGAGTGTATTGTGTACATACCAGTGCAGCCTGTGGCTCACTAGTAAAGTTTCTGCCCTCCATATCAGGAGTCCTGGGTTTGAATCCCCGACACTGACAAGATTCAAAAGTTTATTTAGTAAGTATATGTTAGAGAGAACTCTGAATGCAGAAGTAGTTCTTCTAAGCAGAGAGAAAACCACGTGTAAAAGATTTATTTTCTTAATTTAGGCAGTAAAGCTTTGTTAAAAAAAATCCAAATCCAAAACTCAGTGTAACATACTGTACTCTCAAAGAAAAATCACTACATAATTATAATAGCCAATGATTGAGTAAAATCTGTCACTACTCACCTGTGCAGTTATCTGTAGGAATCTCCTCTTTACACCTCTCATCACCCCTACCATATGTCCCTGTAGCATTAATATGGGTCAGATCTTTACTCTGAAACAAATATTGTAAAAGTCACTGTCAACAGGAGCCGGCTGTCAATCAGACAGATGGAACAGTTGAGTGAAATAATTTCATAAGACAGAAAGGATATTAAATGAACATGGCGACACAAAATGGCACTTTAATATTTGGCATTCATCTTGCCCTAGGCATTTAAAATGGTAAATCCCCTCTACTGGTCAGACTCAAGAATTTTAGGTGAATTATGCCAGGAACCCACCTGAAAAACAATGAACATATGCACTGCAATGTCACAGAGATCTGTTATGTCTGGCTTTTGCAACTTCTTTAAGTGCTCTGTAAAGGCCCAGTCACACACAACTACTTACCAGCGATCCCGAAAACGATGTGACCTGATAAGGATCGCAGGTAAGTTGCTGGGAGATTGCAGGTGAGATGTCACACAGTCAGATCTTACCAGCGATGCAGGAACAATACAGGTCGCAGTAGCGACCTGTATAACGATCTCAGCAGTCACTGGGACTCTGTCACACAGTGTCATACACAGCGATGTGTCCTGCCCAGCAGGACATCGCCTTTGAAGAAAATGGCCTGGACCATTCTGCAACGATTAGAGATCTCACAGCAGGGGCCTGATCGCTGGTAGATGTCACACATAACGAGATCGCTAACGGGATCGCTACTGCGTCACCAAACGGTGACTCAGCAGCGATCTCGCTAGCGATCTCGTTATGTGTGACGGTACCTTAAGTCATGAAGAAGCTAATGGAAGAGAGCAGTCTATTCTTCAGGTGGAATCTGTTTCGAAGTCACTACTATGTTATATATGGACTAAATAAAAAAAAACACATAAGACGTCCTAAAAGCTGTCCCAGGGTTTATCTGAGACTTTGGGATTTTTCCTATTGGGCTAACAATTTACAGGCAGATAAATGCTAAATACCTGTCTGTTCTGCCCTGCAATGATCTCTAGAGGTTCAAGCGGTGACTCATATTACCTATCAGCATTGACGACATCAGCAGTGATTATCCATCACAGAGCAGACTGGAAGAGAAGAAGCTGCTCTGTCAGTACCGCTCCGAATTGGAACAGATCGTCACTGGGCAGAATAGACAGGTAGTTAGCAACTACCTGCCTGTTAATTCTTAGCCCAATACTGAAAACTCCAATGTCCCGGTAACCCCTTTAAGGCCGGAGTCATACTTGTGAGGCACTCTCATGAGTCTCGCATTGCATCACCCTGCACGGCCACACACGCTCCTGACAGGAGCGGGTCGGCTGGATGTATCTCTATGCAGCTGCATGCTCGTGTCCGGAGAGCGTGTGGCCGTGCCGGGTGATGCAATACGAAACTCGCACGAGTCCCTCGCAAGTGTTACTCCGGCCTAAAAGGAAATGTTGCCCGTGTTTTCCTGAAGCGTCTTCTGCTTCTAAAACTATGCAGCTACACTGGGGTCTAACAGATTCCACGTTTACATTTGAGAGTGAAGTATTCTTCAGGTGAGTTATGGAGCAGTAAAAAGATGCTCAAAGGAATGAATAAATGCACTTTAATATGAGAATATCTTGCCATTTATATTTTCAGTCTTTTAAGCTTCAGTAACTTTTTCAGCCTTTCGAAGACGTGAAGCGATTAAAAATCCAATCTATCCTTCAGACGACTAATGTTTCAGAAAAAAAAAACATCAACTGCAAACATGTAAAGAAAAGGAAGATACTTCAGACCAAAAGATGTCGGCATTTCCTGAAGCATCTTCAGCTTGAAAAAATATGCTGAGTTCACTGAGTTAAAATACATTGTGTGCACACACCCTTTCAAAAGTAGTTAAGGCCCCCATACATATTAGACCAGGGGTGGGGAACCTCCGGCCCGCGAGCCACATGCGGCCCACCATGACTCTTTGTGCGGCCCCCGGGCAGATTTCCGGGGGCGGCAGTGCTCCGGCCACTGCCCGTGGTCTTACCGGCCGCTGGCCCTTTAAATCTTCACATGCGCTGCTTGCGCTCACCAATGAGCTCTTTCACTGGCAGGTGCCAGCTTGCTCAGGACTTACTTTGTGGGCGGCTTTAGCGCTCTGCGCTTCCGTCCCACAGCAGCTTCACCGTTTCCAGCATTGTGCCGCCCGCTCTCCGCCCCTTGTGCAGCCTCCCCAGTGATGTGGATCACTTCCACTGTTGTGTTCTCTCCAGTGCTGCATACCACCCCAAGTGCTGTGTACCCCCTAGTGACGTCAGTGCTCTGCAAGTGCTCTTCGTGCCCCCTAGTCTCTGCCTAGTGATGTCTGTGCCCCCCTTAGTGATGTCTGTGTGCCCCACCCCCTTAGTGATGTCTGTGTGCCCCACCCCCTTAGTGATGCCTGTGCCCACCTAGTGATGTCCGTGCCCCCCCTAGTGCTCTCTGTGCCGCCCTAGTGGTGTGTGCCCCCCCAGTGCCGTCTGTGCCACACAGCAATGCTTATGCCTCCCTGTGACCTAGTAATGTGTGTTCCCCAGCCCCTCTTGTCATGTATATGCCCCTAGCATCTCCTGTTATGTATATGCTCCCATCCCCTCCAGTCATGGATATACCCCATCGTCTCCTGTGATGTGTATGCCCCAACCCCTCCTGTAATATATACATCACACACTGGGGTATATACATCACATTGGAGATGCTGGGTCCGTACATATCACAGGAGGGGCTGGGGGCATATACCTCACAGGAGGCGCTGGGTGCATATACACCAAAGGAGAGGATGAAAGCATATACATCACAGGAGGGGGCTGGGGGCATATACATGTCCCCAGCCCCTTGTGTGATGTATGTGCCCCCAGCGTCTCCTGTGATGTAGGTGTCTCCTCAGAAGTATATACAGCAGTCCCAGCGTCTCCTATGTGATCTATATGCCAACAGCCCCTTCAGTGATGTATGTGTCTCCTGTGATTTATATACACCAGTCCCTGCGTCTGTTGTGTGATGTATATAGTCTACCAATCCTATTATCACAAAGAGTTCCTTGCGCTCCAGACCGTGACAAACCTGGAAAAGAGAGAAGCAACATAAGTATCACCGAACATCACAGCCGCACAAAAGAGAAGCAGCTCAGGCCACCACAATAGGGGTGAGTTAACTAACTGTTTGACCAAATATAGTTGGTTCATTTTCACGTTGATAATTTTGTGCGGCCCCCGAAGGTTGGCAGAAATTTCCAAATGCCCCCCGGCAGTAAAAAGGTTTCCTACCCCTGAATTAGACTGTTAGCCTCAGTCGCTGATGCCAATGAGTTTGGCCAACAGTTTGATATATGTAGGTGTAGGTAATGATGTCCGTTTTGGACTCCATATCCTTTTGTTCTCTAAGAGATAAGCCGCTGCCAGACATGTCAAGCAGCAGTTCTCGGCAGAGTGATCGAGATTCAGAGACAGTTGGGAGGCTGAAATATCGCCTCATTCAGACAGTTGTATTTTCAGTGTCTGTGTTGTCCATGTGTGCAATGACCAGTACACTGACCCTAAAATGATCTAGCCTCAATAAATTAAAGATTAGTACATTAAATTAATAACATGCATTCAACACCAGGACCACCATCAGTACATGAATACAGCAGCAAAACCATCTGTACATGAAAAAAGCGCCAGAACCATCATTAGTGCATGAATACAGTGTAAGAACCACACATCAGTACTTGAATACAGCACCAGAACCATAATCAGTACATGAATATGGCACTAGAACTATCATGGTGATTATGGCTCCTTATTAATATACTGATAAGTACATAGAAAGCTCACCAGAGCAAGCAGTATATTAATGCATCTCCACATCCATTGTTACTATATAAATACAGCACCAAAATCATCACTATTACAGGAATAGAGAACCATGATCAGTACAAAAATACAGCACCAAGATAAGTACAGAAATCAATCTAAATATTAGGTCAGCCTCAGGGATAAACAATTGTATTGCATTAACTATCAAATCCAAGGATGTCCTTAAATGATAAGGAGATAATAGGAGTTGTAACTGAGGAACATAAAAGTAACCATAGCACTGCTTAGATGCAGGTAGTAGCACTATTAAACAGTTAAATAGTAACTTAACTTTTGGGGGATGTCTAATATGTTTTTAGGTCTTTTAATCCTGAACAGATTGGTGAGGGTCCAGGTCTTTATCAAAGGACCTTTTAGAAGTGCACAGGTCAAGAGACAGGAGCCTATGACCTTATTGCATCCACTCTGCACTGAATGTGCACTCCACAGAGATGCACCTCTAAGAGGTATTTTGAGCTATTGGTCTCATGATTGGTTCGTACACTGATCTGCCCAGATAAAAGGGGCCTAAAACATAAAGCTCCTAAAAGTTGTTTCTCTCTAAGTTATTTCATTGGATTTAAATTGTCAATAAAGTGAATATCAGTCTATTTAAAAAGGCTGTGAATCATCCGATCCACAAGGAAAATGTTTCTTCATTTCGTGAAATGGTTTATAAGCTTGCTTAAATATCATTGTTATGAAGAAAAATACAATTCTATGTGCACAGATACATAACCTTAACAATTGTTCTGTGAACACACATGGGTGGTCAGTCTGTCTAAACAGGTTATTATAAGACGGTATATAACAGGTGACATCTACTCTGATTATTGCAGTTCTCATTCATTCCTTAGTCATTAGAACTTGATGCCATGATGATTTTTAACATCCACAGCTCCTCTCTACAGACCCGCCACACTGTCCTCCCTTATGAATTACACCTACCACACCTTCCTGACTTATGTACTATAATCTCACACTGTCCATGCCTCATGCTGCCCCATCTTCCTGACTAGTACCAGAGTGTCTTCTCTCTCCCTGAGGAAGCCAGATGTGGAAGTACTATACCCCAAGGCGAAACGTACGTTGGTAAGTGATGGAGGAGCTTCTTTCTTCGTAACAGAACCATGAACTGGCCACTTTAGATAGCACCCGGCACTTTGTTATTTTGGCGTCTTGATACTCTATGGAGGACTGACCCCCGATCATCATTGTGGGTTACCTGGTTGGCGTCAATTAAAATATATACTGCTCTTTGCACTTTTTAAAAGCAATTATATGGGCAAATCCTATGAGCAAATACATGTCGCCTCGATTCCCTAATATGTTTGTACCACCTATATATGATGTACTGTATACCTGCTTTCTATTTATATAGTAAGATGAATTCTATTATTTCAAATAGATATTGTGCTGCCATTTGTGTTCTGTTTTATGATTGCCTGTCTGCTTTTTTTTTTAATGTGTGTATCACTAATTTTTGCATTTAATAAATTTATTGCACTAATAACTCCAGTTCTCCTGTATATATAGCACCGATGACCTTGTATGAAATCGCTAAGATCATTCAATCTTATAACTTTAATGAGAATTTTGGCTAAAATTAATCACTTGATTTTATACTGCACTCAGGGTCACAGGGTCTCACTCCATACATCCAAGCTCCACTCAGGAAAAAACAGGTGTCTGTAATAAATTAACCCTTCAGTGTATAATCCTGGTGGATAAAGCAATACTAAAGACCTTCACAGCCGTCTACACATCATAGGGAGATTTCATGACACCTTCTCTCCATCTACCTGATCATCCTGAGGAACATCGGGACTTTCTTGTTTACAGTCCTGTGGAAGAAGAGGATGGGGACATCTCTCTGGTGTTGTCCTCTCACTGGATAGAACTGGAGGAAACACATACAAGGACTGAATTCATTCTTTACATACAGATAATTATAGGCCGTGTGTATATAGTCCTGTCTATTACCTGGTGATGTGAGGGGCTGGGGAACCTCCATCATGACGTCCTTGTACAGATCTCTGTGTCCTTCTAAATACTCCCACTCCTCCATGGAGAAATAGACTGTGACATCCTGACACCTTATAGGAACCTGACACATACAATGATACCGTCACCCCGATCCCTTCATAGCGTTACTGTATAATGTCCCAGCATTCCCAGCAGTGTCACCTCTCCAGTCAGCAGCTCAATCATCTTGTAGGTGAGTTCTAGGATCTTCTGGTCATTGATGTCCTCATGTATCAGGGGGTGAGGTGGAAGCCCTGTGATTGGGCTCAGGGGTCTTCTCCATCCCTCAGACACAGGGTCCTGACAGCGCTCACTAGAGGTCTTCTTCACTATTGTGTAATCCTGGATATGGAGAGACACATTAATAAATCTCACTACAGACATTTCCAGAGTCCTCACCTCTCCAGTTCTGTCCATCTGTTATTCCCATAGATAAGAATGATGTAATGTGACGTCATCAGAATCTCTCACCTCTCCAGTAAGCCGGAAGAGGATCTCTAGGGTGAGGTGTAATATCCTCTCCGCCATCTTGTCCCTGTCCTTATCCATCCTTGATGGGTCAGTCAGGAGAATTCTCTTCTATAGAAGATCTGAGAGGATCCGATATTGTAGGGACCTGAATGGGGAGAAGATGACGATGTCACATCAGAAAGATCCATGTAACAACCAGATTCTAACTGCAGACTAACTTGAATCTGGTCATGTAACAATACAATGAGAGGAGAACGACTGAGTAATGGGGACTCTCCACATACCTCCTCCTGCAGAGCCGCACACTGGAGATATGGCTGCTCTGTGCTTACAGGACCTGTGATGACGTCACATGGAGGGGAGGAGTCAGGGGGTCACATGGTCAGCTCCTCAGTGTGTGCAGGTCTCTGCTGTGCTGGATGAGGAGACGTTTATGTGTGGAGTCAGGAGGGATGTACAGTGTATATGTAGCAGAGCCATGTGTGTGTATCACGTGTATGTAGCTGAGCAACTTTCTCTTATCTGCTGGTGATTATTTTCCATACAATTTGCTGCACAGCTTTACTCTGTTTTTAGGCCGCACTCACACTTTCAGCATTTGGTGATTTTTTTACCTCAGTATTGCTCAGCCAAAACCAGGAGTGGGTGATAAATACATCAGTGGTCCTTGTGTTTCTATTCTACTTTTCCTCTGTTTGTTCCACTCCTGGTTTTAGGTACAAATACTAAGGTAAAAAACTCAATGCTCAATACGTGTGTGGCGCTCCTGCGGCTCCAGTCGCCACAGAGTACTGCACCTCATTTCAGGTGCGGTATTCGCCTCGGGTAAGGAGGGGGTTAATCACTGGTGTTTCACATTCACACTTTACATATAGTTTAGGATCCTTCACACTGGGGAGCTGGACTGGGGTATGCAGGTGATTGGCCAACACGAAGCTTGGGACTTTCCCGGTTACTAGGACAGCCTCCTGGGGGTCGGATTCCACTTGGGGTAGAAGTAGGAGCAACTCATACAATCACCAGTTCCAGTCAGTCTTCCCAGGACATCAGTTCTGGCGACAAGACACCACCATCTTCTTCCTTTTTCTTCTTTCACGGGGCCTGCGGCTTGGAGCGAAGTGCTCAGCCCGAGTTCCTCACCACTGGAGGGGCAACTCTAACAAACAACATTTTCCAGACACGGGTGGCTTCTTCCAACTTATCCGAGGTCGATGGGGCCCATCACAGCAGGTGACTGGTACTTCCCTGGCGAGCGGCATAAAGAGTGACTAAAGTAGTAAAGACACCTGGAACCGCCGACTCAGACTCTTATTCCCGGCGCCAGCGCCCCTCGCTTCGGTGCCAACGGCCACCGCCACCACTACTCCTCTCATCATCCTCCCCGGGGCCCACTCCACCTGTGGGGAGTGATACCATCTTTGCTGCTTGGAGGACAGCGATAGCAGCGGCGGCTAATCCCTGGCCGTGTACCACAGATGGCATCACGACAATCATGCACCTCCTATCCTCATCTATTCGGGGCACGAAACCGGGCAGGGCACCGTGACATCCCAGACTTCCACATCGGCTCGGTGATGAGTAAACAGGTACGAGAGCCGACCTGGCCCCCTGCCCACTGGGTGCTACATTTTGGTATCACGAACAGGATAACGTGCCCAGGCAAAAGTCCGGGTACCGTGCACTTTACTCCTTACTGGACTGTGTTAAACGTATTGCTTTAAAAAAAAAAAAAAGGATGGTCGCTATTGACTATTCCGCATGGGAAAAGAGGGGACGTGCCATTGTGGGCGGTACCGAAAAAGACCGCGAAAGCGTGGGTGGAGCTTAGAAAGAGGGCGAAAGAAAGACCCTGACTGACTTTAAAGATAGACTGTACCAGTTGTTTTGTGTGTACCCCTTGGCCGAAAACCAGCAGCGTAACCGGCCAGTGAACAGACTCTGGATAAAGACTCCATCAATGGACTGTGGTTCCAGATCCTGGAATTGATTAAAGGCATGGCTGCTTTGACCAAGGCGGTGTAATCCAAGCAAGGGACTTAGCAAACTTCAACCATTGAACTGGTTTCCAGTGCTGATGACCTCCCCTGGCGGTGATGTGGGAGAGCCCTGCTGCCATAAGTTCCTGATCGTTATGATGCTGATGAGCAGCCGATCTGCCGACGCTGCGATAAAGTTGGACACTTTGCCCGTGGATGTCCATTGAGTGTCTAGAGTCAGGGGGCTGGGACCAGTCCTCTGGCACCACCAGCAGACAAGCAAGAATAACTGTTTTTCCTATGCAAATGTTGATGTTTATTGCATGATGATACTGCTGACCAGTAACTGTTGAATATGTTTGAAATTGTTTATTAATGCTGGCTCCCATAAAGGGAAGAATGTTATTGCATATTGAAAAATTGTGGTGTACTAACTTTGCTTGGTTGCACCCAGCAGTGCTGTCATGTGCTGTGGGGGAATGTGGCACCACTGCGGCTCCAGTTGCCACAGAGTACTGCACCTCATTTAAGGTCCAGTATTTGCCTCGGTAAAGAGGGGGTTAATCACCGTTGTTCCACATTCACACTTTACATACAGCTTAGGCATTTTCTCACTGGGGAGCTAGACTAGGGTAGGCAGGGGGATTTGCCAACACAAAGCTTGGGACTTTCCCGGTCACTCGGACAGCCTCTTGGAGGGCGGGTTCCCCTTGGGGTAGAAGTAGGAGCAACCCACACAATCACCAGTCAGTCTACCCGGGACGTCATTTCTGGCGACATGACACCACCATCATCTTCTTTCTTTTTTTTCTTTCACATGGCCTGCGGCTTGGAGTGGAACACTCAGCCCGGGTTCCTCACCACTGGAGGGACAACTCTTACAAAGGACATTTTTCCAAACACCGGTGGCTTCTTCCAAATTATCCGAGGTCGACAGGGCCCATCACAGCAGGTGACCGGTACTTCCCAGGCGAGCGGCATAAAGAGTGACTAAAGACACCTGGAACCGCAGCAGCCGACTCAGATTCTTATTACCGGTGCCCCACGCTTCGGCGCCAATGGCTACCACACCACTACTCCCCTCATCATCCTCTCCGGGGCCCGCTCCACCTGTGGGTAGCGATACCATCTTTGCTGCTACTACCATCCACCCTGGAAGACAGCGACAGCAGCGGAGGCTAATCCCTGGCCGCATACCACAGGTGGCATCAAGACAATCATCCACCTCCTATCCCCTTCGATTGTGGACACCTTGGGGCACGAAACCGGGCAGGCAACCGCAACATTCCAGCCTTCCACCCCGGCTCAGTGAGAAGTAAACAGGTATGAGACCCGACCTGGACCCCCTGCCCCCTGAGGGCTACATGTGCACGAAGCCTTATAGTCCAGATACTTCTGTTCTGGGTGTGGTTTTCACTCCACATTTCTGGTCTCCTCTTAGGGGGATTTTTTCTGCTCCCTAAAAGAATTGGTTATTGGAGCCCAATTGTGAATACAGCTCTGGACATGTGGTCCCTGATTCATCATGTGCATTTTTTTCTATATTTTTCTTTGTTTTTTTATTTATTTTACTCACTTATATAGAGCCATTAATTCCCCAAGCGATTTACATACATCAGCAGCACTGTCCCCATAGGAGCTCACAGTCTAATTCCCTATCTGTAGGTCTTTAGAGTGTCGGAGGAAAGTGGAGAACCCGGAGGAGTCAGTATGTCTTTGGAATGTGAGAGGAAACATGGGGAGAACATATAAACTCCTTGCAGATGTTGTCCTTGGTGGGATTTGAACCCAGGACCCAGTGCTGCAAAACTACAGTGCTAACCACTGAGCCACCGTGCTAACCTTTGGTATTTGTTGATGTTTTTTACGCCAAATTATTTTTAAACCGTCTGTCTCCCATCATTCTGCAGCCAATCTGGAGACTCTATCCCCACTACCACTGGTCCTTAGATTTATTTAGGGAATTATTATACACAAAGATAGTCAGAATCTAAGCTCTAATATCTAGCCTCTATTAGAACTGGATAAATCTAAAGTTTTGTTATGGAGCAAGTTACCCAGGGCGTATTAACCTAATTAAGATGATCCTACGCCCTAAATTTAGTTATTCCATTCAACACAGAGCTGTTCCAGTTCTCAAGTCTTTCTTCTCGGTCCTAAGCTCGCTGGTGTCCGGGTTTATATGGGGTAAAAAAATGAAAACAGGTTGAACATGGATGACAAAATCAGGAAAAAAATCATCCAACTTTCCTGGATGAAAATTGGACCGATTTCTTATATGCCCGTGTGACCCCAGCCACAAACTGCTGAGACAAGCCTTCCATTCAGGATACGGAGAAAAGATGGCTGAGATACCGCCTTCAACCAAATTAATAGCCTTACTATGGACAAATCTGTAATTTCAACACATTCTGTATTTTTCTACAACAATGACATTATGAAGAGAATCCAATAAAACGCTATTTTAAAAACAAAAAATAAGAATTATTGTGACATCCTCCATACATCAAAACTGGTAAGGAGCCTGTAATAAATATATAGATTTAATAAGGGATAACGGCACGCCCACATCACTTAACATGTCAAATCTTCTTTATTACAATTCCTTTAAAAAGACGTTAGACGCATAGAAAAAAAAATAATTCTATCCACATA
Organism: Anomaloglossus baeobatrachus; assembly: GCF_048569485.1. Classification (NCBI taxonomy): domain Eukaryota; kingdom Metazoa; phylum Chordata; class Amphibia; order Anura; family Aromobatidae; genus Anomaloglossus; species Anomaloglossus baeobatrachus. The sequence continues at coordinate 502,846,283 of NC_134357.1, forward strand.
TATATCAGTTTTGCACCAAGATGACACCTACAATCAAATAGTTCACAAAGGTAATGAATATGACCCCTATAATTCAATGAATCAGCTGAATATATGTCTTTGTATTTTGTATCCTGGTCTGTAATGGGTTAAATTATATTCAAACACATTTGTTCAATGTTGTTTTTAAATGTTCCCATGATTCCATAGCGTAATGTAGACCCAGTGAAATTTCTAAGTTTGCTCCCCCTTCCCCTTAGGCCCGTTTCACACGTCAGTGAAAAACAGTGACTTTTTCACTGGCGTGTAAAACACGCACATGTCCCTGCGTGTGCCGTGATTCACGGCACACGTGGGTTGTCTAAGTGCAATCCGGGCTCCGTTCTCCGTGGCCCGTGATTGCACTTAGAAAACAACTCACCTGTGCGCGCTCCCGCTGTCCATGGTGCTGATCGCTCCCGCGGTGCAGCATCCGGCTGGCGGTGACCTCCGCAGCAGCTGCTTCCGGGTCGGCTGTGTCGCGCATAATGAATATGCGCGACAGTAATCAGCCGGCTTAGGAGCAGCAGGGAGAACAGGCTGCAGAGAGCGCGGCTGAAGCCGGGTGAGTAAAAATGTTTATTATTTTAAATGCACGTTTTTTTCTGGCACGTGTTGCACGGACCACACCACTGCGTGGTCCGTGGGACATCAGTGATGCCAGAAAAAAATGGACATGTCTCCGTGCGGCAATCACGCACACGCGGGTACGCCGCACGGAGACACGTGCAGTGAAAAATCACTGACGTGTGAGCAGACCCATTCATTATAATGGGTCTGCGTATGTCAGTGATTCTGGTACGTTTAAAAAAAAGCACAAACGTACCAGAATCACTGACGTGTGAAAGGGGCCTTAATGCCAGTCCTCTATACCAGCCTGTCTCCTGTTCAGTTCTTTTAGACTGCTGCAATTAAGAGACCTTTGGTCACATGACTGTGAAGTCATCAAAAATCCTTAAACAATCTTAACCCCGGAATACACCTGTTGGTGTCCCTAAGAGAGTTGGACCCTGAGATATTGCACAGTTTGACTTTCCCTAAGACTCGCCCTGACTGTAACTAGCGCTTATTTTTGGAGTGTGGCTTATATTTCAAGTATACTCCAAAAATCCTGGAAAATCATTCTTGGGTTTATTTTCAGGGTAGGTCTTATTTCGAAGAAACACGGTGTCATGTGCATACTATTTGCTTTTCAATAAAAAAAAAAAAACCAAGCATTGGTAATTGTATTCATTTTTTGATAATCATCTAATGCTCCAATTTTTTTCCCTTTTTCTTGTAAATTTGTGACTTTATTATAACTATTTTTTTCTTACACGTTTTCAATAAAATAAAAAAAAAGAAATCTTTACTTCCCTGTGTGTGTCCTTTGATGTCTAACAAGATATTTTTTATCTATAAAACATTTCCCACATTCTGAGCATGAAAATGGCTTCTCCCCTGTGTGAATTCTCTGATGTCTCACCAAATCTGCTTTCCAAATAAAATGTTTCTCACATTCTAAACATGAATATGGTTTTTCTTTTGTGTGCGTTAACCGATGTTCAACAAGCCGTGATTTCACAATAAAACATTTCCCACATTCTGAACATGGATATGGTTTCTCCCCTGTGTGAGTTCTTTGATGTACAACAAGATGTGATTTTGTATTATAAGATTTCCCACATTCTGAACATGAATATGATTTTTCTTTTGTGTGAGTTTTCAGATGTGCTGCAAGTTGTGATTTTACAATAAAACATTTCCCACATTCGGAACATGGATATGGCTTCTCCCCTGTGTGAGTTCTTTGATGTATAACAAGATGTGATTTCGTAGTAAAACATTTCCCACATTCTGAGCATGAAAATGGCTTCTCCCCTGTGTGAATTCTCTGATGTGTCACCAAATCTGCTTTCCAAATAAAATGTTTCCCACATTCTAAACATGAATATGGTTTTTCTTTTGAGTGAGTTATCTGATGTGCAACAAGCTGTGATTTCTCTATAAAACATTTCCCACATTGTGAACATAAAAATGGCTTCTCCCCTGTGTGAACTCTCTGATGTACAACAAGCTGTTGTTTCTGTATGAAAGATTTCTTACATTCTGAACACGAGTATGGCTTCTCTCCTGTGTGAATTCTCCGATGTTTAACAAGATGTGAGTGCTGTTTAAAAAATTTCCCACATTCTGAACATAGATATGGCTTCTCCCCTGTGTGACTTCTCTGATGTACAACAAGCTGTTGTTTCTGTATGAAACATTTCTTACATTCTGAACACGAGTATGGCTTCTCTCCTGTGTGAATTTGCCGATGTTTAACAAGATGTGATTTCTGTTTAAAACATTTCCCACATTCTGAGCATGAAAATGGTTTCTCCTCTTTAAGAGGTTGCTCATGTTCAACATTAGTATGATTTTTGGTTTGTGCAACTGTCATTGACAAAGCAGGAGAAAGGACCTGTTGAAAATGATCACAGGAAAGTTTTTTTCTGAGAGGGTCTTGAGGTATATCTGAGATAATGGCATGTTCTTCATATGTATCTGGTTTAATACCATGATGATCTGCTGCAAAATCTGAAAATATCTGATGTACATCTGAGCTTCTGGTACAGTCATCTGCCAAGAATAATAGTGAATTTATTATTTTTCAATAACACTACTTTGAGATCATATTAATATTACATATTTTATACATTTCCATACAAATTGTAATACAAATCAGTTTTTAGTTGACTAAGAAAGGAGAGCATGAAGAAGGGACTACTAGATTATGTTTAGTAAGTGAGTGAATATATTCAACTTTATTCGTTACTTGTATATATTGTGAGCTTTATACAAGTCATTCATTACTTGTGCTGTACTACTCTATTGTAAAAAAAAAAAAAAAAGTGCCTGACGGCCCACAATGAAAAACGAGTGAATACTACAGCTTTTCCCGCTGAAGTAACAATTTTGGAATTGCTGTTTCTTTTGTACATTCCACTTCCAAAAAATTGTAATCAAAATGTGATTAAAATGTTATACAGTAGCTACTAGAAAATGGTTGAAAAACTACATCTTGGCACAGGCTGTACTAACATTTTTGTTTGTCAGTTTCATTTCAGGAACAGATAAACTGAATTCATATCCAATACTGATTTGACATACAACCAAAGCAAACAGAAGCCGAGTGGTCCCATTTATTATGGTGTCCATCTGGATTCTGATATGTGTCCTTTTCAAGATTAGGAAACAAAATTCTGCATGATCTTTCTTACCATTATAAAAACAATTGTGCCATTTTTTATACTAGAGTATTATGCTTCTAAAAAAGAATGTTACTGAGGTTTCCAGGCTGAGAAATGTATTTTGTACATATCAGTGCAGCCTGTGGCTCACTAGTAATTTTTCTTCCTTCCATATCAGGACTCTTGAGTACGAATACCCGACACTGATGAGATTCACAAGTCTATTTAGTAAGTATATGTTAAAGAGAACTCTGAATGCAGAAGTATCTCTTCTGAAGCGGAAAGTAAACCATGTGAAAAAGGCATTTTTTTATTTATTTTTTTAAACAGTGTAACATACTTTACCCTAAAAAAAAAAATAAAAAAATCACCACATAATTATACCAGCCAATGATTGAGTAAGATCAGTTACTACTCACCTGTGCGCTTATCTGTACGAATCTCCTCTTTACACCGCTCATCACCCCTCACATATGTCTCTGTAGTATTAATATGGGTAAGATCTTCACTCTAAAACAAATAGTGTAAAAGTCACGGTAAAAAGGAGCCGGCTGTCAATGAGCAGTGATTATACAAAATGGAGTAGAGAAGGAGTTAATGCCGCGCATTAGCCGAATGAAGATGTAGAATGTTGATGAAGATAAGTATTCTTTTATTTCATAGGTCTACGCGTTTCGAGGTGAAAACCTCTTCCTCAGGACCAGTACATCAACAACAAGACAAGTTGTTGTTGATGTACTGGTCCTGAGGAAGAGGTTTTCACCTCGAAACGCATAGACCTATGAAATAAAAGAATACTTATCTTCATCAACATTCTACATCTTCATTCGGGTGATGGGCGGCATTAACCCCTTCTCTACTCCATTTTGTATGCTCATCCACGTGGGGCTGCAGCAGACGCCATTATCTCATGCGTACTAATGGATGTGACTATCACAACTGATCCAGGTGAGTGTATATTTTTCAGGTATACCCCACCGATCACTTTGGTATTACACTATCAGCGCTCCTTATTTTCAGATTTAATGAGCAGTGATTATAATTCAACAGAACAGACTGGAAAAGAAAAATCTGCTCTGTCAGTACCGCTGTGAATTGCAACAGATCGTCACAGGGCAGAATAGACAGGTAGATAAACACCTGCATGTAAGTTCTTAGCCCAATAGTAAAAACTCCAAAGTCCCAGTAACCCATGAAGGGGAAATACCGCCCGTGTTTTCCTGAAGCGTCTTCTGCTTCAAAAGCTATGCAGCTATACCGGGGGTCTAAAAGATTCCATGTGCAGATATCTTAAGCGCATGAAGCCTTTTTCAGGGACGTTATGGAGCAGTAAAGAAATGCTAAAAGGAATTAACAAATTCACTCCAGCACCCTACAGATATAAACTATAGTCCCTATTCTTCCCCCCACGATTCTTATAGTCATTTAGACTATATTCTGATTCAGCAATCTGCACTCCCTTGGCTCATATCCTTCTCTATTATTTCTATATTATGGTCTGATCATGCCACGGTTTACTCCTCCCTCAAGGTGCCCTTCTCTCTCAAAAAAGAGTGGTCCTGGCTACTTAATGAGTCCTTGTTGTAGGACCCGATTTGCTTATCAGATATTCAATCCTCTATTCCAATTTTCTCACTAAAACTCGTTTGACCCAACAGCTCCTATTTTTAATTGGGAAATCCTGAAAAACATTTTGAGAGAAGAACCCAAGCCATTACGTCAGCCCTCCAAACTGTCACTAAATTCGAACTGTCCCACAAACATGATCTTTCCACTGAAACTCTTAGGCTATGTGCGCACTAGAGCTTTTTACCTGCGGATTTACCCGCGGATTTGCCCCGGAAATTTCTTGAGAAATGTCTGCAATCTTTGTGCAGACATTTCCCATGAAATTCAATGAGAAAAAAAAATAGTTGTGCGCACTTTGCGGATTTTTCTCAAGAAACTTTCTTGAGAAAATGTGCATGTCCATTAATTTCCGCAGGTACCTGCGGTATTCCGGGGGTATTCCGCAGGTAGCAATGATGTGCGGTATACCACCGGAATAGCCGCGAATTACCTGCGGGAATGCTCATCGCTGCCTGCGGTTTTGCAGGAAGCGATGTCATTATGCCAGGAAGAGGAGCAGAGTAAACACACGTCACACTCCCTGGACGCAGCACAGAAGCACTTCCGTGCGACCTCCAGGTGCCCGTGCAGTGTGTGTCCTGCTCCGGCCTCGCGGCTGCCTGCAGTGCAGTGTCAGTGTCTGCCCGCAGTGTCAGCAGCCTGTCACGCGGCAGCGCAGGCAGACACTGACACCCTGCAGTGCTGGGAGCCGCGGGGATGACGATCGCTGCTGTCAGGAGGTGAGATCATTACCTGCTGTGACGATCTCCTGCCTCCTGACGTCACCGCGGTCACTGCTGTCTATGCCCGTCTCACGAGCGGCCCGAGACTGTCACTAGCGGTGACGTCACGGGCTCTCGCGATAAGTCAGTGACAGCGCTGACGTCAGCAGTACAGGAGATGATCACAGAAGGTAATGATCTCATCTATGCTCCTGATGGCAGCGCTCGTCATCCCCTGCAGTGACCTGAGCTGACCTATTGATGTTAGCTCAGGTCACTGCATTGCTCTCCCAGCCAATGGGGAACATTCTGTTCTTCATTGACGGGGACAGCGACTATGGTATGGATCGCCGTGCCCCCCCCCCCCTTATTGGATTACGCCGGACGTGGAATTGATTGTGCTCTTTTCAATAAATTGGTTAAAAAGGGAATGTTTTGGGGAGTGTTTTTTCAAATAAAACTTTTTTTGTTGTCTATTTTTTAATTATTACTGACTGGGTTGGTGATGTCGGGTATCTGATAGACGCCTGACCTCACCAACCCCAGGGCTTGATGCCAGGTGACATTACACATCTGGCATCAACCCCATATATTACCCCGTTTGCCAACGCACCAGGGCGCGGGATGAGCTGGGGCAAAGCGCCAGGATTGGCACGTCTAATGGATGCGCCACTTCTGGGGCGGCTGCGGCCTGCTATTTTTAGGCTGGGGAGTGTCCAATAACAGTGGACCTCCCTAGTCTGAGAATATCAGACCCCAGCTGTCCAATATGGGGGGGGACCGCACGTTTTTTGTTTTAAATTATTTATATAATTTAAAATAACAGCGTGGGGTGCCCACTGTTTTGGATTATCAGCCAAGGTGAAGCTGCCAGCAGTGGTCTGCAGGCTGCAGCCGTCTGCTTTACCCTAGCTGGCTACAAAAAATGGGGGGACCTCACGTCGTTTTTTTTTAATTATTTATTTATTTTATGGCTAAATACAAGGCTAAGCACCCTTTAATGCCACATGAAAGTCACTAAAGGGTGCCAGCTTAGAAAATGCAGGGAGGTGGAACATTATATAGGTTTTTCTCATCTATCTATCTATCTATCTATCCCTCTATCTATCTATCTATCTATCCCTCTATCTATCTATCCATCTATCTATCTATCTATTCATCTATCTATCTATCCCTCTATCTATCTATCTATCCCTCTATCTATCTATCTATCTATCCCTCTATCTATCTATCTATCCCTCTATCTATCTATCTATCCCTCTATCTATCTATTCATCTATCCATCTTTCCCTCTATCCATTATCTGTCTATCGATTATCTTTATTATTTATTGCAGGGACAAACCTGCGGTAAATCCGCGGCAAATCCGCGGCAAAACCGCATGCAGATTTGGTGCGGATTTTTTCCGCAGGTCCGGAAATCTTTCACTGGCAGAAGTTTCTCAAGAAATTTTCTTGAGAAACTTCACATTTCTAGTGCGCACATAGCCTTAGAGACCTACTCAAAGCCAGACTGGAAGTCAAACAGCTATTGGACAACTCTTACAAATGTTACCTTCAGATTGGCCAGAGTAGATTCTATGAGTTTGGGAACAAACCGAGAAGAATGCTAGCTAGAGCTCTTCGCTCAAAACTTTCACAAAATTTTATCGCTTATGTTAAAAGTTCTAATCATTCCATGGTCCATAGTGCTCCCAAAATCTCAGAGACCTTTAGGTCTTATTACTCTAAATTATATACTCTCCCCCCTTCTGAACCCTAAAGTAATCTCTGAGCTGGAGCCCCCCTTTGAGCCCCAAGAGTTGTTGGGCCTAATCGGTGCCCTTCCGAGTGGCAAGAGTCCCAGTACCGATGGTCTTACAGCAAAATTCTATAAAACCTTTTCAGATCTATTACCCCCAATTATGTTGGAGGCCTTTAACTCTATTTCTGATTCCTCCTCCTTTCCATTCCACAACCGCACATATCACAGTGATCCCCAAACAGGGGAAAGACACATACTCCTGTAAAAGCTACCACCCAATCTCTCTCCTAATTGATGATCTTAAAATATTAGCCAAGTTAGTTGCCAACAGATTAAATCCTCTCCTCCCTTCCTTAATACACTCAGGGGCTTTGCCCCTGGCAGAGAAGTGTGCGAAAATATTCTTATGACCATAGATATTATAAACTTTGCTAAAGCCCATAAAATCCTCCTTATGATTTTAGCATTAGATGCCAAAAAGGCATTTGATAGAATTTCCTGGCCCACACTTTCTCAAACTCTTTTGCATCTTGGACTCGGCCCATCATACTACTCTCAAATAATGGCTTTCTACAAATCCTGCTCCGCTAGGCTTAAAATTAATAGTACAATTTCAGAATCCTTCTCTATCTATAATGGAACTCACCAGGGTTGTCCATTGTCCACCCCCCTCCTATTTATCCTGATTTCTTCAGCGCTCTATTGGGAGACCCAGACGATTGGGGTATAGCTACTGCCTCCGGAGGCCACACAAAGCACTACACCAAAAAGTGCAAGGCCCCTCCCCTTCTGGCTATACCCCCCCGTGGTATCACGGGTTCTCCAGTTTTCAAGCTTTGTGCGAAGGAGGTCAGACATCCATACATAGCTCCACAGATTTTAGTCAGCAGTAGCTGCTGACTATTTCGGATGGAAGAAAAGAGGGCCCATATAGGGCCCCCAGCATGCTCCCGTCTCACCCGTGGATGGTGTTGTACGGTTGAGGTACCTATTGCTGGTACAGAGGCTGGAGCCCCACATGCTGCTTTCCTTCCACATCCCCTTGTAGGGCTCTGTGGAAGTGGGATCCTGCCGGCCTCTAAGCTCTGACGCCGGGCTCCATCCACAGACCCAGTTGAACCTGATGGATATGGAGCAGGAGTACAATCAGGGACAAGGCCCTGCATCATACAGGTACTCTGTGTCCCCGGCAGGCACAGACACACTCCGGGCTGGCTGGGTGTTGTAGTGCGCCGGGGACCGTAACGTTGGAGTTAGTGTTCCTACAGTTTACTGGGGGACTTTGTGTTGTGGGAACGCAGCGCCGACCCCCACTGGACCGGGCGGCGCTGCTGTGACTTGTGGTGCGCCGGGGACACGCCGACCGCGCTTTTACGGCGGCGGCGTTTATAACTTTAGTCCCCGGTTTTTTGCGGCCTAGCTCCGCTTCGTTCCCGCCCCCACCCTGTCAATCAGGGTAGGGGAGAGACGCTGTTTCGCAGCAGCGACGAGGGCTGGAGCCTGATTTACATGCTCCAGCCCTCTCACTAGGCACAGAGGGAAGCAGGCTTCCCGCTCTTAGCCAGGAACGCCCAGGGCCCGCCCCCCCCTCCTCTCCCAGGACGCCGGCAGCCATTACATGCAGTCTGGCTGGAGGAAGGACGCAAGGCTCTGGGAGACCTGGACTAGGGGGCTTTTGGCGACCACACACCCGCTCTTAAGCGGGCGGTAAGCGGCATTTCAGCTGGCCCCTCTAGTGCCTCAGTGTGTATTGGTGTACTGTGTCACCAGATATATATATTTATTTATTTCTTGCACTGTGAGGTCGCTTCCTGGCTGGATACCCAGATCGCTCTGAGGAAGCAGCAACATGTCATCCACAAAACGCAAGGCTGCCAAGGCTAGGGCTGTGTACACTGCGTGTGCTGCATGTGGGGCTGCTCTACCAGCAGGCTCCGATGACCCCCATTGTGTGCAATGCTCCGATCCGGTGCTGCTTCGCCAGCCGGAGTCCGGAGAGGTAGTGACCCAGGCTGAGACGCTTGTAAGTTCTGCCCCGGCGCCAGGGACAGACTTTGCAGTTTTTGCTGATAGAATGTCTGTGACTATGACAAAAATCCTTGAAACTTTGCAATCCATGTCTGGGGCTCAGTCTTTGGACTCGGCGAGGTCTCTGTCCTCTGGCCCCCCTCAGCTGGATCCAATCCAGACTACAAGGGGGTCCCCGGCTTCACAAGCTGAGGATTATGACTCAGATGATAGCCCCAGCCACCCTAAGCGAGCTCGCTGGGAAAGACCCTCAACGTCATCACACTGCTCAGGGTCTCAGCGCAATCAGTCTCCCTGTGAGGTGTCTGAAGAGAGTGATCAGGAATCCACTCCTGGAACCCCTCTCAACCTGGATACCCCTGATGGGGACGCCATGGTAAACGACCTCATCTCAGCCATCAATAGGCTGTTAGATATTTCTCCCCCAGCCCCTTCAGCAGAAGAGGCAGCTGCAGAGCAGGAGAAGTTTCGTTTCCTCTATCCCAAGCGTAAATTGAGTGCTTTGTTGGATCACTCTGACTTCAGAGAATCAATCCAGAAACACGACGCTCACCCAGAAAGACGTTTCTCTAAACGTTCTAGGGATACACGTTATCCTTTCCCCCCTGATGTGGTCAAGCGCTGGACCCAGTGTCCAAAGGTAGACCCCCCGATTTCCAAACTTGCAGCTAGATCCATAGTTGCAGTGGAGGATGGCGCTTCACTTAAAGATGCCAATGACAGACAGATGGACCTTTGGTTAAAATCTGTCTATGAAGCTATCGGCGCGTCGTTTGCTCCGGCATTCGCAGCCGTATGGGCTCTCCAGGCTATTTCAGCTGGTTTAGCAAAAGTGGATGCTATCATACATCCAGCAGTGCCACAAGTGGCGTCCTAGAATCTACCAGCCGCACCTCAATGGCGTCCGCCAATTCGGTAGTTTTGCGCAGAGCCTTGTGGTTAAGGGACTGGAAGGCAGATGCTGGTTCCAAAAAATGTTTAACCAGCTTGCCTTTATCTAGAGATAGACTGTTTGGCGAGCCATTGGCTGACATCATTAAGCAGTCCAAGGGTAAAGACTCTTCTTTACCCCAGCCCAGAACAAGCAAACCTCAGCAGAAAAAGTGGCAGCAGAGGTTTCAGTCCTTTCGAGGTTCGGGCAAGACACCATTTACCTCGTCCAAAGGGTCTCAGAGGACGCAAAGAAACTCAGATTCCTGGCGGGCTCACGCACGCCCCAAGAAAGCAAATGGAGGAACCGCTTCCAAAGCGGCTACCTCATGACTTCCAGCCCCCTCCCGCCGAATCTCCGGTCGGGGGCAGGCTCTCCCGCTTTTGCGACATTTGGCTGTCACAGGTCAAGGACCGGTGGGTGACAGACATTTTGTCTCGCGGGTACAGAATCGAGTTCAGTTCTCGTCCTCCAGCCCGATTCTTCAGAACCTCCCCACATCCAGACCGAGCAGATGCTCTGCGGCAGGCGGTGGACTCCCTAAGAGCGGAAGGAGTAGTGATCCCTGTCCCTCCTCAGGAACAGGGTCGAGGGTTTTACTCCAATCTCTTTGTGGTTCCAAAAAAGGACGGCTCATTCCGTCCTGTTCTGGACCTAAAACTGCTCAACAAACATGTGCACGCCAGGCGGTTCCGGATGGAAACCCTACGATCTGTCATTGCCTCAATGTCTCGAGGAGACTTCCTTGCCTCAATAGACATCAAAGATGCTTATCTCCACGTGCCAATTGCTACAGAACATCAACGTTTTCTACGTTTTGTGATAGGAGACGACCATCTTCAGTTCGTAGCTCTGCCATTCGGTCTGGCGACAGCCCCACGGGTCTTCACCAAGGTCATGGCAGCAGTGGTAGCAGTCTTGCACTCTCAGGGACACTCGGTGATCCCTTACCTAGACGATCTACTGGTCAAGGCACCCTCTCAAGAGACATGCCAACTCAGCCTGAATGCTACGCTGGAGACTCTACAGTCTTTCGGATGGATCATCAACTTTCCAAAGTCGATCCTGTCACCGACCCAATCACTCACGTATCTTGGCATGGAGTTCCATACTCTAGCAGCGATAGTGAAGCTTCCGCTGAACAAACAGCGATCACTACAAACAGGGGTGCAATCTCTCCTTCAGGGTCAGTCGCACCCCTTGCGGCGCCTCATGCACTTCCTAGGGAAGATGGTGGCAGCCATGGAAGCAGTTCCCTTTGCGCAGTTTCATCTGCGCCCACTTCAATGGGACATTCTCCGCCAATGGGACGGAAAGTCAACGTCACTAGACAGGAAAGTCTCCCTTTCCCAGACGGCCAAGGACTCTCTACAATGGTGGCTCCTTCCCACCTCATTGTCTCAGGGAAGATCCTTCCTGCCCCCATCCTGGGCAGTGGTCACGACAGATGCGAGTCTGTCAGGGTGGGGAGCAGTTTTTCTCCACCACAGGACTCAGGGAACGTGGACTCCGCAGGAGTCCACCCTTCAGATCAATGTTCTGGAAATCAGGGCAGTGTATCTTGCCCTACTAGCCTTCCAACAGTGGCTGGAAGGAAAGCAGATCCGAATCCAGTCGGACAACTCCACAGCGGTGGCATACATCAACCACCAAGGAGGGACGCGCAGTCAGCAAGCCTTCCAAGAAGTCCGGCGCATTCTAATGTGGGTGGAAGACACAGCATCCACCATATCCGCGGTTCACATCCCAGGCGTCGAAAACTGGGAAGCAGACTTCCTCAGTCGCCAGGGCATGGACGCAGGGGAATGGTCCCTTCACCCGGACGCGTTTCAGGAAATCTGTCGCCGCTGGGGAGTGCCGGACGTCGACCTAATGGCGTCCCGGCACAACAACAAGGTCCCGGCATTTATGGCGAGGTCGCGCGATCAAAGAGCTCTGGCGGCAGACGCCTTAGTACAAGATTGGTCGCAGTTCCGGCTCCCATACGTATTCCCGCCTCTTGCACTCTTGCCCAGAGTCTTACGCAAGATCAGATCAGATTGCAGCCGCGTCATACTCGTCGCCCCAGACTGGCCGAGGAGATCGTGGTATCCGGATCTGTGGCATCTCACGGTCGGCCGACCGTGGTCACTTCCAGACCGACCAGACTTACTGTCCCAAGGGCCGTTTTTCCATCAGAATTCTGCGGCCCTGAACCTGACTGTGTGGCCATTGAGTCCTGGATCCTAGCGTCTGCAGGATTATCCCAAGGAGTTGTAGCCACAATGAGACAGGCTAGAAAGTCGACTTCTGCTAAGATCTACCACAGAACGTGGAAGATTTTCTTATCCTGGTGTTCCGCTCAGGGAGTGTCTCCCTGGCCATTTGCATTGCCCACTTTTCTTTCTTTCCTGCAATCGGGGTTAGAAAAGGGCTTGTCGCTCAGCTCCCTTAAAGGGCAAGTATCGGCACTATCCGTGTTTTTTCAGAAGCGTCTAGCACGTCTTCCTAAGGTGCGCACGTTCCTGCAGGGGGTCTGTCATATTGTGCCCCCGTACAGGCGGCCGTTAGATCCATGGGATCTGAACAGGGTACTAGTTGCTCTCCAGAAGCCGCCTTTCGAGCCTCTGAAGGAAGTTTCCTTTTCTCGCCTGTCACAGAAAGTGGCGTTTCTTGTTGCGATCACATCGCTTCGGCGAGTGTCGGAGCTGGCAGCTCTGTCATCCAAGGCTCCCTTCCTGGTGTTCCACCAGGACAAGGTAGTGCTGCGCCCCATTCCGGAGTTTCTCCCTAAGGTCGTCTCCTCGTTTCATCTTAATCAGGATATATCCTTGCCTTCCTTTTGTCCTCATCCGGTTCACCGGTATGAAAAGGACTTACGTTTGCTGGATCTGGTGAGAGCACTCAGAATCTACATTTCCCGCACGGCGCCCATGCGCCGTTCCGATGCACTTTTTGTCCTTGTTGCTGGTCCGCGCAAGGGGTTGCAGGCTTCTAAAGCCACCCTGGCTCGATGGATCAAAGAACCAATTCGAGAGGCCTACCGTTCTGCGGGGCTTCCGGTTCCTTCAGGGCTAAAAGCCCACTCAACCAGAGCCGTGGGTGCGTCCTGGGCATTACGACACCAGGCTTCGGCTCAACAAGTGTGCCAGGCAGCTACCTGGTCGAGTCTGCACACTTTCACCAAGCATTATCAGGTGCATACCTATGCTTCGGCGGATGCCAGCTTAGGTAGAAGAGTCCTGCAGGCGGCAGTGACACCCCCGTAGGGGAGGGCTGTTTTGCAGCTCTAACATGAGGTATTTCTTTACCCACCCAGGGACAGCTTTTGGACGTCCCAATCGTCTGGGTCTCCCAATAGAGCGCTGAAGAAGAAGGGAATTTTGTTACTTACCGTAAATTCCTTTTCTTCTAGCTCTTATTGGGAGACCCAGCACCCGCCCTGTTGTCCTTCGGGATTTTTTTGTTGTTTGCGGGTACACATGTTGTTCATGTTGAACGGTTTTTCAGTTCTCCGATGTTACTCGGAGTTAATTTGTTTAAACCAGTTATTGGCTTTCCTCCTTCTTGCTTTGGCACTAAAACTGGAGAACCCGTGATACCACGGGGGGGTATAGCCAGAAGGGGAGGGGCCTTGCACTTTTTGGTGTAGTGCTTTGTGTGGCCTCCGGAGGCAGTAGCTATACCCCAATCGTCTGGGTCTCCCAATAAGAGCTAGAAGAAAAGGAATTTACGGTAAGTAACAAAATTCCCTTCTTAATGTCTATTTGTTCCAACCTGGATATTCGTGGGATTAAAGTTGCAGGTAGGGAGTACAAGTGCTCAGCTTTTGCAGACGATTTATTAGTTTATATCACTAATTTCTCTTCCCTCTTTTTTGAATGGTCAAATTTTAAAATAAATATGGATAAATCTGAGGCCCTCAATGTTTTACTCCCTAATACACTAGTGGCTACTTTTTCGTCCAATTTTGCCTTTAAATGGCCACCAGGTAATTGAATTATCTGGGTGTTCGTATATCTTCCGACCTCACTAGATTGTTCTCAATAACTTCCAGCCCTTTTATCTAGGCTGGAGTCTAATCTTAAAACATGGGTTGAAGGCAGATTGCTCTGGTTTGCAAGAGTTAATATCCTTAAAACGAATGTGTTACTTCACTTACTGTATCTGTTGCAAACCATCCCCACTTATAGTCCTGCCTCTTTTTGGAAGGAGCTTCAGAGTTATTTGAAGTATTTTGTGTGGTTGGCAAGATCTCTGAAGCTAAAGCCCGCTTTACACGCTACAATATATCTTACGATGTGTCGGCGGGGTCACGTCGTAAGTGACGCACATCCGGCATCGTAAGGTACATTGTAGTGTGTGACAGGTACGTACGATTGCGATTGAACGTAAAAACGTTCATCACATGCACGTCGTTCAATTATTAAAAATTGAACGTCAGATTGTTCATCGTACATCATACACATCGCAGTGTATGACACCCGGGAACGATGAACAGATCTTACCTGCGTCCTGCGGCTCCCGGCCAGCAATGCGGAAGGAAGGAGGTGGGCGGGATGTGTACATCCCGCTCATCTCCGCCCCTCCGCTTCTATTGGCCGGCTGCCGCGTGACGTCGATGTGACGCCGAACGTCCCTCCCACTCCAGGAAGTGGATGTTCGCCGCCCACATCGAGGTCGTTTGGACGGGTGAGTACGTGTGACGGGGATTAATCGTTTGTGCGGCACATTCAACAAATTGAACGTGCCGCACATACGATGGGGGCGGTTACGATCGCATACGATATTGTATGCGAAATCGTAACATGTAAAGCAGGCTTTAGAATGGAGGTTCTGACTAGGCCAAAGGACGCGGGGATGAGGGGTTGTCCAATTGCCATCTTTACTATAGTACATGTGCGTGCATTGGATTTAATACATAAACACTCAACCAAATTTTAGGTCCGTTTGGCATTGGAGGCTAGCCCAATTGCTGTTGCAGCTCTCCCATGGACAGGTTTTGCCTCTCAAAAGAAATCCCTGATATTTCCTATACGGTATTACACATGTTGAATATGTCTGGCTTTGGCATTTTTATCTCGCCTTGCCTAATCGCTCGGCTCATAGGTACCCACTATCGGTCTTCGAAAGACTCTGCTCAACACAGCTTGTCGTTCCACAAGCGATATTGGCCATCTATAAACTTTTGCTTGTGCCATGCCTCAGTTCTCTCCCCCTTTTTGTAAGGCCTGGGAAACCAAACTCCATAAAACCTTCACAAAAACACCATGGGACAAATGCTTGGCCTTATCTCATAAGTCGGTTATAGCCTTGAAGTCCCAAGAGACCAATTTTAAGATTATTTCAGGTGGTATAGGGTCCCTGTTTTCTTGCATAGATGGATTCCGGAGGTCTTGGACCTGTGCTAGAGATGTGGGGCGGCAGAGGAGACAATGTTACATTAATGGTGAGCCTGTCCAACCTTGGGTGCCTTTTGGGAGGGTGTACTTAAAGTGGCGGAGGAAATAACTGGGGTCTCCGTCCCTCCATTCCCCATGTCTATGCTTACAAGAAATCTCTACTGAGCAACTCCTTCAGGTGGCTAAGACAGTTATCCCCCTGCACTGGAGATCAACGAATCCTTTGACCCTGGCGGAATGGTTTACCAAGATTTCAGCAATTCACCGTATCGAAACTCTGATTGCTCACTTTCAACATGAAATTGGTTTTGTAGCTACCAAATGGTTACATCGGGAGGCCTTTTTTTCTCTTGTTCTCTTCCCTTGCTTTTCCAGTGGATTTTCTATAATGCCCCCTCCGAGTTGTGTTATCAGCGTTAATGTTTTGCATCTTTGTTGTTTACTTCTGTGCACTGTATGTTATTTTGTTTGTTTTTTTTGAAAAATGTAATAAAAACAAAATTTTGAAAAAAACAATGAACAAATGCACTGCAATATGCTAAAGGGATTTTTGGGTTATGTCACCAGGATTTTCCCTTATAAGCTGCGGTCACCAGTAAGGCCTTATATACAGCACTCTATAATGATGTATATCCATGCCGAGCTATATAATATTAACCTCTGCACGACACATGACGTACTGGGTACGTCATGGATCGTGTCACTATGATCGCCGCGGGCAGCCTGTGGCGATCCGCACACATATCAGCTGATTTCAACAGCTGACATGTGTGCTTGCAAGTCACGAGTGGAATCACAGTGGAACAACTTATTTCCCAGTGCACACATGGCCTAAAAGGTCAGGGTTCGTACCAAACCCTCGAGTCCAGGGCCCAAACCTGAGCACAGACTTTTTTAAAAAAAAGTCTGTGTCCGAGTTCAGGTGCTGTTCATATGCGAACTACTGAATCGAGCATCAGGGTGTTCAGCTACGCTTGGTGTTTGGCCCAGTAAGAGCCACTTGCAATCTCTGAATGGCTCTCACAGGGGATAAAAACATTTTCGAATACTGTATGTAAAAAGGCCCCTACCCTCGTTCCTTTGGAAATGCTCTTTTCATGGCTTGCTGTATGGAGAGCCAAACTGTCCAATCATTGACTTCCATTATACTCATTACTCAAGTCGAGCCCATTAGTTCGTGACCGCATTGACTTATATGGGCATTTAGGGTCCAGGAACAAGTTTAGATCAAGTTTGGGTACCGAAACTTAACTAATGTCTGGCCGAACCCAACGAAAGCAAACATTCACGGGTCCGCTCATCTCTATTCCTTAGTCATCCGGTCTTGATGCTATGATGATTGTTCACATCTATAGTTTGTCTCTATAGACAACCGCCACACTATCCTCCCTTATGAATTTCACCTTTGTCACTTATGGACCATGATCTCTCACTGTCCATGCCTCATACTGCCACATCTTCAAACTGTCCACCTCATTATTCAACACTTCTACCATATGATACACAACTGCAATGAAGAGATGAACTTGGCTGGTTAAAATATATACACTACAGTTCAACTCAGCAGAAGGTTGTACCGAACACAGAAGTATATAATACTGTATGTCTCCTCACAGTGGCAAATTCATAATAGCTCGCGTCACACATATAGAACTCAATCAGTGGGAGGACTGCTGTATATATCATATAGGAGACACTGAAACTGCCGTATACATCACATAGGAAATACCAAAACTGATGTTTACATAGGAGACTCCAAGATTGTTGTATACACATTAATTATATATACAGTATGTAAGCCTAAAGGGGGCTTTACACGCAACAACATCGCTAACGAGATGTCGTTGGGGGTCACAGAATTCGGCCTCGTTAGCGACGTCGTTGCGTGTGAAACGCAGGAACGACCGTTAACGATCAAAATTACTCACCTAATCGTTGATCGTTGACACGTCGTTCTAATCCCAAATATCGTTGCTGTTGCAGGACGCAGGTTGTTCGTCGTTCCTGCGGCAGCACACATCGCTACGTGTGACACCGCAGGAACGAGGAACAACACCTTACCTGCGGCCACCGGCAATGAGGAAGGAAGGAGGTGGGCGGGATGTTACGGCCGCTCATCTCCGCCCCTCCGCTTCTATTGAGCGGCCGCTTAGTGACGTCGCTGTGACGCCGCACAAACCGCCCCCTTAGAAAGAAGGCGGTTCGCCGGCCACAGCGACGTTGCTAGGCAGGTAAGTCCATGTGACGGGTCCTTGCGATGTTGTGCGCCACGGGCAGCGATTTGCCCGTGACGCACAACCGACGGGAGCGGGTGCTTTCACCAGCGACATCGCTAATGATGTTGCTGCGTGTAAAGCGCCCTTTAGGGTCCAAACATTCATCCACAGATGAAGGTACCCAGGTTGTGCCCAAAAAAAACATTCCCACATTGTTAATCCACTCCCACCAGCCTTAAATGCTGATGTTGGACGTTTTTCCTTGATTGTAGCATTCTCAGTATAGCTAAGATACCAATGCAAGGAAAATCCCGACAAGGTTGGTGGTTTTTGAAATAGTCTTTCTGGCTAATATAGCACTGATGACCTCGTATGAAATCGCTCAGATCATTCAATCTTATAACTTTAATGTGGATTTTGGCTAAATTGATCACTTGATTCTATTCTGCATTCTGGGGTCACACGTCTCACTTCATACACTAAAGATCCAATCAGGAAAAAGGAGGTGTATGTAATAAATTGGCCATTCAGTGTATAATAATGGTGGATAAAACAAGACTGAACACAAGACCTTCACAGCAGTCTACACATCATAGGGAGATTTCATGACATCTTCTCTCCACCTACCTGATCATCCTGAGGAACATTGGGATCTTCTTGTTTACAGTCCTGTGGAAGAAGAGGACGGGGACATCTCTCTGGTGTTGTCCTCTCACTGGATAGAACTGGAGGAAACACATACAGGGACTGAATTCATTCTTTACATACAGATAATTATAGGCCATGTGTATTTAGTTCTGTCTATTACCTGGTGATGTGAGGGGCTGGGGATCCTCCATCATGACGTCCTTGTACAGATCTTTGTGTCCTTCTAAATACTCCCACTCCTCCAAGGAGAAATAGATGGTGACATCCTGACACCTTATAGGAACCTGACACATACAATGATACCGTCATCCCCCGATCCCTTCATAGCGTTACTGTATAATGTCCCAGCATTCCCAGCAGTGTCACCTCTCCAGTCAGCAGCTCAATCATCTTGTAGGTGAGTTCTAGGATCTTCTGGTCATTGATGTCCTCATGTATCAGGGGGTGAGGTGGAGGCCCCGTGATTGGGCTCAGGGGTCCTCCCCATCCCTTAGACACAGGGGCCTGACAGCGCTCACTAGAGGTCTTCTTCACTACTGTGTAATCCTGGTTATGGAGAGACACATTAATAAATCTCACTACAGACATTTCCAGAGTCCTCACCTCTCCAGTTCTGTCCATCTGTTATTCCCATAGATAAGAATGATGTAATGTGACGTCATCAGAATCTCTCACCTCTCCAGTAAGCCGGAAGAGGATCTCTAGGGTGAGGTGTAATATCCTCTCCGCCATCTTGTCCCTGTCCCTATCCATTCTTAATGGGTCAATCAGGAAAATTCTCTTATATAGAAGATCTGAGAGGATCAGATATTGTAGGGACCTGAATGGGGAGAAGATGACGATGTAACATCAGAAAGATCCCATGTAATAATACAATGAGAGGAGAACGACTGAGGGGAAACGTAATGAGGAATCTCCACATACCTCCACCTGCAGAGCCAAGGTTTAGCCTAGAATGTATGGGCTCCTTCGAGGTTAATATGGCTGTTCTGTGGTTTCAGGGCCTGTGATGATGCCACATGGAGCGGAGGAGTCAGGGGTCACATGATCAACTCCACAAACCTCCACCTGGATGGTTGAGCCTAGAATGTATGGGCTCCTTCCAGGTTGGTGGGCGTGGCTATATTTCCTCCCGTCCCCTATTATCATACAAGGACCTGGAAGGAGCCCATACAGTCTAGCATCTACCCTAGTTTATATGGCTGTTCTGTGCTTACAGGACCTGTGATGATGTCACATGGAGGGGAGGAGTCAGGGGTCACATGATCAGCTCCGTGTGCAGGACTCTGCTGTGCAGGTTGTCAGGAAGGATGTACAATGTGGATGTAGCCATGTGTATACAATATATATACAGTGTGTAGCGGTCAGACATTGGATTCAAGTTAGTCTGCAGTTCGACTTTAGCTATTAGATTTTCATTCATCTATGGTGACCAACTGTTCCAAAACCAACTGATCATACATAATTTTTATTTGGATCAAGGTACCCTGGTCCACAAGTGCTCAAAATGAATGTCTCAAGGTTCTGTATGAATTTGAAATTCTGTGTTATATAATGCTACATGCGCATAATCAAACGTATTCAATCATACATAAGTCTTACTGGATTTAGTTCACAACATTCTGGCCATGAAGTACATTTTGATGATAGTCCTAACAAGTTACTGGTGAAAATCTTCCAAGTTCCCGTTAAGGCCCGTTTCACACGTCAGTGAAAAGCAGTGACGTTTTTCACTGGCATGTAAAACACGCACATGTCCCTGCGTGTGCCGTGATTCACGGCACACGTGGGTTGTCTAAGTGCAATCCAGGCTCCGTTCTCCGTGGCCCGTGATTGCACTTAGAAAACAACTCACCTGTGCGCGCTCCCGCTGTCCATGGTGCTGATCGCTCCCGCTGTGCAGCATCCGGCCGGCGCTGACCCCCGCAGCAGCTGCTTCCGGATCGGCTGTGTCGCGCATAATGAATATGCGCGACAATAATGAGCCGGCTCAGAAGCAGCAAGCTGCACGGGCTGCAGAGGACATCGCTGGGCGCCAGGTGAGTAAAAATGATTTTTATTTTAAAAGCACATTTTTTTCTGGTACGTGTTTCACGGACCACACCACTGCGTGGTCCGTGGAATATCAGTGATGCCAGAAAAAAATGGACATGTCTCCGTGCGGCAATCACGCACACGCGGGTACGCCGCACAAAGACACGTGCAGTGAAAAATCACTGACGTGTGAGCAGACCCATTCATTATAATGGTTGTAAACCTACAGCTTCCCTAGAAGGGAGGGTCCCATTGAAAATGCAAAACCAAGAAAAATCCCAGTGATCACTTGTACCAATGTATAGAGTAAAAGGAAGACCGCTGGTATAAAGGAGACCAAAAAGCAAAATATATGGTGAAATACACAATATTTTTAATAATAAAGTGAGCGTGAGAAAAGGACAGACAGTACAGGCAAAGAGAGTGTTACAAATGCCAGACACAAAGGATGCACAAACCGCACCAGCAGATGGAAGACCAGCCACTAAACACGTGGACCAGATTCTAACAGGCCAAATAGCCAGGAAAGAGAAGGGAGAGACAAAAGAGTCAAAGGGTAGATTCCCCATATAAAGCTCTCCCTTAAAACAATGTCAATAACCTGTCATATCATAAAGTTATGGTAGATTTACCTTGAGACATATTAAAGCTGTTTAGTGGGCAGGCTGGTGGTGGTGGGCGGGGCCTCAACGCGCGTTTTACCGGGCGTGGCTTCGTCAGGAGGCTGGCCATCGTGCATAGCATGTGGGTTTATAAAGTAAATGACAGGGATCAAAGGCAAATCGGCGCACTCCGCGTCATGTTGCCCCGCCTTCCAGGGCAGGGGCCGCCGGGCACCAAGTGATAGAACAGAGGGAGGATAGACGTCATCCCTCCATTCGTCACAGGAGTACCCGGAAGCCCCCACCGCAGAAGGCACAGACAGCGCATGCGCGCGTCGCGTCTGTGCACTAAGTAACACCCACCTAATAATGACGTGGGGTAAAGATAATTAGAGAAGGGGAGGAACAACCGGACGTATATGTCATGGAGTTCAGGCATAAGGACCCTCCTATCACAGAGGACGCTGATCGTGCATGCGCGCGTCGCGTCTAGGCCCTGGATATAGCCAGCCAGACAAAACACGGGGGAGTGTCAGATGACAAGATAACTACGTCACGGGGTTCCAAGACCGGAATCCCCCTATCAGAGGGCGCAGAAGCGCGTACGCGCATCGCGTCAAGGTCTCCCAGCAACCATACAATAAAGAACATAATAGCGTATCTGGGAGTGTAGATCCAAGCACCTGCGTGTTAACCCAGATGCATGAGTACTCCAAAAATGGAAACGGGGGACTGTTTGAAGGGCAATAAGCTGTAACCTGGGTAAAGTAAAGGGGCAGAATAAAGGGACCAGTCCCTCCCTAACCCAGAAAAAGGCACAGAGCTCCATAATAACTGGACAGTAGCAAATGCCGCTCGTCTTAAATAAGACAAAAGAGGCCAAAGTATGTAGTATATGAAATGTAAAGGGGTAGAGGAGGGGGGGAGGGGGAAAAGGGGGGGGGGGAAAGAGTGGTGGTGATGAAAATCAAAATACAAGAAGAGGCATGATAGATGTCCAATCAGGACAAAAAGAAATACAAAGACATAAAGATAAGTGTCATAAATATACACATAATAGTAAAGCATAAATTTAGAAATTCCAATAGCCGTCTTCAAAAGTCCATATTACATCAATCCACTCAAATATGTGTCCAGTCGGTCTGAGGGGGCGCAATCAACACGGAGCCAGTCGGTCAATACGTACATAGATGGAAAGGTCCCTGGAAATATAAACCACACAAATTAAAATCAAGTTAAAAAACATACAAAGATGGCCAAAGGGCCCAATTAAAATTCGCGCAACTTATTACAGAAAGGATTTGAAACTAATCGCCTCGTTCAGGCCCATGGGGGTGACAGTGTCCAAGGTGACCATCCACCTTGTCTCTTTTTGTAGGAGTCTCTTTGTCATGTCACCTCCCCTAATGCCCATATACACGTGATCAATTCCACGTATGCACAGGCCACGAGGATTACTAGAGTGATGGAAGAAAACATGTTTGGGGATGGTTTTTAATTTTTCTGGTTCAAGGGTTTGAGCAGCATTTCGGATATCTCTGACATGCTCCTGTGACCGAACTCTCAGGCTGCGTGTGGTCATGCCAATGTAGATCAACCCACACGGGCATGTGGCATGATAGACGACTGCCTCCGTATTACAGTTGATAAAATGTACTATCCGAAACTGCTTATCACCACGGGAATTGCTAAAATCAAATCGCTTGGGAATATATTGACAGGCAGAGCATGAGCCACATGGAAAAGAACCCCAAGGGGGTCCACGACTGCCAAATATAAATTTACTCCTTGGGGGAATATAGTGGCTCTTAGTAAGTAAATCCCTTAAATTGCGTGACTTGCGCCAAGTAATGGAGGGATGTGATGTAAGGGTAGTTTTCAAATCCCTATCCGTGAACAAAATTGGCCAATGTTTTTCCAGGACCTTTTTAAATTCTTGTGATTTACAATTAAAGGTGATAAACCTGACAGTGTTATCTCCCGATCTTCTCTGAGTTCTATCTCTCGACAGCAAAGTCTGTCTCGAGATGCCACATGCCCGCTGGTATCCCCTATTGATGTCCACAGACAGATATCCCCTATCTTTAAACCGGCTGGACAAGATGGAGGCTTGATTGTGAAATGTCGTGTCATCCGAACAAATCCTCCGTGCACGGAGGAATTGTCCGATGGGGATAGAACGCTTTAACTGTGGGGGGTGTGAAGAGGAAAAATGCAGAAGTGAATTAGTTGCGGTTTGTTTACGGTAGATATCAGTCCGGAGAGAGCCGTCAGGTTGTCTTCAGATAGATATGTCCAAAAAAAATCGATCGAGGTTTGACTAAACTGCCAAGTCAGACGAATATTACGGTCATTAACATTGAGAAGTTGTAAAAAGGTATCGAGCTGCGACGTGGAACCCTGCCAGATGAAAAGCACATCATCTATATAGCGCATCCATGAGACAACATGTTCATGGCCCATCGTGTCAAGGACCGCCTCCTTTTCCCACAGGCCCAGGAATAAGTTGGCATATGAGGGTGCGCACGCAGCCCCCATAGCCGTTCCCTGGAGCTGTAGGAAGGGGCGGTCCTTAAACACGAAGAAGTTATGGCTGAGAATGAACCGAAGGAGAGATATAATAAACTCCTGGAGAACTGGTTCAAAGTTAGTCATATGTAAGAAAAATTCAGCAGCCTCAATGCCCTGTGGATGACGTATAGAAGTATACAGGGATTCCACGTCGCAGCTCACCAACCACATGTCCTCCTCCAAAATCACCCCGTCCAGTCTTCTCAAAACGTCGTTTGTGTCCTGTACAAATGATGGTAAAGTTTGGACACACTGCTGGAGAAAGAAATCAACAAAGCGACAGATTGGTTCACAAAGACCCCCAATGCCAGAGACGATGGGTCTACCAGATGGGGCATGGGGGTCTTTGTGAATCTTGGGAAGGAGATAAAAAGTAGCCACGACAGGATGAGTAGGCAGCAATGAGTCATACATTTTTGGGGTGATGGCATGTGTTTCAACACCATCATCCAGTAAAGATTTCAGTTCCCGGGTAAAGGCAGCCATAGGGCAGCTGGTCAACCGTTGATAACAAAGTTTGTCATTAAGTTGTCTGAAGGCTTCCGCCTCATACATCTGCACCAGCCATAGCACAACATTCCCGCCCTTGCCCGCCGGTTTAATAACAATGTCACGCATTTGCTGTAAAGAGCGAATACCGTGTCTTTGGTTGTGAGATAGATTGTCATGATCAATGTTAGTGGAAAAATGAGATAACTCTTCTTTTACCAGGCGGACAAAGATCTCAATCTGTGAGCTACCATATTTGGGCGGGAAGTGCTGCGATCGCCGGTGCAGATGTATGGGAAGTACTGAGGAATTACCCTCCTGTTCACGGGCGAGTGCCTCAAGGTCTCTAAGGGCCTGTAGTTCCACATCAGATGTAAAGGGGGGAGGGTCATTAGAGAAATATTTCTTAAAGGTAAGTTTCCTAGCAAACAATTCAATATCTTTGACAGCATCAAAGTAATCAAACCTCCCAACGGGAGAAAATGATAAACCCCGGGATAATATATCAATCTGAGATTGGGTAAGAACGTAGCTGGATAGATTAATTACCTTTAATATCTCTTGTGATTCCGTTTCCTTGTATTGTACCTGTGTGGCTGATTTCTGCCTACAGAGGCTTTTAGTAGAAATTCGGGACCACGTCCCTCTCCAGGGGCGGACCGTTTGTCTAAAAAACGGGCCCCACATTCTTCCTCAGAGACAGAGGATGTAGTGGAAATAGATTGAGAGCGAGGACCACCACGGGTCTTGGGTTGCCACCGATACACAGACTTATTTTGATAGTCTCCAAGATCCCGTTGGAACTTTTTGGTTTTTAAAGTCTGTATATCGAGTTCCCACTTATTTAAAGTATCCTCTAGGGAGCTATCAAAGCTCCTCAGCTCATCCGTGGTGAGAGCAGTTTGAAGTTTAAGTCGGGTACTCTCAATGTCTTTCTCCAATTGGTCCAAAGTCTTTTTGTCAAGGCCGATCAAAAGTTCCAAGAGTGTGAGGGAACACTTGGATAGTGTCTCCTCCCACCTCTGAACAAATGAGGGGTCCTGGATATTAGGGGTGGGAAAGAGTTGGACCCGCAGGCCTCTGGGGATAATCCCCTTTTGTAAATAATTTTCAAGGGCCGCCTTATTCCACCAAACTTTTGCTCGTTTTTTGAGCAAGTTTTTAATTTCACTTTTCAAATCTGTAATATTTTGTGTCTCAGTACCACCTGCCACTTGGTCACCAAATACTGAACTGAGTTGTGATACCCAGGCTTTGTCACGTTTTTTGTAATCCATGAATCCAGAAACGGACTCTGCAATTAGAAATTCAAAGATTGTAAACCTACAGCTTCCCTAGAAGGGAGGGTCCCATTGAAAATGCAAAACCAAGAAAAATCCCAGTGATCACTTGTACCAATGTATAGAGTAAAAGGAAGACCGCTGGAATAAAGGAGACCAAAAAGCAAAATATATGGTGAAATACACAGTATTTTTAATAATAAAGTGAGCGTGAGAAAAGGACAGACAGTACAGGCAAAGAGAGTGTTACAAATGCCAGACACAAAGGATGCACAAACCGCACCAGCAGATGGAAGACCAGCCACTAAACACGTGGACCAGATTCTAACAGGCCAAATAGCCAGGAAAGAGAAGGGAGAGACAAAAGAGTCAAAGGGTAGATTCCCCATATAAAGCTCTCCCTTAAAACAATGTCAATAACCTGTCATATCATAAAGTTATGGTAGATTTACCTTGAGACATATTAAAGCTGTTTAGTGGGCAGGCTGGTGGTGGTGGGCGGGGCCTCGACGCGCGTTTCACCGGGCGTGGCTTCGTCAGGAGACTGGCCATCGTGCATAGCATGTGGGTTTATAAAGTAAATGACAGGGATCAAAGGCAAATCGGCGCGCTCCGCGTCATGTTGCCCCGCCTTCCAGGGCAGGGGCCGCCGGGCACCACGTGATAGAACAGAGGGAGGACAGACGTCATCCCTCCATTCGTCACAGGAGTACCCGGAAGCCCCCACCGCAGAAGGCACAGACAGCGCATGCGCGCGTCGCGTCTGTGCACTAAGTAACACCCACCTAATAATGACGTGGGGTAAAGATAATTAGAGAAGGGGAGGAACAACCGGACGTATATGTCACGGAGTTCAGGCATAAGGACCCTCCTATCACAGAGGACGCTGATCGCGCATGCGCGCGTCGCGTCTAGGCCCTGGATATAGCTAGCCAGACAAAACACGGGGGAGTGTCAGATGACAAGATAACTACGTCACGGGGTTCCAAGACCGGAATCCCCCTATCAGAGGGCGCAGAAGCGCGTACGCGCATCGCGTCAAGGTCTCCCAGCAACCATACAATAAAGAACATAATAGCGTATCTGGGAGTGTAGATCCAAGCACCTGCGTGTTAACCCAGATGCATGAGTACTCCAAAAATGGAAACGGGGGACTGTTTGAAGGGCAATAAGCTGTAACCTGGGTAAAGTAAAGGGGCAGAATAAAGGGACCAGTCCCTCCCTAACCCAGAAAAAGGCACAGAGCTCCATAATAACTGGACAGTAGCAAATGCCGCTCGTCTCAAATAAGACAAAAGAGGCCAAAGTATGTAGTATATGAAATGTAAAGGGGTAGAGGAGGGGGGGGGGGAAGGAGAAAAGGGGGGGTGGGGGGGAAGCGAAAAGGGGGGGGGGGGAAGAGTGGTGGTTCATTCATTCATTATAATGGGTCTGCGTATGTCAGTGATTCTGGTACGTTTTAAAAAAAGCACAAACGTCCCAGAATCACTGACGTGTGAAAGAGGCCTAACATACATAAATAAGCAATTTACGTGAATAACTTCTGAACTGTACATATGTTGAGGAGAACCAATAGATGAAATACTTAATTAACCTGTAGACATAGAGCACTGTGAGAAGTGTGTTCAATGAAATCGATTCTCTATACTAATAAGCCAGACAGTCTTTAGAGAAACCCAAAATGGCTCCCAATGACATCATAGACCCGCCCATCAGCATCACCAAGATGGCCCCAGATGACATAGACCCGCCTACGATGATGCCTACCAATCAGCTCATGGACTAACACATTGTTCAACCCACTGACCAATGAACACATCCGGACATGCCCCTTTCCAAGGTTATATCAGGGCATGTTTCAGTTGAAATGAAGCAGTTTTTGGGCCGACCTCGATCGAGGAAAGATGAATATCCGACTGTGTGTCTGATCTCATTTTTCAAGCATGCACTCGATCCACACCATTTAGAATCAGGCAGTAGGCAACACGAGTGAACCCTGGTTAAGTGTTCACCCTAACACAACAGTCCTCAGTAGTTGATACCTTTTAATGGATAACTGAAAAGATGGTAATAATAGCAAGCTTTCGAGACTACTCAGGTCTCTTTTTTTATCTCTACTGGCTAATACGGTACAAAGATATATTTTACCTGCACCTAACACATAGAGTTGATAATTTTTTCGGCAAATATTATTCAGAACATTGAGATGTTCATTTTGAGTATTTGTGGTCCAGGGTACCTCTTTTCAAATTAAACCTATGTATGACTGAGTATGTTTGATTATGCACATCTAGCATTATATAACACAGAATTTCAAATTCATACAGAATTGAGACATTCATTTTGAGTACTTGTGGACCAGGGTACCTTGATCCAAATAAGAATTATGTTGATCAGTTGGTTTTGGAACAGTTGGTGCACCATAGATGAATGAAAATCTAATAGCTAAAGTCTGACTGCAGACTAACTTGAATACGGTCAGTCAGATGTGCCCCCACTTTGAGTGGCAGCATGTCAACTGACTGCAAGCAATCACAGGCTCCAGGATGGCCGGTAGGCTAGGAAAGCAGTGCAACTGTCTGCGAGTCAGTATCGTGGTATAAAAAGAAAACAATTGGTGTAGGGTCCCCTCGTATTGTGATATCCAGCACAGATAAAGCCCACGGATGCAGCCCCCAGCCCTGCGCTTATCTTGGCTGTGTATCAAAAGAAGAAGAATCGCATGTGACTTTTTTTTAACTATTTAAATAAATAATTTTTAAAAATGGCATGCAGTCCCCCCTATTTTGATACTCAGCCATGATAAAGTTCAACAGCTGGGGGTTGGTATTCTAAGCCTGGGGAGTCCCATGGTTATTGGGACCCACAGAGGCTAAGAATAGCAGCCTACAGCTGCCCCAGAATTGTCATAGTTACATAGTTACATAGGTTGAAAAAAGACCTAGGTCCATCTAGTTCAACCTTCCTCCACCAATTCTACATTTTGTTCCTAAGTCATTTATAACCAACAATGTTGTGTGTACTGAGGAAATCATCCAGCCCTTTTTTAAAAGCTGTTATAGTGTCTGCCATTACTACCTCTCGTGGTAGGGCATTCCACAGTCTGACTGCTCTAACTGTAAAGAACCCTTTCCTATTTAGCTGCCGGAATTGCTTCTCTTCCATTCGCAGTGTATGGCCCCTGGTCCTTAGTACTGTCTTTGGAAGATATAAGTCATGTGCCAATCCTTTATATTGACCACACATGTATTTATACATATAAATGAGATCTCCAAAGACAAAAAACATCATCTTTTACTACTCTATTAACCCCCAAAACGCTCCTGCAGGTCCAAAGTAATCCACACAAAGTCCCAAAATGATTCAGCTCTGCTACATTTAAACCTCACAGGAAGATGACTGCACGCTGTGAGCTCCAGAAAATGAATGAGCCTCATGGTCAGCGGTGACGTCACTCAGGTTAGTTGTGGTCACAGCTGGATGTTTGAATGTCATCCCAGTGGGTGCTGGTGTGGAGCTCCATCTGGTGGCCAGGAATGGTAATGAAGCTGATTTTGAATATGTCATTCAAACAGGTGATGGAATTAATTGTGAATCCAGGAAATCATATTGCAGATCAGCCTAGTCTATTTAGGAGAGCATTTTGTGCTTGGCGGCGGACGGTGATAATGTTTCCTGCCTGCTTCTGAAGATGGCTGGGAGTTTTCCCTTCTGTTTCTCCCATTTATTCTGTGCCTGAATCTACTCCAGTTAAGTTTACTAGTTTCTGTTCTTAATTGCTGTTATTGCACTTAAGAGTGTTTCTGCTTATTCCATTTGTTTCTGTGTTTGATTGCTTGTATGTGAGCATCTGTCTTTCTGCTTTTGGGAACAGGGCAGTTCCTCCAGCAAGAAAGGGAGTTTGCTCCCTGTTCATGTTTGGAGTATTTGCACTTGAGAATATTATTTCTTCTGTGATTTTGTTTCTTCCCATTATATCTGCAGTTCTGTTTAACCCCTTCAGCCCCCAGCCTGTTTTCACCTTAAAGACCCGGCCATTTTTTGCAATTTTGACCAGTGTCACTTTGACAGGTTATAACTCTGGAACACTTCAACGGATCCTGGCGATTCTGACATTGTTTTTTCGTGACATATTGTACTTCATGTCAGTGGTAAATTTAAGCCGATATGTTTTGCGTTTATTTGTGAAAATTACGGAAATTTGGCGAAAATTTCGCAATTTTCAAAATTTGAAATTGTTTGCCCATAAATCTGAGAGATATGTCACACAAAATAGTTACTAAATAACATTTCCCACTTGTCTGCTTTACACCAGCGCAATTTTTGAAAAAAAAAAAAAATTTCGTTAGGAAGTTAGAAGGGTTCAAAGTTCATCAGCAATTTCTCATTTTTCCAACAAAATTTACAAAAAAACATTTTTTAGGTACCACATCACATTTGGAGTGATTTGAGAAACCTAGGCAAAAGAAAATACCCAAAAGTGACCCCATTCTAAAATCTGCACCCCTCACTCTGCTCAAAACCACATCCAAGAAGTTTATTAACCCTTTAGGAGCTTCACAGCAACCAAAGCAATGTAGAAGAAAAAATGAAAATTTTACTTTAACAGAAAAATGTTACTTTAGCCATAAAAATTAGTATTTTCACAAGGGTATCAGGAAAAATGAATCATAAAATGTATCGTGCATTTTCTCCTGAGTATGCATATACCTCATATATGGTGGAAATCAAATGTTTGGGCACACGGCAGGACTCGGAAGGCAAGGAGCGCCATTTGAATTTTTTAGTGCAAAATTAGCTGCACTCATTAGCGGACGCCATGTCGGGTTTGAAGACCCCCTGAGGTGCCTAAACAATGGAGCTCCCCCATAAATGACCCCATTTTGGAAACTAAAGCCCTCAAATATTTTTTCTATATGTTTGATGTGCACTTTGAACCCCTGGGGGCTTCACAGAAGTTTATAACGTTGAGCCGTGAAAAGAAACAAATTTTTTTTTACCACAAAACTGTTGCTTCAACCAGGTAGCTTTTTTTATCACAAGGGTATCAGGAAAAAATGCACCATAAAATGTATTGTGCATTTTCTCCTGAGTACGCAGATACCTAATATGTGGTGGAAATCAAATGTTTGGGCACACAGCAGGACTCGGAAGGCAAGGAGCGCCATTTCACAGCAAAATTGGTTGGAATTATTAGCGGACGCCATGTTGCGTTTGGAGACCCCCCTGAAGTGCCTAAACAATGGAGCTCCCCCACAATTGACCCCATTTTGGAAACTAGACCCCTCATGGAATTTATCTAGCTGTTTAGTGAGCACTTCGAACCCCTGGAGGCTTCACAAACCTTTGTAATGTTCAGCCGTGAAATATATTTTATTCTTTTTTTTACTACAAAATTGTTTTTTCAAACAGGTAGCTTTTTTTCACAAGGGTATCAGGAAAAAATGCACCATAAAATGTATTGTGCAATTTCTCCTGAGTACAGAGGTACCTCATATGTGGTGGAAATCAATTGTTTGGGCGTACGTCGGGGCTCAGAAGAGAAGGAGCGCCATTTCACAGTAAAATTGATTGGAATTATTAGCAGACGCCATGTTGCATTTGGAGACCCCCTGAGGTGCCTAAACAATGGAGCTCCCCCACATGTGATCCCATTTTGGAAACTAGACCCCCCCCATACAAAAAAATTAGTTTGGCGAAATAAAAAATACAGACATCAGTAAAAAAAAGAAAAAATGAATAAAAAAAAAAATATGAGCGCCTGCCACTAAGACCAGTGCCAAACGTGAGAGCAATGCACGAGTCTCGCATCGCATCATCCACTCCAGTCTGGAAGCGAGCAACTGCGCTGGATAATGCGATGCGAGAGGGCGGGGCGGCAGATGAGAAAGGGCGCAGCGGATGGAGGAGCGGCAGAGGATGGGAAACGGCGCAGCGGATGGGAGATGGGAAAGGGCGCAGCGGATGGAGGAGCGGCAGAGGATGGGAAAGGGCGCAGCGGATGGAGGAGCGGCAGAGGATGGGAAAGGGCGCAGCGGATGGAAGATGGGAAAGGGCGCAGCGGATGAAGGAGCGACAGAGGATGGGAAAGGGCACAGCGGATGGAAGATGGGAAAGGGCGCAGCGGATGGAGGAGCGGCAGATGATGGGAAAGGGCGCAGCGGATGGAAGATGGGAAAGGGCGCAGCGGATGGAGGAGCGGCAGATGATGGGAAAGGGCGCAGCGGATGGAAGATGGGAAAGGGCGCAGCGGATGGAGGAGCGGCAGAGGATGGGAAAGGGCGCAGCGGATGGAAGATGGGAAAGGGCGCAGCGGATGGAGGAGCGGCAGAGGATGGGAAAGGGCGCAGCGGATGGAAGATGGGAAAGGGTGCAGCGGATGGAGGAGCGGCAGAGGATGGGAAAGGGCCCAGCGGACGGAAGATGGGAAAGGGCGCAGCGGATGGAGGAGCGGCAGAGGATGGGAAAGGGCGCAGCGGATGGAAGATGGGAAAGGGCGCAGCGGATGGAGGAGCGGCAGAGGATGGGTAAGGGCGCAGCGGACGGATGATGGGAAATGGCGCAGCGGATGGAGGAGCGTCAGAGGATGGGGGGGAGGGAGGTGAGATGGGGATACCTACCTTACAGGATGGATCTAGGCAGCAGGATCACAGCAGACAGAAGAGGCAGCAGATGAAGGAAGCAACAGATTGAGGAGTGTGAGAGGGGGCAGTAGATGAAGATTATGGGAGAGAGCAGGCAGCAGATCGGGGAGGGGGGCAGAGTCTGATGGGAGAGAGAGATGGCACATGGAGGAGGGGGGCCCCGGAGGGAGGGGGGCCCCCAGAAGATGGAGGGGGGAGGGTGGCTTGCAGCACATGTGGGGGGAGGGTGGCTTGCAGCACATGTGGGGGGAGGGTGGCTTGCAGCACATGGAGGGGGAGGAGGTGTAGTGGCGATGGAGAAGGGGCAGCTGATGAAGGAGGCGGCGGCGGCCGATCGGGAACAGTGGGGGCCGATTCGGGGGCAGCAGCGGCTGAAAAAGGTGGGTGCGACGGCGGCGGGGACAGTGGCGAACGTGGCGGCGGGGACAGTGGCGAACGTGGCGGCGGGGACAGTGGCGAACATGGCGGCGGGGACAGTGGCGGGCGGGGCGATCGGGGACTCTGGTGGGGCTGGCGGTGGGGATTGGAGACAGCGGTGGGGCTGGCGGTGGCGGGCGGGGCGATCGGCGACAGCGGCGGGGCTGGCGTTGGCGATCGGAGACAGCGGCGGCGGGCGGGGCGATCGGCGACAGCGGCGGGGATGGCGGGGCGATCGGAGACAGCGGCGGGGCTGGCGAGTGGGGTGATCGAAGACAGCGGCGGGGCTGGCGGTGGCGGGCGGGGCGATCGGAGAGAGCGGCGGGGCTGGCGCTGGCGG
Source organism: Anomaloglossus baeobatrachus (assembly GCF_048569485.1). Classification (NCBI taxonomy): domain Eukaryota; kingdom Metazoa; phylum Chordata; class Amphibia; order Anura; family Aromobatidae; genus Anomaloglossus; species Anomaloglossus baeobatrachus. The sequence continues at coordinate 502,879,167 of NC_134357.1, forward strand.
GCGGGGTGATCGGAGACAGCGGCGGGGCTGGCGGTGGCGGGCGGGGCGATAGGAGACAGCGGCGGGGACTGGCAGGGCGATCGGGGACAGGGGCCGGGCGGCGGGGGCAGCAACTTACCGATGGGCACCCGCAGAGACCGCTCTCCTCGGCTTTCAGGGACGGACACAGGTCACCGGCACCAGATCCACGGTAATTGGAGATCGGTCACAAGACCGGTCTCTCCAATCAGAGCTGGGGGCGGGTGAAGCACCGATCACCCAGCTCCAGCCAATGGCCAGTGCTACAGCAGCACTGATCAGGGCTGGATTTCAATGTTCCAGCAATTTTCAATGGCTGGAACATTACAGTGACTGTAATTGGCTGAGCGGCGTTCGTCAGCCAATCACAGCCTCTGTAGGTTCGGGGAGGAGGCACCACCCCTCCTGAGGTCAGGCAGAGGTCCCCTCCTTCCCGAATCTACAGTTTAATTAAACAAATTTCACTCCCCGGGGCTCCGGGACCCCGATTTCGCCATGACGTACTGGGTACGTCATGGGTCGTTTAGCACCATGTCACCATGACGTACCCAATACGTCAAAGGTCGTTAAGGGGTTAAAGTGTCTGGCACAAGAGTACCGGATATAGTAGGGGAGAGACCCAGTGGTCTCAGATCTTTTTTCCTATCAGGAGATTGGTATTTATTGCTGTCCGCAATCAGTTATGTGTCCTGTCCTATCTAGTAAATTGGGCCTCACCTTTGCTGATCTTTATTTTCTGTGTATTGTGTTTTCTCACATCACCGTCATTTACATGTTGGGGGCTTGCTATTCCTTTGGGGACTGCTCCGAGGCAAGTAAGGAATCCTCATTTCTATCTTTGAGGTGTAGCTAGTTTCTCCCGCAGTGACGATTTGTCTAGGTGTGTTAGGAACATCCCATTGCTACTTCTAGTGTTGTCCGATAGATAGGGGATTGCGGTCAGCTTAGTTTCCATCTACTCTTGTGGTTTTGTTTTTTTCTTGATTAATGGGATTTTTCGTGATTGTCCACGGTTATCAGATCATAACAGCTAGAGTCCTCCACCTGTGACCGCACTCCCTCCCTCTGGCCGGTACTGTCAGTGTGAAAGGGCTGGCGGGGTGCGGGGCACAGCCCAACACTTTGAGCCAGATTGCTTTGGGTCACCAGAGGTCGGGAACCTGGGTATGACCTCCAGTGAAATGAGTGACGTCATTGCTGCCAGCCAGTTCCCTCTTGTCAGTGTTTACCGGAGAGATCGGACATGTTTTTGGTCTGTCTAGGCTTGGATGTAGCAGAGCCAGAACTGTCATGGGATGTTGTGTGGATTACGGCGGAACTTCAAGTGTCTTTTTGGAGTTAATAAAGGAGGTGCTGTATTTTATTTTAAATAAAGGATTTTTTCCTGTGTTTGTGTTTATTTCTTTTTTCTAATAGGATTAGTGATGGGGGTCTCATAGACACCTACCCATCACTAATTCTGGGCTTAATGACAGTTGTGCACTGTCATTAACCTCTATTACCCCGATTGCCATCGCACCAGCACTCGCAATCGAGAAGAATCAGGTAAAGCACTGGTCTCCCCAGACTGAGAATACCAGCCCTAACTGTTGGGCTTTATCATGGCTGGGTATGAAAATTGGGGGGACCACCCGCCATTTTTTAAAATTATTTTTTAAATAAGGGAGGGTGAGTCTTTGAGGAGCAGGGGCGCCAGTAAAAATTATGGTGTACTTGGCAGGTAGGTCGAACAAAAGCTAGGACTATACTAGGCAAGTTAGGTGTTACGGTTGCTGTGGCACTGGAGTCTATGTCCAGATTTCTTGCTACTGCACATGTGCAAGCGCTGGAGACTAAGTCCTATCTTGGAGCCATTGCAAATGTGCGGGTGACATCATCACTGACACGAGGTCACATGTCTCTGACACCTTCTATGCCGCTTGGCTGCTGGTCATGTGCTTGTGACACGTGGTCACATGTCTCTGACACCTTCTATGCCGATTGGTCGCTGGTCATGTGCTTGTGACGCTTTGCTCGGTGATAGGCCAGCGTGACGTCATTCCTGTCGTTCTGGCAGCGGATTGGCTCTGGTGTCCTCCATCTTGGATGAGGCACAGAGTCTATATAAGACCCTGACGCACGCCGCACGGCGCTCAGTCCTCTTGGTTCATGCATGAGAGTAGACTCTCTGTGCACATTCCTCTAGGCATCTCTCTGTCTATGCTAGGTGAGCGCTACCGGCAGGGTAGCGTTCTTATACCTTACAGCTTCGGCTGCAGTCCGTATCCTTACCTCTTAGGGGAGCGGACATAGGCAGGTGCCTGAGGCACATGGTCTGGCTGGGCCTTGTGATTCTACTCGTAGGTGGACGTTGCCGCTAGGGTAACGTTCCTTATACTGCGTCTGGCAGTTCGTATCCTCGCACACTAGGGGAGCGAACAGAGGTAGGAGCTTTGTGCGGCTTATGCTGCTGTCCGTCTCTTTTGCACCACTAGAAGAGCGGACCTAGGCAGGTGCCATATCTAGTGGTTCGTGTCCTCGCACACTAGTGGAGCGAACGCAGGTAGGAGCTTTGTGCGGCTTACGCTGCTGTCCGTCTCCTGGCACCACTAGAGGAACGGACCTAGGTAGGTGCCATTTCACACTCACTGCCTTTGTCTCTGTGATTATTAACAGAGACCATTCCACACACCCTCCAAGTAAGGGAGGAATTGCCTTATTTACTAATTATATTCCTCTGTGAGTTTAACAGAGGTATTGCACTCTGCCATAGTCTGCAGCAGAGTCTTTGCACGGTGGACCCTGACTGTCTGATACTCCTTTAGGTTTTATTATCAGACAGCCCTCCGTAACATTAGGCCCCTTCTTTTGTCCTAAACTGATTGCTTTGCATTTTTGGGAACAATATTCCATTTCATTTTTGCCACAACTATATCACTGGGATTGTGGTGTGATTTTAATTTTTATAAGAATAAAAATATTTTTTATGGGAACACTATGTTTTAATTGACTTTTTTTCCCCCTACAAATCTAATAGAGTAGATACCACATGTACCCATTATAACCTAAGGGGCTGCTCACAAGTCCATGTTTTTACACTGACCTGATAAATTTAAACAGGTGCCATTGCTACAGGTAACAAGTGGAAGACTGAGGAGCCTCTCAAAGACAAAGTTACAGGTCTGTGAAAGCCAGAAATTCTGCATGTTTTTAGGTGACTAAATACTTATTTTCCACCATAATTTGCAAAAACAATCTTGCCAAAGGTGATTTTCTGGATTTTTTTCTCATTTTGTCTCTCATAGTTGTGGTCTACCTATGATGTCAATTACAGGCCTCTCTCATCTTTTTAAGTGGGAGAACTTGCACAATTGGTGGCTGACTAAATACTTTTTTCCTCCCACTGTATGTAAATATTTTATTTGATCTTTTCATTGGACAACACTGAAGATATGACACTTCCTACAATGTAAGTAGTCAGTGTACTGCTTGCATAACAGTGTAAATTTGGTGGCCTCTAAATAACTCAACACACAGCCATTAATGTCTAAACCTCTGCCAACAAAAGTGAGTGAAATGGTGCCCAATTAGCCATTTTCCCTTCCTGGTGTCACGTGACTCATTAATGTTACAAGGTCTCAGGTGTGAATGGAGACAAGGGGTGTTACATTTGGTGTTATCGCTAACATAACCTCTCATACTGATCTCTGGAAGTTCAAACATGGCTCCTCATGGCAAAGAATTCTCTCAAGATTTGAAAAAAAGAAGTGTTGCTCTACATAACAATGCCATAGGCTATAGAAAGGTTGGGAACACCCTGAAACTGAGCTGCAGGATGGTGGCCAAGACCAAACAGCGGTTTAATAAGACAGGTTCCATTCAGAAAAGGCCTCACCATGGTCGACCAAAGAAGTTAAGTGCCCTTGCCAGGGTCATATCCAGGGTTGTCTTTTCAAAATAGAGATATGAATGCTGACACTATTGCTGCAGGTGTTTTAGGGGTGGGGAGTGGGGTTAGCCTATCCATATACCGCATTAAATTGGTATTTATGGCTGTCTTCCCAGAAGGAAACCTCTTCTAAGATGATGCACAAGAAAACCCACAAACAGTTTTCTGAAGAGAAGCAGACTAAAAACATGACTGAAAGGGAACCAGCCAGCAGAATTTTGCTATATAAAGTAAAACCAGTGCCACACTGGTGATAAAAAAGTGACTGCAATGATACCTTTAGTGGAACGATTGGATGCTTGATTGCTGCAAAAGTCTAATGAAAGTTCCAGAAATGCACACATTGTTAGATTGGAGTGTGCATCCGGGCAGATCTCTGTGCTTTGGGCCTTGCATTCTTATACACCCTTTTTATATTTACCAGTCCTTTATCCCCCCGTCACCACCTTTTCATATATGTCTGGCATGCACGCAGTAGCACTGACAAGTATTTAATCAACTCTTCACTAAGACGGTGTTGGAGTCAGCGCCTGCACATAGCACAATCTCCATGACCATCTTATTGAAGACGGTCTATGTTAAGAATTGCTAGAGAATGTACAGACTGGAGAGAATTCCCCAGAATGCAGTAAGCAATTTAGCCGCAAGAGGGCAGAAGAATAGTCAAACGAGCAGAGTCAGCAGCAGGAGGTCAATACAGGTTACAAAGGGAAAGAACAAAGAGTGGTCAGGCGACTGATCAGGAGTCAGAGCCAGCATATCAAACAAAAAGCAGGAGGGAGCGTCGAAGCCGAAGTCAAATACAAATCAGGTTCAGAAGCCGGGCAGACAGGTAACGAATTGGGGGCAGGGTACACGGGACGGGACAGATACCAACAAAGGGATAAAACAAATACACGGGCAGAAGCAGGAAATCAAGGCCGAGGGACGGACGAACAGAAACACGGGTCAGGACGAGGCAGGTCAGATCAGGTACTCACAGAAGCCAGAAACGAGAGCTGTTGAGCAGGAGCTATTACCAGAGCCGAACCGAAGATGCAGCGCCAAGATAGTGTTCTGCAACCTGGAAAGAAGCCACAATAGAGTTACCCCTCCCATACCCTGAATACAGCATGAAATCAGTACTGGCAGAGCCAGGCTTGAATCATGACAGTCTTCTCATGCTTCATACGTTTCCAATGCTGTTGCAGAGGGCAGCTCTATTCCAAACCCCCTCTCTGTTTCGGGTGCGGTGAACTGCTGCTGCTTGGCTCCTCTTCAACTGTGACCGTGGGCGCTCCTGTAGTCTTGTAGAGGGAAAAGGATGTGAGGACGCATGTGTATCAGACACTTAGGAAACAGGAGGAGACCACCTCCAATAAGATGGCACTGGAGATAGCGTTATGCGCAGGCGCTGACTCCGATGCCATCTTAGTAAAGAGGTGATGAAATACTTCCCAATGCTAAATGGAGAAGTGGCAACGGGGGGGGGGGGAAGGCTAGCGTGTTTTGCTTACAGTTAAGCATGGTGTGGGAGTATCAGGAGTGCTGCTGGCTGTGTGGTGCTACAGCTCATTGAGGGAACCATGAACCCAAACATACCTCCAAGATGAGGTAGAGTTGTTGAACTAGTCAAGCAGGCCTCCACCCCTAAGCCCTATTAAGCATCTGTAGTGTATGTGTGTGCGTGTATGTATATGTGTATATATATAATGTCATAATGATGCTGGGTAAGCTATACTATGGAGAATATATTGGGAAATAATATGCACTTTGAGACCCATATTGAAATGAGACGTGGACTGCGGGTGCATTGTTTATTATGTTATTTGTGTGGTTTTTCTTATTGACTAAAGGTTTTTTCCCTTTCTGTGATATTTCTATGGAGGGAATTATTTTATGTGTTGTATAATTTTGATGTTAAATAAAAATGAACCCGATTTAAAAAAAAAAAAAAAAAGCATCTGTAGTGCATCTGCAAATGGAAGGTGGAAGAGAACAACGTCTTTAACATCCACCAGCTCCATGATGTCATCATGGAGGAGTGGAAGAGGATTTCGATGGCAACTTGTGAAGTTCTAGTGAACTCCATGCCCAAGACAGTGAAGGCAGTGCTTGAAAATAATGGTGGCCACACAAAATAGTGACATTTTTGGCACAATTTGGCTATTTTGACGTAGGGGTGTTCTCATTTTTGTTGCCAGCGATTTAGACATTAATGGCTGAGTGTTGAGGTGTTATACAAGCTATGCACTGACTACTTTACATTGTAGAAGAGTGTCATATCTTAAGTATTGTCCGATGAACGATATATTAAAATATTTCCAAAAATGTGTGGGGTGTACTCACCTTTGTGATATACAGTTAGTTCCAGAAATATTTGGACAGTGACACAAGTTTTGTTATTTTAGCTGTTTACAAAAACATGTTCAGAAAAACAATTATATATATATATAATATGGGCTGAAAGTGCACACACCCAGCTGCAATATGAGAGTTTTCACATCCAAATCGGAGAAAGGGTTTAGGAATCATAGCTCTGTAATGCATAGCCTCCTCTTTTTCAAGGGACCAAAAGTAATTGGACAAGGGACTCTAAGGGCTGCAATTAACTCTGAAGGCGTCTCCCTCGTTAACCTGTAATCAATGAAGTAGTTAAAAGGTCTGGGGTTGATTACAGGTGTGTGATTTTACATTTGGAAGCTGTTGCTGTGACCAGACAACATGCGGTCTAAGGAACTCTCAATTGAGGTGAAGCAGAACATCCTGAGGCTGAAAAAAAAGAAAAAATCCATCACAGAGATAGCAGACATGCTTGGAGTAGCAAAATCAACAGTCGGGTACATTCTGAGAAAAAAGGAATTGACTGGTGAGCTTGGGAACTCAAAAAGGCCTGGGCGTCCACGGATGACAACAGTGGTGGATGATCGCCGCATACTTTCTTTGGTGAAGAAGAACCCGTTCACAACATCAACTGAAGTCCAGAACACTCTCAGTGAAGTAGGTGTATCTGTCTCTAAGTCAACTGTAAAGAGAAGACTCCATGAAAGTAAATACAAAGGGTTCACATCTAGATGCAAACCATTCATCAATTCCAAAAATAGACAGGCCAGAGTTAAATTTGCTGAAAAACACCTCATGAAGCCAGCTCAGTTCTCGAAAAGTATTCTATGGACAGATGAGACAAAGATCAACCTGTACCAGAATGATGGGAAGAAAAAAGTTTGGAGAAGAAAGGGAACGGCACATGATCCAAGGCACACCACATCCTCTGTAAAACATGGTGGAGGCAACGTGATGGCATGGGCATGCATGGCTTTCAATGGCACTGGGTCACTTGTGTTTATTGATGACATAACAGCAGACAAGAGTAGCCGGATGAATTCTGAAGTGTACCGGGATATACTTTCAGCCCAGATTCAGCCAAATGCCGCAAAGTTGATCGGACGGCGCTTCATAGTACAGATGGACAATGACCCCAAGCATACAGTTAAAGCTACCCAGGAGTTCATGAGTGCAAAAAAGTGGAACATTCTGCAATGGCCAAGTCAATCACCAGATCTTAACCCAATTGAGCATGCATTTCACTTGCTCAAATCCAGACTTAAGACGGAAAGACCCACAAACAAGCAAGACCTGAAGGCTGCGGCTGTAAAGGCCTGGCAAAGCATTAAGAAGGAGGAAACCCAGCGTTTGGTGATGTCCATGGGTTCCAGACTTAAGGCAGTGATTGCCTCCAAAGGATTCGCAACAAAATATTGAAAATAAAAATATTTTGTTTGGGTTTGGTTTATTTGTCCAATTACTTTTGACCTCCTAAAATGTGGAGTGTTTGTAAAGAAATGTGTACAATTCCTATCAGATATTTTTGTTCAAACCTTCAAATTAAATGTTACAATCTGCACTTGAATTCTGTTGTAGAGGTTTCATTTCAAATCCAATGTGGTGGCATGCAGAGCCCAACTCGCGAAAATCTTGTCACTGTCCAAATATTTCTGGACCTAACTGTACTGGACATATATGCATACTATTTGATTTTCAATAACAAATAATAATTAGTAATTGTACACATTTTCTAATAATCATCTGATGTTACAATATTTTTTACCTTTTTCTTGTAAATATGTGACTTTATGATAACTTTCATTTTTTTCTTACATGTTTTCAATAACATAACAAAAATAAAGGCAATCTCTACTTCTGTGTGTGTGTCCTTTGATGTCTAACAAGATTTGTTTTCTGTGTAAAACATTTGCCACATTCTGAACATGAAAATGGCTTTTCCCCTGTGTGAGTTCTCTGATGTATAACAAGTTTGGATTTGTCAATACAACGTTTCCCACATTCTGAACATCGACATGGCTTTTCCCCTGTATGAGTTCTTTGATGTCTCACTAAATCTGATTTCCCAATAAAATGTTTCCCACATTCTGAACATGAATATGGCTTTTCCTTTGTGTGAGTTCTCTGATGTACAACAAGATGTGATTTCACTGTAAAACGTTTTCCACATTCCATACATAAAAATGGTTTTTCTCCTGTGTGAATTCTCTGATGTACAACAAGTCTAGCTTTATCAATATAACATTTTCCACATTCTGAACATACAAATGGCTTTTCTCCTGTGTGAACTCTCTGATGGATAACAAGAGTACAGTTATCAATAAAACATTTTCCACATTGTGAACATGAATATGACTTTTCCCCTGTGTGAAGTCTCTGATGTTTAAGGAGATGTGATTTTGCATTAAAACATTTCCCACATTCTGAACATAGAAATGGCTTCTCCCCTGTGTGAATTCTCTGATGTCTATCAAGCTGTGGTTTCTGTATGAAACATTTCCCACATTCTGAACATGAATATTCCTTTTCTCCTGTATGAATTCTCTGATGTCTAACAAGATCAGAGTTCTGTTTAAAAGATTTCCCACATTCTGAACATGGATATGGCTTCTCCCCTGTGTGAGTTCTTTCATGTATAACAAGATTTGATTTCTGTTTAAAACATTTCCCACATTCCGAGCATGAAAATGGTTTCTCTTCTTTAAGAGCTTGCTCATATTCAACAGTCCTATGATTTTTCGATTGTATAACTGTCATTGGTGAAGCAGAAGAAAGGACCTGTTGAAAATGATCACATGGAAGTTCTTTTCTAAGAAGGTCTTGAGGTATATTTGAGATAATGCCATGTTCTCCGTATGTATCTGGTGTAATACCATGATCATCTGCTGCAAAATTTGAAAATATCAGATATTCCTCCGAGCTCCTGGTACAGTCATCTGCCAAATATAATAGTGATTTTATCATTTTTCAATAACACTGCTTTCAAGGCGTGTCAATATAATATATTTTATACATTTTCATACAAATTGTAATACAATAGACATCGTATGGGTACCACCAGATATAGGGGGAGGACAGAGAATGATAAATGTATAATAAGTACAATATTACTGGCTTAAATAGATCCATATAAATAATTATTAAATAAATAAAATTCTAATCATCAATGTGCAAAGTGCATCATTTTATTAATGAACTAATATGCGGCTCATTCAAATTGCACAGTGCATTACAGTTTTATTAATACGCATAGTATAACCCACATGCAATATCACTGGCCATCCAGCAGGGGGAGCTCAGAGTGGAAAATGCGCTTTCACATACAAAGGTTTCTTTTATTAATATAATTAAGGTGCAAAAGTGCATAGAAATCAAATTCAAATGTGAAGGCACTATCACATAAACGCTGCAGTTATATAAGGAATTCTTAAATGACGCTAGAAAGAAGCCTATGCAGCTACAAAGGGCTCAGGATAGCAAGTGTCAATGCGCAGTGGTTACACGATACATATTCACTACGATCAGACACCCACACGGGGGAGTTGAATGCGCATAAGGAGATTCTCCAAACTACTAAGAGTATAAGGGAGCACAGCACATTGTCATTATGATTGAAAATTCACCCATCAGTATAAATTAATTTTATAGTACTTAAAAAGGTACAGGATTCAGCCTCTGTCCACCCCCACCACTCCAACATACGTTCGTTGAACTTCCTCAGGAAGCACTCTCTGCACTGCATGTGGGTTATACCATGCGTATTAATGAAACTGAGCCGCACATTAGTTAATTAATAAAATTATGCACTTTGCACATTGATGATTAGAATTTTATTTATTTAATAATTATTTATATGGCTCTATTTAAGCAAGTAATATTGTACTTATTATAAATTTATCATTCTCTGTCCTCCACCTACATCTGGTGGTACGCATACAATGTTTATATACTGTTTGTTTTTAAATTAATTGTTAATAAAAAGATCATTTAGGCCTTATACTATTGTTTTCTATATTATATTTAGTTTATGGCCCTGTCTATATATCTCAAAAGGTGTGCTGTGGTTACTAAATTGTAATACAAAATCAATTTTCAGTTAAGTAAAAAAAGTAGAGAACAAATAAGGGACTACTAGATTATGATGTTAGGCCACCAGTTACGCAATTTCAATTTTTCACCTCTCTTTTGGAACAGTCTTCTCTATAGGTTCATGTTTCACATTTCCTGTCACCAATCGTTAAAATTGATATGACCAGTGCAGACTCATAAAAGTTGCCTCTAACTCAGCATTATTAGGTGGTTCTTGTCTTATACCTTCCCTGACAAATACATGAAGTCTAGCACAGAGCAGGGGGAGGATTTAGAAGAAGCCATGAATTTGGAACACGTGATTTTGTACTAATTTTTATGGAACTAAGCAGTGGATTCAAGAAAGGAGAACAACTCCTTTATATTCTTTTATACATGGTGGCAGTCAATAGAAATATTGGCTTTTATCATGAATATACAGTGCCTACAAGTAGTATTCAACCCCCTGCAGATTTAGCAGGTTTACACATTCGGAATTAACTTGGCATTGTGACATTTGGACTGTAGATCAGCCTGGAAGTGTGAAATGCACTGCAGCAAAAAAGAATGTTATTTCTTTTTTATTTATTTTTTTTAAATTGTGAAAAGTTTATTCAGAGGGTCATTTATTATTCAACCCCTCAAACCACAAGAATTCTGTTTGGTTCCCCTAAAGTATTAAGAAGTATTTCAGGCACAAAGAACAATGAGCTTCACATGTTTGGATTAATTATCTCTTTTTCCAGCCTTTTCTGACTAATTAAGATCCTCCCCAAACTTGTGAACAGCACTCATACTTGGTCAACATGGGAAAGACAAAGGAGCATTCCACGGCCATCAGAGACAAGATCGTGGAGGGTCACAAGGCTGGCAAGGGGTACAAAACCCTTTCCAAGGAGTTGGGCCTACCTCTCTCCACTGTTGGGAGAATCATACAGAAGTGGAAGGCTTATGGAACTACTGTTAGCCTTCCACGGCCTGGACAGCCTTTGAAAGTTTCCTCCCGTGCCGAGGCCAGGCTTGTCCGAAGAGTCAAGGCTAACCCAAGGACAACAAGGAAGGAGCTCCGGGAAGATCTCATGGCAGTGGGGACATTGGTTTCAGTCAATACCATAAGTAACGTACTCCACCGCAATGGTCTCCGTTCCAGACGAGCCCGTAAGGTACCTTTACTTTCAAAGCGTCATGTCAAGGCTCGTCTACAGTTTTCTCATGATCACTTGGAGGACTCTGAGACAGACTGGTTCAAGGTTCTCTGGTCTGATGAGACCAAGATCGAGATCTTTGGTGCCAACCACACACGTGACGTTTGGAGACTGGATGGCACTGCATACGACCCCAAGAATACCATCCCTACAGTCAAGCATGGTGGTGGCAGCATCGTGCTGTGGGGCTGTTTCTCAGCCAAGGGGCCTGGCCATCTGGTCCGCATCCATGGGAAGATGGATAGCACGGCCTACCTGGAGATTTTGGCCAAGAACCTCCGCTCCTCCATCAAGGATCTTAAGATGGGTCGTCATTTCATCTTCCAACAAGACAACGACCCAAAGCACACAGCCAAGAAAACCAAGGCCTGGTTCAAGAGGGAAAAAATCAAGGTGTTGCAGTGGCCTAGTCAGTCTCCTGACCTTAACCCAATTGAAAACTTGTGGAAGGAGCTCAAGATTAAAGTCCACATGAGACACCCAAAGAACCTAGATAACTTGGAGAAGATCTGCATGGAGGAGTGGGCCAAGATAACTCCAGAGACCTGTGCCGGCCTGATCAGGTCTTATAAAAGACGATTATTAGCTGTAATTGCAAACGAGGGTTATTCCACAAAATATTAAACCTAGGGGTTGAATAATAATTGACCCACACTTTTATGTTGAAAATTTATTAAAATTTAACTGAGCAACATAACTTGTTGGTTGGTAAGATTTATGCATCTGATAATAAATCCTGCTCTTGTTTGAAGTTTGCAGGCTCTAACTTATTTGCATCTTATCAAACCTGCTAAATCTGCAGGGGGTTGAATACTACTTGTAGGCACTGTACTGTATGAATATTGGAGCACTGGGGATCAGTAAAGTAATTTCAGCACTGTCCTTAGTAAATCATGGTTGTCAGTTCTTGTTTTTTTCACTGCCTGCCTAGCCTAAAGGCTATGGAACTCAGTAACCACATGTATGACTAAAGGCTGCTTTACACACAATGATATCGCTAGCGATCTCGTTAGCGGTGTGACACGCCCGATCGTAGATACGATTTGCCGAGATCACACATAGGTTGTTTTATGACCGGCACTACAAAAACGACCTATGTGTGATCTCGGCAAATCGTATCTACGATCTGGCGTGTCACATCGCTAACGAGATCGCTAGCGATATCGTTGTGTGTAAAGCAGCCTTAAGTGTCTATAGTTAATAAAGTTGGACTTATCTCTTTTTGGCATTGAACTTTACTTTTGATCCCTCATAGCTGTTTTTTCACCTTTTATGTTCATACATTTTCCCTCGGGGGAGCATTTTCCCAGCACTGGTCACAGGATATGCTTTGATTTATCAAGAACCGGCACAACACAAGCTCAGCTTCTCCCTTCTCTGCTTTCTAAGGCTAGGTTCACACTTCCGTTAAATTGTATCAGTCACAATCCGCTGCTCTGGTAAACAACTGAATCCGTTTGGCGGATTCCGTTGTTCCCATAGACTTGTATGAGCGGCGGATTGTGACTGATGATGCTGCGTTGCACCCTCCGCCCGACTGATCAGTCGTGGAATGACTGACCGCGGGGCGGAAAGAACGCAGCCTGTAACGTTTTTTGAGCAGCGCCATCCGTAGGATTTTGTTGCGCATGCTCTCTCTGGCTCCCTGCACACGTAACCAGGATACACATTGGGTTACCAAGCAATGCGTTTTGGTTAATTACCCGATATTTACCCTGGATACGGGTGCAGGGAGGCCGACACTTCCCCGCTCGGCTCCGCCCACTCCCGCACTCTGCATGTGTACACACACACACACACACACTCACTCACCTGTCCCCAGCCCTGCAGTCCCCACGGCACTGACGTCCTCAACGCTACGGCCCCGCTCGGCTCCGCCCCCTCGCGCTCCGCCCCCCTCGCTTAACCCCCTCGCGCTCCGCCCCCTGCACACAACGGAGTCCGACAATGAATTCTGTTCTTTGTCATCCGTTGTACAACGCATCGGTCACATGCATCAAGCAACGCATGTTACTGATGCAAAACAACGGAAATGTGAACCTAGCCTAAGGCGTCCTTCTCATGTTCACGTTTGCAGTACGTGTGGTATGTATTTTTCACAGTTACCCCCATATATTCATTATGACCTATGGGGCTGCTCCCATGTCCATGTTTTTACACTGACCTTGTGTCTATACAAGCCACAGAGACATGTTTGTTTTTTTATGGTAGTACCGATGACAAGGGCCAATACAAGTCTATGGGTCCATTACAAACACGTACATGACGCTGATGGCATCCGTGTGCTGGGCATGTTTAACATTTCAAAATATAAGCTTTGTACTTTATCTTTTTAGTGATACGTGAAAAACACTGATGACACACTGATAGTAAAAATGGACAGAGAGATAACACACTGACTGACACCTGTACCACTTTTTCACATACGTGTTTTATATGGATGTGTGAAGGAGGCTTAAGGCCGTTTATCATAACCACACCACACACTGTCAGACACATACAACAATTGTCCATCATTCATTCCCTCACCACCTGTCATCAGCTGTTCATATTGTCACATCGTGGAGTGAAGCATTTTGATGCAGTTTTGATGCTTTTTTTTGCCAGAAAATGCAGAGTTGGTGCAGAAACGTCTGTACCCAAATACTCAATGTGCACGCATTGCCTAATCCGGTAATCTGGCATTGAGTTCAATGACTTCACCAAGTTCACCTCAGGTCACTTCACCTGAGGTCACACCTGGGGTACCGTGGGAACCCCAGCTGTGACTGCAGGTGAAGTCATTGACCTCAATGCCGGATTACACAATGTGTGTACATTGAGTATCTGAGTGCAGACATTTCTACACCAACTCTGCATCTTCTGGCAAAAAAACCCCACTGAAACCACATCAAAACGCATGCAGTTTTGATGCTTTTTTTTGCCATGAGATGCAGAGTTGGTACAGAAAGTACCAGAGAGTCTGCACTCAAATACTCAATGTGCACACATTGCCTAATTTGGTAATACGGCATTGAATTCAATAACTTCACCTGATGTCACAGCTGGGTTCTCTTCGTACCCCAGGTGTGACCTCAGGTGAACTGACCTGAGGTGAACTCAGTGACTTCACCTCATTGGTGAAGTCCTTGAACTCAAATGCCAGATTACTGGATTAGGCAATGTGTGCACATTGAGTATTTGGGTGCAGACATTTCTGCATCTTCTGTCAAAAACACATCAAAACTGCATCTAAATGCTTCTGCTTTTGATGTGGTTTTTTTTTGCCAGGAGATACAGAGTTGGTGCAGAAATGTTGGCAACCTCAGGTCACTCAATGTGCGCAAATTGCCTTATCAAGTAATCCGGCATTGAGTTCAAAGAGTTCGCCTGAACTTAGGCAACTGAGTTCAGTGGGTACACCTCAGGTCAGTTCACCTGAGGTCACAGCAGTGATACCGTGGGAATCTCCAACTGTGACGTCAGGTTAACTGACCTAAGGTGAACTCACTGAACTCAATGCCAGATTAGGCAATGTGCGCACATTGAGTATTTGTTTGCAGACATTTCTGCACTAAATATACATCTCCTGGCAAAAACTGCACTGAAACCGCATGTGTTTTTGGTGAGGTTTCAGTGTGTTTTTTGGCAGGAGAAATGTCTGAAACCAAATATTCAGTGTGTCAACAACGCCTAATCCGGCAATCTGCCAGTGGGATCAACTAACTTCACTGAGAGCAGTGAGAGAGCCCCGGTGTGTGAACTCTGGTGACCTGACTGCTAGATTGCCAGACTGTCGGATTGTGGGACCCGGCGGCACAGCAGTCTGACAGGTACTGGAGCTCACAGCTACTGGGTCTCCATGCAGCTGTGAGGCCAGGAAACCTTAGGAGGCTTTAAAAGGGAATTTGTCACCAGGTTTTTGCTACCACATCTGAGAGCAACATAATGTAGAGACAGAGACCCCTATTCCAGCGATGTGTCACTTGTGTGGCTGTTTGCTGTCATTTTGATAAAATCAGTTTGCTTTACTGCAGATCTAGAAGTTATTTGAATGTGGAGCTTTACATCCCAGCCCACAACACTGATTTGCAGCTTTTGTCCATTTAACATGCCAATCGGTATTGGGGGTGGGGCTATGTAGAGCTCATGAATATGCTTGACTACCTGGCAGCACGCCAAGTAGTCCTCTAATGGTAATCTATTGCTGATTAAACAGTGATTTTATCAAAACTTCACTAAGCAGTCCAGTAAGTGACACATTGCTGGAATCAGGGTGTCTGTCTCTACATTATGCTGCTCTCAGATTAGGTGGTAAAAACGTGGTGACAGATTCCCTTTAAGAGAGCCTTTAACGTTCCTTGAGTTTCCAGCTGCTGGGACATCTGGAGACTGAACTGTTACCACAGTTCACAGCCTCCAGGTGTCACAACAGCTGGGAACTCCAAGAAACGTAAAAAGGCCCTCTTAAAGGCTCCGTTAAGCTTTCCTGGCCTCACAGCTGCCGGACTGTTGGATTGCGAGACACATTGCCACAGCAATCCGACAATCCGGCAGTCAGGTCACTGGAGGTCACACTGGGGCTCCCCGCTGCTCTCAGTGAAAGTGAAACCTGCTGCCGGATTGCAGTACACAGCCGCACAGGAATACAGCAGCAGGTTTCACTTTCCCTGAGAGTAGAAGGGAGCCCAAAGTGTGAATTCTGATGACCTGACTGCCAGATTGTGGGACACGGCGCCACAGCAATTTGGCAATCCAGTAGTTGATTGCAGGTCACCGGATGTCATACTGGGGCTCTCCGCTGATCTCAGTGAAAGTGTAAACCATTACAGGATTGCCGTTTGGCCATCCAACAGCCCAACAATTCAGCAGCACATTCCACTTTCACTAAGAGCAGTGGCTTGTACTTTCATTGACTGCAGCGGGAAGCCCCCAGTGTGAACTCCAGGAACCTGACTGACGTCAATACTTCTCACCGCCAGGTCCCCCTGCTGCCGTCAGTGTCTTACAAAATCTGCAGGTTATCGGGGACCACCGCTTTTTATAAAAAAAAATTATTTAAATAATTTTAAAAAAGCTGCATGGGATGCCTGTTATTTTGATACACAGCCAAGATATCGCACACAGCTGGAGGCTGCAGCCATCTGCTTTATCTGCGCTGGGTATCAATATACGGTAGACCCTATGTAATTTTTTCCAATAATTTATTTATTTTTACACTCTACTAATCACAGAAGGCGGCAGAGAGGGTGGGCGTGGGCAGCAGTAAATATGTATGATATCTAATGAGCAGACCTATAAGTAGTATGACAGACGCGGGGAATCTCAGTAAGTGTTATTTTCATGCTTTTAATCCCCGTAATTCTCTGACATTATTCGCAGAAGCTAACTGTGAGTCATAAATGCATCCAGGCATCTTACTCATGCTGTTCCCATTTAGTTTCAACACTTTTCCATCCATTTCAACAATTTTACAGCCCTCCCAGACCAACTTCCAAGGTCCTCCTAATAATTATTTGAATTTCCCATTGACTTGCATTGAGCTTGTTATTCATGATGAATACACAAATAATTGAAACTATTAAGCTCAAATAATCCGAACAGTGAAATATTCGGGTTTGGATTATTCGAGCCTAATAATTTCAATCTCTAGTCCTGAGTTTGAATTCCCGGCACTGACGAGCTTCGAAAGTCTATTTAGCAAGTATATGTTAGAGAGAACTCTGAATGCAGAAGTATCTCTTCTGAAGCGGAGAAAAAAAACGTGAAAAAGTGATTTTTTTTTTCTTTGTTTAAGCTTTAAATCTTTAGGTTAAAAAGCCAAAAAAACTCAGTGTAACATACTGTACCCTAAAAAAAAACGCCCAAAACCAACACATAATTGTAGCAGCCAATGATTCTATCACTACTCACCTGTGTCTGTAAGAATCTCCTCTTTACACCACTCATCACCACTCACATATGTCTCTGTAGTAATAATATGGGTCAGAACTTCACCCTGAAACAAATATTGTAAAAATCATAGAGATGGAGAAGTCGTGTGAAATTATTTTATAAAATAGAAAGGATAGCTAATAAATGAACATAGTGTCTAAAAATGGGACCTTCGTATTTGGCATTCACCTCCCCTAGGCATATAAAATGGTCAGGCCCCCAAATGGTTAGTCAGACTAAGGCCCCTTTCACATTGCGTTTCAGTGGCTCCGTCGGGGCATCCGTCCGAAATCCCGCCCCTCCCCCCACAAAACGTGTTTCAAATAAATGCGCCGACAGGGCCATTGAGTATAATGGAGCAGACGGAGCAAGCGTATGCTCTGTCTTGCACCATTTTCGGGTGTATATGCTTTTTGGAGGCGGACACCCGAATGTAGTCTGCTACGTCTGGTCATACACCTGCAGGAAGTGTATAGACCCAAAAATGGTACGCTTGCTCTGTCTGCTCCATTATAGTCAATGGCCCCATCGGCGCATACATCCGAAACACGTTTTGTGGGGGGAGGGCCGGGATTTCGGATGGATGCCCCGACGGAGCCACTGAAACGCAATGTGAAAGTAGCCGAAGGGTTTGTGCATATGTTGTCTATTTTAGATGGATTCTGTCAAGAACCCACCTGAAAAACAATGAACATATGCACTGCAATGTCACAGAGACTTGTTATGTCTGGCTTTTGCAACTTCTATTAAGCGTGTTGGACTTTGAAAGCCATGATACAGCTAAAAGAAGTGACCGGTCCATTCAGGCGCATTCTGTTTGGAAGCCTCCACTTTGTTATATATGGAATAAAGAAAAAAAAAGAAAAAAATACACCTGTATAAAAAGTCAGAAAAGATGTCAGAAAAGACCCTTATAGGGGTTATCTGGGACTTTGGGGGTTTTCTTATTGGGCTAAGAATTTACAAGCAGGTAAATACGATCTACACGTCTGTTCTACCCTGCGATGACCTCTCGCAGCTCAGGCAGTGATTCTCATGTGTGTGACCTCAAGTCAACATTGAAGTGTCTTCACTTCTGGCCTGCTCTATTGACAGGGTGTCACTGCTAACCTCATTCTAGATTACAGTGACTGATAGACCACAGGAGCCGGCTGCCAATCAGCATTGACATCAGCAGTGATTATCCATCAACAGAGCAGAGTGGAAGAGAAGAAGCTGTGAATTGGAACAGAGCAGTATAGACAGGTAGATAACAACTACCCACTGTAAGTTTATAGCCCAATAGGAAAAACTCCAAAGTCCCGGTAAACCCTTAAAGGGAAAACGCCAACCGTGTTTCCTGAAGAGTCCTGTGCTTCAAAAACTGCAGCTACACCGGGGTCTAAAAGATTCCATGTGCAGTTATCTTAAGTGCATGTGCTCATGAAATCTTTTTAAGGCGAGATATGGAGCAGTAAAGACACACTAAAAGGAATGAGCAAATGCACTGCAATGTCAGAATATCTTGCGGTTCATACTTTCAGTCTTTTGAGCTTCAGTAACTGCTTCAGGCTTCCGAAGATGTGAAACGCTTAAAAATGCAGTCCATTCTTCAGATGACTAATGTTTAAAAAAAAAAAAAGGATGCTTCAGACCAAAAGATGCAAACATTTCCTGAAGCATCTTCTGCTTGAAAAACTATGCTGAGTTTGCAGAGAGTTAAAATACATTGTGTGCACACACTCTTTAGGAAGTAGTTAAGGCCCCCATACATATTAAGCTGGGTTTACACACTGCAACATCTCAAACGATATCGCTGTAACGTCACCGGTTTTGTGACGCAATAGCGATGTCGTTTGCGATGTTGCAGTGTGTGAAACCTATCAGCAACCTGGCCCCTGCTGTGAAGTTGCTGATCGCTACAAATCGTTCAGGACGATTCCTAGGTCCTTTGTTTCCCGCTGTGCAGCATGCATCGCTACAAAGTTTCAGTGTGTGAAAGACTTTGCAGCGACTTTGTTAGCAACTTCCCTTTCAAAAAGCTGCTTATCAACGTCCCCAACAACCAGCTAGGTCGCTCTGCAGGTCCGGATCGCTGTTGCGTTGTTGGCCAGGTTTGCCTGTTTGACAGCTCACCAGCGACTCACCAGAGACTTAGGGAGGTCGCTGTTACGTCACAAAACCGGTGACGTTACAGCGATGTCCTTTGCGATGTTGCAGTGTGTAAACCCAGCTTAAGACTAAGGTCAGCCTCAGCTGCTGATACCAATGGGTTTTGCTGATAGTTTAATGTACATAGGTGCCTCTGAGTGATAATAACAATGGAGATAATGTCTTATTTTGGACTCCAGATTCTTTTGTTCTCTAAGAGATAAGCTGCTGCCAGACATGTCAAGCAGCAGTTCTCTTGTCATTTGGCAGCAGCGAGGCATTAACCCAGTTTCTCCTCTCCAGCATTGAAGCAGCAGTCCTCGGCAGATTGATGGAGATTCGGAGAGAGTCGGGAGGCTTAAATATGGCCTCATTCAGACACTTGTATTTTCAGTCTCTGTGTTGCCAATGTGTGCAATGACCAGTACACTGACCCTAAAATGATCTGGCATCAATAAATTAAAGATTGCTATATTAAAATTAATACATGCTGAGAACCTTCAGTAGGACATGCATTCAACACCAGGACCACCATCAGTACATGAATAAAGCACCAGAACCATTCATTAGCGCATGAATAAAGTGTAAGAACCCAGATCAGTACATGCACCAGAACCATCATCAGTATATGAATAAAACTCAAACCATCATAAGTATGTGAATACAGCACCAGAACCATCATCAGTACATGAATATAGCACTAGAACCACAGTCATGAATACAGCACCAGAACTATCATCAGTACATGAATACAGAACGAGAAGTACATGGAAAGCTCACCAGAGCAAGCAGTATATGAATGCATCTCCAGATGCATTGTCACTATATAAATACAGCACCAAAATCATCACCATTACAGGAATACAGAACCAAAACCACCATCATTACATAAATACAGCACCAAGATAAGTACAGAAATCAATCTCAATATTAGGTCAGCCTCAGGGATAAACAATTGTATTGCATGAACTTGAAAATACCAGTATGTCCTTAAATGATAAGGAGATAAAAGGAGATTAACGGAGGACCATAAAAGTAACCATAGCACTGCTTAGGTGTAGGTACTAGCACTATTAAACATTTAAAAAGTTTCCAGGAGCCTGGAGAGATCAGACATGTTTTTGGTCTCTCCAAGCTCAGATGTAGCAGAGCCAAGACTGTCGTGGGATGTCGTCTGGATTACGGCGGAACTTCGAGGGTCTTTTGGGGGTTAATAAAAAGGGGAAAGAGGGTGCTTTATTTTATTTGAAATAAAGGATTTTTCTCTGTGTTTGTTTCTTTTTACTTATAGGACTAGTGATGGGGGATCTTATAGACCCCTACCCATCACTAACTTTGGGCTTGATGACACTTGTGCGCTGCCATTTAACCCCTTATTACCCCGACTGCCACCGCACCAGGGCAATCGGGAAAAGCTGGGTAAATGGCCAGCATTCTCACATCTAATGGATGTGATATAGAAGGGTTAATCGTTTTTGTATCTCTAGAATTTAAATACTTTATTATTACATTAGTATATTTTGTTTAAGTTCATAGCCGCTGTGTAGTCTCTCTAAAAATTCAAGGTCGGGGGGCGTGTCCTGGCTATGAAGGAGTGAGGACGTGACTTGTCTTAGCTCCTGCCACTGGACTTTATAACTGATGATCCACGCAACTGAGGACTCTGTAACACAGGCTATGCAGCGGAGGAGACGAGGGAGATCCCAGGGGTGCAGCAGCAGAGCTTCACAATCGGAGGAGAGAGGGATCAAACACTTTTTATCCAGGCCGGGGCAGAGAGAAGCTTCACAGGTGGCACCCAAGATGGCTGCTAAGGCTACACAGGAGGTGAGCTCAGCGTGCAGCAGTGAGATGGCAGCTATGGAGATGCAGGGAAAGGCTCAGCAGCTGACGCGACTGAGAGGAGAGACCACCCGGAGTGAAGAGGAGATACAGAAGATAAGGCCAGACAGCCCAAGATTGCAGGTACAGGGGAAACCCAGAGTGAGAAGCACGGGGGAAGTGCCTGCTGATACAAACAGTAGCCCTGAAGCCTGGAGGCCTCTGGAGGGGGAAGTAACGTCCTCTCTTATAACACACATGCAGGAGTGTGAGGAATTTCAGGAGGGGGGACACTGCACTGCAAATGAGTTACAGGTCCCTGACAGAAGTGAGACTGTACCCAGGGAGAAGCACAACATAAATCTAAAGTTACCAGATGCAGACAAGCATGCAGGGTCAGGGCCAGCCATAACAACAACACAAGAGTCAGGAGTTCTGACAGAGCTTAATGAGATGCGGGCACGTTTCTCAGCTATACCCACCAGGGAAGATATGGAGGCATATATAACCAGGCTGGAGCAGGCGTACCGCACAGAGCTGTCAGCCCTGAAGGGGGAGGTGGAGAGAGTGGACACCCAGAGTCAAGTGCAGGCAGCTAAAATTCAGAATATGGAGGACACTTCACAGGCCCACGGGGCACTATTAGAACAACACTCCCGCCAAATACAATACGTGGTTGAAGCAATGGATGATGCTGAAAATAGGGGCCGAAGAAACAATCTCAGAGTGCGTGGCCTGCCTGAGTCTGTCGAGTCCAAGGACTTACATGGTACCCTTCAAGTGATCTTCAATAATATTCTGGGTGAACCATCAAGCCAACCCCTGGAATTGGATAGAGCGCATAGAGCGTTGGGCCCCAAACCAGCCCAGAACGACCGACCTCGGGATGTGATCTGTAGGGTCCACCGCTATGTTATTAAGGAGGCCATTCTGTTTAAGCTCCGCAGTGGAGTATCACCATCGTATGAGGGGAGCCAAATCCAGATTCTACAAGATCTATCCCGTTTTACCTTACAAAGGAGAAGAGCTCTTAAACCTCTGCTGGACATTCTCCGCTCATACGAGTTTCCATATAGCTGGGGGTTCCCCTTCCGCCTGCAGGTTCGGCACGCGGGACGAATGCATGTTCTTCGGTCTCCGGCGGATTTACCCTCGTTCACCGCGGCCTTGGACATTCCATTAGTGCCTATAGAGGACTGGCCGGACTTTCCAATGGGGGGGGAGTCACTGTCCCAGCCGGTGATCGGATGCGTGGCTCTCATAGAGAAAGAGGAGGGAGGCCGGTCTGATGTATAAGAGAATGGTGGATTAAATTGTTCTAGTATGTTTTTGGTTATAGGATCACAGTACGATGGAGTCTATCCTCTGGTCCTGATGGGAATTTCGCGTTGTGGGGTTATTGTATCGCCCTGGACAGGGGGGTGGGGGGTTCCCTCCTTCCATCCTGGGTGTAATGGGGGGCGCCCCTCAACATTATAAGGTACAATACCCTCTCAAAGCCCCTTCTCCCTTCTTTATACAGAGCTTTAGTTGCAAATCAAAATATATATAGTCAAAAGCTGTTTTTTAGTCCAGGGCAGGGGGCTCCTTTGTGGAAAGTTCCCTCCCTGATTGGGATAACACGCCACAGGGTAGTGGCGTAGGATTAACATCCCTGGTATATAGAGATTCTTATTTTTCTGCATTTACCTCTAGTCTATTTGACCAAGTATAAGGGTCACGTTACGACCCTACAGGCAAGAGGTGCTTTGACCTTTTTGCCTACGGTACTCTCTCTTTGTTTGTAGTTTCCTTCATATACTTAATCCTTCTACCCCCCTCCTCCTTTTTTTTTTTTTTCTCTCCCCCTCTCCTAACTTTCTCTATTCTCTCCACCCACACCTCTCTTCCCATCCCCATCTTCCCGGTTCCTCACCGTTCCTCCTCCTCAGAATGACGCAGATTACCTTTGGCTCATTGAATGTGAGAGGCCTCAATGTCCCGCAAAAACGGTCTCAGGTATTCTTTGACATGCATAAGAAACGAGTCCATATATTATTGATTCAGGAAACACATTTCAAAACTGGTCACCTCCCTAACTTTAAAGACAGATATTACACCAAATGGGTCCATAGCACCAACCCAGAGTCAAAATCAAAAGGGGTGTCTATAGGCATCCATAAAGCCCTGGTGCACACGGTTCTGGACACGAGAGTGGACACTGAGGGAAGATTCATTTTTCTGAAAATTAATGTTAATTCATCTATCTTTACCATTGTCAATTGGTATTTACCAAACAGAGATCCGGCGACGTCCTGCTCCTCTCTCCTGTCATCATTGGATGAATTTGCAGAAGGGACCGTGATCGTGGGTGGCGATTTAAACTTCACTTTGGACCCTAAGGTAGATACAACTTCGGGACACAATTTTCTCTCTCTCAGAAAGCTAACAAAAGTTAAACGCTCAATACAAGAGCTTCGATTGGTAGATGTGTGGAGAACGTTACACCCAGTGGAGCGTGACTACACATACTTCTCCCCGGCTCACTCCTCGTACAGCCGCATAGACCTGTTTCTTGTGAGCCAAAAGGCTCTGACTTGGCAGATACAGGCCTCTATAGGCAGTATATCCTGGTCTGACCACGCTCCTATATTCCTGAGCCTTACTATCCCAGATGGGGCAGGGAGGCCGTGGTCTTGGCGGCTGAACGATAGTCTGCTTGGGGATCAGGGGTGCATGAAGGATCTACAGAACACGATTGATGAATTTTTAGAAATACACTCAGAAGACCCCACAGCCCTTCCCGTGCAGTGGGAGGCACTTAAATGTGTGTTGAGAGGGGTTTTGATCAAACATGGGGCTAGGCTTAAGAGAGAGAGAGCCCAAACCATTTTGTCCCTACTTCAGAATATTTCAGATCTGGAAAGGGCCCATAAGAAGACATTATCACCTTTGACACTGGCGGAGCTAGTCAAAAATAGAGAGGAGCTTAAATCGATTCTCGACCGACAGTATGAGCGACATAGGACTAGAATAAAAAGATTCCTCTATGAGTATGCAGATAAATGTGGTAGACCACTAGCTAGGATTCTACACCCTAGGGGAGACCCCAGCCACATTCCCATGATTAAACAAGCAGACGGCTCTTCGACTCAGAACCCAACTCTCATCGCGGAACAGTTCCAAAAGTATTATAGAGACCTATATAACATAAAGGGCAAATTTGGAGACATGCCACATGACGCATTAGAAAATAAAATAAACGACTACGTATCCAGAACGGCCCTACCGGTTATACCCAGTGCTGAGGTTGAAAATTTAGAGAAGGACTTTACAGAAGCAGAAGTGGCATCTATCATTAAAGAATCTCCCTCAGGCAAAAGTCCGGGTCCAGATGGGTTCACCCCTAAATTTTATAAAATATTCCAAACTCAGCTATCCCCGTTCTTGACTAAAGTATTTAATTCCATCTCAGAAAATTCCCAATGGGTGGCGCAATCTCTCGAAGCCCATATATGTGTTATCCCCAAACCGGGGAAGGATCACATGTTAGTTACAAATTACAGACCCATTTCACTGATCAATCTAGACCTAAAACTTTTTTCCAAAGCCTTAGCCAACAGACTTGCTCCTTCCTTGCCCGGGATAATACACACAGATCAAGTGGGGTTCGTACAAGGTCGGGAGGCGCGTGACAATACCAACAAACTGTTCCTCCTGATGACCCGGTCGAGGGCTCATTCTCTTCCCATGTGTTTACTCTCAGTGGATGCGGAGAAGGCCTTTGACCGGGTCAGTTGGAATTTCATGATGGCCGCTCTAAAGCAGGTGGGTTTGGGCAAAAAATTTTTAGATAGGATTGCGTCCCTTTATTCGAGACCCTCAGCAAAAGTTAGGACGAATGGGTTTCTGTCGTCATCGTTTCAGGTCCACAATGGAACAAGGCAAGGATGTCCATTGTCACCTCTGCTCTACGTCATTGTCATGGAGCATCTAGCGGTCGCCATAAGAAATAATGCTAGTATCCATGGGATAGAGGCCGGGGGAGGGAATCGCAAGTTAGCTTTATTTGCTGACGACCTTCTCATGTTTATTTCCCAGCCACACATATCCTTCCCGTCTTTGCTCAAAGAGTTCGAGGAGTTTGGTAACTTAAGTAATTTTAAAGTGAACTTCTCTAAATCAGAGGCTATGAATGTGACCCTGTCGGCGGAAGATCTAGCCCGTACAACCCAAAATTTTCCCTTTAAGTGGCAACCGTCAGCTATAAAATATCTGGGGGTAGTTGTACCTCGGGATCCAACAAAAATTATGCATCATAATTTTCTACCCCTGTTAGAGAGGACAATTAGGGATTTAAAGAAGTACGACAAAAAAAGACTATCGTGGTTTGGGCGTATCAACGCTATTAAAATGGATGTTCTTCCTAGGTTTCTTTTCTTGTTCCAAACGGTACCTATTCAGCTGCCGGGGAGTTACTTTTTCAAAATTCGGACGGCTTTGTCAAGGTTCGTTTGGGGGAATAGGAGACCTCGGACAAGCATAAAAACTCTTACCAGACACAAAAATAATGGAGGGGCAGGGCTCCCAAATTTCCAGTTATACTACAGGGCAACTATTCTAACGAGGATAATGGATTGGCACTTCCATAGGAACTCGAAACAATGGGTCGCGATCGAACAGGACGGATTGGGAGTCCCTTTGCACTTCCTCTCATGGATGGGAAAGGAGAGTAGGTCACAGATAGAGAAGGGAATGGAGTTTATTTGGACAGTGATGGGGACGTGGGACGGTGAGGTTAAGAGGGGTTCTCTCTCACAGGGGAGGGGTCCACTTACCCCCCTCTTTGGCAACCAGGAGTTCCCTCCGGGGCTTCATTCCAATAAATTTCTGGGATATACTCGGGTGGAGGAAACTCGTTTTTTTCATGTGCTCCAGGGAAATACCCTGCCCCCTTATGCATCTCTACGGGCCACAGGGAGAGAGGTTTCCTGGATAGAATATATGCAGCTGAAATCGTTTCTATCCAACCAGGACAGGGAGAGGAAGTTGAGGACCCCCCCTACTCCATTTGAGAAATTGTTCTTGCAGGGTTCGTCACCTGGGCATGTCATCTCTCTTATTTATAAAATGCTGAACCAGAGAGACATGTCGGACAAACCCAAATTTGTCTATAGATGGGGAGAGGAACTGGGAGAGGACATTTCGGAGGACAGATGGAGCAGGGCGTTTCTGTGGACCCACAAACTTTCTCTGGCTTGTGCCGCCCAAGAGAAAAACTATAAAATTCTCACAAGGTGGTACCAATACCCGACCAAATTGCATGCTATCTTTCCCTCAGTGTCCGACATGTGCTGGAGATGTGGTACAGAAAAAGGGTCTATGTTACATATATGGTGGAGCTGTGCTAAATTGCAACCATTCTGGGACTCAGTGTTTTCTCTGTATAAAAAGATGAGTGGGGGTGAGGTGGAGAGATCTCCCCAGGTGGCCCTCCTCTCTATCCTCCCAGGTTCATTCAAGTCACAAAAGAGGGACCTGCTGCGATTTTGTTTAGCGGCAGCCCGTATAATTATTCCCAGATACTGGAAACAGACTAGATGCCCCACGTTAGCTGACTGGGTAGAGGAGATGGCAAACCTCCAGAGAATGGAGGAACTCACAGCTGAACTTAATGGGCTCACGGAAAAATTTATCACAGTGTGGGGACCGTGGATTACGTTCATGGAGTCTCCTGAGTTCACGGTGAGTCTGGCAGGTTATTTGGGATGAGAAATGGTGGCATACCTTGTCTTCCCCTCTCCCCACACACTTTTTTCCCCCACCCCCTCTTTACCCTACTTTCTTCACTCTATTTGATTCCTTCTTTTCTAAGCTTATATCTGTTCTTTTTTTTTTTTTTTTCTAGTTTTCTACTTTTTCTTAAATTTTTATTCAATAACTTAAAAGGGGATTGTTTTATGCTGAGAGTGGTCTTGTCAATTATCAGGAAGACATGTTTAGCTGGAACTCTGATTTCTAGTGTATGGATTGTCATGGAGTGTTAGCATAAGGATAGCTTATAGAGTTCCAATGAAATCTACAATGTGATGTTATTTTTGTCATTCCGAAACTGAGAGATCACTGTTTATGTATTATAATCTTTATAAATGTTCAAGATGTATGCTTGATTTATAAACTTAATAATAATAAAACAGATTTGAAATAAAAATTCAAGGTCTTATTATTGTCTAGAATATTTTCTTATATTATATGCAAGACTCTATATTTCTGTATTTCTTAGGCGGGCTTTGCACGTTGCGACATCGCAAGCCCATGCTGCGATGTCGCACGCGATAGTCCCCGCCCCCGTCACAGGTACGATATCTTGTGATAGCTGGCGTAGCGAAAATAATCGCTACGTCAGCTTCACATGCACTCACCTGCCCTGCGACCGTCGCTCTGGCCGGCGACCCGCCTCCTTCCTAAGGGGGCGGGTCGTGCAGCGTCATAGCGACGTCACACGACAGGCGGCCAATAGCGGTGGAGGGGCGGAGATGAAAAGGATGTAAACATCCCGCCCACCTCCTTCCTTCCGTAGAGCCGCCGGCAGCAGGTAAGGTGAAGTTCCTCGCTCCTGCGGCGTAACACACAGAGATGTGTGCTGCCGCAGGAACGAGGAACAGCATCGTACCATCGCTGCAGCAAAATTATGGAAAAGTCGGAGCTTGCAACGATGATATGATAACGACGCTTTTGCGCTCGTTTATCGTATCATCTAGAATTTACACACAACGATGTCGATGTGCGTCACTTTCGATTTGACCCCACCGACATCGCACGTGCGATGTTGCAACGTGCAAAGCCGCCCTTAGACTTAAAGGTCATATGATCAACTGGTAAATTTCCACTAGGAGCATTTATACTATATCACATTGGACTGTAAAAATTATCTGTGCACTGGCTAATAAATGGAAACTGATCATGCTCACAAGAATGCAGATCTTTTCTCCAAGCGCTCGATATTGAACATGCCTATCCCATAAGCTGACCTTTGAGTCAGAGCAGAAAAGCTACATCAGATGCAACAATTTTGGGGCGGTTGCAGGCTGCTATTTTTAGGCTGGGAGGGCTCCCAATAACTATGGGTCTCCCCAGCCTGAGAATACCAGCCCGGGCTTTATCGTGGCTAGGTATCAAAATTGGGGGGGGGGGGGAATTGTGTGCTGTTTTTTTTAAATTTAATTAATTAAAAAAATAAAAAGGAAAAATGTCGCATGCAGTTCTTCCTATTTTGATACACAGCCAAGATAACTGCACAGCTTAGGGCTGCAGTCTGTAGCTGTATACTTTACCTGTGCTAAATATTATAATATGGGGGACCCTGCGCCAAATGTTTTATTTATTTTTACAGTACGATATAGGCCCGCAGACAGGGCCTGTGATTGGTTGCAGGCAGACGCTGTCACACAGGCTGGGGGCTCGTCTGACTGCAACCAATGACAGACGCTAGGTTGGCCTGCGGGCGGGGAAAGCAGATGAGCAATAATGAGTGGCCCAGGAGAGAGGCCGCAGGTGCAGCACACAGCCATGCAGAAGCCTCAGCAAGTATGAAGTGCTTGATTCATTCTTATTTTCTTTATTTTTCATTTATTTTTTTTTTATACCCAGAGTTGTCGGATCTGGATCAACACCCAGAATCCCGGGCTTGAGTCTGGCACTCGAGTATGTTTGAAACCGCCCGGATCCGGACTTTTACAGTCCAAGTCTGCCCATCACTAACTATGATCTAACACTGTCTATGCCTCATGCTGCCCCATCTTCCTGACTATTCAACTCTCTATCATACGATACACAGCTGCCATGGAGAGATGAACTTGGTTGGCTACAATATATATGTAAGCCTTAGGGCGGCTTTGCACGTTGCAATATCGCACGTGCGATATCGGTGGGGTCAAATCGAAAGTGACGCACATCCGGCGTCACTTTCGACATCATTGTGTGTAAATCCTAGATGATACGATTAACGAGCGCAAAAGCGTCGTTATCGTATCATCGGTGCAGGCTCCGACTTTTTCATAATTACGCTTCCGCGACAGGTACGATGTTGTTCCTCGTTCCTGCGGCAGCATACATCGCTGTGTGTGAAGCTGCAGGAGCGAGGAACATCTCCTTACCTGCCGCTGGCGGCTATATGGAAGGAAGGAGGTGGGCGGGATGTTTACATCCTGCTTATCTCCGCCCCTCCGCCGCTATTGACCGCCTGCCGTGTGACGTCGCTATGACGCCGCATGACCCGCCCCCTTAGGAAGGAGGCGGGTCGCCGGCCAGGTGAGTGCATGTGAAGCTGGCATAGCGATAATTTTCGCTACGCCAGCTATCACAAGATATCGTACCTGCGACGGGGGCGGGGACTATCGCGTGCGACATCGCAGCATCAGCTTGCGATGTCGCAACGTGCAAAGCCCGCCTTAGTGTCCAAACATTCATCCACAAATGATAGAAGTACCCAGATTGTGCCAAAAAACATTCCCACATTATTAATCCACCTCCACCAGCCTGAAACGTTAATGATGATGGATGTTTTTTCTTCATCACAACATCCTCAGTATAGCCATGATACCATTGCAAGGAAAATCCTCACATGGTTGGTGGTTTTCAAAGTAATGATCCTGGGTAATGTAGTACCGATGACCTTATTTTAAATCACTGAGATAATTCAATATTCCAATTTTAATGTGGATTTCGGCTGAATTGATCACTTGATTTTATACTGCACTCAGGGGTCACACGCCTCACTCCATACATTGAAGCTCCAATCAAGAAAAAGCACATGTCTGTAATAAATTGGCTGTTCAGTGTATAATACTGGTAAATTATAAATACTGAGCACAAGGCATTCACAGCCGTCTACACATCATAGGGAGATCTCATGACATCTTCTCTCCATCTACCTGATCATCCTGAGGAACATCGAGATCTTCTTCTTTACAGTCCTGTGGAAGAAGAGGACGGGGACATCTCTCTGGTGTTGTCCTCTCACTGGATAGAACTGGAGGAAACACATACAGGGACTGAATTCATTCTTTACATACAGATAATTATAGGCCATGTGTATTTAGTCCTGTCTATTACCTGGTGATGTGAGGGGCTGGGGATCTGCCACCATGACGTCCGTGTACAGATCTTTGTGTCCTTCTAAATACTCCCACTCCTCCATGGAGAAATAGATGGTGACATCCTGACACCTTATAGGAACCTGACACATACAATGATACCGTCATCCCCCGATCCCTTCATAGCGTTACTGTATAATGTCCCAGCATTCCCAGCAGTGTCACCTCTCCAGTCAGCAGCTCAATCATCTTGTAGGTGAGTTCTAGGATCTTCTGGTCATTGATGTCCTCATGTATCGGGGGGTGAGGTGGAGGCCTCGTGATTGGGCTCAGGGGTCTTCCCCGTCCCTCAGACACAGGGTCCTGACAGCGCTCACTAGAGGTCTTCTTCACTACTGTGTAATCCTGGATATGGAGAGACACATTAATAAATCTCACTACAGACATTTCCAGAGTCCTCACCTCTACAGTTCTGTCCATCTGTTATTCCCATAGATAAGAATGATGTAATGTGACGTCATCAGAATCTCTCACCTCTCCAGTAAGCCGGAAGAGGATCTCTAGGGTGAGGTGTAATATCCTCTCCGCCATCTTGTCCCTGTCCCTATCCATCCTTGATGGGTCAATCAGGAGAATTCTCTTCTATAGAAGATCTGAGAGGATCCGATATTGTAGGGACCTGAATGGGGAGAAGATGACGATGTAACATCAGAAAGATCCATGTAATAATACAATGAGAGGAGAACGACTGAGGGGAAACGTAATGAGGAATCTCCACATACCTCCACCTGCAGAGCAGCAGTTGAGCCTAGAATGTATGGGCTCCTTCGAGGTTAATATGGCTGTTCTGTGCTTACAGGACCTGTGATGATGTCACATGGAGGGGAGGAGTCAGGGGTCACATGATCAGCTCCTCAGTGTGTGCAGGACTCTGCTGTGCTGGATGAGGTGAAGTTTATATGTGGGGTCAGGAGGGGTTTACAGTGTGGATGTAGCAGAGCCATGTGTGTATGATGTGTACGGTGCCGACCTGTGTGTGTATGGAGTGGAGAGGTGTGTATGACATGTACGGAGCAGAGCCATTTGTGACGATGTGTATGTAGCAGAGCTGTGTGTGTACGATGTGTATGT
Organism: Anomaloglossus baeobatrachus; assembly: GCF_048569485.1. Lineage (NCBI taxonomy): Eukaryota > Metazoa > Chordata > Amphibia > Anura > Aromobatidae > Anomaloglossus > Anomaloglossus baeobatrachus. The sequence goes on from NC_134357.1 coordinate 502,910,777, forward strand.
AGTGGAGCCGTGTGCGTACGACATCTGCAGAATGGTGTGTACATAATATAATGAAACATAATATAATGAATAATAATCTTATTTCTATATCGCCAACATATTCTTCAGCACTTTATTGTTTACAGGGGACATGTACAAACTATAGAAAATATTTCCCATTGATGTGTTATTTAACAACTCAATCAAGAGTAGTGATGACAGATCCCGTGGATATTTGGGTTTGCCGAACCAGCACTGACAAAAAAAAATCCGGTTTGGCAAGCAAACTTGACCCAAAACAACGAACCCCATACAAGTCAATGGGGAGCCCAAATTTGGGGCTGTAAAAAGGAACCTAAATGGGGGTACGAGCATGCCAATAGGGCTTCTGTCACCATAGCAATTATGGTTACATAGCAAGTAAATGAAGAAACTAAAAATATTAACAGTGACCCCACAGAGATGATTTTCAGTGATTCTCCACAGACCAACAATTTAACAAGGCCCTAAGGCTAGTTTCACACTTGCGTTGAACGGCATCCGTTGCATTGCGTTGTGTGACGGATGCAACGGATGCGTTGCATATAATGGCACAACGGATGCTACGGATCGTACAAAACAACAGAAAGCTTTTTTTTTTTATTTCTTCTTTACAGTTTTACCGGCAGCAGACTATTGTGAACGATCAACTGATCACCCGGCGGCCGGGCACTCAGCTGAGCGCTCTCACATGCCGGCGGCCGGGCGCTCAGCTGAGCGCTCTCACATGCCGGCGGTCGGGCGCTCAGCTGAGCGCTCTCACATGCCGGCGGCCGGGCGCTCAGCTGAGCGCTCACATGCCGGCGGCCGGGCGCTCAGCTGAGCGCTCTCACATGCCGGCGGCCGGGCGCTCAACTGATCGCCCTCACATGCCGGCGGCCGGGCGCTCTCACATGCCGGCGGCCGGGCGCTCAGCTGAGCGCTCTCACATGCCGGCGGCTGGGCGCTCAGCTGAGCGCCCTCACATGCCGGCGGCCGGGCGATCAGCTGGCGCCCTCACATGCCGGCGGCCGGGCCAGCTGAGCGCTCTCACATGCCGGCGGCCGGGCGCTCAGCTGAGCGCTCTCACATGCCGGCAGCCAGGCGATCAGCTGAGCGCTCTCACATGCCAGCGGCCAGGCGCTCAGCTGAACGTTCGGCCACTGAGAAACAATATAAAGTTTCTGTGATTTAAAAAAAAGTGCATGCGCAGTGAAAAAAAAGGTTTCCGCCGCTCAAAAAAACGTTACATGCTGCGTTCCTTCCGCCCGACGCAGCGTCAAAATAACGACGCTGCGTCATCCAGCGGATGCAACGCTGACACTTGCGTTACAGTGCGTCGTCCATACAAGTCTATGGAGAATAGCACAGTGCGTTAACGGACTGCGCTATTCTCCATAGTGACGGACTGCGCTGAACGCAAGTGTGAAAGCACCCTTACAGAGCCTGTATTCCCAGTTCACCCACAGTCAAGATTGCCAGACATCCCCGACAGAGCAACAAGTTTAACAAATTTCCCCTATGTAAGTCTGTATTCCCAGTTCACCCACACAGTCAAGACAGGCTAAGTTGCCCCACAGAGCAACTATTTTAAAAAAAGGTCCATACAGAGTCCATATACAGCTCCAGGTGAGTCTCAGAACAGCCTGCTGTTGTTTCCCCCTGGCTGTGCTGAGCTGAGGTTGGTCATGTAGGTGTTAGGCGGGCTTTGCACATTACGACATCGCAAGCCGATGCTGCGATGTCGAGTGCGATAGTGCCCGCCCCCGTCGTACGTGCGATATCTTGTGATAGCTGGCGTAGCGAACATTATCGCTACGGCAGCTTCATATGCACTCACCTGTCCTGCGACGTCGCTCTGGCCAGCGACCCGCCTCCTTCCTAAGGGGTCGGGTCGTGCGGCGTCACAGCGACGTCACATGGCAGGCGGCCAATAGCAGCGGAGGGGCGGAGATAAGCAGGATGTAAACATCCCGCCCACCTCCTTCCTTCTCATAGCAGCCGGGACGCAGGTAGGAGATGTTCCTCGTTCCTGTGGCGATGTGTGCAGCCGCAGGAACGAGGAACAACATCGTACCTGTCGCTGCACCGGCATTATGGAAATGTCGGAGACTGCACCGATGATACGATAACGACGTTTTTGCGCTCGTTCATCGTATCAAAAAGGTTTTACACACTACGACATCGCAAGTGATGCCGGATGTGCGTCACTTTCGATTTGACCCCACCGACATCGCACCTGCGATGTCGTAGTGTGCAAAGCCGGCCTTACACTGACTGCATGAGAAGGAGATGGATGAAGCGGAGTAGTAGTAGTAGGAAACATGGACAGAGAAATGTGCATCAATCCTCGGTGGTGTTAGGACAAGCGCCAAAACGGTTTCCGCCTAAGGCACAGCCCATATTACATTACACCATGCTGACTCTGTTTCCACATTTCACAATCACATCCAAGATTAGAAGGGTACCATCACAGAACAACATTTTTTTAATAAGGCCCCGAGATTCTGTTTTCCAAGTTCCCCCTACATAGCCTAATTATCAGCTTATGTTGTATACAGTATAGCTGTGGCAGTTAAAAAGCTTGTAGTTGGATTCGTGACTGATCTGGCGGTCCACTAGCTAGTCTTTCGACTATAGATGAGCGAACCTTTGGAGGTTCGGATCGCTAGCACCAAACGAACCGACCTGCCACTGGTGCAAAGTTGACCCAAGCCCAGTTCGAAAACACTGATTGGCAGTTTGAGCCTTTGCCCACATACTGCCAACCATAACCAGATCACTTCCGGGGGAGGGTGGGCAGGCAATTTCTTTTTGTGGCGTACTACATCTGATCACACTGTTGTTACCCCCAGTGTGAGCTGTTTAAACACTGCAAGTGGTTCGCACAGGGCTGAGCACTAAGTACCCAAGTACAGAGTTACTCACGCGAGTGGAGTTCGCACCTAAAGCATCCGAACTCTGTATTTTTTAAGTTGTTGATCGGCTCGAAAACCGATCCTCAGGTTCGCTTATCTCTACTTGCGACTGCCATTCCCAGCCATTTAGACTTGAAGCGGCTCACCTATACTGCTCAGTGTCTATCCTGGGAACCCAAAAGAATATATTTTGAGAAAAAAAAATGATTGTTCAAAGTCAGATATAAAACATTGTCATAGTTTATCCGCAACAAGTTTAACAAATAATGTACCCTATATAGTCTTTATTCCCAGTTCACCCACACAGCCAAGATTGACAAAGTTCCCCCACAGATTACCGAATTGTAAAAAAAGGCCCTTAAACAACTTTTTTTAACCCGGTTAACACCCACAGCTATCATTACCCATGATCCACCACACAGCACCCAGTTAAAACAGAGATGGGTCATGTAACCCCATCCAGCACAGTGCTCAAAACCCATAAGTTGACGAAAGATACCCAAGCTCCTCAGGTACCTACTCTGTGCTTTCAGCAGGGCACTGATTCTCAGAATGCCTATTTTAACAGTTCCCACATAGGAGCTAATTTTCTGCTCCAGCGGTGGCAGTCTAGTGGCTGCATTTAAAAAGCTCATAGTTTGATTAGGAAATTCTGCTGGAGGTGCGCCAGCTAGACTTGCTACTGGCAGTCCCAGACATATACATTTGAAGCGGCTTACCCACTCTGTTTTGGGGTTTTTTAGAAGCTGCTCACCCATATTGCTCAGTGTCTATCCCAGGCATCTGAAGCATTTGTTTTGAAAAAATTATTGTTTAAAGCAGGCTGCTATGTCTGAATACAACAGCTTTGAATAATGGAATAAGACTCAGTTTCAATTTTTGGGTTTGGTGGTACTGTGGCCTTGATCAAGAGGGGACTCGGCCACGATTCATTGATTGAAGTAACCATGGAAGCCTGAAAGTAGAGGGCATTTAGTAAGATGGCCCCCCAGTAATCATGACTGGGTAACAGTCAGGGCAACTTGGCAGTCACTGCTGCAAGGATTTGCTCACGTTAGCCACACTGACCAGAGGGAACAACAAGCTATCATCAGTTTGAAGTGTATTGCAGTTTAAAATTTACAGATTCCCTCCTCCAGAAAACTTATTTTTAAAAAGGCCCCTAAACAGCCTCTTTAGCAGGTTGACCCTCACAGCCAACCAAGATTGCCTGAGATCCAACACTCTTGCACAGATGGTTTTCAGCGATCCACAATACTGTGCGTACTGCAGCGCAGTTACAGGTTTGTTTCAGAATAAACCCACAATACCTGATGCGCAGTGACTTTTTCTTTTTTTTTAAAAAAAACTATAGTCACAGACCCAGCTGTAGACTAGTGACAAGTAGAATTTTGTTAAAAACTAAGGCCACAGTCCATGGCGAGAGATTTTTTTTTTCCAAAAAAATAAGGACACAGACCCTGGTAAGAAATAGTGAGAGGTAGTTTTTCCCAAAAATTAAGGCCACAGACACTGATGAGAAGTTGCGACAGTTATTTGTTAAAAAAAAGTTAAGGCCACAGACCCTGGTGAGAAGTGGTGAGAGGTAGCTTTGGCAAAGAAATTAAGGCCACAGACCTGGCTGCACACTGGTAACAAGTAGAATTGTGGAAGAGAAGGAGGGGGAGGCAGCAAAACATTTATTTATTGAGATTTTATTGTGATATACAGTGTGCCCACCCATATCCTGTCCACCGCCATTAACTTGAGAACGGCGGTAGCTATAGGCATAGAAGTAGTGTCTAAGTATAGTAAAGTAGCCATGCGCTACGCAATGAAACCACCTATAGCGCCACCTGGTGGAAAACAACGGAGTTAGCATTTTTATCTCGAAAACAGAACGAGATAGAGAAAAAAGTGAATTACAAAGTTGTAGGGCATCATCAATTCAATATAAATTGACACCTTGCATATAGAAATGCTATGGTTAGAACGTGTAAAACTCACAAGGCTGCGGACGTGAAGCGATACCTCATGGAGACCTTCCTACAAGTCATTGGATATGTGTCACGGTTCCGCATCCCCGTCCACATGGCTCTTCTCCCGAGCCTCACTTCCGGAGCTTGGATGCTTTAAAAACTGACATCTCCAGTGAACCAGTGCCGGCTATAAGCTTATCGCTGCTTTGCCTGTGATTGCTGGTCCTGTAAGTGTTATCCTGATCCGTTTGTGCCTGTGCCCCCATGCCCTGTCTGTGTTCTGTCCCCTAGTCGTTCCCCCATTCCTCTATCCCCTCTCCCACCTCCCCACTCGGTTGCTTCCTCTGGTACTGACCTCGGCCTGACCTCAACTCCGCTTCTGCTCTTTCCTCCGGTCCTCCTTCTGCCCGTACTATGTTTGACCCAGCCTGCCTGACCATTCCTCGCACGCCCCGCAGCTCTGCTCCCCAGCTGTGCTGTGAGGTAGTGTACAAGCACACACTATGTATCTGGTTCTTGTTGCTCTGTGTAGTGTCTTCTGCTGCAGAGCTCCAGCTCCCCCTGGTGGCAACTCGACAGTATAACCGGCCCCAAATAGGCATTAGTTTCCCCTTAGGAATTAAATGCCAGTTACCTTGGTAGTGGGATCCTTCTATGCATTTTGAGGGATACTGTAATGGACCCACTTAGTACTTTGTGTGAGCAACTAGCCAACCTCACTCAGTTGGTACAATATTTGGCTGCAGAGCATCGCACCCTGGTAGCTTCACATAATATGCTGCAGAGTGAGGTCTCCGCCTCCGCGAGGGCCACCTCAGGGGTATCTACGTTACAAGAAGTGGGTCATCATTGTCCCACTGATGTCCAACTCAACACTCCCGAACCCACGGTGATGCTCCCCGATAAAGTCTCTGGGGAGAAAAACCTATTCCAGATGTTTAGAGAGAGTTGCCGACTTCTTTTCACTCTTTTCACTCTGGGGTTCATTATGTCGTTACTTAGAGGGGGTCCCCAGGCCTGGGTGTTTTCCCTACCCCCCTTCGGCTCCGGAACGACATTCGGTTGACCTCTTCTTTGACTCCCTCGGGGTGATATACGATGAACCAGACTGCGTATGGGTGGCTGAGGACAGGATTATGTGTCTCACTCAGGGGAATCACACTGCTGAGCAATATTGTTCTGAGTTTCGGCAGTTGTCCACTGAAGTACGGTGGAATGATTCTGCACTCAGGTGCCAGTTCAGCAAAGGTCTTTCAGACTCACTGAAAGACGCCTTGGCCTTGGCTCTGCACCCTCCGCCCAGTACCTTGGACGAAGCAATGACGGAGGCAGTTCGCATGGACCGTAGATTACGGGAAAGAAGGGGTACCATGCGTGAGATTCCTCCTACTCTGCCTAGGACACCTCCTTTGCCGGCTACGGAGCACATGGAAGTTGGAGCCGTCAGTCCGGACGAGAAGAAAAGGAGAAGACGCCGGGATCTCAAGCTGTGTTTCTATTGTGGACACCATGGACACTGGAGGAAGGACTGCCCAGCTTGCCCCTCCGCTAAACAGTCGTCGGGAAACTTCTAAGTCTGGGTAACGGCCGAAGAGGTTGCCCAGACTATCAGGTACCTTTCCTCTCCTCCAATAAGATTCTTCTAAACGTTGCCCTCCGGGTCAAGGAGTTGGTCTGGTCTGCTACTGCCTTTGTTGATTGTGGGTCCGCTATGAACGTCATTGACTCTAGATTTGTCCAAAGATTATAGTTAGGGACAGTGAGGTTAGATGCACCTATCCAACTCCTGGCAATTGATAAGACACCGTTGTCTCAAAACTGCATTCGGTTTGCTACAGAAAGGTTTACTCTGGTGATCGGGTCTCTGCATTCTGAAATGATTTCTTGTTTTGTAATGGACAACCTCCCTGCTGACTTAGTGTTGGGGTATCCATGATTAATGTTGCATAATCCCGTTATTGATTGGGAATGTCGTACCATAATCAAATGGAGTCCTGCCTGTCATAAAAAGTGTTTAAAATCCGTATCTGTGTTCTCCGTACGTCCTGAGGGTCTTCCGGAATACCTGATGGACTACGGTGATGTATTCTCGGAAATAGAGTCCGAGGTTTTGCCACCTCATCGCCCATATGACTGTGCCATCGATTTGCTTCCCAACTCCAAATTGCCCAAGGCCTGTTTATATCACCTCTCGGGTCCAGAAAGGGCTGCGATGAAATCTTACATTGCCGATAGTATACGTAAAGGGCATATCCGTCCTTCCCCTGTAGATCTCAGGTGGGCCTATAATCTTATCCGTATCAGAGAAGGGGATGAGTGGAAATCTGCCTTTCTTACGTCAGAGGGGTTATTCGAGAATTTGGTGATGCCTTTCGGTTTATCAATGCTCCTGCGATGTTTCAAAATTTCAGCAACGATGTCTTCTCTGATTTTACTGGTCGTGTCGTGGTCATCTATCTCAATGACATTTTGATTTATTCTGGCAATAAGGAGACGCATATTACATGTGTCCGTTCTGTATTACAGAGGTTACGTGATAATCGATTATTTGCCAAGCTTGAAAAAATGTGTTTTCTCCATTCAGGAAATAGCCTTTCTTTGGTTACTCCTTTCTCATGATGGGTTTAAGATGGACCCGGGGAAAGTGCAGGCTATCATTGATTGGGTGCAACCCAGGGATATCCAGGCGTTACAACGCTTTTTGGGCTTCGCCAATTATTATTGGAGGTTTATTAAGGGTTTTTCCCAGGTTGCCAAGCCCTTGACCGACCTTACTTGGAAAGGGGCGGTTTTGCAGAACTGGTCGCAATCAGCTGTCCAGGCCTTCCTTGAATTGAAGGATCGGTTCATGTCCGCCCCGATCCTGGTACAGCCCGACCTCAAGGCGCCATTTATTGTGGAGGTGGACGCCTTGGAGGTGGGGGTCGGAGCAGTTCTCTCTCAGGGTCCTGCTACTCTGACTAATCTGCGACCTTGTGCATTCTTTTCCAAGAAATTCACTCCGGCTGAGCGGAATTATGATGTGGGTAACCGAGAATTATTGGCAGTAAAGTTGGCATTTGAAGAATGGAGGCATTTTTTGGAGGGTGCTATTCATCGTATTACCGTCATTACTGATCATAAAAATCTTGCGTATATCGAGTCGGCCAAGAGATTAACGCCTCGACAGGCGAGGTGGGCACTTTTTTTCTCGATTCCATTACTTTTCGGCCTGGGTCCAAAAACGTGCGGGTGGATGTCCTATCTTGTAGTTTGGACCTGGTGTCCCCTCCAGAGCCTTCTTCCTCCATTCTTCCGCGAGGGGTGGTGGTTGCTGCCTTGTCATCCGAGTTGGAGGCTGAGGTTCGGAAAGCCCAGTCCTTAGCACCATCTTCCGCTCCAGACACTAAATTGTTTGTCTCTTTGCACCTTCGGTTACGGGTATTACAAGAGTTCCATGATTCCATACTTAGTGGCCACCCAGGCATTACAGCCACTCGCAGGGCTGTTGCTCAACTGTTTTGGTGGCCATCTCTTCACTTGGATGTGGCTCGGTTTGTTTCTGCCTGTGCTATATGTGCCCATGCTAAGGTATGTCGTAACCGGCCGGCCGGGGAACTGGTTCCATTGCCTGTTCTTGAAAGGCCATGGACTCACTTGTCCATGGATTTCATTACGGACCTTCCTGTCTCTAATGGCATGACTGTGATCTGGGTGGTGGTGGATCGTTTTAGTAAACAGGCACATTTCGTTCCCCTCTTGGGTCTACCTAATGCAGCAACCCTTGCCAACCACTTTATCGACCAGGTGGGTCGATTACATGGGTTGCCCCTGAATATTGTGTCTGACAGGGGGGTACAATTTCTCGGTTTTGGAGGGCCTTGTGTAGGAGGTTGGGGATTGAGTTGTCCTTCTCGTCCGCTTATCATCCTGAGTCCAATGGGCAGACGGAAAGGATGAATCAGACCCTTGAACAAATCCTGCGGTGCTTGGTTTCTGCTCAGCAGGAGGATTGGTGTATGTTTTTGCCCCTTGTGGAGTTTGCATTTAATAGCAGAGTCCACCAGTCTACCAGAACATCTCCCTTCTTCTGTAATTATGGGTTTCACCCTCACTTCGGGTCCTTCTCCAGAGTGGATTCGGGGTGTCCAGGGGCCAACTCCGTCGTTCAACATCTGGGGGAGGTGTGGAAGGAGGTACGACGGTGCAACGAGACGGCTCAGCGGTCCCAGAAACACCAAGCAGACAAACGGCATTCTCCGGGGCCTTCCTTTCAAGTGGGGGACAAAGTATGGCTGTCCACTTGGAATATTAGGCTTAGGGTTTCGTCTGCTACGTTCGGTCCTATATTTGTAGGACAGTATGAGATCATCGAGGTGGTCAACCCGGTAGCCTTTCGGTTGCAACTGCCCCAGACCTTTCGTATTCCTAACGTGTTTCATACCTCCTTGCTTAAATTTGTTCCATCGGTGGTGGATTGTCAGCCTGCCTGACCATTCCTCGCACGCTTCACAGCTCTGCTCCCCAGCTGTGCTGTGAGGCAGTGTACGAGTACACACTGTGTATCTACTTCCTGGTTGTTGTTGCTCTGTGTAGTGTCTTCTGCTGCAGAGCTCCGGCTCCCCCTGGTGGCAGCTTGACAGTATAGTGGCTGCATGGAGTGGCCTCCACGCTCGCCTGACCTGACCCCATTGGACTTCTTTCTGTGAGGTCACATCAAACAACAGGTGTATAAGACTCCTCCACCAACATTGCATTACCAACGACGACGTATTACAGATGCTTGTGCAAACGTGTCACCTACCATATTGCTCAACGTGCAGCAAGATACAGTATGCTGTCCAGAGTCCAGATGTGCATTGCAGCTGACGGTGGCCACTTTGAGCATCAAAGTTAAATGAGCGCCATATGCGTGACCAGCATTCAAAGTTTTGGGGGGGTCGTGGGTTTCATATCATAGCATTTCTGTATGCAAGGTGTCAATTCGTATTGAATTGATGATGCCCTAGAATTTTTAAATTCACTTTTTTTCTCTATCTCGTTCCGTTTTCGAGATAAAAATGCTAACTCCGTTGTTTTCCACCAGGTGGCGCTATAGGTGGTTTAATTGCGTAGCGCAAGGATACTTTAGTATACCTAGACACCACTTCTATGCCTATAGCTGCCACCGTTCTCAAGTTAATGGCGGTGGACAGGATATGGGTGGACACACTGTATTTAGGGGTTACTGTATTTTTGGAGTCTCTAAAACACTAGCATGGCTAATAGAGTGTGCCAATGTCTGTTTGCAGGTGGTCTAGTTGTCTACTCAGCCAAAAGGTATGGCAAGTCTGGTGTAATCTACAACTTATTCATTTTAATGAAAGTCAGCTTGACTATGTTAGGCTACTTTCACACATCAGTTTTCTGTATTCAGGTACAGTCCTTTTTTTTTCCGTATCCAACGTTTCCGTTTTTTTCGTGCAAACCGGACCCACCGGGTCCGTTTTATTCCGGATCCGTCCCAACGGATCCGATTAAAAACGGATCCAGTGGGTCCGTTTTGCATCCGTTTTGCATCCGTTGTGTACGTTTTTTTACGGATCCGTTTTTTAAACACTAAACAAACAATTAACGCGTTCCGTATTCTGATTGGCTATTGGAAAAATACGGTATATATACAGTATTTTGAAGCATATATGACAGAATGAAGACAGAGACAAGCAGAAAGCATGGATGTTATTCTTGAAAAGATCACAAAGATCACTGCAGATTTTACATTTGAGGCAAATCGCTTGGGTATCATCGTCAGAGAAAAGGAGCGACAGCGACTGAGGCGTCAGCGACATCGACGCTTTTGGATCCATCCCCTGACTGCACAGAGACTGACACGTGGGGTGTTTTCAACCCTATACCTGGAGCTCCGTGGAAACCATGAAAAATTCACAAGCTATGTCCGGATGGCAGTGAATAATTTTGACGTCCTCCTTGGCCTTGTTGCGGACAACATACGTAAAACGGACACCTTCTGCCGTTACTCTATAACACCCGAGGAGCGTTTGCTGGTTACGCTTAGGTAAGTTTTTTTTTTTAATTGTATCCTCCTGTTAAATTGACTTTTTTTTTTTTTTTTTTTTTAAACTTTGAATTTTTATTGAGATTTTCAATTTACGTTTTTCATACATAAAATAAAACATAAAATTCAGAATTCTTATCGAACCTAGACAAACAATGACAGGACAGGTGAGGAGGGTTAGGAGGGGAGAGGAGAAATAGGAGGGAAGAGGGAAGGGTTTCAAGAGTTCATGCTCCTTCCATAGGACCCATAGGCCTCAGTCTCACAGATCCTCCTGTCCCGCAAAGTAGTCCCATGGTGCCCACACGGCCTGGAAACGGTCAACTGTGTCATGCAATAGTGCCGTGAGATGTTCCATGCGTCTAACGTCCAGTAATCTATACTTGAGGCTCTGGAGTGAGGGTGTCCCTGGCTGCCTCCAATTCTTTGCAATTAAGCATCTGGCCGCCGTAAGGATGTGGGACAAAAGCTTAGAGGCCGTTTTTCCCAATCCCCCATTCCCAAGACCCAGAACATAGATCAGGGGATCAAGATCAACCTCTATATATAGTACTTTATGGATCAACCCTCTAACCCGCTCCCAGAAGGGGACTATCCCTGGACAGGACCAGAATATGTGCAGAATGGTGCCCCTGCCTCCCCCGCATCTCCAGCAACAAGCCGGTATGGAGGGGTCTATGCCATGAAGGAAATCTGGAGTGTGGTACCAAAATAGCAAAATTTTATAGATATTTTCCTTATATAGTGTGCATATTGACGTCTTGGCGGCGTTTCCCCAGATTGCTGCCCATTCCTGAGGAAGTATCCGCCTTCCCAATAGAGACTCCCATTTCCGCATGTATGGAAAAGACCCCTCGGGCCCCTCCCGTGACTCAGAAAGCAAAATGTAAATTTCCGAAATTAGTCCCTTAGTATCAGTGCCCCTTCTGCAAATTTTCTCAAAATCTGTGGGAATCGAGGCCCCTGCCCTGCCAAACAAGGAGCCAGCCAAGTCTCTGATCTGCAGATATTGGAAAAACTCTCGATTAGAGAGAGAGAATTTATCTCTAAGGTACTCAAAGGAATGGATCTGCATTGTACTTCCATCTATAATGTCTGCAAATCTGAATAGACCTGCCTTGAGCCAGGGGTGCACCATGTCCGACTCCAGACTGCTTGGGAGCAAGGGTTGGTATATGAAGGACACCAGAGGGGAGCAGGGGGATGCCAAAGGAAATCTTCTAATGCAAAATGCCCAGAGGTCCCTAGTGAACTGCATCGGTCCAAGAAGAGGGGGGGGGGGGCGAATCACACCGGGCCGGGGGCCACAGGAGCGTGTTTAGATGTATAGGCGCCAGCCAAAGTTTTTCAATCTCAGTCCACCTGTTGTATGCCCAAAGGGACACCCAACAGGGGATCCTCCTAAGATGGGCCGCCCAATAGTATTTTAGGATGTCCGGGACAGAAAGCCCCCCCCTGTTTCTCCGAGCCATCAACACCTCCCTGGCCACCCTATGACGTTTGTTACACCAAATAAATCTAAGGATAGCCGCCTGAAGGGACTTCAGCTCCTTTATTGGTACCTTAACTGGGAGGGTTTCAAAGAAATATAATAATTTTGGGAGCAAGCTCATTTTAACCGCCGCAATGCGCCCCAACCACGAAAGAGGGAGGGGCAACCACTTGCTCAAAAGATTTCTCAGCTCTCGGAAAAGGGGGGGGAAGTTAAGGTTATAGAGGGAATCATAAGTAGATGTGAGGTTAACCCCCAGGTACTTGACCGCATCTGTCTTCCAACGAAACTTAAAATTCAAACGCAGGTAATCCAGGGCCACCGGGTCGAGATTCAAGGGCATTGCCTCCGTTTTGCTAGAGTTGATCTTATACCCCGAAAGGCTCCCGTACCTACCCAAGGTGCACATTAAAATTGGAAGGGACACATGGATGTTAGTAAGTGTAATGAGCACATCGTCGGCAAAAAGCGAGATTTTAAACGGTTTATTCCTGACCAGGACCCCCGAGATGTCTGGGTTGCTCCTGACCGAGGCCGCGAGGGGCTCTATGCATAGCACAAAAAGGAGGGGTACAGGGGGCACCCCTGCCTGGTGCCATTGGAGATGAGAAAAGGCTTAGAGATGTGGAGGGGGAGTTTGATAGAGGCCGTAGGAGCGCTATACAGGGACTTCAAGGCCCGCATAAAGCCACCCGAGATCCCAAAGACCTCCAGTGTCTTGAAGAGAAAAGGCCACGCAAGGCGGTCAAAAGCCTTCTCTGCATCTAGACTCAACACCAACGCCTGTTGCTTCGTCCGATTTGCCACATCCACCAGGTCTATGACCTTCCTGGTGTTGTCACCCCCCTGACGGCAAGGGACAAAACCCACCTGGTCTTTATACACGAGTTGGGGCAACCATCGATTAAGCCTGGCCGCCAAGAGCTTGGTGAACATCTTCAAATCGGAGTTCAAAAGGGCTATTGGTCTATAATTAGCACAGTCCAATGGGTCCCTGGGTGGCTTGGGCAGGAGGATTAAATGGGAGTGTAGCATGGATGGAGGGATAGGGTCACCCTGAAGGAAAGAGTTAAACAAGGCGGCCATGTGTGGGAGGAGCTCCGCCGCAAACACCTTGTAATAAAAATAAGTAAAGCCGTCCGGGCCCGGTGACTTCCCGCCAGGCAGGGCTTCCAGAACTTGCTCCAGTTCCTCTGTAGCAATCTCTTCATTCAAAGCCGCGGCTGCTCCGCAAGGCAGTGAAGGGAGCTCAAGGGCCGAAAAATAGTCCCCAAGTGCCCCGGCCCCGCGCGAAGCCATGCCCGGGGGAATCGGAAGGTTATAAAGCTTGCTGTAGTAATTGAAAAAAATGTCAGCTATTGAAGCGGGGTGATAGTGGATAATGCCCTTTTCGTCGCGCAGAGCCTGAGGGCATGAGGATGTAGCGCGCTCCTTAAGCTGCCTGGCGAGTAAGGTATGAGCCTTATTACTCCTTTCATAGTATCTTTGTTTGGAAAAGGTTAGCAATTTTTCTGCTCTGCCAATTCTCTCAACTTTTCCCTAAGGCTGATGACTCTCCTAAGAATAGTCAGTGATGGGGCAGCCGCCAGTCTCCCCTCCTGTAGCTTAAGATGGGCCGTTATAGAGTCCCGCTGACTTGTGGCATTCTTTTTAGCCCTGGCGCCCTCTCTAATGCATAGTCCCCTCATCACTGCCTTGTGAGCTTCCCAGAGTGTTGCCGGCGACGTGACCGTGCCCGTGTTCAACTGAAAGAATTCGACCAGTTGCTTATTTAAAAAGGCCCTAGTGTCGGGATTTTTGATCAGAGATTCATTAAGGCGCCAATGCTGAGGCCTAGGTCGAGGACCATCTTTCTTGAAGTCCATTGTGAGTGGGGAATGGTCTGACCACGTAATGGATCCCATCTCCACCCGCTCAAGACGCCCCAGCAGCTGTGAGTCAATGAAAAAATAGTCTATTCTGGTGTGCGTCTGATGCGGATGCGAGTAGAAGGAAAAGGCCTTCTCTCCCGGGTGGTCCACCCTCCAAGCGTCGTATAAAGCGCCTGATCTAATGAGCCTACGAAAGTCCCGGGACAAATTTTTCGAAGCACCCGATGGAGGGTGTCCACCCACAGAGAGTCTGTCGGCCACCTCCGAAAAGGGGATGTTAAAGTCTCCCCCCAACACCGTAGAGGCCGGTGCCAGTCCGCCTATCAGATCGAGTATTTTCTTAAGAAAGCGTATCTGCCCTTCATTAGGTGCATAAATGTTGGCCAGTATGTGCGGGGATCCCCCCAGTTGGCCCTCCAGAATCACATATCTACCCTCTGGATCGCAGTGAGAACCCGTAATTTGTAGAGGACAACTGGAGGATATTAAAATAGCAACTCCCCCCCTCTTGGAGCCCGAGTAAGCCGAGTAATGGATGGGAAAGCGGTGGGACGCAAATTTGAAAGTGTTTGATTCCACAAAATGTGTTTCTTGGATAAAGGCTATGTCTGCACCTGATGTTTTCAGTTCCTGTAGCAGCAATTTCCTCTTACGGGGTGAATTCAGACCTTTTACGTTAAGAGAGATAATGCGGGTCATATCTAAAACTTAGAAGTAAGAAAAAGCTAATGGCACACCTATACCGTCGGGGGCATGACTTCCCCTGTGAAGCCGGCCAGAGGAGACGGTCCATACGACAAAGGGCCGCAGCTCCCAGGGACTCTAGAAGGGGTGGTACCTGAAAGGACACATAAGGAAAAAACATCGGGGAGGGGGGAAGACAAGGACAAACATAGAAATGAACATGAATTAAGAACATTAACCAAAATGCATAAACCTTAGGCATAGATTCCCGGGGGGTAAACCCGGAAGGTAGAGACCTAGAGGGAGGTTCCCCAACCCGTCTGGGCTGAGAGAGCCACCCACCTCACTCCCCAGTAGCCCTCCCACGGGGGTCAGTCCAGTGGGCACGGGCCCGTGCCTAAAGGAAACAAGGGAGAAAGAAAAAAAAAACAAAAAAAAAACCTCAACCACTAACTCCAAGTAAGGGGACCGGGCTCCCGCCAACCCCCCTACCACCCACGGCATCATTGTGGCTACAGCCCCCCCCCCCCCCTTATGCAGCTCAACAGACCCAGAGGGCCGCAGATGACACAATGGACAGTCAGAGGCTTGCTGTAGAGAGAGTCACGGTATCACAAAGCATGCTCAGCCACTGGAACTCAGAGGGTATAAGAAATAGGCACCAACCAGGTTAAGGAGTGTCCTCAATGGCGAGCCGGGGAGGGGAGCGACCCGCGGCCCCTACCTCCTCTCCCCCCCAAAGCCCCACGCCCTCCACCCCTCACCTTGGACCACACGGGAGGGGGCGGACCTTCCAACCTTTGCAAGTCCCAATCTGGGATACAGACCGCTGGAATGTCCAGTGCTTCACAGAACAGAGTGGTATCTGCTGGAGTGCGAAGGGTCGCCGATTTACCCCCTCTGCGCGCTGTCAGTGCAAACGGGTAACCCCAGCGGTATGGAACCTGGTGCTCCTTCAGGCTCGTGAGGAGGGGTTTGAGGTGCCGCCTTTTCTGGAGTGTGATGTGAGAAAGATCCGGGAAAAGCTGGATTTCCTTGCCATTGAACACAGATGCCGTGCGCCTCATTCTAGCCTTAGCCATGATCAGTTCTTTGGTGGAGAAGTCGTGGATGCAACAAATGATGTCCCGGGGTTGGGTGGATAAATTCTTCGGCTGTAAAGCCCTGTGTGCCCTGTCCAGCTTGATGATGTTAGAAGGGGGAGCGTCCAACACTTCATTAAAGATGGATTGTAGTATGGAGTTTGTGTCCTCGGGCCCATCTGACTCTGGGACCCCCCTCACACGGACATTGCAACGGCGTCCTCTGTTGTCGAGATCCTCTATGTGAGACTGCATATCCTCCATAATTTTTTGTTGCGATGTTGCCAGTTTGTGTAATTCTGATACATGGGATCTGGTGATGTCATGCTCTTCCTCCAGGGATTCAATTCTGCCAGACAATTGCTGCAAATCTCTCCTCACTTCAGCTATTTCTGACCTGCAAGTTGCTTTAACCTCATGTATGAGGCATTGAAAGTCCTCTTTAGAAGGAAGTTTACTTATGAAATCATGCATGTCCTTATAGAAGGTGTCTGGCCCTTTAAGGTGAGCACCTGCAGTAATAGACACTGGAGTTTTAGTCTGGTGCTGGGGAAGCTGGGGAAGTTGATCTCCACACCGAGGCCCAGAGGGGGGAAGCAGGCTGCTCTGTTCCCTGATATTACCAGCTGTAGCTGCAGTCCCTTCTCCCGGCAGTGGGGAGGGCTGCCCCACGACCTCCACCTTATCTCCCACAGCCACTATGTGCTCCTGGGCCTGCTGCTGCTGTGCCTGAGGATCCGATGCAGTGCAGGGCTGCTGAGCCAAGGCATTCCCTGTTGGAACTGCTGCAGATATTCCTCCACTTTCCCCTGTGTCCCCGCTCACCCACTCCTCCTTCTCTTGCTGCTTAGCAGGCCGGGCCAGTGCCTCCATTTCCCCTCCATGCTCCTGGAAAGATGGCGTCCGGGCCTCCCCTGGACCCTGTTCCAGGCCCAAGAAAGTATCCAGCGCCGTGGTGTGCAGCGGGGGGGGCACCGATGCCTGCTGCGATGGTTTAATCCTCCGTGGTCCCATCCTGAGAGCCGGTGAGTAGGTTTATGCTTATGATAAGTGCTGATTTAGCTGAGGGTCAACAGGAGCTCCTCTTCCCCACGTCCACTCAGCTCAGCATCCTGGACACCTAAATTGACTTTTAACTGTAATGTGTTTGCTATTATTTTTTTTTACATATTGTCTTTCCTTTACAGATTCCTTGCAACTGGAGAGTCACTTTCGTCCCTTCACTACCAGTTTCGACTAGGAATTTCCACCATCTCGGGAATCATTAGAGACACTTGCCGAGCCTTGTGGGATTGCCTCCAGGAGGATTTCATCCCCCAGCCCACCAGGGACAGATGGCTTGCAATTGCCGAACAATACTACAACATTTGTCAGTTTCCAAATTGCCTTGGCTCAGTGGACGGCAAACATATAAGAATTGTGAAACCTGCAGCTTCGGGGTCTGAATACTACAATTATAAAAAGTATTTCTCAATTGTCCTAATGGCAATAACGGATGCGGACTACAAATTTATCTCAGTGGACATTGGCGCATATGGGAGATCAAATGACTCTCAGGTCTTTAAAATGTCCCCAATGGGGCGGCGAATCTATGGGAATACTTTTGATTTCCCTCCTGCAAGACCTCTTCCTGGCACATGTGAGCCCCCAATGCCCTTTGTTTTTGTGGCCGACGAAGCATTTCAACTCTCCCAACATCTATTAAAGCCATATGCAAGCCGTGGATTGACGCAAACACAAAAAATATATAATTACCGATTATCCAGAGCCAGAAGAATGGTGGAATGCTCCTTTGGGATACTAACCAGCAAATGGCGAGTGTTAACAGCGATTAATTTAAACATTGAAACTGTTGATGAAATAGTGAAAGCATGTGTGGTACTACACAATTTTGTTTTAACAAAGGAACCTTTGTCCTTGGATGACCAGAGTTTGGAATCAACCTCTTTGACTGACTACACCAGTCCTGGATTTAGGAGTAGTGTTGCCTGTTCAACAATCCGTGACAAATATGCTGACTATTTTGTGTCCCCAGAAGGTAGAGTAGATTGGCAAGATCAAATGGTATAAGATTTATCTTTAGTTTTATAAGAAATAAAAATAGTTAAAAATAAATAAAAAAATATCTTGTTAACCTTGGTAATTTTAATCTTTGAATAACTTTAAAAATTTGTAATTTTTACACCGTCAAATTATAACATGTTATGTTTTTGTATTACCTTATTAACTGAACTTGCAAAATAATATTCCCCCCCAAAAAAAACAAGAACAAATAAATACATTTCAACTAAAATGTTTTATTTTTTATTACATACATAAATAAATTATAAATTAGTATATCTTGGGCTTGGGGTGGAGATAGTACTGGAGGGGCTGTCAGATGGGAACACATGCACAGTGGGAGTATGGAGGGTGGAAAGTGGTGTTGGTGGTGGGGAAGTAACAGAAGGTGAAGGTGTGGAGAAACCAAGAGGGAAAACAGGAGATGGGATGGGATGTGTTAAGGATTGTGGGGTTGAGTGGAGGGATTGGGAGACAAGAGGTGGCGGGTGAATTAGAGGCTTGTGTTGGGGTCATGATGGGTGTGGAAGGCAAGAGGTGGTAGTGGGTAGGAAGTGTAGGGGCAGATGTGGTTGGGAGCTGGTACTGGGCAGCAGGCTGGTACTGGGCAGCAGGCTGGTACTGGGCAGCAGGGGGAGTAGGGACAATGGCTGGAGGGGGGGCAGGTGCTGGACGAGGGGTGGGTGGAGGTGGTTGGGAGGAAACCTGCGCCAGAGCCTGCTGTGTGGCTTGCATTACATGCATCTGCTGGTCAGGAGATAGCTTTTCCATGCGCTCGAGTACGGCTTGAAAAAAACAATGATTGGGTGATTTACTTGCATCTAAATGCAGCCTGTCCAGACGCGTGCACAATTCGTGTGTATTTTTATCCATAGAGGCCTTCATGAAGCTAAAACCAGAACTAGATTGTTCTGCTAATAATTTAATGGCGTTCTGGAAGGCTGCATTTAGATGCAAGAACTCGGGCGCATAGCTCCTTTCCTGACCCCTATGACGCTGACGCCCAGAACCCAAAGGTGTTCTACTGAGGGCAGCAGTGTCAGAGGGGTGGGGTAGGGGAAAAGCTATCTCGTCACCAGCAGCTTCAGGTAATGAAGTCTCACCGGAAGCTCCAGCGCAGGTGGATGGGACAGATGTAGATGAAAGGGAAGGTTCAGATGGGTGGGGTCTGTGCCTGTGTTCCCCAGTGGCGGACTGTTCAGGGATCGCTCCTGTCGGGTTCGATGCAGGCTCCCGAGTGCTGCAGACGGTGCTGTTAAAAAGAGGAAAAAAAAAAAAAAAATAATAATTAATTTAATTGCTATACATTGGCACTGACTAAAAAAAAAGGCAAAAAAGATCAGACATAAACTATTATACTTTGTACATATTGTGGGGAATATTTACCTTCTGCACACCATAGTTGTCCGGAGGAACGACAACGCTCTAAAGTAACGGTATTTCGATCTGCGTCCTCTGGATCAACTCGGGGCCTGCATCTCTTGATTCAACTCCTTTTTGAAACGATCCCTGATAGACCGCCACCGCTTCTGAAGTTTGTCACCTGAAAGTGGAAAGCACAAAGTGGTTAGTATACAACACATTACATCCTGCAGCATAACCTACTGAACTGTGAATACTTACGCGCTTTCTTCTGGGCCCGAGAATTGAGCTCCTCCCAACCTTCTATCGCTGCGTGGCATACCTCGTCCCAGAGTCGACGCGTTACGATAGTATCAGCGTGGCGGCGGTCAGCCATGTTCCACAGCGGCTCCCTCTCTCTAACTTCATCGATGAGGAGGTCGATGTTGATACATCCGGCCTCCTCACCGTCAGAATCGGGAGCACGCTGTGATGCCTGTTCAAAGAAAGAAAAAAGAAAAAAAAAAAAAAATTAGACAGCAATTCGCACAGACATGAAACAAAAAAAAAAAAAAAAAAAAAAAAAAAAAAAAAAATTTTCTTACACTATGACCACCGCCACCTCGACGACGACCCTGGGACGGTCTTGGAGGAGCTCTATCGTGAGCCCTAGAAGTCGAAGCCTTTAGTGAAGAAAAAAAAAAACCATTATTTACTTATGTGTTTGGTGTGCTGTGGTAAACAATTCCTGTATGAAACTTACACTATGACCGCCCGCTCCGTGTATTTCTCCACCCCTTTCGTCCACTTCTGGCAGCACCTCCTGTGATGTTTCTGCAACCTGTGTAAATTTAGTTTTTTTAAACCTTTTTTTTTTTCTTTTAAAAAAAAAAAAAACACAAAAAAAAAAAAATACCTCAGTTTGTGAACAGGAGGGAGGGCTACCAGAAGACTACATCTTTTTTACAGGCCTCGCTTCCACAGCAACTGGCTGGACCAGAAGATTCTCTGACCGCAACACTGCACCTGTAAAAAAAAAAATAAAAAATGTCTAAGTACATGTACGCAGCTCAGAACAGTGATCTGTGGACAGTACTGTGGACATTACCTCAGGAACACTGTACTCCCCCAAACGCACACAGGGACAGGACAGAACGCGATGAAACAGCAACTGGCTGGACCACAACAAGATTCGCTGACCGCAACACTGCACCTGTAAAAAAAAAAAAAAAAAAAAAAGCTAAGTACATGTACGCAGCTCAGAAAAGTGATCTGTGGACATTACCTCTTCCCTGGAGCACTGGACTGGAGGACAGCAGAACTTGAAGGCAGGAACGAACAGCAGGAAGTGTGTAGAATGTGCAGAAGACTTTTATATGTTTTGTGATGAAAAAAAAAAAAAAAAAAAAATTTGCGCATGCTCTGTTTACCAAACCGGATGCGGTGACCGCATCCGGTTTAAACCGCATCACGCCGGATCCGGCATGCATAGACAATCATTGTATACAATGCCGCATTGTGCCGGATCCGGCAGAATGCGTTTTTTTTAAGGGGCAAAAAAACGTTACATGGAACGTTCTATCCGGCCGCCGCATTTAATTATTTTGCCGCATCCGGAAAAAACCGGATGCACCGCAAAGCCATCAGGTACAATCCGGTTACAATGCAAGTCTATGGGGATAAATCGGATGCGATACCGGATCCGGTTTACCCTTTTTTTTCCGGATTGTAACTGATGTGTGAAAGTAGCCTTAGCAGAGGACAAACGGATGCACCTGTTTGTGATTATCTCCCTGCTGTGCTGAGCACACAGACAGACAGTACACTTGCGGCAGGGAAGGCCAGCACCTCCAAGGCATGTTGTGCAACCTCAGGCCATGTATTCAATTTTGCCACCCATTAAAGGAGTTGTCCAACATAAACTCAAACATTTTTGTTAAGCTAATCTGTGCTGTATTGTCATATAAAAACACCCCTACATTGTTGTTTTTTGTTTTCTAACTTTTGTTCCTCTTGAATTTACTCTTTATTCTCTGCAGCTCCTTGTTTACATTCAGCTCTAGCAAACATGACCACTTCCTGTGCAAAACCTCAGTCAGAGCTGGCACTGCCCGGCCTCAGTGTCCAGCCTCGCCCCCTGCCCGCCCCCTGCACACACATTCCCTGTCAGTATTCAGCCTCAGCACTGACCTGTTATCACTACAGCATTGCAAATAACAGCCCCATATCAGGTTCTGCACCCCACACCACATCGGGCTCTGCACCGCACACCACATCGGGCTCTGCAGCAAACACCACATTGGGCTCTGCACCAAACACCACATTGGGCTCTGCACCAAACACCACATTGGGCTCTGCACCAAACACCACATCGGGCTCTGCACCACACACCACATCGGGCTCTGCACCGCACACGCACACATATGGCTCTGCACACCACACACACATATGGCTCTGCACACCACACACATATGGCTCTGCACCACACACATATGGCTCTGCACACCACACACATATGGCTCTGCACCACACACATATGGCTCTGCACCACACACACGCACATATGGTTCTGCACCACACACACGCACATCGGACTCTGCACCGCACACGCACATCGGGCTCTGCACACCACATGCACACATATGGCTCTGCACCGCACACGCACATCGGGCTCTGCACTGCACACGCACATATATGGCTCTGCACACCACACGCACACATATGGCTCTGCACTGCACACACGCACATATGGCTCTGCATCGCACACGCACATATGGCTCTGCACTGCACACACGCACATCGGACTCTGCACCGCACACACGCACATCGGACTCTGCACCGCACACACGCACATCGGACTCTGCACACCACATGCACACATGCACATCGGGCTCTGCACACCACATGCACACATATGGCTCTGCACCGCACACGCACATATGGCTCTGCACACCACACACACACATATGGCTCTGCACCGCACACACACACATATGGTTCTGCACCGCACACACACATTGGGCTCTGTACCGCACACGCACATCGGGCTCTGCACCGCACACGCACATCGGGCTCTGCACTGTTACGAGGGGGACCCGGGGAAGCGTGCCAAGATGGGAAATGGACCGCTTCCGCCGGTCAAGGTCCACTGTGCGGTGTAAGGGACCGCCGCTATGGTGGGTGAAGAGTGAGCGGGTTGCTGCTAGCGATCGTCTGGAATGTCACAGACGATCTATGTACACCGATCTGCCCTAACCCGTGAGGGTTGTATGGCACAGATCTCACGGCTCGGTGTACCTGTTGCACGGGGAAGCACAGAGGTGCCCACGCACGTGTGCCAGTGGAAGTCACGAGAATATGGCACGAGGGTAGCACAGAGGTGCCCACGCACGTGTGCTTTCAATAACCAGGTGAGTCCAATGGAGACTTGAGGAGCTCACCTGGGACAGGAACACGGCCTGTTGACGGGGGTACTGCCGGAGCATCAAGGCAGGAACACGGCCTGCAAACGAGGTACTGCCGGAGCAGCAAGGGCCAAGCCCACAAGAGACAGTAATGCCTGAGCAGTGGCGTGGCAGCACGCTGCCAGACATCCAAACATAGGACGGTCGCGCGCCGCCATGATGGCAGGGGGAGCTTTTAAGGAGGTGCAGCTCCACCCGAGGGCGGGCGTGAGGCGGAGATGACGGACTTGACCCAATCAGGGTCCACGACGTCCCAGCCTGGCCAGTCAGGATTCACCACGTCACCAGCCTTGTCATCAAGCCGTGTGACGTCAGTGAGCGAATCAGGACCCACCACGCATTGCACATGCTCACCCTCCTGCCTCTGGGAAATAGAGGCGGGATCCTCGGTCTCACAATGTGGACAGATAACGGGAATCTCACTGCTTCCCTGAGCAGTAAACCTCTGCACATTGCGCAGCCTCGCAGACCTTCGGGGCTGCTGAGCAGGAGAGTCTGCGGCAGGCCAGGAATGGGAGACCGCTTCACTCCTTGTAACAGGCGAACCACTAGGTGTCACCCTTCTGCTGCCTCTCTGAGAAGGTATCTCCTGCACACTGCGCAGTCTGGCAGACCTTCGGCGCTGCTGAGCAGGAGTGCTCGTGGCAGGCAAGGAATGGGAGACTGCCTCAGTCCTTGCCTCAGGAGAGCCACGAGATGTAACATTACCCCCCCGTCTAGGCCCCCCCCCTGTCCGTGCTCGAAGGCCGCTATCAAACCCGGAGCGCGGATATGATCCTCCAACTCCCAGGATCTATGCTCCGGACCACGGCCGGCCCACTCCACGAGGTAGTACCTCTTGCCCTGTATGACTTTTGTCTCCACAAGTTTTGCCACCTCAGGGTCGTCGGACGGGGAGTTGGTTTGAGCCGGCAGGGACCCCGAGAATTTATTAAGTCATACGGGTTTCAGGAGGGACACGTGAAAGGTGTTGGCTATAGCCCAGCGTGGAGGGAGCTGAAGTCGATATGCCACTGGGTTTACCTGCTGTAGTACTTTAAACGGACCCAGATACCTAGGGGCGAATTTGGCTGCCTGTACCCGTAGGTTAACATTCTTAGAGGACAGCCATACTAGGTCACCAGGGGCGAAGGATGGTGCAGGGCGGCGGCGAACATCAGCCATTGTCACCATCCGGTCTTTAGCCCTTTTAAGAGCCTCTTGGGTGTCATCCCAGATCTCCCGGGCCTTGGTCGCCCAATCCTCCACTCTAGTATCGGGTGACGTAATGGGCATCGGAACCGGGATTCTGGGATGTTGTCCGTTATTGAGTAGGAACGGAGTCTGGCCAGAGGATTCATGGACCGAATTGTTAATGGCAAATTCGGCCCAAGGAAGGAGGTTAGCCCAGTTGTCGTGGTGCGCGGATATAAAATGGCGGAGGTAAGTTACCAAAGTCTGATTAGTCCTCTCCACTAGTCCATTGGTCTCGGGATGGTATGCGGAGGAGATGTTCAGCTCTATCTGCAGGAGCTTACAGACCTCTCTCCAGAAGCGAGACGCGAACTGGGGACCCCGGTCGCTCACCACCTTGTCAGGCATGCCATGCAACCTAAATACATGCCGAATGAACAAGGTGGCGAGAGCACGTGACGTCGGGAGTCGTGGGAGAGGCACCAAGTGGACCATTTTAGAGAAGTGGTCCGTGATGACCCATACGACCCTGTGCCCTGCTGACTTGGGCAGATCTCCCAGGAAGTCCATACCCACCACTTCCCAGGGACGATCCGGCACTGGCAGTGGGTGAAGAAGACCTGCCGGTCTCTGCCGGGACGGCTTATTCTGAGCACACGACATACAGGCTCGCACATATTCCTGTATGTCCTGGGGTAGTCTCGGCCACCAATAATGCCTGGTCACCAGGTCTCTGGTCCTTTTGACCCCGAAGTGACCCCCGACCTTGGAGGCATGGGCCCACGATAGCACCTCGTTCCGTAGTTCAGGGGGAACGAGGGTTTTGCCAGGTGGCACCTGGTCCAAAGAAGTGGGAGTGACCATCATCAAGCTGTCCGGGGGTAGTATAAGACGAGGCTCCTCCTCGTCCTCCTCCAACACAACCATACAACGTGACAAGGCATCGGCCCGTACGTTCTTCTCACCGGCCAGGTGGCGGATAATAAAGCGGAACCGGGAGAAGAATAAAAACCAACGGGCCTGCCTTGGGTTCAGGCGTTGTGCTGTCTGGAGGTATGTGAGGTTTTTGTGGTCAGAAAAAACCTCAAATGGATGCTTCGCACCCTCCAGGAGATGCCGCCATTCCTGGAATGCTAGTTTCATCGCCAGTAACTCCCTATCCCCTATGGAGTAGTTCCTCTCGGCCGGAGAAAAGGTCTTGGAGAAAAAGAAACACGGATGTTTCCTTCCTCGTTCGTTTTTCTGGTACAGGACTGCACCTGCACCGACCGAAGAGGCGTCTACCTCCAGTAGGAAGGGTTTGGAGATGTCTGGACGATGAAGGATGGGAGCTCTGGAGAAGTGAGTTTTGAGAGTGTGAAATGCCTCTACCGTTTCCCGTGTCCATGCTTTGGGATTAGCGCCCTTGCGGGTAAGGGCAATGATGGGTGCTGCCACCGTCGAGAAGTTGGGAATGAACTGGCGATAATAATTGATAAACCCCAAGAATCGCTGGATCGCCTTCAGCGAGCGGGGCTCAGGCCAGTTCATCACTGTCTCCAACTTCCCCGGATCCATTGCTAACCCCTGACTGGACACTATGTACCCCAGGAACGGCAAGGATTCCTGTTCAAAAACGCACTTTTCCAGCTTAGCATATAACGAATGGGTGCGGAGCCTCTTAAGTACTCGGATGACATCCCTCCGATGGGTGGTAAGATCGGGTGAGAAGATAAGAATGTCATCCAGGTATGCAACCACGGAAAGATACAAATCCCGGAAAATGTCATTCACAAAGTCTTGAAATACAGCGGGGGCATTGCAGAGTCCGAAGGGCATTACTAGATACTCGTAGTGACCGTCCCTGGTGTTAAAGGCGGTCTTCCACTCATCGCCCTTTCGGACTCGCACTAGATTATACGCCCCGCGTAGATCCAGCTTTGTGAAGACCTTTGCCCCGCGGAATCGATCAAATAGCTCAGTAATGAGGGGCAAAGGGTATTTGTTCTTGATTGTGATTGCATTTAATCCCCTGTAATCGATACAGGGGCGCAGATCCCCTTCCTTCTTCTGCACAAAAAAGAACCCTGCACCAGCCGGTGAAATAGACTTGCGAATGAACCCCTTCGCCAGGCTGTCCTGAATATATTTGGACATAGCCTCCGTCTCTGGAGCAGAGAGTGGATACACTCTGCCCCTAGGGGGCTCGGAGCCTGGCTTCAGGTCTATTCGGCAATCATATGGCCGGTGGGGAGGAAGAGTATCTGCGGCCCTTTTGGAAAAGACATCCCTGTAGGCCTCATAAGGTGTCGGTAAACCCGGCCCCTCAGTATTCCCTGAGGACCCAACCGACCTAATGGTAGCGGGTGGTTCGGTAGTCACGAGGTGCTCTCTACAGGATCCTGCCCAGGATGAGATCTCCCCTGTTGCCCAGTTGAGTATAGGAGCATGCTGTCTCAACCAGGGAAGGCCCAGTAGGATCTCATCCGTCCCCCCTGGAAGCACCAGGAAGGACACCTGCTCATGGTGTCCCGGTGGTACATCCATCCTGAGAGGGATGGTGATCTGGGTGATAGGATCGAGTAGTATGGACCCGTCGACTACCCGGACCCTGAGTGGCTTGGGCAACAGAACCAGGGGAACTGAGTATCGGGTTGCCAGGGAGGTCGAGATGAAATTGCCTTCAGCGCCTGAGTCCAAGCAAGCCAGGGCAGAGAAGAGAATAGTGCCGAACTGCAACTGGGCGCTGATAGTCAACCTAGAGGGAGAAGTAGCGTCTAGAGTCCCCCCTCTGATAGAAACTAGACGCTGTCTTTTCCCGACGGTTTGGGACATAGGGTAGCTATGTGTCCCCTCTGCCCACAGGAAAAGCAGATGACACAAGACCGAGAACCTGGGGCAGAGGAGACCACCTTGGACACCTCCATTGACTCCACGGAGTCGCCTACAGGACTGGCTGGGGGACCTGTCTGATGGAAGACGGGAGTCAGACGCTTTTTAGGCCGAGAAGACGTGGGTGCTGAAGAGACCTCGAGCCTTCGCTCCGCCTGGCGGATGTCTATGCGAGAGGCAACCTGAATCAAGGACTCTAAAGTGGCAGGCACCTCACGTGTGGCCAGTGCGTCTTTGACAAACCCTGCCAGGCCCTCCCAAAACACAGGGACAAGGACCTTATCCGGCCAGTCCAGCTCTGCGGCCAGTGTCCTAAAGTGTACAGCAAAGTCCCCGACTGAAGCAGACCCTTGCCGAAGTCGTAGGAGGCGCAGCGCGGAATCGTGGGTGACTTGAGGCCCGAGGAACACCATTCTCATGGCCCCAAGATAAGCTGCTAAGTTATTCACCACACGATCTCCGCGCTCCCACAACGGCGTGGACCACTTCAGCGCTCTCCCTGTGAGCAGGGACTGGACGAAGGCTACCTTCGCCTTCTCGGTAGCATAAAGAATCGCGGACAGCTCTAAGTAGGTGGTAACCTGGTTTATAAAACCACGGCACTCAGAGCTGTTGCCGCTAAAGCGCTCTGGAAGCGCAAGGCGAGGAGACCTTCCGCCCAATAGCACAGCCTGGGTAGCCGCCTGGGTGGCGACTGTCGTCAGAGTAGTCTTATCGGAGGAAGACTGCTCCACTGCTGCCAATCGTGACTCCAACTGCTGCACATAACGCAGCAACTGCTGCTGCTCTTCAACCATAGCCAGACCTTTGGCGCGACCGTAATGTTACGAGGGGGACCCGGGGAAGCGTGCCAAGATGGGAAATGGACTGCTTCCGCCGGTCAAGGTCCACTGTGCGGTGTAAGGGACCGCCGCTATGGTGGGTGAAGAGTGAGCAGGTTGCTGCTAGCGATCGTCTGGAATGTCACAGACGATCTATGTACACCGATCTGCCCTAACCCGTGAGGGTTGTATGGCACAGATCTCACGGCTCGGTGTACCTGTTGCACGGGGAAGCACAGAGGTGCCCACGCACGTGTGCCAGTGGAAGTCACGAGAATATGGCACGAGGGTAGCACACAGGTGCCCACGCACGTGTGCTTTCAATAACCAGGTGAGTCCAATGGAGACTTGAGGAGCTCACCTGGGACAGGAACACGGCCTGTTGACGGGGGTACTGCCGGAGCAGCAAGGCAGGAACACGGCCTGCAAACGAGGTACTGCCGGAGCAGCAAGGGCCAAGCCCACAAGCGACAGTAATGCCTGAGCAGTGGCGTGGCAGCACGCTGCCAGACATCCAAACATAGAAGGACAGTCGCGCACCACCATGATGGCAGGGGGAGCTTTTAAGGAGGTGCAGCTCCACCCGAGGGCGGGCGCGAGGCGGAGATGACGGACTTGACCCAATCAGGGTCCACGACGTCCCAGCCTGGCCAGTCAGGATTCACCACGTCACCAGCCTTGTCATCAAGCCGTGTGACGTCAGTGAGCGAATCAGGACCCACCACGCATTGCACATGCTCACCCTCCTGCCTCTGGGAAATAGAGGCGGGATCCTCGGTCTCACAATGTGGACAGATAACGGGAATCTCACTGCTTCCCTGAGCAGTAAACCTCTGCACATTGCGCAGCCTCGCAGACCTTCGGGGCCGCTGAGCAGGAGAGTCTGCGGCAGGCCAGGAATGGGAGACCGCTTCACTCCTTGTAACAGGCGAACCACTAGGTGTCACCCTTCTGCTGCCTCTCTAAGAAGGTATCTCCTGCACACTGCGCAGTCTGGCAGACCTTCGGCGCTGCTGAGCAGGAGTGCTCGTGGCAGGCAAGGAATGGGAGACTGCCTCAGTCCTTGCCTCAGGAGAGCCACGAGATGTAACACTGCACCGCACACACACAGGGCTCTGCACCGCACACGCACACATATGGCTCTGCACCGCACACACACACACACATATGGCTCTGTACCGCACGCGGCGCTCTGCACCAACCCCCCCATCCCCCATCCTTATCCCCATCCCCATAGGGAACACATGTAGGGAGCACATACTCACCCGTCCTCGGTCCCTGCTGCTCCTGCACGTTTGCGTGCTGTCTGTGCTCTGGCCATATCAGCACAGTAGTGATGTCACCACTGTGCTGAAGAGAGCACAGACAGCAGGACAGTGATGAGAAGCAGCGCCCCCAGGTCACGGACCCCACAGCAGTGCAGGGGGAGGTTGCGGGGAGAGTACGGGGTGCAGGGGAATGTGTGGGAGGGTGCAGGGAAGGGGGCGGGGCTCATCACACTGTACCCGCCCAGCAGGGAGGCAACATGCTGTTTCCAGATTTGCATGTCAACATGGCCCTGCCCATGTTGACTTGAAATGACCGGAAGCAGCAAAATCGCGGCAGGAGCGGTAACATGACCACTCTGAGCCGGGGGAGAGGGGCTGACAGCAGGGCAGATAAGTGCTCTCTATCTACTTACCTGCCCCAATGTAGCCCAATAGGGGAATAAAAAAAAAAAGTCAAAAGAAGCCGGATAACCCCTTTAACTAAATGGTGCAAAACCATCAGCCGGGGGCGTACAAAGAAATCATGGGGCCCCATAACAGAATTCCCTGGAAAAAAAAAAAATATTTGGTTGAGTCACAGAAGAGCATACTTCACAACGTTACAGCCCTCACAAAGTAATTTTCCTCCTTTTGAAGCCCCTAGATTCCTCTTTTATTGCAGCCATGAAGTATAATGGCAACAAAAGTGCCCCACAAACATTGTATGATAACTCACAGTAAATTCCTCCACATGCACGGTATGATGAACCTACTGACCTACTGTGCCCCCTTTCATTTACCCTGGTAATGAATGGGGGCCCTAGCTTACACAGTAAGAAGCCCAACTATGACCCCCACACAGCCAGCTATACAGTATAATGGGCCTATATATAGTATAATGACTCCTACTATTCTTCCAAATAATATAATGGCCCCCACACAGCCGTCCGCACAGTATGATAGACACCACACAAACCTTCACACTGTATATATGCTTCCATACAGTATAATAGTCATCAAATAACTGTAGATAAAGTATAAAGGCTCCCTCATAGCCCTCCAGATAATATAATGGCCACGCAAAGCCTTTCATACAGTATAATGGTCCACACATAGTCCTCCATATAGTAATGGGCCCCACATAGTACTCCATATAGTATAATGCTCCCCCATAGTTAAAGTATAATGGGCCCCACATAGTCCTCCATATCGTCTAATGCAGCCCATAGAATCCAATTATGTATTATAATGCACTCCCCATAGTTATCCATATATTATTATGCACTCCCCTATAGTCCTCAATATATTAAAATGCACCATCCATAGTCCTTCATATCGTATAATTCATCCTTAGTCCTCCATATATTATAACACACTCCCCATATTCCGCCATATAATTAATACACTTCCCATAATCCTCTATATAATATAATGCACCCCATAGTCCGGTGTGGCTCTTGCAGCATGGACTCGAGCAGCAGTCCACTCCTTGTGAATCTCCCCCAAATTTTTGAATGGCCTTTTTTTTAATAATCCTATCAAGGCTGCGGTTATCCCAGTTGCTTGTGCACCTTTTTCTACCACACTTTTTCCTTCCACTCAACTCTCCATTAATATGGTTGGATACAGCACTCTGTGAACTGCCAGCTGTTATAGCAAATGACCTTATGTGGCTTACCCTCGAATACCTTCTATTTTTCTGAGATAA
This sequence comes from Anomaloglossus baeobatrachus, assembly GCF_048569485.1. NCBI lineage: Eukaryota > Metazoa > Chordata > Amphibia > Anura > Aromobatidae > Anomaloglossus > Anomaloglossus baeobatrachus. The sequence goes on from NC_134357.1 coordinate 502,941,499, forward strand.
TGACTTTTGGGTTTTTATTGGCTGTGTTACGCTCCCCGCCGGGGTTAAGACGGCGAGCGCATCCATAGGGTAAGGTGGATCCACTGGACCACAATGGGAATCCAAACCCACCCAGACAAGGGAATGGCAGCGTCCAGGGAGTGTGGCAGTTAAGTCGGGGGTAGGTGACTGCAGGACAGGGGACAGGCAAGGTAAGGCAGGATTGACACGCGAACACAGTACAGTTCAGGCAGGACTGACATAGGAACACCATACAGTTCAGGAACGGATCAGGATCAGGCTGGTCCCCGGACACAAGAACAGACTAGGAACTCAGGCAAGATGGACCAGGGATTCAGTTTGGTCCTAGAAAACAGGAACTCATTCAGGATGGGTCAGGGATACTGACTGGTCCCGACCACGGAAACAAACAGTAACTCAGGACAACAGGCAGATGCTGAAAGTCATCAGGCAAGACTCCAGACATCGGGCCGAGGTCATCAGACACCGGGTATGGCTCCAGGCATCGGGCAAAGGTCATCAGCAGGATGGCAGAGGCGCAATAAGCTGAGGCCACAGCAGGGCTTCAGGTACAGAACACACAGACAAGGCTGGAGTCTTAGGACAGGCCGGTAACTGGATACGCCGGTCCCTGAATACACAGGTACCTGAATACGCTGGATCCAAGGTTAGCCGGACTACAGACAGGATACCAGACTCAGATAGGTAACTGGACTCAGGCAGAACACCAGATTACAACAATAGCAGACTCCAGCAACAACACAAGCGGGCACGGACCACCACAGGGCAGTGTGGGCACGGACCGCCCCAGGGCAGTGTGGGCTCGGATCGCCACAGGGCAGTGTGGGCACGGACCGCCACAGGGCAGTGTGGGTACGGACCGCCACAGGGCAGTGTGGGCACAGACTGCCACAGGGCAGTGTGGACACGGACCGCCACAGGGTAGTGCAGGCATTGGCGGGCACGGACCTCCACAGGGTAGTGCAGGCATGGGTGGACACGGACCACCACAGGGCAGTGCAGGCACAGGTGGGCACGGACCACCACAGGGCAGTGCAGGCACAGGCATTATTGGATCACCACATTGCAGTGCAGGCACAGGCAGGATTGGACTGCCACAGGAAAGTGCAGGCACAGATGGGATTGGACCGCGACAGGGCAGTGCAGGCACAGGCGGGATTGGAACGCCACAGGGCAGTGCAGGCATAGGCGGGATTGGACCGCCACAGGGCAGTGCAGGCACAGGCAGGTTTGGACCGCCACAGGGTAGTACAGGCACAGGCGGGATTGGACCGCCACAGGGTAGTGCAAGAACAGGGGGATTGGACAGCAACAGGGTAGTGCAAGACCAACGAGTTTAGACCGCAACAGGGTAGTGCAAGCCCAGCGGGTTGAGACCGCAACAGGGTAGTGCAGGCAGAGCGGGTTTGGTCCGCAGCAAGGTGATGCAGGCACAGTGGGTTTTGACCATAGTAGGACAGTGCAGGAACAGCAGGCTTGAACCAATACAAGGTGGTGCAGGCAAATCAGGCACTTCAGACTCCAGGTTCAAAACACCAACAGGACTTTATTCACAAATACAGGATACAGCAAGGCTACAGGTTCAGGACACAGCAGGGTTACAGGAACAGGATACAAACTAGTACCAGGGGAACACATGGACAGGACAGGTCCAGGGCAGACATCAGCATGCCAGAACTGGATACAAACAGGACTGGTGCAGAGTACGAGCAGACCAGAGCAACATGGCAGAATCAACACAGATTTAGTAACTTAAAGACGTTGCTCGACCACACCTATCGGGGAAGAGGAAGTTTTATTCCAGATACCTCCCAGCCATAGGCTGGAGACATCTTAGCAAGGTGCGCATGCTTCCTAATAAAAAGACAGGCAGCATGCGGGCGTGCCCCCTCAGCTGGAGACCAGGCAACCCCACACAACATGTGCAGGGCCTGAAGCCTAGGCAGGAACTGAAGACAACACACATGGGCATCCGAGGGAGGGGTCAGCTAGGGACCGCACTACACGTGGATGGAAATGAAGGTAAGAGGAGGGGCAGGGACATGGTGCTAGGACGCCGCGTAGCGCCGGCATTCTAGGGGAGCCGGCATTACAGGTTGTAAGTGATAATCATCAACATTAACAGAAATAAACACTTTAAATAGATCACTCTGTTTGTAATGACCCTATACAATATATGCATTTCCTTTTTGCATTGAATTACTGAAATAAATTAACTTTTTGATGATATTCTAATTTGAGATGCACCTGTATCTCTAATGTATGTGCACATGTAGAATGTGTATATCTATAAATGTGTATATCTATACAGTACCTATAAATAGGAAAGACTGAACATTTTTTCAGTTTTGGGGGGCTGGGATTCTCGGCAGCCCGCAGATGCCTCTGAAAATGGCGCGTTTTTTAGCGCCATTTCCTGTGGCGCATTACCTGGCTCATTCAGTGGCCCTGGTGGCGGTGGCACGCTGGCTAATAAAGGGGTTAATACCAGCTTTGTATTCTTAGATGTACTAAGTCCGAAATTCATGGTGTTATGCCAAATTAGACATGGCCACCATGAATTTCTAGTAAACAGTAAAAAAAACAACAGAGAAAAACATTTTTTATTAGAAATAAAACAAAAAAACATTCAGAGACTCCATCTTTATTATAAAAACAATTCTTAGTCTGACGTAATCCACAGGTACAGCAATGTCAACTCTGCTTCATCACTCTGCACAGACACAGTCTATACAGTGTGAGAAGCAGAAAGGGCATTGTCAGCTCTGCTACATCGCTCTGTACAGAGCAAGAAGCAAGCTGACAGTGAGGGTATGATTGCACTTGCGTTTCACATTGCATCACGCTGCACCTGGCGCTCTCAGGACAGGAGCGCTTCAGCTGCAATGAAATACATGCAGCTGACCGCTCCTCTTGAGAGATTGTGCGCCGTGATGCGATGCTACATTCGCACAGTGACAATGAAAGTTCCGTTACCAGGACCTTTGATTATGTCATAGTCATGTGACCAGTTTGTGGCCAATGAGGTTATACAACATTCACACCTGACTGGTCACATGGCTATGATGTCAGAGAAGGTCCTTTTAGTCAGAGGTGATTACCGGGGGGCACAGCAATGTTCGGACGGACGCGGAAGCAGAAGCGGCCGGGAGACAGAGTCTGCAGGATGCGTCGCGGGACCTGTAAGTATGATCATAATGTTTTTTAATGTGCTTTTTTTTTTTTTTTTACAGCCCCTGGACCCGATCTGTAACACGGGCTTCCCAGTAAAGCTCGTGATCAGGATTGTGTACACAATCACTATGTGATCGGTATGATCCCCGATCTTTACAGATTGGTATCGCCCATCACTATTCCTGGGCTTTCTTGCATGAACTGCGCGCTTCAGTTCTCCCCAGAGTGGCTCAATGAGATTAAGATCAGGAGACTGAGATGACCACTCCAGACCCTTCACTTTGTTCTGCTGTAGCCAATGACAGATCGAATTGGCCTTGTGTTTTGGATTATTGTCATGTTGGAACGTCCAAGTACGTCCCATGCGCAGCTTCCGGGCTGATGAGTGCAAATTTGCCTCCAGTATTTGCTGTTAACGTACTGCATTCATCTTTCCTTCAACTTTGACCAAGTTTCCTGTGCCTTTGTAGCTCACACATCCCCACCTCTATGCTTTACAGTAGGAATGGTGTTCCTTTTATCATAGGCCTTGTTGACACCTCTCCAAATATAACGTTTATGATGGTGGCCAAAAAGTTTGATTTTAGTCTCATCACTCAAAATGACCTTTTTCCAGCAGTTTGGAGATTTGTGTCTGTGCTGTTTGGCGTATTGTAAGCAAGATACTTTGTGACATTTGTGCAGTAATGGCTTTCTTCTGGCAACTTGACCATGCACCCAATTTTTCCTCAAGTGCTCTGTATTGTGCATCTTGAAACAGCCACATCAATAGTTTTCAGTGAGTCCTGTATATCAGATGATATTATTTGTGGGGTTTTCTTTGCATCCCGAACACTTTTCCAGGCAGTTATGGCAGAAATGTTTGTTGGTCTACCTGATCATGCTTTGGTTTTTACAGAGCCCCTGATTTTCTATTTGTTAATCACAGTTTGAACACTGGTGACTGGCATTATCAATTCCTTGGATATGTTTTTGTTTCCCTCTCCTGTTTTATACAGTTCAACTATATTTCCCCGTAGATTCGTTGACAATTCTTTTGCTTTCCCCATGACTCACAATCCAGAAATGTCAATGGCTGGATGAAAGATGCAGGAGTCTGTCTAGACCCCAAAAAACTCACTCAGCATTTATGCACACACTGATTACAAGAACACAGGTCAAAGGTGAGGATATTACCTTTATTAGCCATTCAAACCCATTTGTGTCAACTGTGCATATTAGCATGCCAAAATCATCAGTGTGTGAACTTTTGATCAGGCTCATTTGGATATTTTTGGTTGTCATTATGATTTAAAAAGAGAAAACACAGTAGTTTGACAATAAACGGCTTCACCCAACCACTAACCATGAGTAGAAAAAATGTTGTTATTATTAATATTCCCTAAAAAAAAAAAAAAGGCCAAGAAAGCAAAAAAATCTGCCGGGGTATGTAAACTTTTGAGCACAACTGTATGACAGTGTTTATGATTGTATATATATTTGCCTGTTTATATGTATTCTTGTGAATATGTATGTCAGTATTTTCAAATCACTGTATGTTTGTGTATGTGAGTGTCTGCACGTTCTTGGGGACCACTGAGACTGTTTTGCCCTGGGTCAACGAAAACTTGGAGCCAACTCTTTATGCATAGCCAAGCATGCGTCTGCGTCGTCAAATCCAGGAGCTGGTGCCGATGTCGTCCTGAGATATTTGTCTATTAATGATTCTTTCTCAGGTTGGTCACATGACTGTGATCTCCTGTAGATGCAGCCAGCAGCACATAAAAGCCACTTATTGGTCCAGAGTAGAGATGAACAAACCTGAGGTTTGGTGTTCGTACCAAACAGACTTTAAAAAAAAACAAAAAACCCCAAAACGGTTTGGATACTTTATGTATGAAAACCACTTGCGCGAGCATCGCTGTGCTCGGGTACACTTAGTGCTCAGCCCAGTGCGAGCCACTTGCAGTGTTTGAATGGCTCGCACTGTGGGTAACAACAGCGTGATCGAATGTAGTGTGCACCAAACAAAAAAACATTTGGAAATACCCTGCCTACCTACATTCAACTCACCTGAGGTGTTCTGGCATATACTCAATAGACCTTCCTCATTGCATAAAAAATTGTGTGACTGTGTGAATGCTGCCACCTGAAAGCGAGTGAATATCTACAATTGGTGGAGAATGTGGGAAACAAGCCCCACGGAGCACAGGCAATTGCAGTGTAAAGTTTGAATATCCTGAGTAAAGGCAGCTACAGGATTGCAAGCATGTTCTAGAAACATGGAGGAAGCGGTTAAGCAATTAGTCCAGGTGTAGCAGCAGTAACCAACACAGCACATGTAGCAGCATCAGATGGTCTCGGCAGATACTGTCGGGGGGAGACAGCATATTCAACTGCCAAAGTGAGGCTACCCATGTGAGGCAGACAGTAAGGTAAAATTACTTTGGAGTATGGGATGATGTAGAGGCTTTCCTTACTGTATTTGATAGGGCAGCAGACAGAAACTGCCCACAGAGCAATGCTGGTGCCGTATCTTACTGGGGAACCACAAAAGCGTATAAAGACCCTGTCCTGCAAGATGCCAGAGAGTATGACAAGCTGAAGGTGGAAATTCTGTCATGTTTGGTCTTAACCAAGTCCATCAAGGCTCAACAGGGGCACCTCTGGCACCACCAAAGGGAAAAGCCTCCTCGGTTTGATTTTTGATCTGTTATACCTAGTACAGAAATGGTGAAGCCTCAGACCTGCGCTCTGGCACAGATGATGGTAAGAGTGGTAGTGGACAGATTCATACACTCACCATCTATATCCATACAAACTGGTTTGCCCAAGGAGATTGCAGAACACAAATTACCTAGTGAGCATAGTGAAAGATACATGATTGTGGAGAACTCCCTGAGCAGTTAAGAAAGCCTGAGTTTACCTTTCAGGGATACCCAAAGGAAGGGGCCCAAGGTCACCTTTGAAGGGCACAGGGTGGGTCAGAGCCGGGTTCAAAAGGTACATCTAGTAACATTGTTGGAGGTGTCATACCCTGGTTCATATATCAACCACTTGTCCCTTGACCTCGGAGCCGATGGATTGCCCCCTAACTCAGCTCTACTATCCTTTACCTAACCAGCCAGCAGCGCTGTTTTTCATCCTGGTGAGAGGAGTCAGGTATGCCAGCTGAACGCTGTCACCTGAAAGCGAATATAATCTGTTACATATTTTCTATGAAAATAGTTTATACATAATTGTGTTATATGAATACTATTTCCTTTTCAATAACAAATAATAATTGTTTCAAAGCCAATGACTGATGTTTATTATGCCCGGATTTAAAAAAAAAACCAAAACATTAAAAAAAAAAATCTATTTTTAACTATTACATATGGATTTTGCACGAAACGTGTGTGAAATTACATACAAGGGAGATGAACAAGAAAAATCTTTATTGCAGCTCAAAATGTACTTGTATATAAAAATGTATTGAAAATTCATTCTGCAACTTTATTGGAAATTAATTCTTGCGCCTTTTACATTTCTCTTCAAAGCTTCTCTTGATACCTTTTCTCTTATAGAAGGCCTTATGTGAAGCATCCAGCAGTAGTGACCCAACATGTTCACGTTCCATCTACCTTGGTATCGTCGTTCCATCTGCTTGATATCCTGATATAATTTTTCTCCTTGCTCTTTACTAACATCACCGAAGTTTTCAGGAAGTAGACCACATGGGAACGTAAATAATGTAACTTAAAATAAATCAGACAACCCAATGCTTTGAAACGTTTTAGCATGGTCTCCAGAATGGACATAAACTTTGGATCCTTGTTGTTGTTTAGAAATTTCTTCACAACTTCTATAATAGAATCCCAAACCATTTTCTCAACAGCTTTCATTGTTGTCATCCTTCATAAGTTTCCGAATATCCGAACCCACAAAAATGCTGTCCTTCAGTTTTGCTTTTGTCAGCTCCTCAAACTTGGTACACAGGTACTTACAAGTCATTCCTTCTTTTGGTAGAGCTTTCACAAACTGCTTCATCAATCCAAACTTACTGCGGAATGGTGGCAGGTTGCAAAGATGTTCCCATTAGCACCAGCGATGAGTTCTATCTCTGTTTTCCCATTCATCCTTGCCACTCAAAGAGCAAAGAGAGAACCACATGTTGAACATCCTTGTAGTTAAGTTTCTTGAGAATAAAGACTAAATTCTAATAGCTTTCCCTCAAGTGCACAGAATGCCCTACAGGCACTGAAGCATATTTGATGCCTTTGTACAGAAGCAGCTTTTAGACTTTTGGATGAAGAAATAAAGAGACTCCACTCGCTCACATTGTACTCAATGTTACATTTTTCAATCTGCCCACATTACTAAAATATGCTAGAGCACAGTCCTGAAAAAATATGGAATGAATAACTTTTGGAATACTATGGAATTCTATTTTTTTGGAAGCCTATGGAATGAATCAGTGTTTGTGACAAAACTGTACGTGATGGAATTTTTTCAATATTTTTACTAAGTTCAGAGATTGAAAGTATATAGAAATCATCTCTTACTTTTCAAACAATTTTACCCTTGCAGATCTGTGTAATCATCTAATGCTCCAAATTGTTTTCCCTTTTTATTGTACAGCTGTTATTTTATTATAACTTGCATTTTTTTCTTACACGTTTACAATAAAATAATAAAAAAAAAAAAAGAAGATAGCTACTTCCCTCTGTGAGTCCTTTGATGTCTCACAAGATTTGTTTTCTCTGTAAAACATTTCCCACAGTCTGAACATGAAAATGGCTTCTCCCCTGTATGAATTCTGTGATGTTTAACAAGATGTGATTTCTGATAAAAACATTTCCCACATTCTGAACATGGATATGGTTTCTCCTGTGTGTGAATTCTCTGGTGTACCACAAGATTTGATTTCTTTATAAAACATTTCCCACATTCTGAACATAAAAATGGCTTTTCTCCTGTGTGAATTTTCTGATGTCCAACAAGATCAGATTTCCCTTTAAAACGTTTCCCACATTCTGAACATAAAAATGGCTTCTCTCCTGTGTGAATTTTCTTATGTCTAACAAAATCTGATTTCCCATTAAAACTTTTCCCACATTCTGAACACGAATATGGTTTCTCGTGTGTGTGATTTCTCTGATGTACAATAAGTTTGGATTTCTCGTTAAAACGTTTCCCACATTCTGAACATGAAAATGGCTTCTCCCCTGTGTGAATTCTCTGATGTACAATAAGTTTGGATTTCTCGTTATAAGATTTCCCACATTCTGAACATGAAAATGGCTTCTCCCCTGAGTGAATTCTCTGATGTGTAACAAGATGTGATTTCTTACTAAAACATTTTCCACATTCTGAACATGAATATGGGATCTCCTGTGTGTGAGATGTCTGATGTACAACAAGCTCTGATTGCTGTATAATACATTTACCACATTCTGAACATGAATATGCTTTCTCTCCTGTGTGAGTGTTCTGATTTACAAGTGATTCCTTATTAAAACATTTCCCACATTCTGAGCATGAAAATGGTTTCTCCTCTTTAACAGTTAGTTCATATTCAACAGTTGTATTACTTTTGTTTTGCATATCAGTCATTGACGAAGCAGAAGAAAGGACCTGTTGAAAATGATCAGATGAAAGATTTTTTCTGAGAAGGTCTTGAGGTATATATGGGATACTGGCATGTTCTTCATATGTATCTGGTGGAATACCATGATCATCTGCTGCAAAATCTGAAAATATCACATATCCGTCTGAGCTCCTGGTACAGTCATCTGCCAAGAATAAAAGTGATTTTATTATTTTTCAATAACACTGCATTGAAAATCATATCAATAATATATATTTTATACATTTTCATACAAATTGTATTACAAATCAATTATCAATTGACTAAAAGTAGAACACAAAGGAGGGATAATTAGAATAAGATGCTAGACCATCAGGTTGTGCAGTTTCAATTTTTCACTTCTATGTTGAAGTCATCTTCTCCATAGGTTCATGATTCAATTCGCCTGTCACCAATCGTTACCCGTTATATAAGGGGTAAGGAACCTTTTTTTCTGCAAAGGGCCATTTGGATATTTATACCAACATTCAGGGACTGTATAAAACTATCAACTTTTATTTGGTCAAAAGGTTAATTAACTCACCCCTAGTAGGATTGCTGGAGCTACTTCTTTTTGGTGAAGCATGTGATATAAGGTGGTATTAACTTGTGTCAGTCTGGAGTGGAGTCAACTTTATAAGTTTTGAAAACAACTCAGCAGAAGGTTGTACCGAACACAGAAGTATACAATACTGCATGTCTCCTCACGGCAAATTCATAACAGCTCGCGTCACATTTAAAGAACTCAAATCAGTGAGAGGACTGCTGTATATATCATACAGGAGACTGCCATATGCATCACATAGGAAATACCAAAACTGATGTATACATTATATGGGAGACTTCAAGATTGCACCATATACATCACCATAGGAGACGCTGTGACTGTAACATACACATCTATACTTCGCTTAGTGGACACGGAGACTGGAGTATACACAGTAGAAGATACTGGGGGTGGAGCATATGCATCACATAGGGGACACTGGGCTGCAGAACTGGCTAGCATCAATACATAATCCTTTATTACATGCACCTTGGCGTTTAGTAATGAATGCTGGAGCGCATGCAAGAAGGAATTAAAGGCAGGAATTAAAAGTCATCACGGTCCATAAATGGCCTGCGGGCTGGAAGCTTTTCGCCCCTGAGTTAAATGATCAGTGGAGACTCATAATAGTCAGTGCTATTAGTTGGTATCTGTCTCATACCTTCCCTGGGAGATACATACAGTCTAGCACAGAGCAGGGCAGAGTGGAGGATTTAGGCCGGTGTCACACTTGCGATTGTCTCACGTGTATCTCGCGCAAGTTTCGTGGTGCATCACCCGTCACGGACTCACACTCTCCTAATAGGATCGGGTCGGTTGCATGCATCTCTATGCAGATGAGACTCTCCTGTAAGGAGAGTGTGAGTCCGTGCCGGGTGGTGCACCGCGAAACTCGTGCGAGATACACTTGAGACAATCGCAAGTGTGACACTGGCCTTATATGAAGTCATAGATTTGGAGCAAATGTAGCGTTTTGTACTTTTTTATGGAACTAAGCAGAAAATACATGAAAGGAGAAGTCCTTAATATTCTTTTTTACATGATGGTAGCCTATAGAAACAATGGCTTTCATCATAGGGTGCAGTGGGGGATCTGAAAATAAGTTAGTAGTAAAATTGTCCTCTGCAAGCCGTAGTTGCCAGTCCCTGGTTCTTTTATTGACCAATTAGCTTAAAGGCTAGGAACACCTTTGAGCACAAAAATAAAAAAAACAATCAGTAAACAGACTGTGGGATTAAAGCTGGGTTCACACATAGCGACAGCGACGTCGCTGTTACGTCACCATTTTCTGTGACGTAACAGCGACCTTGTAAGTCGCTGTTATGATTGCTGCTTAGCTGTCAAACACAGCAGAAGCAGCAGGGATCATAACGACACGCGTCGCTGTGCTACATGTGCAGAGAGCAGGGAGCCGCGCACACTGCTTAGCACTGGCTCCCTGCACTCCTAGCTACAGTACACATCGGGTTAATTACCCGATGTGTACTGCAGCTACATGTGCAGAGAGCAGGGAGCCGCGCACTCTGCTTAGCGCTGGCTCTCTGCACTCCTAGCTACAGTACACATCGGGTTAATTACCCGATGTGTACTGCAGCTACATGTGCAGAGAGCATGAGCCGGCACTGGCAGTGAGAGCGGCGGACGCTGGTAACGAAGGTAAATATCGGGTAACCAGGGAAAGGTCTTCTTCCCTTGGTAACCCAATGTTTACCATGGTTACATCTTACCGCAGCTGCCGGATGCCGGCTCCTGCTCCCTGCTCGCTTCATTTCGTCGCTCTCTCGCTGTCACACACAACGATGTGTGCGTCACAGCGGGAGAGCGACGACCAAAAAATGAAGCTGGACATTCAGCAACGAGCGGCGACCTCACAGCAGGGGCCAGCTCGTTGCTGGATGTCACACACAGCGACAGCGACGGGACGTCGTTGCAACGTCACAGAAAATGGTGACGTAGCAGCGACGTCGTTGTCGTCATCGCTGTGTGTGACACCACCCTAAGTTTCTGTAGTTAATAAAGTTGTTGAATTTCTTTATCAAAAACCCTCACAGCTATTTTTTAACCTCTTTTATATTCATAAACTTTTGCTCAGAGGCTGTTTCACCAATACTGGTCACATGATATGTTTTGATGTCTCACAAGCTCAGCTCCTCGCTTCTCATCTTTGTAAGGCTGTTTACCATAACCACACCCATACACTGCCAGACCAGTAGGCCTGTCAGTCATCCTCCCCTTCTGTCACCAACTGTGATCAGATGTTCACAAATTCACCCTAAACAGTCCTGTGCCATAGAAATAAAATGGTGTCTGATGTAAAAAGAGGAAAAACTTGCATACAATCGAAGGCAAAACAGATTTTATTTCCAAAACTAATCTTTTGTAAAAAATAATGCAATTGAATTGTACTTCAAAATACCATCATTAACGCTGCACAATCAATGTCTTAAGAAGAAAAAAATACAAAAAAAACAACAGAATGGCTTTTTGCAAGGAGCTATACAATGTCCATGAGTTGTGCTACATATGTTATATACTGTATGTTTCAGCATTAGTATTGGATACCTGCATATTGATTATATTTATTACTGATTATGCCGTCTGCACCTGTCATGCTAGGTACGGGAAAGTAGCAAGCGAACAGCAAAAGGGGAAATGGTGACCCCTGAAAAAACCTACTGCTGGTCCCTGCAGTCCCTCACCACTCTAGGATTGGTTCTGCACCTATGCGCCGACCCGGATACCTGACCCTAGGTAGCCCTAGTGCTGAGCCCTAAATAGAGAACGGATGGCATGAGCTCTTCGTCAACCCCACTAAATACTAAAGAAGTCAACAAGGAGGACACACAGGGGAACACGCATGACTACTTATCCACAGATGACTCAGGTAGAAGTTCAGCAAAGTAACAGCAACACCACCACCACAGCTGAGTACAAGCAGTCTGCTTGCAACCAGAGCTTGAGTGAACTGAATAATATCACCAGCACAAGTCCAGGTAAGATTGGAGTATTTAAGCACATGGAGAATACTGATAGCAGCTGGATGGAAGGAGGGCTCTACTGGGTCTTAGAGGGAAAGAGATGAAAACCCAACAGGAAAGCTACCTAATAACAACGGAAAGTCAGGGAGCATTTTGTGCAGCCAAACACTGTGAACTTCTATTGCCAGAAACCACATGAATGTCTGTCATCCGTGACAGCACCCTTATTATGATGTACCAGGGTTAGCCAGATGTGGCAATTGGTTTTACATAGTTTTAACGAGCACTGTTTGTGTTCTTGATCAAATAAAATTGTTTCAATTTGTACCATATACACAGGTGTGTGCATCAAATATGCATAGTCTGTTCTTTCTTCTCTATTCAACATGCCCTCTCTACTATGCATGATGTGGCACCCCTTTTTTCTTAATTTATCATATGAGATGTGCACTTTTCCCATTGATTATCATGTTTTGATGGGCCTCCTTTCTCACAGGGGTCCTTTCCTTGGAGCTTGCACACTTTCTATAGGTATTTTGTTGTGTTGGTTTCAGTGCACACATTTGTGCACTGTTAATTATCATTTTTTCATGTGTTCTGCGCTCACATAGATAGATTTGTACTACTGGTATTTGTGCTTCTTTATAGCCATCTGTATAATATTGATCAACCTTTTTTTTTCCCCCTTTTATTTATCCTTAGCATCACCAGATTTTAATATGGATTGGGAGACTAGGGAAGCCTCTTGGCGGGCTCAATCTTCCAGTGTTTTCAATAAACTAGATTCGGCCACTCCAGCTTCTGCTGACTTTTTTTCTCCTACCCATCAAATACTTTCTGCACATGAAACGGGGGTCTGGTGGAACATACGTGGTCTGGAGGAATACTTGAATGAAGGCATTGTGCCCCGGGGGATTAGAATATTGATTTTCCCAGCATGGGAGCCCACCACTGCCTTCAGAGACACCTGGGAGCAGGGTCTCCTGCGTTGCAAGAACATCATTATTAATATGTTGTGGGAGCATGATCGTGACCTCCTAGACAGCACATGGACACATATTAGGGAACTTGAAGGCAAACTAGCCTTACACGAGGATGTCCAGCAGGTCCCCGCTTTCAGCTCTAAATTGAAAAATATCGTTGACAAATTTGAAAATGATGTTATCCAGAAGAAAAGAAAAAAATTTAAGAGAGACCGCAGTCACTTTGATAACAAATCAGCGTACAAATGGAAATATCATGGCAATCAATGATCCGCACAGCCGGGACCACCAGTTAATGAGTCAGGGTGGATTGATGTTACACGCATCGACACTGATTCGAGTGAATATTTTTTATCCAGCGCCAGCAGTGACATGGACATCACACAAGCAGAGGCAAGACACGGAAGAAACTTGCAAACAAGAGTACAGAAGATTCCGGACAAGAATTTTGCCCACAGGGGGGCTCGCAGACGCGAGTACCCGTAGAGATCATCTCAGCACAGGAGACCCAGGTACATGAATCTAATCACATCCTGCAAATTATTAATTTGTCTGACCATGTATTTACTCCATGTGAAACATGGGTCCAACAGAAAGGATTAACCTTTTTGGGCACTAATGTTCTGGACAAATTTGTGCTTATTAAAGATTTGTTCCTTTTTGCAGGAAACTCACGCTTCAGGTCATCTATTGGAAGCCAGAAATCATTCAGGGCATAGACACCGTGCTTTTCCAAAAATAAGCCCTAGCACGGATTTTCAGCATTTTTGGAGCAAGGCTTAAATATAAGCCCTCCCCCGAAAAGAAGCCCCAGTTGCAGATCAATAATGAAGAGTCCGTGCAGCTAAAAAAGTTACAGATACCTCAGGGCACTTCATTATAGAAAGCAAACACCCCGCAATCACACTCACCAGACGCCGAGCAGGAGGCCCTGCAGTGATCGCACCGCCGAACACGTCCGATCTCACACAAACACACACACAAAATCAGATCACACTCATAATCAGATCGCACACACAAGCATCGGATCACACACATAAACATCAAATCACACACACAAACATTGAATCACACACACATTGGATCGCACACGTACTCAACACATCCAGTGACACCGATCTCTTCTCGCCAGCAGAATCCTGAGAGACTGGAGCGCAAGGACCTGCCGCAACAGGACCTGCAGACACACGTGATTTCCTCTCATCATTCCCTGCGGCCGGAAGCGCTGGAAATGATGTGATGTGTGTGTGTGTGTGCGATCTGCTGGGTGTGTGTCTGGGTGTCAGCCAGAAGCAGGGGAGGACGGCGTTTAGCACCCACTGGAGATCACAGGAGGACTTGGGAGCCACGCAGACATCCGGGTATGGCAAGTATGAGTCTCCTGGGAAGTGGGGGAGGGGTCTCCTTTTTTGGGGGGGTAAACTTATGTGTCGCCCCAGGGATGCTGATGCTCTTCAGGGACGCCACAGGGCTTCTTCAGTATGGCAACAGGTACTGTTAGTTTTGTATATATCGTGACGCCACTCACGGCTTGCGGTCAGGGATGTGGATGACCGCCACTGCAGATTTTACGAGCGTCTGCGGCTGATGGGGTCTGCAGTCAGATGATGTAGCCTCCCGTGAGCGAGGCAGGCCCCAGGGGCTCGGGTGAGCAGAGTAGCGGGTCCGGAATAACACAGACTGAGTTCAAAAGTCTTTTTAACTGGTTTTTACTCACTTTAATGTTGCTGTGAGCTGACCCGGGCGTTGCTGTGATAAACCAGGTAGGACCAGGGGCTCTAGATCTCTAGTGAGATCTAAGGTAGAAAAATAGTTAGAGGCCTTTAGAGCAGCGAGGGATTCTTCTATCCGTGGCAAGGGGTAGGCATCCTTGTGTGTTATCTGGTTGATCCGTCTATAGTCCACACACATTCTCATTGTGCCATCCTTCTTTTTCACCAGGACTATGGGAGCTGCCCAAGGACTGCAACTGTCCCTAATGACTCCTGCCTCTTTCATGTCGTTCAGCATGTCTTTGGCGCGCTGGTAATGGGCTGGTGGTATAAGCCTATGTCTTTCCTTAATGGGAGGATGACTACCTGTGGGTATGTGATGTTGCACCCCCTTGATTCTCCCAAAGTCTAGTGGGTTTTTACTGAAAACCTGCTCGTACTCCTGTATGACCCGGTGAACCCCTTGTTTTGGGTAGGTGGGGGTAGAGTCAGTCCCCACATGGAGTTTTTGGCACCAGTCCTCTAATTGTTTTTTGGGAGGCCTCGTCCTCTTTTGAGTCAGCTTGCATCAGGGGGCTGTATAGACCTGATTGGGCAGGTAAACAGTTTGGCAATGGTAGCATATCTTGGTAGTCCAGCTTCCTCCTCCCCACAGTTCAGCACTTGTTCAGGTACTCTTCCATTGTGTACGTCAACTACCCCTCTGGCTGTCAGGATCGTGGGCCAGTGCTCTGAATGAGTGGGTTCTACTACAGCCTGGTAATCCCATCCTCTGAGACCTACCGCTGCCCTGCACCACATAATCATCTCACTCCGTGGGGGTATCACAATGGGATTGGCATCTATCTACCATACGGTGAACAGCAGCAAGATAAGACAGGAGAAGTAGAGGAAGCACATAGTGCAGACCAGGCTCCAGAAAACCCCACTTTAAAGGACATTTTTGCAGTGGTGTCTTTTTGTAAAGAGGCTCTGACTTCCCTGACGAAGCAAGTTAAGGGATTACAGGCAGAGGTTGCTGACATTAAGAAAGACCTCAAGAAAGCAGACCTGAGAACAACGGCTGTAGAGGAGAGAGTGGGGATAACAGAGGATCATATTACAAAACTACAAAAGTCTGAAAAAACATTTGCACAGCAGATAGCTGAAATCACGGCAAAAAATGATGATTTAGAGAACCGCTCTAGAAGAAATAACATCCGAATTGTCGGCATCCCTGAGAAAGCGGAAGGAAGAAACCCCACTGAATATGTAGAAGACTGGCTCAGGGGGAAAATGGGTGCTAATGTCTTATCCAAGCTCTATGCTGTGGAACGTGCACACAGAGTCCCGATGCAGCCACAACCAGCAGGCAGGGGCCCTCGCACTATGCTAGCCAAGCTCCTCAACTACAGAGACAGGGACACTATACTGCGAAAGGCAAGAGACATGGAGGATCTTATGATTGACGGCCAGAGAATTTCCATATACCCGGACTACTCCATTTCTGTTCAAAAGCTACGTATGACTTTACAGGAGTAAAGAGGCGCCTGCGAGAGATGGGGGTGCAATACTCAATGATGTTCCCGGCAAAGCTAAGAGTGACGGCGTTGGAGCGGTTGCACTTTTTTACAACTCCAGAGGAAGCCATGCAGTGGTTGGACGCAAACGAAAAGCGGATCCGTTTGAAGGAATGAGCCGACTGTCTGAATCTGCAGTGTGTTGGAGAAGGCCGGCTGAGGCTCTACAACATCCTTAGGAGCTTAAAGGGGACCCTTCTTGTTTTTTCTTTTTTTTTTTCTCCTTCCCTTTGGGATTGAGGTAGTATGCAGGGGGAATGCGAAGGGTTTGATGTGAGCTTCGCAGGACATGGGGACTGCCTAATTTGGCACGGTGGGGGTATTTACAATTTGAGATTCCAGTTTAATTACTGTTCGCCATTTTACTGTTATATTGGTTGAGTGGAATATGATTATACATAGAAAGGGGGGGAGTGGAGAATTGTTGGAAAAGGGACGAGTTTTAAAATGTGTCTAAGAGGGGAAGGCGAGGGAGGTAGGGGGGAATTTAGTAGGGATTATGGACCAGGTTTGGAAAACCCGATGCTTCACGGGAGTACTCGAAAACAGGAAGTGGTGGGGAGTAGGAGGGGAGGGGAGCAGGGGGGGAGGGGGGAAAGGGGTAGGGTAGAGGCAGCATGGGGAGATACTACAAGGTTTGATGGTTTTACTGGGTGGGATAATGGGGGATAGAATTAAGGTGTTGAGTTGGAATATTAGAGGGTTATCAGATAGGTCTAGGAGAGCGGCAATAATTAAATATGTTCAAGACCAGAACCCGTCAGTAATATGTCTACTAGAAACGCATCTAACAAAGGAGACAACACATGTTTTAAATAGGAGATGGGTGCAGAAGGCCTATCACTCCACCTTTTCCAACTATGCAAGGGGTGTATCACTGCTGATCCATAACTCTGTGCAATATGAAGAGATAGAAGTGTATGTGGATAAAGAGGGACAGTGTGTGGCCGTCAAGTGTAAAATATTTGGCAGACTCATGTGTATAGCTGCAATATATATACCACCTCCATATAAGTGCACCAAACTAAGGGAGATAAGGGAGTTCTCTGAGAAGGGGGGAGTAATCCCTTTTTTACTGGTGGGGGACTTCAATAATGTGATAGACCTGTACTGGGATAGGAGTAGTAGACCTCCAGGTATTCAGGATAGTTGTATGACTTCGTTTGGCACTCTTATTGGGGAACTTGGAATGGTGGATGCCTGGCGAGTGAGGAATGGGAGGGTATCCTGCTTCTCTTGTTATTCGGCTTCACATAACACTCTGTCCCGCATTGACATGGCTCTAGCTAGTGATCTGATGGATGCAATGATAAGTGACGTGCAATATCTGACAAGAGTGATTTCAGATCATAGCCCAATTCTAGTGTCCATACGACGGGGAACCCTGACAGGGGGAAGGAGGGGAGAGTGGAAGCTTCATCCAGCATGGATCCGTCATATTAATATGGGGAATATAGAACGGGATCTTGGGGATTTCTTTATCCACAACAAGGGTAGCACTGGTCCGCTGGTGGTATGGGATGCGATGAAGGCATACCTCAGGGGGCTCCTGTTCAGGGATATCTGTAAACGTAAAACACAGACGAGGCAGGATGAGAAAGATAGGCTGGAGGCCTTAGATAAGGCAGAGCTGGAAGCAATCCGGAGTACTACTACGGACGCGAAGCAAAATCTTAGGCAGGCGCATGAACAGGTTAATAAGATGCTTTTGGAGAAGGCGGTAAGGAAGCAGGCATTCCAAAAATTGCATTTTTATGAGGAGGGGGAAAAAGTTGGTCATCTATTATCGGTCATAGCTGCAGCTCAAAGGAGTAGTTCATTTGTGCATGGTATGGTCATGGTGGAGGGGACACAGGTCACTGAGGTTGAGGCGATCCTTGAGGTCTTTAAAGATTTCTATCGCACGCTATATTCTTCTAGCGGAGAGATGAGGGTGGAAGAGGTGGACTCATTTCTTGAGCGAGGTGAGCTTCCTGTGTTGTCTGTGGTGGATAGAGATAAACTGGAGTCACCTATTACTATTGATGAACTGGAGGGCGCTCTGCATGGCATGAGCAATGACAAGGCACCGGGAGCAGACGGGCTACCAGTTGAAATTTATAAACAGTTAGAAGAAATCCTATCACCCAAACTATTGAAAGTCTTTGAGGTGGCGGAGGGGGAAGGTGTATTGCCTGAATCTATGAGAGAAGCAATAATAGTAGTAATTCCTAAGGAGGATAAAAATCCGAGGCTTCCAGACTCATATAGACCCATCTCGTTATTAACAGCGGACGTGAAGCTTCTGGCTAAGGTGTTGTCAAACCGGCTGACTGGAGTTATATCTAACCTAATCCATATGGACCAATCAGGCTTCATGGCCAATAGGTCGACAGCTGCTAATATCAGGAGATTGTACCTTAATCTACAGTTGCCGCCTGACAACCCTGGCCGGAGGGTGATTGCTTCGTTAGATGCCCAGAAAGCGTTCGATAGTGTTGAGTGGGGGTATCTGTGGAAAGTGTTGCAGCATATGGGTTTTGGCCCACGGTTTGTAAAGTGGGTGCAGCTGTTGTATAATAGGCCTACTGCTAAAGTTAGAGTTAACGGTATGACCTCCTCAGCGTTTGAGTTGCACCGGGGAACGAGACAGGGCTGCCCACTATCGCCGCTCCTATTTGCTATTGCAATAGAGCCTCTGGCGGCGGCCATTAGGAAAACAAAGGAGATCCATGGATTTAAGTATGGGCATTTAGAGGAGAAAATAGCTCTTTATGCTGACGATTTATTACTTTTCTTGGGGGATCCATCAGCCTCATTGGATCATGCCATGCAGATAATAGAGAAATTTGGAGAAGTTTCGGGACTGACCATTAATTGGTCTAAATCGAGCCTCTTTAAGGTGGATGGGGAAGTAGCCTGGACAAATGAGGATACTGGGGCTAACAAATTGAAGAATGTGGACGAATTTAAATATCTAGGTATCCAGATATCTCTGCCAGTAGAAAAATACATACAGGTGAACTTATGGCCGCTCCTTAAAAAATTGAGAACCAAGGTGGATGCCTGGAACAAGCTACATTTGTCAGTTGTTGGAAGGGTTAATTTACTAAAGATGGTAGTAATGCCTAAACTCCTATACATACTGCACAATGCCCCTGTTTGTATTTCAAGGAAAAGATTTAAAGGGATAAACTCGCTGTTTAGGGACCTGGTGTGGGGTAAAAAGCAGCCTAGGGTGCGATTAGAGACTTTACAAAGGCCGAAGGATGAGGGGGGTCTAGCAATCCCAAATCCGGAATTGTATTATATAGCGGCGCAATGTCAACACCTCAGGGGTTGGTCTGATCGAGAGAAAGATGGGGGCATTAAAGAAGTACTGGAATACATAGTGGGTAGAAGTCCATTGGTAATGGGACTAGAGGATGGTGCGGTGGGGCTCCTGGGTAGAACATCTCCTACAATGGTACTTATAAATAAGACCTGGGATAGGCTGAAAAGGGTGAGAGGGGTGACCCGGTTAACCAAGTTTACACCTATCTGGGATAACAGTAATCTCCCGGAGATTCAGAAAATGGGGAATATTGAGGAGTGGAGACGCAAGGGTGTAATATACATGCATCAGATATTGGACGGAGGAATTGTGAAATCGTTCCCGCAGTTACAGAGTGAGTTTCAGTTACCGGCGTCCGGCTGGCTCCACTACAGACAATTAAAACATGCGATTGCAGCCCAAGCGGCTAAACAAAGTGTGGCCATACAGACTGACCTGGTACTGGAGTATGTGTGTAAGGGCGGAGGAAGCACTAAAGGGATCATTTCTGGCACGTATAAAGATATACTACATACCTTTCTGTTAGAATACCCAATTAAAACTAAATCTAAATGGGAGGAGGAAGTTGGGCCGATAACGGAGGAGGTGTGGGAGAGTATCCTGGCGTATGTCCCTAAACTTTCCATGAGCGAACCGGCCAGACTGTCTCACCTATACGGGATTCACCGGGTATATAGGTCTCCCTTACTGATGTTTAAAATGGGGTTGAAAAGGAATTCGGAGTGTCCAAGGTGTCAGGGATCTGACGCAGGTATTTTTCACATGATGTGGTCTTGTCCGAGACTGGTCTCCTTTTGGACTAAGGTTATCCACAAGATAGGAAGAACATATGGGTGTGTTCTCCCCAGGGAACCAGTGATCTGCCTATTGGGATATGTTGAGGAGCTTGGGGTGGAAAATACTATGCAAATTGTCATTGCTAGGCTGCTGTATGCGGCAAGAAAGCTAATCGCCAGGTCCTGGATTAAAAAAGACCCCCCGACCAGGGGAGAGTACATTAAAAGGGTGAAGTGTATTCTTCAGCTGGAACGGGGAGTGTATGAAAGAAGGGGGAATGTTAAAATGTTTGAGAAGCTCTGGTCTCCTTGGCTGCAATGCGGATAGGACGAGTGATGGACCAGTAAACTGATATGGGACGGGGATAGCCGTCTGAGACCTCTGATGTGTATGTTTTGTTTTATTTGTGTTACTAGTTGTTCCTTCTGCACAACGGGATGGTTCTATACTACAGTTGAAGGGTATTATAAGTGTGTACTATATGGGATGTAGTATCGGGGAGAAGTGTTGCTGCCGGGGTGGGGGAGGGGGCGGGAGGGAGAGTTAAAGGGGTAATAGATGTGATAAATTTAATTTGGATGCCGATTTGTTATCCTGTTGGAAGTACTCTGTTTTAATAAAAAAGTATCTGATTTAAAAAAAAAAAAATCTATCTACCGTACACTACCAATTTCACCGCCAGTCTGGTTTACCTGTTGCTTCCGCAGGATGACTTGGATCTCTTTTTGCAGGGCTCTCCGTTGTCCG
Organism: Anomaloglossus baeobatrachus; assembly: GCF_048569485.1. NCBI lineage: Eukaryota > Metazoa > Chordata > Amphibia > Anura > Aromobatidae > Anomaloglossus > Anomaloglossus baeobatrachus. Next base: position 502,962,897 of record NC_134357.1, read on the forward strand.
CCCTCAACACCCTCAGCAATCTAGTGAAGCAACAATAACACTTCTCCTAGGCAATTCTCAATGACATTAGTGACTAAAATCATTTATGGATTCCTTTCCTTAACATCATTATCCACAAGAATTAGTCCTTTTCCTTTCATTTCCTGCCTTCCCACCTTTATGGTCACCTCTTTGACCCCAATCTGGTCTATAGGTTGTCCATTAGCTTACCATAGGTGGTAAGGTCAGGGTCCGGTCGCCGGAGATCGTCGGTCAACCAAAACATGCGATAAAGGACATACGGGATTGTCGTTACATGTGAGCCAGTGTCCAATAATGCTAGGGTTGGGATCCCGTCCAGGGTGATGGACAGGACCGGTCGTCCACCCACGTGCTGGTCACCACAGTCAGCTGGGCCAATTTTTCTTAATCCTGAGGACTGGCCCTTGGCCCCAGGTTCATCCCGTTTAAAGGACAGACTCTCGCATAGTGGCCTGCTTCCTTGCAACGGCGGCAGATGGGTTGTCCGGACGAGTCATAACGATCGCTGCTCCTCCCTCGGGATGTGGGACCTCTTCTCCCTCGCATCCAAGGGACGTCTTCTGGACTGTCAGCTAGCAGGATCCTGTGAGGGGCTTTGGATTCTGGTGGGAGTTGCATTGCTTTCAGGATCTGGGCGACGTCCTTGCTGAGCTGTTGCACCTGGGAGGACAGGGTATCTGAGGTTTTGGCTGAGGTTATGAGTCCTTTTGCTGCTACTAGGACCTGTGAGGAAGATTCTGCTCTGGCAGTTGGGGTGCTGGCAGACCATGCTGGTTGGATGGGGTCCGTGTCAATGGGGGGCTGGAATGCTTTCACGGCCCTGTCTTTTAGAATGGCAAAGTCCATATCACTGTGTTGCAGGGACCACAGCCTCATCTGCTTCCTATCCTCAGAGGAGTTCAGGCCCTGCAAGAACTGTTCTGTCATCATCCTGTTTCCCTCCTGATCACTGACAGGGTCCACGAGCTTGAGAGCCCGCAGTGCGGCTTGCAACCTGAGGGCATAGTCTCTTATGCTATCTTGGGGCTTCTGGTGGCAGTTATGGAAGCCCATTCTCAGCTCTGCCTCTGTGCGGTTTTCAAAGGCAGCTTTTAGTTTAGTAAAAATAGTGTCTACAGAGCTCCGGTCATCACTGGTCCAGGCCTCAGCCTCTAGTTCTGCTGCTCCAGTCAGTTGCCCCAGCACCACTGCGGCCCTCTGCTTGCCGGTCATTGCGTACATGTCTACCAGGGTGCCGATCTTCTTTTCGAATCCGGTCAGGGTGTCCGCCTTGCCAGCATATTGGGGCAGCCAGGTCGCCTCTGGGACGTACGGTAAGGAGATCGGCATGATTGGGGAGACTTCAGCCGACGCGATTGCGGCCGGCGCGCCGGAGCTAGGCGCCGCTGCGCTCACCGCGCAGGCGTCGCTTGGGCTGCGATGCCCTGGCTGGGGGCAGTAGTACTCACAGTGTCCATCTTCCCTCAGAGTTCCGCTTCCTTCCTCCAATCTGGGAACTTCCTGTCTTCCTTTGCAGGTCACCTCCTCTTCTCGCGGGGTCAGAGCGCTCTGGGGATCCTGGGACGGACACTGCTTTCCGTGGGCGGTTACTTCTTCTGTGCGCGCTGCAGCCTTTTGATGACGCACTTTCAACGGTGGCAAAGAAAATGGTGGCGGTTCAAATTTTTCAATTGGACCGCCGAGGCACACTGTCACCCGTCTGAACGGGTCTAGTCATGTTCGTGACGCCAAAAGAAAAGATGTGTCGCCCCAGGGATGCTCATCCTCTTTAGGGACACCTCAGGGCTTCTTCAGTATGGCAACAGGTACTGTAAGTTTTGTATATATCGTGACGCCACTCACGCCTTGCGGTCAGGGATGTGGATGACCGCCACTGCAGATTTTACGAGCGTCTAGGGCTGATGGGGTCTGCAGTCAGATGATGTAGCCTCCCGTGAGCGAGGCAGGCCCCAGGGGCTCGGGAGAGCAGAGTAGCGGGTCCGGAATAACACAGGCTGAGTCCAAATGTCTTTTTAACTGGGTTTTACTCACTTTGATGTTGCTGTGAGCTGACACAGGCGTTCCTGTGATAAACCAGGTAGAACCAGGGGCTCCTTCGGGCCAGTCTGAGGGTAACCGGTTAGCTCGTCTTCCTAGTACTTCTGTGTTCGGATAACCCCCTGACCTGAAGTACCGTGGGGGTCTATCCAGGGAGTCGCTAATGCCTTTTCACCCCTGTGTTGTGTTTGGCCCGTTTACCGGCAGCGTAGACTAGGTGAGATGGCTTCAAGCTCTGTCTCCTTATGGGTCCCTACGTTGCTGCTGAGGCTCGGACTCTGTGTGGTTGGTGAGGTACTTGTAGTTCCCCTCACCGGCAGGTTTATCAGATAGTTAAACTGGAGTCTGCTCTAGGGACCTGCACCCCGTACGTGCCTAGTCACTAGGAGCACCTCTTTACTCTGACTACTTGGTGACCGTTCTCCCCGCTGTCACTACACCGCGCAGGTGCTGACTAGTGTGAGTGCGCGTATCTGCCTCGCGACTGCCGCGCTCACAACCACCAGACTGGCTCTCCTCTTTTCCCTGACAACCTCTGCACTTTAGCTCTCAGCCTCTCCCCTCCACCCCTTGATGAGATTTGAAAGCTAGCCCCCTCCGGAGAGTACCCAAGGGTCCCATCTACTGGTGTGGGAGACCTGGTTGCTATGTGTCTGTGCGTACACACCTCATTTTGGCCCTTAGGATTACCTGGAAGTACTGTCCCAGCATGGGTGCAGTACTCAGTGGGCCTGACCGGGTCAGGGGCGCCACACTTACCCTGACCAAGTTTCTCCAAGAATAAGACCTCCTCCAAAAAAATCCCTAGTGCTTTTTTGGGGGGGGGGGCAAAAAAAATAAGACAGTGTCTTATTTTTGGAAAAACACGCTAATATTGAACAAAAAACATTCAAGGACCTTTTTGGAATTGCTGCAAGATAATGTGATTGGAACAGGTAGGAGACTTTTCTTATATAGGAATAAGTCCACAATTTCCTCTCTACTTCTTCTTGTCCCATCTATCAAGATGTATTTTGAGGTGGTTAAAGCACCACCGTATATTGGACAGGGATGTAATCTTGAGCCAGGGGTAAAGGAAGGCCCTTGTGAGCCTAAAAAAATAACTCAAAATTTCTTATTAAAGAAGCTCTGGCGGTCGCCATGTACATAGAAGAGGCAGAACTCCAATTAGGGAGCCCCCGTTTCTATGTTAAGCCACCCTCTGATCCAACTGATGTTTTTACCAAAAACTTCAGAAACTCCTGCAGACACCCCATAATTTATTCTTCACAACTCTAGATTGAGCATGTTGTCTATTGGCGTCGCTTTTCAGATGACATTTTTGTCATCTTGTCGGGCACCGAGCAGGACTGTCTCACTCTGAACAACAATCCTTCAAATATTCGACTTAAGCTTGCCATATCAACCAGTTTGGTGGTCTTTATGGATTTACAAATTACAGTACAGGGGAGTGGGCTGCACACGGACCTCCATCGGAAGCCGACAGCCACTAACATTCTCCTCCGATATCAAAGCTTCCACCTGTTACATACTTTGAAAGGTATTCCAACTGGATAATTTCTCTGTGTTAGGAGAATATGTTCACGGGAGTACTTTAGGCGGCAATTGAAAGGTCTAACTGAACGTCTCATTAACAGGGGTTACCCGCGTAAAGTGATATCTATGGCTTAACAACAAGCCAAAATGGGAGACACAGTTATCGCTGCTTGTATCTCGCATACGGTCTCGGGATCAGCATACGAGATTTATCACCAACTTGAACAACCACTAGGCCAGGAAAGGGATATTCTCAGTAGACTTTGGGATATCCTTGCCCTGGAGACACAGATCAATTCTGTTGTTGGTGGTAGGCCTCTGCTTACTGCACGTAGACCACCCAATCTTTGTGATATCTTTACCGGGAGCCATATTTCTAGGCCTACATTGAGGCTCAATAGGGATCAGGTTCTTCTGGATTCCTACCCATTTGGCAATTGCACCCGCCATAGTTTCTGTAAACCTTTGGATTCTTCTGAACAAAAGCTGGTTTCTTAGATTAACTACAAGACCAGTAACGTAATCTATGCATTTATGAGCCCGTGCCAAAAAGTATACGTTGGACAAACAACGTAAGAGCTAAGATGTAGAATACAAAAACACATTTCCACCATCAATACAGTGGCATCTAAATTTAGAGATAGCCTGGCTCCCTCAGATTTCCTACTTTATGAAAAGGTTTCATGACTATGTTCATTGCTCATTACTCATACAACCTAGTGCCTGAATGTTTTATGTTCCATGCTGTACAAGCTTTGTTCTGTTCATGTGTGTTTTGTTGTCGTGTATAAGGTGTTTGTCTTAAATTTGTATGCAAAAAATGTTTAATAAAAATAATCTGATTTAAATTTGTTTTTTAGCGACATCCACTGAGTGTTCACTGTTAGGTTTGTAAATACAGAAGATACAACCATAAAAGCAGTGTGAAAAGATCTTTTTTTTTTTTTTAAGCTATTAAATAATTAGGCGTAAAATCAAGATTAAAAAAAAAAAACTCTAGAAAATTCAACACATAATTATTATACTATCCACTTACTGAGAAGAATCTGTGGTTTCTGTGCATTTAGTATTTACTACTCACCTGTGCAGTTATCTGATGGAATCTCCACTTTACACCACTCATCACCCCACGCATATGTTTCTGGAGTATTAATATGGGTCAGATCTTTACCCTGAAACAAATATTGTTAAAGTTACAGATGGAGAAATGATTTTAAAAACAGAAACAATAGTAAATGAACATGGCGACTGTAAGAGAACATACTCCATATTGTCTATGTGTATTCAACTTGTCTCATAACTCTTGGTTTGATCAAATAACACTACTGTGCAGAGAAGTTTCACAAGTTTGTTCGCGCCCAGAAGTTCCTATTGGCTACATCTTTCAACGGGAGGTTTTCTTTGTGTGTGTCACTATTTAAACTTGAACTGTCTATTACTAAACCAGAAATCCTATTTAGTACACTATGCTAAGGCTGGGCTGTATTGATTTCCTAAGAGCTTAGAAAACACTTCCTATTATTTAGTGTTCAAAAGGCATAGGGAAGTGTTGATTTCACTTACAGAAATGTGGCACCCAAACAAGAGTGAGAAGTGCATTGAACCACCTGGATCTTAAGTGAGAATGGTCTCTCCAGGGAAAGTGAATCTAAAAAGCTGCAGCATAAGGTAAGAAGCTTGTACATTTTTGCTTCACTTCCACTGCGAGTTTGGTCCTCTGCCATTCCAGCGACTTATTTTACATTAAATTGTCTGCTCACAAACTAAAGAGATCTGTTTACACATGATAGGATGTGTGTGAGCGTGAAATATAGTATTGTTTATATTTGGAGGATTAAAGCGGGATTTACACGCTACGATATTTCTAGCAATTGCTAGCGATATTGTACGAAAAAGCACCCACCCCCGTTGTGCATGCGATATCATGTGATCGCTGCCGCAGCGAACACTATCGCTACAGCAGCGTCATACGCACTTACCTGGTCGGCGCCGTCGCTGTGACTGACGAACAATCCCTCCCTCAAGGGGGAGGTGCGTTCGGCGTCACGGCGACGTCACTAAGCGGCCGCCCAATCAAAGCGGAGGGGCAGAGATGAGCGGGACGTAACATCCCGCCCACCTCCTTCCTTCCTCATTGCGGGCGGGACGCAGGTAAGGTGAGGTTCCTCGCTCCTGTGGTGTCACACACAGCGATGTGTGCTGCCGCAGGAACGAGGTACAACATCTATAAACAACCATTAACAATTTTTGGTTTTAGGACGACCTCTCCATGGTGAACGATTTTCACCAGTTTGGAGGACGTTTAAGGTCGCTGGTGTTACACGCTACGATACCGTTAATGACGCCGGATGTGCGTCACTAACGACGTGACCCCGACGATAAAACATTAACGATATCGTAGCGTGTAAAGCCCCCTTTAGAGTGTTTCTGTGTCTTGTTTGGCTGATGAGAAGGATCGTCTGAACAGAAGGGGTATCTTGTACTCTTTTTACTGGGATTCATATTATGTAGGGTTTGAAAATTGATTACTGCCTACATGCACATAAGTATAGGGTTTGAAAGTGGCTTGGTGGCTACCTACGCAATAGAAAAGTGATATTTTTCAAAGGTATTTAGCTGAGGTGGCTTGGAGAGCAATATGGAAATTTGCCTTAGTAGATGGAGACAGAAAACCCCAAAAGACAGCAAAGAGAGTGGTCAGAGAATGTGAAAGCAAAACTGGCATAACAGTTTGTTAAATTGTGTTGAAAAGGCTGAAATTTTCCCAGATGGGGGTCTGAATGTGTCTCAGTAGTAGCTGATCATAAGAGAGCAGCGTGGTAACAAGAAAATGGTGTAATGTTGAGCAGTAAAAAAATGTGACTGAGGAAGTGATTAGAATGGGAGGGGTAGAGAAACCACTAGAGGGGATATGTTCTTGCGCGACTGTTTTGACAATGGTTTGGACAGAGTTAATCAAACAGAACCATCACTACCCCCTCCCTATAATAGACTGGGAAGGTGGTTATACAAAATGCAGGATGGAGAGACAGTCAGTCAAACCACACCTAAGACCAATACTCTGAAAGCTACTATAAGGATTGTAGTGACCAAAATGCATGTAGTACCTGGGAGGAGAAAATCTTCCACCACCCCCCACACACACATTTGTCGACATGGAGAGGGGATGAGGATAAGGGTAAATCAGTAAGTGAGACTCACGAAGAGCATTCCCAACAACCAAAAATGACTGAGGGGAGGAGGGAGGGTACAACTGCTACTCAACCGACACAAGGGATTTCCTTAAAATGGTTACTATGACTGAGCACTCTTATGCACATCAGTATTCAAACACTGGTAAAGAGGTACAGTGGTACCTCGGTTTTTGTTGATCTCAGTTATCGTTAGTTTCGTTTTTCGTTGATCTTTTCCACTACAAATTTTCCTCGGTTTTCGTTGGTTGCCTCGGTTTTAGTTTGTTTTTGTCTTTCATGCCCACGTGACTACGCTGCTAATTTTACAACAACAAAGGGTGATCCACGCATTATCCTGCTCTGTGACATTGCATGAGTATCACCCCGCTCATCAGTTTCAAAATGTATGTAAGAAATGTAAGATAAAATGTATTTATTCTTTATATTAGTATTTTATATTCATTTAATATTGTTTTTATTACACACTATCTTCTCTATAAAATGTGTTTTTTGTATGTATTTTAGGGTGTCTAAAACAAATTAATTGGATTTACATTGATTCCTATGTAAATAATTGCTTCGGTTTTCGACGGTTTCGGATTTCATCGATTGTTTTTGGATGGATTATCGATGAAAACCGAGGTATGACTGCAATATAGACTCACTGCAGTAGTATCTGCACAGTACTGGTTTCTGTACAGGCTTGTAACTCTATCTGCACAAGACCCTAATGGTTCTTGCACAGACTGCCATATCCCCAGCCATACAACTAGAAACCCACATATCGGACCTGCCTGCCTGAAAGGCCATCAAGTTGTTTCTAGTACTTCCTGAGGAAACAGAGGGGAGGTTGCTAACATTAATTGTGCAGTGATAGAGCTAAGGTGTGGAAATATAAAACATGTGCACAAGTGGACAAAGAGAAATAATAAATGCAAGCTAGGGTAAACTTCTAACAACCTCACAGAACATAAAAGATTGGTGTAGGAAAGGAAAATAAGAAAACACTAGTCTCTGCCTAAATCTCTTAGCTGCAAGTCTGGAATTCCTTAGCAGTAATCCACATAGAAATATAGCCAGCGGAGGAGACAAGTAGTAGGAGAGAATAAATAACCCCACCCAGGATGTGATAGGACAGAGTAAGCAAGTGAAAACACGGATAACTGTAAACCAAAAAGGAAAAAAATCAAAAGGTAAAAGACCATCTGCATGTAGACAGGGACTGGAAAGGTTCTGGCTCAGCAGGGAAGGAATGACTACACAGCACAAGGTTACCGGATCGAGTCCCAAGCCTGAGACATGACAAGTACAAGCTCTGGAGCCCAAGTTATCAGTTAAGCTGCTTTCACACATCCGGTTTTTGCTGAGCGGCAAAATACGGCGCTTTGCAGAAAAAATGCAACCATTTTTTTTGCCGCCGGTTGCGTTTTTTCCGCATAGACTTGCATTAGCACCGTATTGTGCTGCATGGCCTTGCGTTGCGTCCGTGTTTTTCCGGATGCGGCAGATTTAGCCCATGCGGCAGCCGGATGGAACGTGGCCTGGCACGTTTTTTTTGTGCGGCGAAAAAAACGCATCGCGCCGGATCCAGCGCAATGTGGCACGATTTACAATGCAAGCCTATGGACGCCGCATGCGGTGTCCTGCAGCAAAAAACGCATCCAGCCGCCGGATGCATTTTTTTGCACTGCGCATGCTCAGTATCATGCCGCATCCGTCAAAAAACGGACGGGCCACATGGAAAAACTTATGCAACGGTTCCGTTTTTTTCACCACATCCGTTGCATAGGTTTTGAGCCGGATTGAGCCGCACTGCAAAAACCGGATGTGTGAAAGCAGCCTTAGCTATGCTGAAACAGTTTCCTAACTCCGACAAGAAGCCTATACTTTTCTTTAGACAGATCCAGCTGATAAAGCTTACATATAACTGTACATAGCAAGACCTTGAGGTGTTGGTAGATATAAATAAGCAGGAAATGGTACCGTCAAAAGATATCTGATTATTAGATATGGGACTAAGTATTTTCAGTCAATAGCCTCAGGAAAAAAGTACTGTAAAACCTGCAGCGCTGGGCTCTGAAAAAACAGAGGGAACAATCCATAAACTTAAATTACAAAACTCAGGAGAAAAACAAGAAATATATTGCCCGTTTGTAGATGATTTGGATAGGCCTGAGATACTCATACTGGGAATTGCTTTTGTGTAAAGGAAACCCATTAGAGAGGGGCTTGTGAAAGTACGTCCTGAGTGGAGAGGGAAGCAATCAAACCTGTTGCAGATGGGGCAAGAATTGATTCAGGCTTGAAGAAAAACAGAGTGGTGCCTTACCAGAGAACAGGGGTGAGAGAAGAAAGCAGGAGGAAAACACCAGCCCCCACTCACTCAGCAGATGGCTGTAAATGATTATTGTTTCCTGACCCTAAGATGTGGGCAAAGCAATATCTAGCGTGTGTCCCGTTATAGTTTATAATTCTACTGGTCCTACCCCAATGATTAAATTTACTTTGCTTTGAGACAAAATTTTAGCTTTCTTAATAAATACTGGGTCAGCAGAGTCTGTTATTAGAGATGACCGAACCCCAGGTTCAGTGTTCGTTGTTCGTATCAAACACAAACTTTACAAAAAAAATAATAAAGTTCGGGTGCTTTACGTATGCAAACCACTTGCACGAGCATCGCTGTACTCAGAAACACTTGGTACCTTGAGCGGCTCACCCTGGGGGTAACAACAGCGTGATCAGATGTGGTGTTCACCTAACGAAAAAAAAAAAAAGTAAATTGCCCTAAAACATTGCATGACTCAGGACCTTTTTGGGCCTAATGTCCTACTGCAGGCCATGGATACAGTCTGCATCCCAGCTGATAAAGTCTCTGTATGATTGTCTGTCTACACACTGCTTGAATCTGACCCCAGAAGCTGAAGAAAATGTTTACTTCCTAAAACTTTTAATTACCCCTCCCGTGGCTTAGGTACTCAACTATACTACACCATTTTCTTTTTTCTACACCGAGGTATCAGCTATGTTACTTCAGTACGTATCAAAAACACAGCCAATAACAGAGACCCTTATTATTTAGCCAGATCCTGTCGTCAGGGGTGCACCCTCCTGTTTCAGAGCCATTTCTGCTGATCAAGTTATGCTTGATAAGGCCACAGAAATAGTTTGATTACAAAGTTACACTTTGCACTCATCACTATATTCATGGTGTCCTCAATCAGGTACAACCTAGACATATTTCATATTTCCAGCAACTGCAATTTCAATGTGCCCTTCACAGGCCTCCAAATGTAGAAATGCATTCATCACCAGAACCACTTTCATAACATGAATACAGTGCCAAAACTATCATCAGTTATGAATAGTGCTGGGTGAACCCCCCGATGTACGTGTTAGAGAGCTTCTTCGAACATTTTGTAAAGTTACAGTTCACGTTCTGAGATAATGAGAACTTGCGTCCGAACACCGAACTTGGACTATACAGTTATGTGATCGGGCGGGGGGCGTGGGGGGTGTGTGCTGTAAATAGTTAATAATAAACATTGTCATTATACTTACAGGTCCCGCGACACGTCCTGCAAACTGTCTCCCAGCTGCTTCTGATCATTGCTGTTCCCCTGGGTAACCAACACTGACTAAAGGACCTTCCATGACATCGTAGCCATGTGACCATTCTGGTGTGAATGTTGTACAGACATTGGCTTACAGACTGGTCACATGGCTATGACGTCACGGAAGGACCTGTTAACTTCCAGGCAGTCTTCGGCTGTTTTCAGCCGTGTTCGTTGTGACGTCAGGGTTCACTCGAGTCCATGGCTCATGGACTCGATTGAACTTTAACTGTCACTGTGCGAATCTAGCATCACATCACCCGGCACGGCGCACACTCTCCCGACAGGAGTGGGTCGGCTGCATGTATTTCCATGCAGCTGAGGTGCTCCGGTGAGGTGGGGTGATGCAATGCGAGACTCGCACGAGTCATACACAAGTGGAATCATACCATCAGTGTCAGCCTGCTTCTTTTTCTGTAGAGATGCTTGTCTTTACAGAGCAATGAAGCAGAGCTGACAATGCTCTCTCTGCCTAAAACATAAATAAAAAGCTCCCAAAAATGTAATTATTTTATAATGTGCATTTACACTGGCCATAATCGACTATCAAATATCATTCTATTTCTACAGACTGTTAATTGCCAGATGCACAAGAAAATGTTCATTTGATGAGTGAAATGGTTTTTAAGCTTACTTAAATATCATTGTTTTTAAAAAAACAAAACAAAACACTATTCTATGCGCAGATATTGATCATGTTAACAAGTGTTTTGGGCACACACAAGTGTGATTGGCATGTCTACAAATTGTATATGACTGCAGATCGACTTCACATAGCAAGAAGGCAGTTGTTTAATGGCCATGATTTGCAGGTATTTATAAGTGACATCTACTCTGATTTGAGTTGCTTTCATTCCTTTATTAGTCATCTGGTCCTGATGCCATGATGACTTTTCATATCCAGAGTTCGTCTCTGTAGACTTTCCTCCTCTCTATCCTAATCAGGAAAAGACAGATGTCAGTGTATAATCCTGGTGGATAAAACAAGACTGAACACAAGACCTTCACAGCCGTCTACACATCATAGGGAGATTTCATGACACCTTCTCTCCATCTACCTCATCATCCTGAGGAATATCTGGAGTTTCTTGTTTACAGTCCTGTGGAAGAAGAGGACGGGGAGATCTCTCTGGTGTTGTCCTCTCACTGGATAGATCTGGAGGAAACACATACAGGGACTGAATTCATTCTTTACATATAGATAATTATAGGCCGTGTGTATTTAGTCCTGTCTATTACCTGGTGATGTGAGGGGCTGGGGATCCTCCATCATGACGTCCTTGTACAGATCTTTGTGTCCTTCTAAATACTCCCACTCCTCCATGGAGAAATAGACGGTGACATCCTGACACCTTATAGGAACCTGACACATACAATGATACCGTCATCCCCCAATCCCTTCATAGCGTTACTGTATAATGTCCCAGCATTCCCAGCAGTGTCACCTCTCCAGTCAGCAGCTCAATCATCTTGTAGGTGAGTTCTAGGATCTTCTGGTTATTGATGTCCTCATGTATCAGGAGGTGAGGTGGAGGCCCCGTGATTGGGCTCAGGGGTCTTCCCCATCCCTCAGACACAGGGGCCTGACAGCGCTCACTAGAGGTCTTCTTCACTACTGTGTAATCCTGGTTATGGAGAGACACATTAATAAATCTCACTACAGACATTTCCAGAGTCCTCACCTCTCCAGTTCTGTCCATCTGTTATTCCCATAGATAAGAATGATGTAATGTGACGTCATCAGAATCTCTCACCTCTCCAGTAAGCCGGAAGAGGATCTCTAGGGTGAGGTGTAATATCTTCTCCACCATCTTGTCCTTGTCCCTATCCATCCTTGATGGGTCAATCAGGAAAATTCTCTTCTATAGAAGACTAGTTGTATTACCCAACGTTGCCCGGGATAGTAACAACTAATTATTCTTAACTATAACACAATAAAATGTGCTAACAACAAATTATTTTGCACATAAAAGTCACAAACTTAACAGACAGAAATTTTATTATTAAAACTAAAAAAAAAGTAAAGTAATACAAGCATTTCATATCATATATTTAACAGCACAGATATGCAGCACAAACTAACTGAATGATCACCAAAGGAATGGGAAGTACTTTATCTCGAACGCCTTATTCGAGAGCCTTTTGATAAACGACATTCTTTGTTTTTCCTTCTGGTGAAAAGATGAACAGATTTCTGGCAGTTACAACTCTTGAACAGGCTGTCCTATACTAACAATGTCCTTCGTTGCCTATAGCAACCAATCACAGCTCCTATTAATGACCACTAACAAAATAGAAGTAAAGCTGTGATTGGTTGCTATAGGCCACTTGATAAATAAACAGTGCCTACAAGTAGTATTCAACCCCCTGCAGATTTAGCAGGTTTACACATTCGGAATTAACTTGGCATTGTGACATTTGGACTGTAGATCAGCCTGGAAGTGTGAAATGCACTGCAGCAAAAAAGAATGTTATTTCTTTTTTTATTTTTTTTTAAATTGTGAAAAGTTTATTCAGAGGGTCATTTATTATTCAACCCCTCAAACCACAAGAATTCTGTTTGGTTCCCCTAAAGTATTAAGAAGTATTTCAGGCACAAAGAACAATGAGCTTCACATGTTTGGATTAATTATCTCTTTTTCCAGCCTTTTCTGACTTAAGCTGGGTTTACACACTGCAACATCGCAAAGGACATCGCTGTAACGTCACCGGTTTGGTGACGCAATAGCGACCTCCCTAAGTCTCTGCTAAGTCTCTGGTGAGCGTTCAAACAGGCAAACCTGGCCAACAACTCAACAGCGATCCGGACCTGCAGAGCGACCTAGCTGGTTGTTTGGGGACGTTGATAAGCAACCTTTTGAAAGGGAAGTTGCTAACAAAGTCACTGCAAAGTCTTCACACACTGAAACTTCATGCTGCACAGCGGGAAACAAAGGACCTAGGAATGGTCCTGAACGATTTGTAACGATTACAACTTCACAGCAGGGGCCGGGTCGCTGATAGGTTTCACACACTGCAACATCGCAAACAACATCGCTATTGCGTCACAAAACTGGTGACGTTACAGCGATGTCGTTTGAGATGTTGCAGTGTGTAAACCCAGCTTAATTAAGATCCTCCACAAACTTGTGAACAGCACTCATACTAGGTCAACATGGGAAAGACAAAGGAGCATTCCAAGGCCATCAGAGACAAGATCGTGGAGGGTCACAAGGCTGGCAAGGGGTACAAAACCCTTTCCAAGGAGTTGGGCCTACCTGTCTCCACTGTTGGGAGCATCATCCGGAAGTGGAAGGCTTATGGAACTACTGTTAGCCTTCCACGGCCTGGACAGCCTTTCAAACTTTCCATCCGTGCCAAGGCCAGGCTTGTCCGAAGAGTCAAGGCTAACACAAGGACAACAAGGAAGGAGCTCCGGGAAGATCTCATGGCAGTGGGGACATTGGTTTCAGTCAATACCATAAGTAACGTACTCCACCGCAATGGTCTCCGTTCCAGACGAGCCCGTAAGGTACCTTTACTTTCAAAGCGTCATGTCAAGGCTCGTCTACAGTTTGCTCATGATCACTTGGAGGACTCTGAGACAGACTGGTTCAAGGTTCTCTGGTCTGATGAGACCAAGATCGAGATCTTGGGTTCCAACCACACACGTGACGTTTGGAGACTGGATGGCACTGCATACGACCCCAAGAATACCATCCCTACAGTCAAGCATGATGGTGGCAGCATCATGCTGTGGGTCTGTTTCTCAGCCAAGGGGCCTGGCCATCTGGTCCGCATCCATGGGAAGATGGATAGCACGGCCTACCTGGAGATTTTGGCCAAGAACCTCCGCTCCTCCATCAAGGATCTTAAGATGGGTCGTCATTTCATCTTCCAACAAGACAACGACACAAAGCACACAGCCAAAAAAACCAAGGCCTGGTTCAAGAGGGAAAAAATCAAGGTGTTGCAGTGGCCTACTCAGTCTCCTGACCTTAACCCAATTGAAAACTTGTGGAAGGAGCTCAAGATTAAAGTCCACATGAGACACCCAAAGAACCTAGATAACTTGGAGAAGATCTGCATGGAGGAGTGGGCCAAGATAACTCCAGAGACCTGTGCCGGCCTGATCAGGTCTTATAAAAGACGATTATTAGCTGTAATTGCAAACAAGGGTTATTCCACAAAATATTAAACCTAGGGGTTGAATAATAATTGACCCACACTTTTATGTTGAAAATTTATTAAAATTTAACTGAGCAACATAACTTGTTGGTTTGTAAGATTTATGCATCTGTTAATAAATCCTGCTCTTGTTTGAAGTTTGCAGGCTCTAACTTATTTGCATCTTATCAAACCTGCTAAATCTGCAGGGGGTTGAATACTACTTGTAGGCACTGTACGAGGTAACTGTCAAAACAGCCAATATATTACCTCAAACATCCAGTTTGTGTGTTTGTCTCTTTCTGTGTGTGTCTCTCTATGTGTCTCTTTGTGTGTGTGTGTGTGTCTCTCTCTGTGTCTCTCTTTCTGTGTGTCTCGCTGTGTGTGCCTGTCTTTCTGTGCGTGTGCCTCTCTCTGTGTGTGTCTCTGTGTGTGTGTGTGTGTGTGTGTGTGTCTGTCTGGGTCTCTTTCAATGTCTCTTTCTCTGTCCATAATTGGAGTCTATAATAACAGATCTGCTCCCAGCTCAATTGACTTTAATATAAGCAGGTTTTTTGAAAATAACTGTAAAGCGTGGGTAAAATTTCCCCTCAAATCATAGTCTATGACGCTCTCTTAATCAAATGAGGTTTTTGGGCAAAATGTTGTGATTGTAATGCGACGGTGCGAATTCCTTTAGCGGACACACACATACATTCAGCTTTATATATTAGATTTTCATTGAAAGGATCCGATATTGTAGGGACCTGAATGGGGAAAAAATGACGATGTAACATCAGAAAGATCCCATGTAAGAAATCTCCGGAGCTGTTACCGGCTTCACATGATCACTACATCCAGTCCTGGCCCCGGTATACCACACAATCCAACTACAGTCACACACAGAGGTCATAGGCTCAGCACTGAAGGGGTTAATGCCCCCTGCACCCAGTAATGGAGAATCTCCACATACCTCCTCCTGCAGAGCTGCACACTGGATATATGGCTGCTCTGTGCTTACAGGACCTGTGATGATGTCACATGGAGGGGAGGAGTCAGGGGTCACATGATCAGCTCCTCAGTGTGTGCAGGACTCTGCTGTGCTGGATGAGGTGAAGTTTATGTGTGGGGTCAGGAGGGGTTTACAGTGTGTGCAGAGAGGAGCCGTGTGTGTGTGTATGATGTATGTGGAGCAGAACCTTGTGTGTGGAGCAGAGCCATGTGTGTACGATGTGTGAGTGAGGCGGAGCCGTGTGTATATAGAGAGGAGCCGTGTGTGTACAATGTGTGTGGAGCGGAGCCGTGTGTGTACAATGTGTGTGGAGCGGAGCCGTGTGTGTACGATGTGTGAGTGAGGCGGAGCCGTGTGTGTACGATGTGTGAGTGAGGCGGAGCCGTGTGTGTACGATGTGTGAGTGAGGCGGAGCCGTGTGTGTACGATGTGTGAGTGAGGCGGAGCCGTGTGTGTACGATGTGTGAGTGAGGCGGAGCCGTGTGTGCACGATGTGTGTGTGGGGCGGAGCCGTGTGTGCACAATGTGTGTGTGGGGCGGAGCCGTGTGTGCACGATGTGTGTGTGGGGCGGAGCCGTGTGTGTACGATGTGTGAGTGAGGCGGAGCCGTGTGTGCACGATGTGTGTGTGCGGCGGAGCCGTGTGTGTACGATGTGTGTGTGTGTGTGTGTGGGGCGGAGCCGTGTGTGTGGAGCGGAGCCGTGTGTGTACGATGTGTGTGGGGCGGAGCCGTGTGTGTACGATGTGTGTGTGGGGCGGAGCCGTGTGTGTATGATATGTGTGGGGAAGAGCCGTGTGTGTATGATGTGTGTGTGTGGAGAGGAGCTGTGTGTGTACGATGTGTGTGTGTGTGGGGCGGAGCCGTGTGTGGAGCGGAGCTGTGTGTGTACGATGTGTGTGGGGCGGAGCCATGTGTGTACGATGTGTGTGTGGGGCGGAGCCGTGTGTGTATGATATGTGTGTGGGGAAGAGCTGTGTGTGTATGATGTGTGTGTGTGGAGAGGAGCCGTGTGTGTATGATGTGTGTGTGTGGAGAGGAGCCGTGTGTGCACGATGTGTGTGGGGCGGAGCCGTGTATGTACGATGTGTGTGTGGAGAGGAGCCGTGTGTGTACGATGTGTGTGTGGGGAAGAGCCGTGTGTGTATGATGTGTGTGTGTGTGGAGAGGAGCCGTGTGTGTATGATGTGTGTGTGTGGAGAGGAGCCGTGTGTGCACGATGTGTGTGGGGCGGAGCCGTGTGTGTACGATGTGTGTGGGGCGGAGCCGTGTGTGTGTGTGGAGCGGAGCCGTGTGTGTACGACTTTTCTAAAGATCCTTTATGAGATGAACATGAGCGCAGGGACTAGTCACAAGGGCGTTTTTTCCCCTGCTAGTCCACCCTCTTAGCATGTTAGGCTGGTTTTACACTTGCGTTGTTTTGCATCAGTTGCAATCCGTCACCTTGAGGAAATATGGTATCCTGCAAAATATTTTGCAGGATTTCGTTTTTTTCCCTATAGATTTGTGTGGACGACGGATTGCGACTGATGGCCCTGTATTGCATCTGCCGCGTGACGGATCAGTCGTGGAACAACTGACCGTCGGGCGGCAGGAACGCAGCATGTAGCGTTTTTTGAGTGGCAGGCTCCTTTTTTTTTCAGCTCGTGTTTAATCATTGAAATCAATGTCTCTCGGCAGCCAAATGATCAGCTGATCGGCCGGCGGCGGCTTTTGTGAACGATCAGATGATGATAAGGGGAGTAGTAATGGCAGGTGCCGAGAATGACAGGCGGACAAAGTCTCTGCGGGTTCCAGGTGTTTTACTCACTGTTCTTTAAGCAACCTTCTTTAAGCAACCCGGTGGCCGCTCCTGAAGTACTAGCCACCGCTGTGATGGGACCCAGCCGATCCTGAGCAATTCAAGGTCACTGCCGGTGTTCCCACTGTGAGTCCTTTCTGGTCGGGGTCCCTCCAATCCTGGTGTATGTGGAATATGGAACAAGTCGCGGATGTTTCCGGCACTCACCGCAGATCCTGGAATCCCGTGTAGCTGTAGAGAACCCAGGCTAAGCTGGATGCTCCAAGCCACGGGCCCTATGGCGCTCCCAGAAGTGTGAGGTAGAAGAAAGTGGACCGAGGTCCCCAAGTGCGTCTCATCCCAAGCTGTGCCCGGGGCTAACTATGTGTCAAGATGCTCCTTCCCTTTTCCCCAAGTGGTGCCGCCCCCCAAGGTGGTTGTCCCAATGATCAGGGAAGTCCCATACGTCGTGATGGCCACCCCCTTATCAACCCCAGGCCATCCCCCCAGTGGGAAGGCACCTCTCCTTACCCGGTATGAGTACTACATCTTAAAGGAGATGCAGTACCCTGTGGCGACTGAAGCCTCAGGGGTGCCACATTAGCACGCTCACAGGGGAGTATTAATATGCTATTCAATTCCCACTGCCCAGCGTCCTCATCGGCAGTGACGCGTGTACCTGTGTCCGTTGCACGCTGAGCTTAGGGTCAGTGTGCATAATCAGAAGTCCCTGGCACTTCCAGTCATGCACACTACACCAGTTTGTAGCCAGGACGCGTACACCCGGCTTCATAGTGCGCATGACCGGAAGTTCGAGGATCATGTGCACTGAGCCGAAATCCAGCGTCGGGCGCGGTGGCAGTAGAGGTGAGCATGACCATGCCTCTGACTCTGTGGAATCATTAGCATGTTAGCACACTCACAAGGGATCTAACGCCTGTGGAACCAAAGCCCTTGCGAGTAGTCGCCAGCCTCATTAGCATATAATGAAGGATCTTTAGAAATACTTTTTCTAAAGATTTCTTTATCTGTGCTAACAGATACTGGGACAGTTAGGCAGGGATTAGCAATATGCACCCAGAACTGCTCCTGGTTTTTCGGTGCATATTGCACCTTCCCTTTAACACTAGAACTACTGAGGTAGTCATTTTGACTACTTTGCACTATGTATTTCTATATAGGTGTCACGAGTCCAGTAGTTCTAGTGTTAAGCCACTTTGTAACCAGTTTGGCAGGATGCTTCAGGTCATTGTCCATTTGGAAGACCCATTTCCGCCCAAGCTTTAAGTTTCTGGCTGATGTCTTGAAATGTTCAGTATTGCCACATAGTCTTCTTTCCTCATGATGCCGTTTGTGAGCGAAATACTCTACTTCTATGCTCTTGGAACTAATAAAATTTGTTTGACAAGCGCTTGGAGAAAACAATACAGTACAGCCTATCTGTGGTGTACTGAAAGTTTTTGGTTTATTACATCATGTAATAAATCAAAAAGAAATTACTGTGTTACGGTGCAGGGTTCAGTTGTGCCTCGAACCGGTCCAGTCCCGTCATTGACTCCCACATTAGGGTTGGTTAACTCTGCAGCGCCACCTGGCCGTTGCTTGAGGTATCAGGTGGCTAGAGTTTTGTACCATCCTGAGCCTAAGTGCTCATGCAGCCACACTGAGCATGTGCATGATGTCATTGATGACAAGGCGGCCACTGATTGGTCATCGGTGAAATCAGCGATGAAGTGGCAGCCGCTGATTGGTCATCATGACTTCAGCAGTGATGTGGCAGCCCCTGTATGGCTGCAGCCGACGTCATTGCCACATGCCATGTGGTCTGGGCCAGGGAGGCGGCTATAAAAGGTAAGTAGCTCCGCCCATCGGTGCGCGAGCGTCATTCTGCATGCTGACAGCAAAGGCTGCTTTCCTGGCTGTCAGAGTGAGTGGGTTCCAGCGCCATTTTAGTCTGCAGTGTCTGTGGCAGACTTGTGTATATGTGCCAATGTGAATCTGAATTTAGGGCAGGCGCCGATACAAGGTATTCGTATCTGGGTACAAGCTGTGTCTCGGCACGGTGAGGGATTAGGGTCCTTATGGACTGACATGCCCCCTACGCACGTGACCAGTCTGCAGTGTCAATGGCAGACTTCTGTGTGTGTGTGCCAGCCCTGGGTACCCAGTGACGCTAACTGGGTAGCCTTCACGGTCTGACGTGCCCCATACTCATGTGACCGGCTCAGTGGTTATGTTCCAGGTTTCCCAGTGACGCTATCTGGGTAGCCTTCACGGTCTGATGTGCCCTGTACGCATCTGACCGACTCAGTGGTTATGTTCCAGGTCTCCCAGTGACGCTTACTGGGTTATCTTTCGGTTTGACGTGTCCATACACACGTGACCGTTATCTGTTGCGTTTCCTTTGGTTTTGACGTGTCCCTACACACGTGACCATTGCTTGTGCACCTTTGAGATTAACAGGGACACACTACACGTAGGAGTGTGCCCTTACAACATCTCCTTCATTTCCTTTGTGGTCTCCTGAGTTGCTGTATTTCGTCCTCCTGTCCTTAGTGGCTTTAATACCCGCCCGGCGGACTTGGGGCGACGATTGATTTCATATTATTTTATATTCAATCGTCCCCTCCATAACACCATGCACCAATAAGAGTAGCAGGGGTGTGTGCAAAAATGTGAAACTTCTCCACCCATCAGTGTAAGCTGAACCCTAAGACATTCAGTTATAAGACAAGATGATTTCTATACAATATAAAATGGCTTGTATTCTCTCACACCATCTATGTTATGAAGTGTAGCAAAAGAACCCCACAACATGATACTGCCACCCACGTGTTTTACAGTTGGGATGGTGTTTAGGCTTCAAAGCATCTCCTTTTTCCTCCAAACTTAACGATGGTCATTATGACCAAACAGTTCAATTTTAGTTTCGTCACACCATGGGACATGTCTCCAAAAATGAAGGTCTTTGTTCCTGTGTGTATTTGCCAACATTATTGGCTTTTTTATGTTTCTTTTGGAGTAATGGTCTATTCCTGGCAGAGTGGCCTTTCAGCCCATGTTGATACAGTCATCATTTCACTGTGGATATTGACATAATCTTACCAGCTTCCGCCAGCATCTTCACAAGGTCTTTTGCTTTTGTTCTTGGATTTATATGCACATGTCAAACCATAGCATATTCATCTCTGGTACACAGAACTCATCTCCTTCCAGAGTGGTATGATGACTGGACATTCCAATCTTATTTGTACTTGCGTATATTTGTTTGTACAGATGAATGAGACACCTTTAGAAGCTTACAAACACTTGCCATCATCATATGGGCTGTCCCATATTGTTTAAAGGCATAATATTCTTAGAGTATGTAAACTTTTGACTTTAGAAAGTAATAAAAATGCCTTAAAACATTCTCTCTAATTACTCTGGTATTTGGCAAATAGAAATAATTTTGGTAATCCCAATTGATCTAAAATGGGAAAGGTTTATTCTGATTTCATGTCAGATAGTGAGAAAAACATGCATGTGTGTTTTTAGATAGTGTATGTAAACTTCTGGTTTCAACTGTATGTGTCACATGCTTGTAAAATGGAGATAGCTTGTTTGGCACATATTCAGTATGAGGAGGCTGTGTGTCTGTGAAGGCTCTGAGAAGAAACCTCTGTGTAAAGAGAGGATTGGTGAGTCCAGACCTGGACTGTGTGTAAAGGGTTGAAGCCTCGGGAAGGAACCTTCCACGGGGGTCACTTCATCTGACCAGAGTGAGTGGAACCTGAGGTAGCTTTACTGGGATACTGGAGAAATGTATCTGAAGCTGTGCAGGCGTACCGCAAAGGTAACGGACTGTATACTATGTATTTTTGTCTCTTTAAGCTGGAAGAAGCAATGTGTTATGTTCCTAGAGATGAATATGTGCAGATTTATTAAACCTGTTGGACGATTTAAATGAAAGTGTTCCTATTGCTACCTTGAAGACCAGCAAACGAGTGAGTGACCCCATTATACAGTGAGTGAACTGTCACAACGGACAACACTGCTAGAGGAGGCTGAAGACATTGGATGGGAGGAATCTGATACCGATCCACAATGGCCTGTTGTATGAAGTTCCCGGCGGAAAGAAATCCAGATAGGCTGATTCAGTGAATCGGGTGCAACCACAGAATACAGACACGGATATAGATAAGGATGGAGAAGACTTGCTCTCACCTACGATAGCTTCTCATATAAGCCCTAGGTTTGGCAGATTCGGGGCTTCAAAAGACAGAAGTAGATCAGGTGAGTAGGATTTCTGCAGTAGAAGCACCCCTCTGTGGTGCGATCGATGCGGATAGCCAGAGACACCAGGTCGTTCAGGGAAGTTCATCCTTGATTTTTCCAGACAGACATTACTAGAATGCAGCCACCAGTGTCTCATTATTCCAGCTTAGTTTGGAGGATAATGTGCAGAAATAAATGGCATACTGGTCTATGGTGAGACTTCCCTGGTGAAGTCTGAGAAGTGAACATGCAGCAGAGGATACTCGACCTGTTTCATCGAATGCCTTGGGGAATGCCACATGAAGGTTAGCTGGTCCAAAACAACAGGATCACTTTTCTCCCATAATTGATCCATGCAAGGGCCTTGCAGGTTATATGTGACATCATAACGGCCACTTTGACCCAATCCAAAGCAAACTAATGACATAAAAGTTCAAAGTGCAAGGAGCACTGATTACATAGTTACATAGTTACTTAGGTTGAAAAAAGACCTAGGTCCATCTAGTTCAACCTTCCTCCACCAGTTCTACATTTGGTCACTAAAGGCCACGTCTCACTAAGCAACATCGCTAGCAACATCGCTGCTGAGGCACGACTTGCTAGCGATGTTGCTGTGTGTGACATCCAGCAACAACCTGGCCCCTGCTGTGAGGTCGCTGGTTGTTGCTGAATGTCCTGGACCATTTTTTAGTTGTTGCTCTCCCGCTGTGAAGCACACATCGCTGTGTGTGACAGCGAGAGAGCAACAACTGAATGTGCAGTGAGCAGGGAGCCGGCTTCTGCGGACGCTGGTAACCAATGTAAATATCGGGTAACCAAGAAGCCCTTTCCTTGGTTACCCGATATTTACCTTCTTTACCAGCGTCCGCCGCTCTCACGCTGTCAGTGTCGGCTCCCTGCACACATAGCCAGACTACACATCGGGTAATTAACCCGATGTGTACTCTGGCTAGGAGTGCAGGGAGCCAGCGCTAAGCGGTGTGCGCTGGTAACCAAGGTAAATATCGGGTTGGTTACCAGATATTTACCTTAGTTACCAAGCGCAGCGTCCCTTCCACGCGTCGCTGCTGGCTGAGGGCTGGACTCTGGTTGCTGGTGAGATCTGCCTGTTTGACAGCTCACCAGCAACCCGTGTAGTGATGCTCCAGCAATCCCTGCCAGGTCAGATTGCTGGTGGGATCGCTGGAGCGTCGCTTAGTGTGACGGTACCTTAAGTCATTTATAACCAACAATGTTTTGTGTACTGAGAAAATCATCCAGCCCTTTTTTAAAAGCTGTTATAGTATTGGCCATTACTACCTCTTGTGGTAGGGCATTCCACAGTCTGACTGCTCTAACTGTAAAGAACCCTTTCCTATTTAGCTGTCGGAATCGCTTTTCTTCCACTCGAAGTGTATGCCCCCTGGTCCTTAGTACTGTCTTTGGAAGAAATAAGTCATGCGCCAGTCCTTTATATTGACCACACATGTATTTATACATATAAATGAGATCTCCTCTGAGATGTATTTTTTCTAAGCTAAACATATCTAACTTTTCCAACCTGTTATCATATGTGAGGCCTTCCATTCCTTGTAGTAGTCTAGTCGCCCGCCTTTGAACTGACTCTAACTTCTGAATGTCCTTTTTAAAATGTGGAACCCAAAACTGGATCCCATATTCCAGATGTGGCCTTACAAGTGATTTATAGAGGGGTAACAATACGTTGGGATCACGGGATCTAATCTCTCTTTTTATACACCCTAAAATCTTGTTTGCTTTAGCAGCTGCTGCTTGACATTGAGTGCTGCTGCTCAGCTTATTTGTAATGAGAATACCCAAGTCCTTCTCCTGTTCTGTAGTCCCGAGTTTACTTCCATTTAATGTATACGCAGCTATAAGATTACTCTGTCCTAGGTGCATTACTTTACATTTATCAACATTAAATCTCATTTGACAAGTATCTGCCCATTCTGACATCTTATCCAGATCTTTTTGTAATATTGTACTATCAAGGTCAGTTTTTAATATCCTACATAGTTTGGTGTCATCAGCAAAGACTGACACTTTACTATCAATCCCATCCACAAGGTCATTAATAAAGAGATTAAAAAGAATCGGTCCTAGCACAGATCCCTGCGGCACCCCACTGCTGACTATAGCCCATTTAGAGAATGTACCATTTATGACTACTCTGTTTCCTATCTTTTAGCCAATTCCTTACCCAGTTGCATATAGTTTCCCCTAGTCCTTGCTTCTGGAGCTTTAGTATAAGGCTATTATGTGGTACAGTATCAAATGCCTTTGCAAAGTCCAAATAAATCACATCAGCTGCATTACCAATATCGAGGTTTGCACTTACCCCCTCATAGAATCCCAACAGATTGGTTAGACACGACTTATCTTTCATGAATCCATGCTGTTTGTCAGTTATCATATTATTTTCTGCAATATATTTTTGCATGTCATCCCTTAAAATGTCCTCAAAAACATACTACTGATGTCAGGCTTACTGGACGGTAGTTGCCTGGATCTACCCTCTTACCTTTCTTCAATATCGGTTACAGAGCTCAATTCCCTCAATATTCGTGGATGAATGCCATCTGGCCCTGGGGATTTGTCAATGTTTAATTTACTCAGAGGTAGGCGTACTTCATCTTGTGTTAAATTAATTATATCGGGTGGTGAACTTTGCTTTTTCACTTGTTGAATGATCCCTGGTACAGTCAATTCCTTGGTGAACACAGATGAGAAATGCCTATTTAATATCTCAGTCTTTTGTTTGTCCTCTATAACTAATATGTTATAATATTTTAAGGGGCCGATACTAACCTTTGTTTTCCTGTTGGGATTAATGTATTTATAAAAGATTTTGAGATTTATATTAAGGTCATTGGCGATTTTTGTTTCAGTAGCTAGTTTTGCTTGTTTGATTTCTTTTTTACATTTCCTTTTGATATCTTTATACTTCTGAAATGCTATTTCTGTATTCTCAGCCTTTAAGATTTTAAGCACCCTTTGTTTTTGTTTTATTATACTTTGTACAGTCTTATTTATCTATAGTGGTTTCTTTTTTTTCCTGGACATTTTATTACCAGAGGGTATACGTTTTTTACAGGACTCTAGTAGTATATTCTTAAACTTACCCCATTTATGTTCGGTATCCCCAGTTATCATGACTTTGTCCCAATCTACACCTTTAAGCTCTTCCCTTAATTTGTTGAAATCAGCTTTCCTAAAATTCCAGGTTTTAGCATTTCCCCTTTGAAATGTTCTATTGAATATTACGTTGAAGCTTACCATATTATGATCGTTGGTGCCCAAGTGCTCCCGGACCTGTAGATCTGAAATTGTATCCGGTCTATTTGACAGGACCAGATCTAGCAGATTATCTCCCCTTGTCGGTTCATCTACCATCTAAGAGAGGAAATTGTCTTGAATAGTAGATAAGAACTTACAGCTTTTAGCAGAACCAGAAGATTCTATGTCCCACTGTATGTCTGGATAGTTGAAATCCCCCATAATAAGAACCCGATTATTATTATTAGCTGCCTTTTCAATTTGTTCCAGCATTTCACCCTCTATTTGTTCAGGTATGTTAGGAGGCTTGTAGCAAACACCAATCAGCATTTTTCCATTATTCCCCTCCCCATGTACATTTACCCATACTGACTCTACAGTGTTGCAGTTCCCCCCAATGTCATCATACAACACAGGTTTTAGGTTAGATTTAATAAATATACACACCCCACCACCTTTTTGGCCTGGCCTGTCATTCCTAAATGTACTATAACCCTGTATGTTTGTCACCCAGTCATGGCTTTCATCCAGCCAGGTTTCCGTAATGCCCACCACATCATAATCCATGGTTGACATAAGAGTCCCCAATTCTTTCATTTTGTTTGCAAGACTTCTTGCATTTGCCAGTAGACATTTAATACTATTAACACCTTTATTACTCCTGGCCTCCCAACGTTCCATGCATGTCCCATCCCCCCCTAATACTTCATTGACCCCTACCGTCTCACTGTCTCTATCTGCTCTATATATCCCCTTATTTGCTTCACTACCCTCCCCCCCCAGACCCTAGTTTAAAAGCTCCTCCATCCGTCTGACCATTTTCTCCCACAGCACAGCTGCACCCTCCCCATTGAGGTGCAGCCCGTCCCTACCGTAGAGCCTGTAGCCGACTGAGAAGTCGGCCCAGTTCTCCATGAACCCGAACCCTTCCTTCCTGCACCAATTTCTAAGCCACATATTTATCTCCCTAAGCTCCCGCTGTCTTTCTAGTGATGCTCGTGGCAACGGTAATATTTCTGAAAACACCACCTTGGAGGTCCTGGAGTTCAGCTTCTCTCCTAGTTCTTTGTAATCATTTTTAAGGACCTTCCACCTGCCTCTAACTTTGTCATTAGTACCAATGTGCACCATGACCACTGGGTTTTCCACAGCCCCACCCAGCAATCTGTCTATCCGATTCGCAATATGCCGAACCCGAGCACCCGGCACCCCGCATTAATGAATCCCCTGCATTGCTTAGGATCACCGTCAAACTGCGGAGGAGCAGACAATCGAAGACCAAAGCTAGGAGCTGAATGTGCTGCCAGGGTGGCTGCTACAGCCGGATCAGGATCAGGTAGAGACATGGGTGTCAAGGCTTGCAAGCTGGTGTCCACTGACCATAAGTAGGTCAAGAGTTGGTCTTGTTCCTGTTGATGCACCATCTCTTTCTGCATGCCTGTGAGCTGAGTACTGGTTGTGGAGGCACGGGGGTCAGTGGGTGCTCTCGTCCGCTGGCCCGGCCGCCTTTAGAAAGACAGCATGAACAACCAACCTCCTTAACTGTGGGCGGAACACTACTCAGACAACACAGGGTGAGGGAATTACAATATTAAGACTTTATTGGATCCCCAAACAATTAACGGCATATGGCACATAACAAGCAAAACCACAGAATATAACCGGCAACAGTTTCTCACCCTTCCGCTGGCTCACCATGGATGACCATGCCTCAGAGCTTACAGGGCTATTTACTCCAAACCAGCAGCACCCCGCTTTCAGCGGGCACCCACCAAGAATGGAATAATGCCAGATTTAGGAAGCTGGCTGAGGTCCGCAAAATCTGTAGTCCGGTGACTGTATTGTCCCAAGCTGTATTCCTTTTTTAGGTAGTCCTTGATATCACAGCCGAATCCTTGCATTCGATGCTGAAGTCCATGTAGTGTTATAATCCAGGTTCAGCTATGTGTCTATATAGCTGTTTCTGATATTGGTATGAACACTGTTCATTTGAATTGACCCTCTGAATTTCCTGCACAGATCCTAATCTATTCTCATGCTCTGTCTTCACACTTAAAGCTGTTTCTGATATTGGTATGAACACTGTTCATTTGAATTGACCCTCTGAATTTCCTGCACAGATCCTAATCTATTCTCATGCTCTGTCTTCACACTTAAAGCTGTTTCTGATATTGGTATGAACACTGTTCATTTGAATTGACCCTCTGAATTTCCTGCACAGATCCTAATCTATTCTCATGCTCTGTCTTCACACTTAAAGCTGTTTCTGATATTGGTATGTTAAACTGACCTATCTCTGCTGTGTAATTAGTTATGTGTTGTCTTCTCTCCTGTGAGTTGTTTCCATACATGGTGTAACTCTTTGATCTGCTTCCTTTTCTCTTGCTCACCTGCTGTTCATCTTGTGTAATGAGACTGGTATAAATTTAGGCCATTAGGTCTGTGCACCTTGGTCTGTGTACTTCTACAAGTGCTTCATAAGTGCTCAGAAATATACCAGAAATGTCCCAGAAGTGACCAGAAGGTGAACTCTACTTCTTTAACTGTGTGTCTTTCACTTGCATTTTGCTCCTTCCCCCTTATTCCCACTTGAAAACCCAATTCACACCATGTTCACTTACGCCCTCACAGTCTTTGCTCCACTCCTCCTCACTCTCCTTCGCTATCCCCAAACCCCAGCACTCTCCAAACAAATATTCATCTCCCCTTCCCTCTTACCTCCCCACCTGTCCTCATCTGCTGACCTGCTCCTAAACCGCAGATCGCTTCTAGTATCGCGCAGACCAGGCCGTCCACTCTCCTTCTCCCACCTGCTCTCCCTTTCTCTACTTCTCCTCGCTGCTGGCGACATATCTCCCAATCCTGGACCCCCACAGATGGGACACTCCTCTTTATCACCCCCCTACCGCTCCCCATCTAGTAGTAACTACCGCAACCTCTCCAACATAAAATCCATTCCCCTCTCTGCCACTCCGCAGCCCCCTCTCTCTGGAGCGCTCTGGAATGCCCGTTCCATCTGTAATAAACTGCACTTCATTCACGACCTCTTTATCTCTAGCAATCTATCCTTTCTGGCCCTCACCGAAACATGGCTGACACCATCCAACACTGCCTCCCCTGCTGCGCTGTGCTACGGCGGCCTCCACTTCACCCACACCCCTCGCCCTGGCAATAGACAGGGTGGAGGAGTGGGCCTCCTCCTTTCTAACAACTGCAGCTTCACCCCAATGCCACCTCTACCCTCCCTTGTCCTGCCTTCCTTTGAAGTGCACTCTGTCCGCATCTACTCTCCCTCCAACCTCCAAGTGGCCGTCATATACAGACCCCCGGGCCCAACCACTGCCTTTATCGACCAGTTCTCCGCCTGGCTTCTACACTTTCTCTCTGCTGACATCCCCACTATCATCATGGGTGACTTCAACATCCCCACTGACACCCGCCAGTCAGCGGCCTCCAAACTCCTCTCCCTCGCCTCATCTTTTGGTCTAACTCAGTTGTCCGCCTCTGCCACCCACAAAGATGGCCACACACTAGACCTTATCTTCACCCGTCTCTGCTCTCTATCTAACCTCACTACCTCCCCTCTCCCCTTATCTGACCACCATCTGCTGACCTTTTCAGCCCTGTCCTCCTCACCTGCCCCCCCTGTCCAGCACATATCACACCCCCGCAGAAACCTTGCACACATCAACATACACACCCTTTCTGACTCTATCCTACCGCTGTCCTCCATATCTTCACTCCACGACACAAACAGTGCCACCATTTTCTACAACGCCACTCTCACATCAGCTATTGATTCAGTCGCTCCTCTTGTGAACGGCAGAGCAAGACAAATCAATAGACAACCCTGGCACAACAGCCTCACTAAAAAACTACGGCAAGTGTCTAGAGCCGCAGAGCGGCGCTGGAAGAAAACGCACTCCCAGGAAGACTTCACCACATTCAAAAATGCAATTCACACATTTCGCTTGGCCCTTACCTCGGCTAAACAGAATTACTTCAAAAACCTCATATCCTCTTTAACACACAACCCCAAACAGCTATTTAACACTTTTACCTCCCTCCTTCGCCCACCGCTGCCCCCTCCAACCTCCCTCATCTCCGCAGAAGAATTTGCCACATATTTCAAAGAAAAGATCGACCAAACCAGACAAGTCTTTTCTGCTGAACCACCACAACCCCTTTATATAACAGACCACTGCCCCTCCCCCATAAACTTCCTCCCCACTATCACCGAAGGAGAGCTTGCACATCTTCTCTCAAAAGCGCACCTCACAACATGCGCACTTGACCCCATCCCATCCCACCTCCTCCCCAACCTCACCACTATCCTTATTCCCGCCTTATCCCATCTCTTCAACCTATCTCTAACAACTGGTACCTTCCCTTCTGCCTTTAAGCATGCAACAGTCACACCTATCCTAAAGAAACCTTCCTTCGACCCAACCTCTACTACCAGCTACCGACCCATATCGCTACTCCCACTTGCCTCAAAACTCCTGGAACAGCATGTCCATGCTGAACTTTCCTCCCACCTCTCCTCTAACTCTCTCTTTGACAACCTACAGTCCGGCTTCCGTCCACATCATTCCACTGAAACTGCCCTGACTAAAATCACAAATGACTTACTTACCGCCAAAGCTAACAACCACTTCTCTGTACTCCTACTTCTAGACCTATCCTCAGCCTTTGACACTGTTGACCACTCCCTGCTACTACAGATCCTCTCTTCCCTTGGTGTCAGAGACCTCGCTCTCTCTTGGATCTCTTCATACCTCTCCAACCGCACTTTTAGTGTCTCCCATTCCCACACAACCTCTTCATCCCGTTCTCTCTCTGTTGGTGTCCCTCAAGGCTCTGTCCTGGGACCCTTACTTTTTTCTATCTATACATTTGGCCTGGGACAACTCATAAAGTCCCATGGCTTCCAGTACCACCTATATGCTGATGACACTCAGATCTACCTCTCTGGTCCAGATGTCACATCTCTGCTGTCCAGAATCCCAGAGTGCCTATCTGCTATATCTTCCTTCTTTTCCTCTCGCTTCCTAAAGCTCAATATGGCCAAAACTGAACTGATCATCTTTCCTCCATCTCCCCTGCACTCTCCACCTGATCTATCCATTACAATTAATAACATCACGCTCTCCCCAGCACCCAAAGTTCGGTGCCTCGGAGTGACCTTTGACTCTGCCCTGTCCTTCATACCGCACATCCAATCCCTCACCACCTCCTGCCGTTTTCAACTCAAAAATATCTCCAGAATCCGCCCTTTTCTCAATCCCCAATCTACAAAAATTCTAGTGCACGCCCTCATAATCTCCCGCATCGACTACTGCAACATCCTCCTCTGTGGTCTCCCTGCTAACACACTTGCCCCTCTCCAGTCCATCCTTAACTCTGCTGCCCGACTGATCCACCTCTCTCCTCAATACCACCCCGCGTCTCCTCTCTGCAAGTCCCTCCACTGGCTCCCAATCTTCCACCGTATCCAATTCAAATTACTAACACTGACCTACAAAGCTATCCATAATCTGTCTCCTCCATATATCTCTGAACTAATCTCTCGCTACACTCCAAAACGTAACCTCCGGTCCTCCCAAGATCTCCTTCTATCCTCCTCTCTCATTCGCTCCTCATGCAACCGACTCCAAGACTTCTCCCGAGCATCCCCAGTCTCCTGGAACTCACTGCCTCAACACGTCAGACTATCTACTACACTCGCAAGCTTCAAACGGAACCTAAAGACTCATCTGTTCAGAAATGCCTATAACCTTCAATGACCTCACTGCTTCACCACCGTGCGGAGCTGCCGCCCCACCACCGTGCGGAGCTGCCGCCCCACCACCGTGCGGAGCTGCCGCCCCACCACCGTGCGGAGCTGCCGCCCCACCACCGTGCGGAGCTGCCGCCCCACCACCGTGCGGAGCTGCCGCCCCACCACCGTGCGGAGCTGCCGCCCCACCACCGTGCGGAGCTGCCGCCCCACCACCGTGCGGAGCTGCCGCCCCACCACCGTGCGGAGCTGCCGCCCCACCTACACCCCACCTACTGTCTCCTCCCCAAAATCCTTTAGGATGTAAGCCCGCAAGGGCAGGGCCCTCTTCCCCCTGTGCTAGTCTGTCTATTGTAACGTGTACATGTATTCTGTATGTAACCCCCTCATGTACAGCACCATGGAATCAATGGTGCTCTATAAATAAACAATAATAATAATAAAATAATAATGTGTCAGCACCACACGGGTAAAAGACCTGACAACTAGCAATGCGTCTCTAAGATTAGATTATGTTGCTCAGGCACCTCCCATAGTGGGAGGATGCCTTAAATACCTAGTGCCTCTCAGCCACAGGCTCTTTTGGGTGTTTCTCGAGATCCTCGGCTTCCGAAGCTTGTTTCCAAGATCTAACAATGTTAAAGTTGATGTTTTGTCTCGCAATATTGTCCCAGAATTGAGGGACAAAGAACCAGTCAGGGTTCTTGGTGATGGGGTGGCATTGGGTCCTCTAATGGGAGATCTCAGACAGCGCATTCAGGATGCTCAGGACAGTGCGCTGAAAGATTTACTCATAAAAATGCTTTGTACCACATTCTTTGCGAGTAGATGAGCAGATCATACAGATTTTTCTACCATATGGAGGTCTTTTTAAAGCTGAGCACCTGAGTTTGAAAATGCTTGAGTTTTCCATTAACTTACATTACACTCAGTACTCTAGTCGCGTCAGAGCACCCCGATGCTCGATCAAGTAATGAGGAGTGGCAAGCAGCGGGTTTACTATCATCTAGTGAGCTTCTGTCACTTAACAGTACTCACTTGACCAGTGACCAGGCCAAAAAAGTGATAACTGCAGATGTAAGAAAGCCCCTGTCTTTATGGTGGGGAGAGTTTGTGGATTTATCCTAAGAATTTATATGTCCTAAAGTGGCATCTGAGAAATTTGCTCCCAAATTTGTGGGTCCTTATGGTATTGAAGTTTTAAATCCTATGACGCTTGAACTTCAAATCCCTATGAGTTGTTGAGTTGTAAAATAAAAAACTCCTTTAGTTTTTCCCTTTTAAAAATATATGAAGGGACTCCTGGTCCTCAAGATGTAACTAAATTGTATTTGGAGGAGGATCGGGAGTATGAGGTTGAATGAGTTCTGGGTTCCAGGTATGTCAGACGCCGATTGCAGTATCTCGTCAAATAGAAAAATTATAGTAAGAAAGAGAACTCCTTGGTTAATGTGGATGATTTTCATGTGGTTCGCCTGGTGAGAGAATTCCATCTTCAACGTCAGAGGATGGAGGACTCTGAGGTACTGTCATGCCTCTGGGTTCAGGACTGATCTGGTGACCTTGTGCAGGATACTCCTTTTCCTTCCCTGCTGAACCACAGCCTGGTCAGTCCCTCTCCAAATGTTGATGGTCTTTAACCCTTGCTTATATCCTTTTGGTGGTGCTATTTATTGTCTGATAAAGCTAGCCTTTTTTGCTGGCTATATTCCTATTTTGATTTTGGTAAAAAGTTCCAGTCCCGCAGCTAGGGATGTGTGCCACTGATAGAGAGACCAGTGTAGTATTTGCTCTGTACTTCCTCTTTTATATAGCCTACACTGTTCTCCAGTTTGCTGTCAGGTTGTAGGAAGCTATCCTAGCTTGCATTTGCTAGTTCACCTTTTCCACTTATGCATGTGTTTTATGTGTCCTCACCTTGGGTCGCTGCCTATCTCTGCAAGCTTTTCCTATCTTGGTCAATAGTACTAGCAGGCTACCTTCTGGTTCCTCAGGAGATAAGAGTAACAACTTGATAGCTTTTTAGGTAGATAAGTCCAAGTTATACGTTTCTTAGGGTAAGTTCACACAGTGCGTTTTTCGCGGCGTTTTTGCGCAGTTTTCGGGTGCGTTTTTGCTCAGAAAACTGCATGACTTTGCTTCCCCAGCAAAGTCTACGAGTTTTCATTTTTGCTGTCTGCACACAGCGCTTTTTTTCAGCTGCGGTTTTGTGGTGCCACAAAAACGCAGCATGTCAATTATTCCCGCGTTTTTCACTGCGCTTTTCATCCATTGAGTGCAATGGGATGTTGAAAGACGCAATGAGAAACGCAAATAGCTGCGTTTTGGTGCGTTTCTAAGACCAAAAACGCAGCTATAAATGCAGGAGGTGGGTAGTAAAGTGACGTGTACAGGAAGAGGATTCCTTCTGTCAGTAAACACAGAAGCGTGAATCCTCCCGGTACCGTCACCGCCGCTTCCACCTCCCGTCCTGTGCATGTCAGCTGCCGTGCGGCGCCATGTCTGGGCGGGAGGTGGAAGCGGCTGCGAAAACAAAAGTGAACAGTAGGAAAAAAAAAAAAAGTTATACTCACCTGTCTGCAGACTCCCGGTGCCATGCCCGCTCCCAGATCCTCCTACCGGTACCGCCACTCCGGGTGTGTGCAGTCTCCCCGGGTACGTATGCCTGCAGGATGCAGGACCTGGCGATGGATCACCTGATGCAGTCACCTGACGCATCAGCTTATCGTAAGTCTCGGGCTGATCGTAAGTCTCGGGCTGACGCCGGCGCCCAGCCGGTTATCAGCGGATGCGTCAGGAGACTTCATCCCTGATTACCGGCAGCTGCTGCAGCGATCGGACAGGATCAGACTCCCGCCCCATCGCTCCAGGAGCTGCCGGTAATCAGCACATAAGTGAGTATTTTTTTTTTTTTTTTTTTTTTTGCACCGATGCATCAGCTGATTGTATAATTGGCTTTTATACAATCAGCTGCTGTGTTATGTGCTTCAGCCCCTAGAACCTGACACATCATCTGATCGCTTTGCCTTCCAGCAAACTGATCAGATGATATTGGATCCGGATTGGACGGCGCTGGACCCTTGACCCAGGATTACTGCGGAGGGGGGTTCTTTATTTCAATAAAGATGGAGTCACTAATTGTGTTGTGTTTTATTTCTAATAAAAATATTTTTCTGTGTGTTGTGTTTTTTTTTATCTTTACTAGAAATTCATGGTGGCCATGTCTAATATTGGTGTGACACCATGAATTTCGGGCTTAGGGCCAGCTATACAGCTAGCCCTAACCCCATTATTACCCAGCGAGCCAACCCAGCATCAGGGCAGCTGGAAGAGTTGGATACAGCGCCAGAAGATGGCGCTTCTATGAAAGCGCCATTTTCTGGGGTGGCTGCGGGACTGGAATTCACAGCGGGGGTGCCCAGAAAGCATGGGCACCCTGCACTGTGGATTCCAATCCCCAGCTGCCTAGTTGTACCCGGCTGGACTCAAAAATTGGGCGAAGCTCACGTCATTTTTTTTAAAAATTATGTCATGAAATTCATGAAATAATTAAAAAAAAAGGGCTTCCCTATATTTTTGGTTCCCAGCCGGGTACAAATAGGCAGTTGGGGGCAGCCCGTACCTGCCTGCTGAACCCGGCTAGCATACAAAAATATGGCGAAACCCACGTCATTTTTTTTGTTTGGGGGGGGGGGGGCAAAGAAATCCTGCATACAGCCCTGGAAGGAGGATGCTGAGCCTTTTAGTTCGACAGCTGCTGTCTGCTCTCCTACATACACTATTGGATGGAGGATGCTGAGCCTTGTAGTTCGACAGCTGCTGTCTGCTCTCCTGCATACACTATTGGATGGAGGATGCTGAGCCTTGTAGGTCTGCTCCCCCTGACTCTCCCTCAAGCATACAGTCCTGGATGGAGCATGCTGAGCCTTGTAGTTCTGCAGCTGCTGTCTGCTCTCCTGCATACACTATTGGATGGAGTATGCTGAGCCTTGTAGTTCTGCAGCTGTCTGCTCTTCTGCATACACTAGTGGAGAATGAAGAACACATTGAAGAAGGAAATGACATCAGACCTTTTTTTTTTGTTCACTGATAAAAAACGCATAACGACGCAGTGAGCAAAAACGCAGCAAAAAAACGCACCAAATCGCGGCAAAACGCGTGCGTTTTTGGCCGCGTTTTTTTGACGCGGGTGCGTTTTTGTGCTGCACCACAAAGAAAGGAGTGCTCTGACACAAAGCACCAGGCTGCAGGCTGTGGGCTGTGCTGCACAGAGGAACGCTGCCCATCCTCCCTGCTCCCCCTGCAGCTGTGCCACTGCAAACGGAAAGCACCCGGGACCTGGTAAGAGAGGGGTTAAATATCGGGCACTAACATCCAGAAGGAGACAGGGAAGGGGACTGAAGTGCTTCCAGCGGCAGCCATAGTTTTCAGTGAACTCTCACACACTCCCCTCCCTGCCACAGAAGAAATAGTGAAACACCGAGCAGCAGCAAGCTCAGCAAACAGGACTGCACGCTGTGTTTACCTGTCACACAGAGCTCCGTGGACAGGCCCACCGTCTGAGATACTGTGAGTGAGGAGGGAGCTGAGAGCCCCTGGAGACATTCGGCTGTGAGAGCAGGTCAGGAGATAAACAGGGGGCTGTGAAGGGGGCAGATACATCCCTGCAGGTCTCATCTTAAATGGCTGCTGCACAAGGCCTGTAATCTGCAACAGTAAACAGAGGCAGATAAGCCTGAAGTGCATCACAGCTCAACTTGATTAACCCCTACTTCACCACTTCACTAGCACTGACAGTATAGAAGAGGGTGAAAAACAAAAAGAAGTGGGATCAGTCATCTGGCCTGCCTCCTGCCCTTCTGACTGGTCTTTTTCAAGTAACATCTATACACTCTCATACACAGCGTGGAAATAATTGTGAAACAGCCAAGTTTACCACACAGATGTAATTAAGCTTATGTTATTGTGACGTCACCACAGTCTCTAAAGAAGCTCCATATTTACAGTTCTTACTATGGATAAATTTGTGGGTAAGAGCAATGCCACACAACCAAGTAAAGGAATTAGACCGCAAAGACAAAACCAAAATGCACCCCCATCACCAGGGGCTTCCCCTGAGGCAACTACAGACCCACCCCAGGCCACTGCTAAGGCCATCACGGATCTCTTGATGCCGGTGATTGATGGGCGGCTGGCAGCCTTCCAGTCTTCATTAGACGTTATAGTCACCCAAGTTAATGCCCAGGGTTCAAGGCTAACAGATGTGGAGCTGAGGGTCTCTGACATGGAGGACTCTGTAAAGGAAATTTCAGAGATGCTGGAGAGCAGGAATAAGGACATTGCTGTATTGCTGGACAAGGTAGATGATCTTGAGAACAGGTCCAGATGTAATAATTTAAGGTTGGTGGGCGTCCTTGAATCGGTTCGGCAAGCTGATCTACTGAAACTCACTTCAGAATGGCTACCAGGAGCTTTGAAATTAGATCTAAAGTCGGGGCCAATTGCTATTGAAAGGGCCCACAGAGTGGGCCCACCTCTAAATGATGGAGAGGTCAGACCCAGACAAGTAATTTTTAAGGTCCTGGACTTCCAAGACAAGATCAGATTGCTGACAGCATTTAGAAAAAATCGCTCACTTACCTACAATAACTCTAAACTGCTTTTGTTCCAAGATTACTCAGCAGCCTTGACAACAAGACGCAAAGCCTTCAATCCAGTATGCAAACTATTGGCGGAAAAAAATATTCGCTTCAGTCTACTGTATCCTGCTGTTCTACGCTTCACTACAGGGGGAAAGAATTGGACTTTTGAAGATCCTAAGTTGGCTTTAAATTACCTTCTTCAGGAGAATGGAGCTTCGCCAGCAGTCAACACAGACACTTAAATCGGAGACGTCACTGTGCTACAGTTCTGATGTTCATTCTGTTTTTCCTTTTTTTTTTCAGTGTCAGGATTGCCAGAGAGGCAGGTGACATTGCCATTAGATTAAGGTTTTTGTTTAGATGGGAAGGGGTTAGGGGGCTCTGCGTGCGTACCTTTAGTTTAGCTCTCATATGGGTTGTCGCGTTTACTCGCTGGGATGGACGAGGGAACCCAAACAGGTTGTTTATAATTTCACAATTAATTCCTCCTTCTGGAATAGGATAAATGACTAACACAGAGAGCACAAATGTGTCCACGATTAAATCGCTGTATTGGTGCTCCTGGAATGTTAACGGGTTAAACTCTCCTATTAAGAGGAAAAAAGTTTTAAATTATCTACATCGTTTAAATTGCCATATTGTCTTCTTACAGGAAACACACTGGATGAAGGGCAATCACCCATTTCTTCACAGCAGAAAATATGCCGTATGCGCAGAAGCGTCATTTACGAGAAAACAAAGAGGGGTAGCTATATTGATCAATAAGCATATTAGTCATGAAGTTCTGGAGGTTTCAGAGGACCCTATGGGGAGATTATTATTGGTGAAAGTGAAGATAGAGGGCACTATCTATAACTTAGCAAACATATATGCACCAAATATTCCTGATCCGCAGTTCAGAGCCAGATTGATCGAAAATATCACAGGTTGGGATATGACTAATTTAATTGTACGCGGAGATTTCAATGAGGCTCATGATGGAATTTTAGACAGGTCAAGTCCCCAGCCATCTCCTCTATTGGCGCTCCATAGTGGTTTGCAATATCTCGTCAATCAATTGGGACTAATAGACACATGGCGCATGCAGCACCCAATAGATAAAGACTATACATTTTATTCACATGTCCATGACTTACATACACGGATTGACTATTGGCTACTAAGCCCAACACTGATGCCACATTTACTTTCCTCCAACATCCTAGACATCTGTATTTCGGATCATGCACCGGTTACTTTTAATTTGTGATTATCTACCACAATACTACGGGAAAGAAGGTGGAGGTTTCCTTCATATTTATATCAATCTGAGGATTTCAAAGCTTCTTTACAAAACTACTGGAGCTTTTATGAGAAGGATAATCACGAGCATACTGGGGACGCTGGTTTGTATTGGGCTGCCTCCAAGGCAGTAGTAAGAGGTCAGATAATATCATATGTCAGCCATAAGAGAAAAAAGCTCCTGGAACAAACTATATCAGCACAAAAACTTCTCACGCAGGCATATAAAGATTTTAAAAATAACAACACGGATGCGACAAAACAACATTTCTTAGAGGCCAAGGAGGCGGCGGACACCTTGGCCCATGAGATGGCACTTAGTAACCTGGACTACCAGAAACATAAATACTTTAAATGGGGCAACAAACCTGGGAAATTACTAGCTTCTTTAACCAAATCCTTTAGAACCACCACTAGAATCCACAAAATTAAAAAGAAAGATGGTACCATGGTAACAAAAGATGAGGAAATAGTGGAGGAGTTCAGGGCATTCTTTGGCTCGCTGTATGAGGCGGAACCGAGGGAGGTTGACGGGGAAGCTGATTTTATCCATGGTACCGTAGCGCCCATCTTGACAGAGGAACAAAGAGTAGTTCTAAACGCCCCTATAAATATTTCAGAAATAGTAAAAACTATTGGCACTCTTAAACTAGCCAAAAGCCCAGGGCCCGACGGATTTAGTAACGAATATTATAAGATCTTGGGAGCCTCTATCGGTCCTCATCTATGTGCAGTGTATAATAAGATAGTCACAGATAGAATAATTCCCGACAGGTTCAATGAGGCAAACATTATAGTATTACCTAAGCCAGGAAAAGACCCACTACAAGTGGAGGGATACAGACCCATCTCATTACTCAACTCTGATTTTAAAATCTTTACTAAAATACTAGCTGGTAGATTACAAGAAGTGATTCCAGATCTTATTCTGCCCTTCCAAACGGGATTCGTGCACGGGAAATCCATCACCTATAACATCAGGACGGCTATTGGGGCTATCTCTTATAGCAGGAAGCATAGATGTACCAAACATATAGTAGTTAGCCTTGATGCGGACAAGGCCTTTGACAGGGTCTCTTGGGCCTATTTACATAATCTTTTGGCATGTCGCCAGGTGGGATCCTGGTTTTGCGAAGCAGTCAAGATGATATACACAGAACCCAAATCCAGACTATCTATAAATAATACATTCTCTGAGCCATTTGAGGTACAGAGGGGAACGAGGCAGGGGTGTCCCTTGTCACCTTTATTGTTTAATTTGGCTCTGGACCCAATGTTGAGGACCCTACATAATTTAGCAATATTTCAGGGCATGAGAGTCAGTGGGACTACAATTAAACTTTTGGCTTTTGCCGATGATATTTTATTGTTTATTGCTCTCAAGCGATTCCAGAGATAATGAACACATTGAATAATTTTGGAAAGGCCTCAGGCTTCAGGGTAAATTACAAAAAAACTGAGGCATTGGCAATGTACAAATCGGGTAAAATTGATAACAACTTATTTCCCTTCCAGTGGTGTACCAGGTCCATTAAATATTTGGGGATTCAGCTCCCAGCAAACCCCTTGTTACTATATCAAATTAATTATAAGCCTCTTATAAATTCATTAATACATCTACTCCAATCTTGGAAACATCTGAAAATATCCTTTTCGGGCCGATGTCACTTAATTAAAATGGTAGCATTCTCCAAAATAATGTTCTTATTTTAGACTCTCCCATTGCTTCTACGCAAATCAGATATTAAGCTACTAAATTCATCCTTTGGAAAATTCATTTGGGGGCACAAGGGGCGTACTAGGATCAGCTTAATCAAGCTTCAATTACCAAAAGGGGCAGGGGGCATAAATCTTCCAGATCTGGGCAGATATAATCTAGCAGCAAATTTTAGATATGTGGTGGACTGGGTGCGAGGAGTATCTCACTTTGCCAATGTACAATTGGAACAACAGCTATGTTCACAAGTCTCGTTAACAGCATTGCTGCATTTAGGGAACAAGGAAATACCGAGTGAGGTTAGGGATCATCCAACACTATGGCATACTATACAAACGTGGAGGAAGGTGAGGAAACCTGGTAAAATTAACACTTCAAGTTCCCCATTTCAACCCTTTATTGGAAATCCGAGATTCCTCCAGGGTCGCCCTCTGAGGATTTATGAAACATTGTCAATGCAGGGTTGTGCTTATGCTGCAGATCTAATGGAGCCTGATTGGTCGTTGCTTTCTTACGAGAAGGCGGCACACCGATTTCCAGCTTTTGTGGGTCAGCCTTTTCTTTTTCTTCAGGCGCGTAGCTTGGCACAAAAATATCTTGTTGACAAGCCAAAGGTAGATCTTGGAGGAAGTGTGGATAACTTTCTTAGGAGGGCAAGAAGCCAGGCGTCCTCGACTAGTCAGGTTTATTCAATGTTGCGTACAGTTTGGACATGGGAGAGGAAAACAACAGGTCCAGCAAAATGGAAGGTAGACATGCTAGAGTTCGAGGTAAAGGATTTTTTACAAGCCACGCTGTTGCAACGTAAATTTCTGTCGTCCAGTAGCTACACAGATATGGCCTTGATGATTCTACATAGAGCATATATTACTCCAAAAATTCAATCAAAAATGGACACAAATGCCTTATACTCTTGTTCTAAATGTGGCATAAGAGACACTGACCTGTTTCACCACTTATGGGACTGTGTTCAGATACAGGGAGTATGGAGAAGCGTTCACTCAGTCTTACAAAACACATACAATATTCAGTTTGCTCTGACACCACAGTGGGCGATTTTTAACATGTTGGAGGAGGCTCAACAAAGTCTTCCGAGAGGTACCAGGGCAATGTTAACTATTTGGGCCTCGGCCACTAGGAAAAGTATCCTACATCTCTGGGTAAATCCTGAAGCACCCTCTCTAGCGTTTATCCAAACAAAACTAATGTTCATATTCAAAATGGACTGGCTGGATGCACTGTCGAATAAGGAGAAGTTGACTAAGCGTTTCTTTGAAACATGGTCTTTATTTATACCTAACTTGGCTACAGTGCTTAAGGATAGACTTAAATCACAGTTTGGACAGACCTCTTGGTACTTTCTTGAACTGCTCAATGGACACATACCAATTACATAAGTTACCATTTTAAGTTGCTTCTGGTCGCACGCAGAGCGGGGGGAGGGGTGGGCGGGACTGTTTTGATTATAATGTCATCAATGAAATGCTCTTTGTATAAGAGCAGATTGTAAAAGAAATTCGGTTAAAATTCAATAAAAAGATGTTTAAAAAAAAAAACAAAAAACGCAGCGTCAAAAAAACGCAGTGTGTGAACCTAGCCTAATGTTGCAGCTCGGGTTATTTCAGCCTGTGCAGGAACCATTAGGCGCTGTGCAGCTAGGGCTACTAGTCTGTACAGGAATTGGTACGGGGCAGGTGTGGCTTTATTTAGATAAGCTTTATTTATCCTTTCACCCATGTTGAAAAATTTGTGTGCATAACTGGCTGGAATTGATAGCAGACAGCATGTAAAGTTTACAGTGCCCCTGAGGTGCATAAATAGTGGAAATCTCCAAGTGACCCTATTTTAGAAACTATACCCCTCAAAGAATTATTTAGAGGTGTGGTGACAACTTTGCACAAGGTGCGTCACAAATTTTTAAAGATGATCTGTGAAAATGAAAAAATCAAAAACATTTTTCCCACAAAAATGTTGCTTTATCCCCAAATGTTTCACTTTCACAGGGGTAACACTAGAAAATGCCCCCAAAATTTGTTGTGCAATTTTTTCTTAGTGATACCCCATGGAAAACTGTTTGGGTACACAGCATGGCTCGGAAGGAGCACCAGTTTGGCTGGAAGTGGTTGCCATGTCATATTTGAAGAGGTCCTGACTAGAGTTGAGCGCGGTTCGTGGTTCGTGGTTCTCCAGTTCTAGGCTCGAGTGATTTTTGGGCTGTTCGAGATCGAACTAGAACTCGAGCTTTTTGCTAAAAGCTCGATAGTTCTAGATACGTTCGAGAACGGTTCTAGCAGCAAAAAGCAGGGCTTTTTACAGCTACAGTGAGCAGGAGCCATCGCTGGCAGCCTGCCACAAGCTGGTAACCAAGATAAACATCGGGTATCCAAGCAAAGCGCTTTGGTTAGTAACCCGATGTTTATCTTAGTTACGTGCAGGAAGCCCACACTTTCCCGCTCAGCTCGCTCCACCCCCTCCTGCCCGCGGCATGTACACATACATACACAAACACACACACACACACACATCCAACCCCCTCCCCCCCCCGCCCGCCCGCCCGCCCGCTCGCTCGCTCGCTCGGCTTACCTGCGGTGATGAAGTCCCGCCATCCCGACCTCAGCGCTGTCACTGTCCTCCATGGCCGCCGCTTGTCACATCACCTATCGCTTCCGACCCGAGACTGACACTGGCGGTGACGTCACGGACCTCTCGCGATACTTGATGTGAAGGCGCCGGTCATTGACCTCAGTGACAGGGGCTGTCAGTGTGCTGGAGATCAGCGCAGGTAATGTACCTCACTGACAGCAGCACTTGTCACCCCCCTGCAGTGACCTGGGCTGACCCATTGATGTTAGCTCAGGTCACTGCACTGCTCTCCCAGCCAATGGGGAACATCCTGCTCTTCATTGACTGGGACAGTGTGCATCGTCATGGCAACCCCTTGGATTACACCAGACCTGGATTTGTTTTTCAATCTAATAAATTGGTTAAAGAGGGAATGTTTTGGGGAGTGTTTTTTCAAATAAAAATGTGTTTGTCGTGTATTTTTTTTTTATTACTGACTGGGTTGGTGATGTCGGGTATCTGATAGACGCCTGACCTCACCAACCCCAGGGCTTGATGCCAGGTGACATTACACATCTGGTATTAACCCCAAATATTACCCCGTTTGCCACCGCACCAGGGCGCGGGATGAGCTGGGGCGAAGCACCAGGATTGGCGCATCTAATGGATGCGCCACTTCTGGGGCGGCTGCGGCCTGCTATTTTTAGGCTGGGGAGATTCCAATAACCATGGACCTCCCTAGTCTGAGAATATCAGGCCCCAGCTGTCTGCTTTACCTTGGCTGGTGATCCAATTTTGGGGGACCCCTACGTGTTTTTTTTTTTTAATTATTTATTTAATTTAAAATAACAGCGTGGGGTGCCCTCAGTTTTGGATTACCAGCCAAGGTGAGGTTGCCAGCTGTGGTCTGCAGGCTGCAGCCGTCTGCTTTACCCTAGCTGGCTACAAAACTAGGGGGAACCCTATGTCATTTTTTTTTCATTTTTTTGGCTAAATACAAAGCTAAGCACCCCTTAGTGCCACATGAAAGGTACCAAAGGGTGTTCCACTTTTTCTCCATTTTTTTCTCCACTTTCTCTCCACTTTTTCTCCACTTTTTCTCCATTTTTTTCTCCACTTATTCTCCACTTTTTCTCCTCTTATTCTCCACTTTTTCTCCACTTTTTCTCCACTTTTTCTCCTCTTATTCTCCACTTTTTCTCCACTTTTTCTCCACTTTTTCTCCTCTTATTCTCCACTTTTTCTCCACTTTTTCTCCACTTTTTCTCCATTTTTTTCTCCACTTTCTCCACTTTTTCTCCACTTT
The DNA here is from genome assembly GCF_048569485.1 of Anomaloglossus baeobatrachus. Lineage (NCBI taxonomy): Eukaryota > Metazoa > Chordata > Amphibia > Anura > Aromobatidae > Anomaloglossus > Anomaloglossus baeobatrachus. Next base: position 503,006,010 of record NC_134357.1, read on the forward strand.
TTTCTCCACTTTTTCTCCTCTTATGCTCCACTTATTCTCCTCTTAATCTCCACTTTTTCTCCACTTTTTCTCCACTTTTTCTCCACTTTTTTCTCCACTTTTTCTCCTCTTATGCTCCACTTTTTCTCCACTTTTTCTCCACTTTTTCTCCACTTTTTCTCCTCTTAATCTCCACTTTTTCTCCTCTTATGCTCCACTTTTTCTTCACTTTTTCTCCACTTTTTCTCCACGTTTTCTCCACTTTTTTCTCCACTTTTTCTCCTCTTATGCTCCACTTTTTCTCCACTTTTTCTCCACTTTTTCTCCACTTTTTCTCCACGTTTTCTCCACTTTTTTCTCCACTTTTTTCTCCACTTTTTCTCCTCTTATGCTCCACTTTTTCTCCACTTTTTCTCCACTTTTTCTCCTCTTAATCTCCACTTTTTCTCCACTTTTTCTCCACTTTTTCTCCACTTTTTCTCCACTTTTTTCTCCACTTTTTCTCCACTTTTTCTCCTCTTATGCTCCACTTTTTCTCCACTTTTTCTCCACTTTTTCTCCACTTTTTCTCCTCTTATGCTCCACTTTTTCTCCACTTTTTCTCCACTTTTTCTCCTCTTATGCTCCACTTTTTCTCCACTTTTTCTCCACTTTTTTCTCCACTTTTTCTCCTCTTATGCTCCACTTTTTCTCCACTTTTTCTCCACTTTTTCTCCACTTTTTCTCCTCTTATGCTCCACTTTTTCTCCACTTTTTCTCCATTTTTTTCTCCACTTATTCTCCACTTTTTCTCCTCTTATTCTCCACTTTTTCTCCACTTTTTCTCCACTTTTTCTCCTCTTATTCTCCACTTTTTCTCCACTTTTTCTCCACTTTTTCTCCATTTTTTTCTCCACTTTCTCCACTTTTTCTCCACTTTTTTCTCCACTTTTTCTCCTCTTATGCTCCACTTTTTCTCCTCTTAATCTCCACTTTTTCTCCACTTTTTCTCCACTTTTTCTCCACTTTTTTCTCCACTTTTTCTCCTCTTATGCTCCACTTTTTCTCCACTTTTTCTCCACTTTTTCTCCTCTTAATCTCCACTTTTTCTCCTCTTATGCTCCACTTTTTCTCCACTTTTTCTCCACGTTTTCTCCACTTTTTTCTCCACTTTTTCTCCTCTTATGCTCCACTTTTTCTCCACTTTTTCTCCACTTTTTCTCCACTTTTTCTCCACGTTTTCTCCACGTTTTCTCCACTTTTTTCTCCACTTTTTCTCCTCTTATGCTCCACTTTTTCTCCACTTTTTCTCCACTTTTTCTCCTCTTAATCTCCACTTTTTCTCCACTTTTTCTCCACTTTTTCTCCACTTTTTCTCCACTTTTTCTCCACTTTTTTCTCCACTTTTTCTCCACTTTTTCTCCTCTTATGCTCCACTTTTTCTCCACTTTTTCTCCACTTTTTCTCCACGTTTTCTCCACGTTTTCTCCACTTTTTTCTCCACTTTTTCTCCTCTTATGCTCCACTTTTTCTCCACTTTTTCTCCACTTTTTCTCCTCTTAATCTCCACTTTTTCTCCACTTTTTTCTCCACTTTTTCTCCTCTTATGCTCCACTTTTTCTCCACTTTTTCTCCACTTTTTCTCCACTTTTTCTCCTCTTAATCTCCACTTTTTCTCCTCTTATGCTCCACTTTTTCTCCACTTTTTCTCCTCTTAATCTCCACTTTTTCTCCTCTTATGCTCCACTTTTTCTCCACTTTTTCTCCACTTTTTCTCCTCTTATGCTCCACTTTTTCTCCACTTTTTCTCCACTTTTTTCTCCACTTTTTCTCCTCTTATGCTCCACTTTTTCTCCACTTTTTCTCCACTTATGCTCCACTTTTTATCCACTTTTTCTCCACTTTTTTCTCCACTTTTTCTCCTCTTAATCTCCACTTTTTCTCCACTTTTTCTCCACTTTTTCTCCACTTTTTTCTCCACTTTTTCTCCACTTTTTCTCCTCTTATGTTCCACTTATTCTCCACTTTTTCTCTACTTTTTCTATGGTCGGTCTACCCATTAGCTCTGCCATGCATAGTGTAGCTCTACACCTACTGCACATGTTACTTTATGATTGACATCTCTTTCGTACCAGAGCTGTCTAAGTCTACTCTGACCCCATATTTGTCATTACTATATTGTCCTTGTACTGTATTATGACATTTGTATCATGTGTTTCATTTCTTGCTGTGTTGCAATTTTTTTGCTGCATCCCAATTGTACCTCTACATTGTTCGAGTTTATGTTATTGTTCTCTCACTCTTATGTGATACTGATTATTGTCATTTTTCATGATTACATGCAGATAAGTCCAATCTGACGAAGGCTCAGGCCGAAACGTCATTTGTAACTTGTTTTGGACAAAAACATATATGCTTATGAAAAAAAAATTTTCTTAATACGGACCAATAAAGAGTGATTTTGCATTACTATCCGTTGTGACTTACTGACTTAGTCTGGGAGATATAGAGTGCCGAGGTTACTCACTAATTTTATCTATTATTACCTCTGAGCACCTATATACCAGTGAGCAGAGCTTCCTCTACAGTAGTTCTCCTGATTAGGCATGCCCTTACCTTATGAGCAGGGCATTGCAGCTTTGGTAGCAACCATTACGACATGGACTCTGCTGCTGTGGACCCGGGGAGAGTGAGTGCAGATTCATTGCACCCACACTCCTCACATGAAGGGTCCGCACTCCTAGAAAATGGGGGATACGTTCCCTGAGTGTCTCCCCCCCATATTCTAGACGGTCCAGAGTCGTCGTGGGACCCCTTTATTTTTTTTCTTACAATAAATTGGTGAAAGAGGAAATGTTTTGGGGACTGTTTTTTCAAATAAATTTCTTTTGTCGATTTTTTGTTTTTGTTAGTACTGACAGTTTATGATGTTGGGTATCTAATAGACGCCATGACATCACAAACTGCTGGGCTTGATCTCAGGTGACTTTACAGCTAGTATCAACCCGATTTATTACCCCGTTTGCCACTGCACCAGGGCACGGGATGAGCTGGGGTGAAGCGCCAGGATTGGCGCATCTAGTGGATGCGCCACGTCTGGGGTGCCTGCGGCCTGCTATTTTTAGGCTGTGAAGGCCCAATAACTATGGACCTTCCCACCCTGAGAATACCAGACCACAGCTGTCCGCTTTACCTTGGCTGGTGATCCAATTTGGGGGGTCCCCTACTTTTATTGTGTAATTATTAATATTTATAAAATAATTATAAAAAAGAGCCTGAGGGGACCTCCACATTGGATCCCCAACCACGGTAAAGCTGCCAGCTGTGGTTTTCAGGCTACAGCCGTCTGCTTTACCCTAGCTGGCTATCAAAAATGGGGGGACCCAACGTAATTTTTTTTTTTTAACTATTTTTTAAATAGAAAAAATTAATGGGCTTCCCTGTATTTTGATTGCCAACCAAGGTAACGGCAGGCAGATGGGGGTGGCAACCCATAGCTGTCTGCTTTATCTGCGCTGAGAATCAAAAATACCGCGGAGCGCTACGTCATTTTTTTAAAGATTTATTTTTACAGCACTGTGATGTCCAGCAATCAAAATACAGGGAAGCCCATTTTATTTTTAGTTATTTAAATAAATAATTAAAAAAAATATATGTTAGCTCCCACTGCATTTTTTGTATTGCTAGCTAAGGGTAATCCAAGCAGCTACTGGCTGCTAACCCCCACTGCTTGGTGTTACCTTCACTGGCAATGGAAAATCCAGGGAAGCATTTTTTTTTTTTTTTGCCAAAAAGCTACAAAAAAAGGACGTGAGCTTCGCCATATTTTTGTATGCTAGCCAGGTATAGCAGGCAGGTGCTGGAAGAGTTGGATACAGCGCCAGAAGATGGCGCTTCTATGAAAATGCCATTTTCTGAGGTGGCTGCAGACTGCAATTCGCAGCAGTGGGGCCCAGAAAGCTCAGGCCAACCGGTGGTGCGGATTCCAATCCCAGCTGCCTAGTTGTACCTGGCTGGACACAAAAATGGGGCAAAGCCTACGTCATTTGTTTTCTAATTATTTCATGAAATTCATGAAATAATAAAAAAAGGGCTTCCCTTTATTTTTGGTTCCCAGCCGGGTACAAATAGGCAACTGGGGGTTGGGGGCAGCCGTACCTGCCTGCTGTACCTGGCTAGCATACAAAAATATGGCGAAGCCACATAATTTTTTCAGGGGGCAAAAAACTTCTGCATACAGTCCTGGATGGAGTATGCTGAGCCTTGTAGTTCTGCAGCTGCTGTCTGTCTGTATGGAGAAGAGCAGACAGCAGCTGCAGAACTACAAGGCTCAGCATACTCCATCCAGGACTGTATGCAGAAGTTTTTTGCCCACCAAAAAAATGACGTGGGCTTCGCCATATTTTTGTATGCTAGCCAGGTACAGCTGGCAGCCACGGGCTGCCTCCAACCCCCAGTTGCCTATTTGTACCCGGCTGGGAACCAAAAATATAGGGAAGCCCGTTTTTTTTAATTATTTCACTTATTTCATGAAATAATTAAAAAACAAATGACGTGGGCTTCGCCCTATTTTTGTGTCCAGCCGGGTACAACTAGGCAGCTGGGGATTGGAATCCGCAGCACAGGTTAGCCCGAGGTTTGTGGGCGCCTCTGCTGCGGATTTCAGTCCGCAGCCGTCCCAGAAAATGGCGCTCTCATAGAAGCGCCATCATCTGGCGCTGTATCCAACTCTTCCAACAGCCCTGGAGCCGGGTGGCTTGTTGGGTAATCATGAGTTAATACTGGCTTTGTTTTACCAGCCAGTATTAAGCCAGAGATTCTTAATGTCAGGCACGTTTGACCCGGCCATTAAGAATCTCCAATAAAGGGTTAAAAAAAGACACCACACAGAGAAAAAATACTTTAATAGAAATAAATACACAGACACATTAGAGACTCCATCTTTATTACCCCTGTCAGCCCTCCACGATCCTGCTCTTCTGTCTTCTTTCTTTCTAGTGTAGTAGTAGTGACGATTGTAGTGAGGGGCATCACTTGGGGCTGGGGAACCTCCATCCTAACTACAATGCTCACTACAATCGGGAAGCAGCGTGCAGCCTTCACTCCGTGAGTGATCACTGCTGGCTGCTAGCGGTAACGCTGACAGACGCGTTACCATAGCAACGGTGCTCCCGGAGCCGCGGTTAGCGGTGACGTCACCGCTAACTGCGTTGCTATGGCAACGGTGATCTCCGTTAATGACCGGCTGTGTCAGCCGGTCCCTAACGGAACGGGGAGTCGACCGTGTGCTAGAGCATGTCGCAGGTACACGGCGATACACATATGTGCACCGTGTACCGGAGAGATGCACTCGCAGGTCCTACATGACGTGTCATAGTCATGTGACCAGTCTGTAGCCAATGAGATAATAGCCACGTGACTGGTCACATGGCTATTTTGACGTCACGATAGGTCCTGCTTCTCTGCTGGCAGTGCAGGTCACCGGGAGGATTCAGCGATCATCGGATGGAATAGCGGCAGGAGACAGAGTGCAGAAGGGATCGCGAGGACCGGTAAGTGTTATGGCAATGTTTATTAACTGTTTGTGTACATTTATAATGCATTTTTATGTGTTTGTGATTGCCTCCCATTCTAGCCTATACGTTCGAGTTCGGTTCGTCGAACGTTCGACGAACCGAACTCGAACGGGACCCCCGTTCGGCGAACCGGCCTCGAGCCGAACCGGGACCGGTTCGCTCATCTCTAGTCCTGACATGCCAAAACGGCAGAAACTCCCACAAGTAACCCCATTTTGGAAAGTACACAGCTCAAGAAAATCATGTAGCATTTCTAATCCTCAGGTGATTCACAGAATTATATAATATTGGGCTGAGTAAATGAAGTTATAATTTTTTCCACTAAAACGCTACCTCCGCAATTAGTTGTTAGCTCCATTCATGCCATGGCCATTTTCCATTTTTTGCGCTTTTGTTTTTTCTTGGTGGTGTATGCTGAACATTGAAGTAGCAGAGTTACTCCTGACACCGACTGGCCTCTGATGTTCAGCGGTGTCCGTCTTTTCAGAAGTAAACAAAACTGTGGTCAACCATGCTTTTAAAAAAACTTAAAAAGACGGACACTGCTGGATAATAGGCTAGATAGAGATGAAAGTGACCCCATCTCACTTATTTTAGGAATCTCTTGTTAGTGGGTTCCGTCTGAGTCATGTATTTAAGGGATTTATATGTAAACCCCGATGTAAGTGCACAGCATAGAGTGCCGGGTAAATGTGAACCAAGCCTTTCTATGATATTTAAGAGGCAGAATAAACCAATCAACAGCAGGTCAAGAATTGATTTTATTTTTCATGCCGTGCACTGTGCAATATAAGTGATTAGATGGCTTTATTCTTTGAGTCAGAACAATTACAGCACTACTAGATTTATATCTTTTTCTACATTTTATATATTTGGTTACTATCACACATTAACCCCTTCACAACCATGGACGTAACTGTACGTCCTTGGTCGTGTCTGTCCATTGAATGTGGGCTTGTGTGGCAAGCCCGTATTATTCCCCGCATGTCTGCTGATTTGATCAGCAGATATGTGTAGGTAAGGCTGCTTTCACACTTCCGTCTTTTTCCATCACTCACAAACCATTTTGTGACTGATGCGATGTATCCGTTGCAGATATTGTAAAAACTGATGCGATGGATGCTGCGAAAAAACGGATCCGTTGTACAATGTGTATTAACCGGCAATGGTTATTTGCCATGGTAAACCTATATGAACCCATCCCGGGGAGGAGAGAGAGAAAGAGAGAACGAGAATTTTTTTGTAACCAGAAAGGAATTTACACATCTGCACATGCTCTGTTGCTCAAAAACGGATCAGTCACCGGAATCCGTCAATTGACGGAGTCCAACAGATTCCGACGCCCATAGACTTTCATTAAAACACACGACGGACGCCAATTGAACAGTCGCTGTCCGTTTTTTCGACGCACACAAAAAACATTACATTCTGCATTGCTTCCGCCCGATGGTCAGTCATTCCACGACTGATCCATCTCAAAACGGATACAACGCAAGGCCATCAGTTGCAATCAGTCATTGATACAAGTCTATGGGAAAAAACAATTCTGAAAATTACTTTGCAGGATTCAGTTTTTTCTCAAAGCGACGGATTGTGACTAAGGAAAAAAGACGGAAGTGTGAATGCAGCCTAACAAGTAATACTCGCGAGTGAATATCTGATCCACCCGTCCCTGGTAGCCCCTTAGATTGCTCTGTCAAACTCTAAAGCCTGCTTTACACGATACGACCGATTGTGCGATAGCACGATCGATCGTACCCGCCCCCGTCGTTTTTGCGTCACGGGCAATTAGTTGACCGTGGCGCACAAACTCATTTAACCCCCGTCACACGTACTTACCTTCCGGACGACCTCGCTGTAGGCGACGAACGTCCACTTCCTGGAGTGGGAGGGACGTTTGGCATCACAGCGACGTCACACGGCAGCCGGCCAATAGAAGCGGAGGGGCGGAGATGAGCGGGATGTAAACATCCCACCCACCTCCTTCCTTCCATTAAGCCGTCGGGTGCCGCGGGAGGCAGGTAAAGCTGCTGTTCATCGTTCCCGTGGTGTCACACGGAGCAACGTGTGTTGCCACGGAAACGATGAACAACCGCCGCCATTTTAATGAAACAATTTTAAGAAACCTAGCGACGAGTACATGACTCACAATTTGTGAGCGATACTGCGTCGCTAGGAGGTGTTACACGAGACGCCGTTGTGTACGATGCCGGATGTGCATCACGAAAACCGTGACCCCGACGATGCATCGCACGATCAGTCGTCTCGTGTAAAGCCCGCTTAACGGCAAGATCTAGCGTCTTCTGGCGGGGATCGCGCTGTTCCCCACTGCCATTGGCAGCCTCATGACATAATCACAGGACGCCAATGGGTTGTCATGGCAGCACGGGGTCAGATGATGACCCCTGTCACTGCCATGATGTGTTTTTTGTGAATGCTGGCAGAGTGTAGCAGTAAAGTCCCCTAGGGGGACTAATAAAATCATTAAATAAAAAAAATAAGTTCTAAAAAACATGAAAAAACCTAAATGTTACAATTTCCCCCCTTTCGCCCCCTTGATAATAAAACAATAGTAATAAAAATCAAACTAACACATATTTGGTATTGCCGAGTTGAGAACTGCCCAATCTATCAAAATAAAATAAGTTAATCTGATTGGTACATGACGTAGTGAGAAACAAAAGAAAAACACCAAAATTATTTTTTTTTTTTGGTCGCTGCAATATTGTATTAAAATACAATAGCAGGTGATCAACACATTGCATCTGCACAAAGATGGTATAATTAAAAACACCAGCTTAAGACACAAAAAATAAGCCATCACTGAGCCCCAGATCCCAAACAATGAGAACGCTATGTGTCTTCGAAAATGGTGACAACATCACAATTCTTTTTTTGACAAACTTCTGATTTTGTTTTACCACTTAGATAAAACTAAAACTAAATATGTTTGGTATTCACAAACTCGTACCGATCTGGGGAATCATAATGCCAGGTCAGTTTTTCAACAGTGAACACGATAAATAATAAAACCCCAAAACAATTGTGTAATTGCATTTTTTTTTTTGCAATTTCACCGCACTTTTTTTCTTATTGTCCAGTACAATATGGGGCAGAATGAATGGTGTCGTTCAAAAGAACAACTCATCCCGCAAAAAAACAAGCTCTCATATGGCAATATTGATGGGAAAATAAAGAAGTTTTGGCTCTTGGAAGGAGGGAAGGAAAAAAGAAAACGAAAAATGGAAAATTGGCCGGGGTTGAAGGGGGTTAAAAAAAAAAAAGCTTCTTTTTTTTTTTTTTTCCTTCTTTAAATAAAAGTTTTTGCATTGCCATATTTTGAGAACTTTAATTTTTCTATAAATCTGCCAACAGTCAATTGAGGCCACTTGTGGGATGAGTTGATGTTTTTATTATTAATATTTTTGGTCACACAACATTCTATTTTTATTTAGATTCAACTTTTTGCTTTCAACTTATTCCACTGTTTTTGGGGACGTATTATGAAAAAGCATAGTTTTGGCCTCATTTTCATTTATTTTTTGACGGTGTTCAAAAATCAGATAAACTTTGTCAATTGTATTTTTCATAAAATGTCTGCAGGACATACAGTTACGGATAAGCACAGCTTCTCAGATTCTAAAAAACGGAGGCCTGAACTAGACATCAGACTAATGTAACAGTTTTCTACATAAGGTAGTTCTGAAACGGAAATAGCAAATATGTGTTCCTTTTTGTTTTTACTTAAAAATAATTGGTATATATATTTTTTTTTTATTTACTTAGGGGCCCTAGGGGACATTAACTCTTATTACTCTGATCAGTGGTATAATGCATTGCAATGCATTACACCTCTCAGTACGACACTAACTAGACTTTTAGATCATGTTCCCGACATGGTCTAACAGGCCACCGTAGATGGCAAGCCTGGAGCTCATTGACCTTGACTACTACTAGGTTGACATGACTACCATTGCACTCATGTAATCCTGTCACGGCAGCGCCGGACGAGTGGGAGAGGGAGCCCCCTTCCTTCCCTAGGCTCCTAAATGCTGCAATCGCTGTTGATAGAGGCATTAATAGGGTTAAACAGCCGGGGGTGGTGACGGCACTGGCCCTGAGAGTGACAGCCAGAGCTCAGCAATCACTCAAGCCAAGCTCCCGGTGGCAATCGTGTGGGCACAGCTTATGTGTCCACATGATCTCCATGACATAACTACATCACATGTCAGAAATCCCTTCCCTATCATGACGTATAGTCATAGCAAATGTTGTGAAGGGATTAAAAAGATATACGAGATATTCACCATGAGTAACAGAATAAAAATAATTATATCCAAATATTTCTCAGTTTTATACAAAGTGTTACCTTCAAAGAAATAGTTCATAATGAAAGTCAAATTGTCTCTAAAAAAGGCTTATCACTAGGAAATATTTTGTCTCCTAATTAATTCGTGACTAAAAATTCTGGAAAAACATGGTGAAGTCAAAAGATTTTATTGGTGTGCATGTATGTCACGCTATGTACAGGGAAGTACCAAGCAAGTGACGAAGGGCGAAGGGAAAGGAAACCCTGTGTCTAAGGAAGGGGAAGATGGTGACCTCTGACCAAACCTACTGCGGGTCCCTGGGGTCCCTCACCAACTTAGATAGGCTCCGCACCTATGTGCAGAGCCAGGGCTGTGGAGTTTGGAGTCTGTGTCTGCTTTGGTGGAGTCGGTTTAAAATAGACTGACTCCAACTCCTAAAATATATAATAACTCGGGTACAGCGGTATTTTTTCATAAGAATATTGGGAAATTTATGAAATGTCTTATAAATGTTTGTTCTATTCCTGATCAAAGAATCTAGGCTTTTAGTTGAGATATATATATATATATATATATATATATATATCTATCTATCTATCTATCTATCTATCTATCTATAGATAGATATATATATATATATATATATATATATATCTATCTATAGATAGATAGATAAAAATATATACACCCACAATCTCTCTGTATGATTGATGCTTTAGTTTGTTTTTACTCTAAGCTCATGTTTGGCGAGTTTAGCTGCTCTGATGGTTTCTATACACTATACATATAAGGGGGAAAAACTATTTTCTAACATCTCAAATTCAGAAATACAGCAACAAGATTGATGAGGAACACACACACACACACACACACACACACACACACAATGTAAAGCATTTAGTGAGCTGTACCCTGAGAGAAACCTGAGACTGAAAATTCACAGTAAGGCTATCTAATAACATTTTCCAAAACTTTTACTTGTCATCATCTGTACTATTGATTTATGCAAAGTTTGTTTTATTTCTATACAACAATATACATACAGTAAAGTCATGGCCAAAAGTTTTGAGAATGCTACAAATATTAATTTTTACAAAGTCTACTGCTTAAGTTTTTCTAATGGCAATTTGCATATACTCCAGAATGTCATAAAGAGTGATCAGCTTAACAGCAATTACTTGCAAAGTCAATATTGGCTAAGAAAATGAACTTTAACCCCCAAAACACATTTCAACATCAATGCATTCCTGCCTTAAAAGGAGCAGCTAACATTGTTTTAGTGATTGTTCCATTAACACAGGTGTGGGTGTTGATGAGGACAGGGCTGGCGATCAATCAGTAATGATTAAGTAAGAATGACATCACTGGACACTTTAAAAGGAGGCTGGTGCTTGGTATCATTGTTTCTCTTCAGTTAACCATGGTTATCTCTAAAGAAACACGTGCAGCCATCATTGCTCTGCACAAAAATGGCCTAACAGGGAAGAGTATCGCAGCTATAAAGATTGCACCTCAGTCAACAATCTATCGCATCATCAAGAACTTCAAGCAGAGAGCTTCCATTGTTGCCAAAAAGTCTCCAGGGCGCCCAAGAAGGACCAGCAAATGCCAGGACCGTATCTTAAAACTGTTTCAGCTGCGGGATCGGATTACCAGCAGTGCCGAGCTAGCTCAGCAATGGCAGCAGGCTGGTGTGAGTGTTTCTGCACACACTGTGAGGCAGAGACTGCTTGAGCAAGGCCTGGTTTCAAGGAGGGCAGCAAAGAAGCCACTTCTCTCCAGAAAAAACATCAGGGACCAACTGATATTCTGCAAAAGGTACAGGGAGTGGACTGCTGAGGACTGGGGTAAAGTCATTTTCTCAGATGAATCCCCTTTTCGATTGTTTGGGACATCTGGAAAACAGCTTATTAGGAGAAGAAGAGGTGAGCGCTACCACCAGTCTTGTCTCATGCCAACTGTTAAGCATCCTGAAACGATTCATGTGTGGGGTTGCTTCTCAGCCAAAGGAATCGGCTCACTCACAGTCTTGCCTAAACACATAGCCATGAATAAAGAATGGTACCAGAATGTCCTCCAAGAGCAACTTCTCCCAACTGTCCAAGAGCAGTTTGGCGCCCAACAATGCCTTTTCCAGCATGATGGAGCACCTTGCCATAAAGCAAAGGTGATCACTAAATGGCTCATGGAACAAAACAGAGAGATTTTGGGTCCATGGCCTGGAAACTCCCCAGATCTTAATCCCATTGAGAACTTGTGGGCAATCATCAAGAGACGGGTGGACAAACAAAAACCAACAAATTCTGGCAAAATGCAAGCATTGCTTATGCAAGAATGGACAGCTATCAGTCAGGATTTGGTCCAGAAGTTGATTGAGAGCATGCCAGGGAGAATTGCAGAGGTCCTGAGGAAGAAGGGTCAACACTGCAAATATTGACTTGCTGCATTAACTCATTCTGTCAATATAACCTTTTGGTACTCATAATATGATTGCAATTATGTTTCTGTATGTGATATAAACATCAGACAAACACAATTAAAAACCAGAGGGCAACAGATCATGTGAAAATATAATTTTGGTGTCATTCTCAAAACTTTTGGCCATGACTGTACATGATTCCCTATTATTGCAGGAATTATAATGTACCTTATTTCTTTTATAGCCCAAAATTATTTTGAAAGAGAATTTATAGGATTACAAAAGTCTAAAAAGCTTCCTATGAAGTCAGCTGTATTTGAGCATTTCACAGTGACTCAAGATAAAAAATATTTTGTGTGTCAATATATGACAAGTGACCCAGAGGAAAACAAATGCTGCAATGTCAAAATCAGTGCATACTCAGGCAGTGATAATAATGCTCCTACAAGAGCTTCCAATCTAAAAAGACATTTACAACGCTTCCACTCAGACGTTTTCAAAGCCGTGACTAAAAAAGAGCACAGCAGCACCAAGATACCAGTGCCCAGCACTTCCCGCTGGGCAAAGGAGGCGGAAAGAGCATCTCAAACATCAGTTAACAAGATATTTTGTAAGTGACAAAGTTACTGTAAGGCTATGTGCCCACGGGAGCTCACACCTGCAGATTTTGCCGCGGAAAACCTGTGGATTTATCTGGATGTTCTAGATAAATCCACAGGTTTCAGCAAGTACAGACACTCCCCATGTTATCCTATGAGACATGGGGAGTGTCTGTGTCCATGCTGCAGTATGTGCGGCTGCGGAATATGCTGCGGATATCCCGCAGCCGCACATAACTGCATGTTAATTTTTCCTGCGGAATTACCTGCGGAAATCCCAGCCCTCTACTATGGAGATAGAGGCCTGGACTTCCATAGGTAAGTCGCATGAATGTCTGCAGGTTTTCCAAAGCTATTTTGCTGGAATCCCGCAGCTATCTATAGCTGCGGATTCCGGGGAACTGCTGCGGGAAACCTGCGGAGGTACCTGCGGATATATCCACGGGTGCGAGCTCCCGTGGACACATAGCTTAACAATGACAGCAGATATGTTTAAAAGACAGTTCATACAGCTTGTTGTGAAGAATGGCGTACCAAACTTGGTGTTTCTCTAGAAAGAGAAAGTATTAGAAAATTAGTGATTGAAGACGCCCTTAACCAAAAAGAAGATCTTAAAAAGACTCTCATAAAACGCTTCATGTTTCTTAAAATGGATGCCTGCACAAGTCACAGAGTGAACTATTTTGCTATCAATGTTCGATTTGTTTGTGACAACAAAAAAAATTGTTACCAAGACACTGGCAGTAAAAGATACTAAAGCTCATCACACCAGCCAGTTTCTCCAGGCCGTAGTGGAAAAAGTTTTGCAAGATTACGAACTCAAAAAAGAACAGGTTTTTGCTATTGTAACATAAGTGCAATCAAACTGATGAATGAAAATAATGAAGGTGAACAGCAGCTAGAAGAAAACATCAGATTCAGTTAGTGTGAAATGGAAAGTCACAGTCCTGCTCCTGTAACTGAGAAACAGACATTACTACAGAAGAACAATCTTTTAGAATTAACGTATTTTTCGGACTATAAGACACACTTGCCTGTTACACCTCGTGGCTCTCCTGTTGCAAGGAATGAGGTGGTCCCCCATTCCTTGTCTGCCGCGAGCCCTCCTGCTCAGCAGCACCAAAGGTCTGGGAGACTGCACAGTCTGCAGGAGTTGCTTCCTTGGAGATGCAGCAGAAGGGTGACACCTGGTGGTTCTACCCTTGCAAGTAATGGAGTGGTCTCCCATCCCTTGTCTGCCACGAGCCCTCCTACTCAGCATCACAGAGGGTCTGGGAGGTTGCACAGTGTGCAAGGGATGGATTATCAGGGAAGCAGCAAGACTTCCCTTATCTCTGCACATTGTGAAACCGAGGATCCCGCCTTTATGACCCAGAGGCAGGAAGATGAGTATGTGCCCCACGTGACGTCTTCTGATTCGCTCTATGATAGCACACGGCCCGATAACGAGGCTGGTGGTGTGCTGAATCCTGACTGGCCGGGCCAAGACGTCACGAATCCTGATTGGGTCACGTCCATCTCGCGCCCGCCCTTGGGTGGAGCTACACCTCCTTAAAAGCTCCCCCTGCCATCATGGCGGCGCGCGACCGTCCTATGTTTGGATGTCTGGCAGCGTGCTGCCACGCCACTGCTCAGGCATTATTGTCTTTTGTGGGCTTGGCCCTTGCTGCTTAGGCAGCACCTGGTTTGCAGGCCGTGTTCCTGCCTTGCTGCTCCGGCAGTATCTCCTTCGGCAGGCCGTGTTCCTGCCTTGCTGCTCCGGCAGTATCTCCTTCGGCAGGCCGTGTTCCTGCCTTGCTGCTCCGGCAGTATCTCCTTCAGCAGGCCGTGTTCCTGCCTTGCTGCTCCGGCAGTATCTCCTTCGACAGGCCGTGTCCCTGTCCCAGGTGAGCTCCTCGAGTCTCCACCGGACTCACCTGGTTATTGAAAGCACACGTGCATGGGCACCTCTGTGCTACCCTCGTGCCATATCTTGTGACTCCCACTGGCACACGTGCGTAGGCACCTCTGTGCGTCCCCGTGCAACACGTACACCGATCGAGAAGCCCCGAGCCATACAACCCTCACGGGTTAGGGCGGACCGGTGTACATAGATCGTCTGTGACATTCCAGACGATCACTAGTAGCAACCCGCTCACTCTTTCCTGACCATAGCAGCGGTCCCTTACACCGCACAGTGGACCTTGACCGGCGGAAGCTGTCCATTTCCCATCTTGGCACGCTTCCCCGGGTCCCCCTCGTAACATTACGGTCGCGCCAAAGGTCTGGCTATGGCGAAAGAGCAGCAGCAGTTGCTGCGTTATGTGCAGCAGTTGGAGTCACGATTGGCAGCAGTAGAGCGGTCTTCCCCCGATAAGGCTGCTCTAGCAACAGTCGCCACCCAGGCGGCTACTCAGGCTGTGGAATTGTGCGGAAGGTCGCCTCGCCTTGCGCTCCCAGAGCGCTTCAGCGGGAACAGCTCTGAGTGCCGTGGTTTCATAAACCAGGTTACCACCTACTTGGAGTTGTCCGCGACTGATTACGCTACTGAGAAGGCGAAGGTAGCCTTCGTCCAGTCCCTGCTCACAGGGAAAGCGCTAAAATGGTCCACGCCGTTGTGGGAGCGCGGAGATCGGGTGGTGAATCACCTTCCAGTTTATCTTGAGGCCATGAGAAAGGTGTTTCTCGGGCCTCAAGTCACCCACGACTCCGCGCTATGGCTCCTACGCCTTCGGCAAAGGTCCACTTCAGTCGGGGACTTTGCAGTACAATTCAGGACACTCGCCGCAGAGCTGGACTGGCCAGATAAAGTCCTGGTCCCTGTGTTCTGGGAGGGTCTGGCAGGGTTCGTCAAAGACGCACTGGCCACGCGTGACGTGCCGACCACCTTAGAGTCCTTGATTCGGCTTGCCTCGCCCATAGACATCCGCCATGCGGAGCGGAGGCTCGAGGTCTCTTCGGCACCCACGTCTACTTGGTCTATAGAGCCTCTGACTCCCCTTCCCCACCAGACCGGTCTCCCAGCCAGCTCTGTTGATGACTCTGTGGAGCCAATGGAAGTCTCCAAAGTGGTCTCCTCTACCACAGGTTCTCGGCCGTCGGCCATTTGCTTTGCCTGTGGGCAGGTGGGACATGTAGCTACCCGATGTTTGAAACCTTCGGAAGAAAGTCAGTGTATTGTTTCACCTTCAATCAGCGTGAGGAGGGTCATTTCCACTTCCCAAGACCAGGTGCCACCTGGTAAGACCCTCACTTCCTCTGACTCACGGAACGGTGTGCTGTCATGGGATCATGCCTCCAAAGTTGGGGCCCACTTCGGGGTCGACAGGACCAGAGACCTAGGGGTCAGGCATTATTGGGGGCCGGCGGTAGCCCAGGATGTACAGAAGAATATGGGAGTCCGTACGTCGTGTGCGTATAATAAACCGTTCAGGCGGAGGCCTGCGGGTCTTCCACATCCTGTGCCATCTTTCGCACCTGGTGACCTAGTGTGGCTGTCTTCTAAACATATTAACCTTCCGGTACAGACAGCCGAGTTTGCTCCTAGGTACCTTGGCCCGTTTACAGTAATAGAGCGGGTAACCGCGGTAGTATATCGACTCCAGCTCCCTCCGCGCTGGGCTATTTCTAACACGTTTCATGTATCTCTTCTGAAACCCGTACGACCTAAAACCTCGGGGTCCCTGCTGTCCCAGGCCGACTTCTCGTCCGACGACCCAGAAGTAGCGAAGCTAGTAAAAACAAAAATCGTACAGGGCAAGAGGTACTTCCTCGTGGAGTGGGTCAGTTGTGGCCCAAAGCATAGGTCCTGGGAATTGGAGGATCATGTCCACGCCCCAGGTTTGGTGGTGGCCTTCGAGCGCAGGCGGGAGGGGGGCCCTAGACGGGGGGGTAATGTTACACCTCGTGGCTCTCCTTTTGCAAGGAATGAGGTGGTCCCCCATTCCTTGTCTGCCGCGAGCCCTCCTGCTCAGCAGCACCAAAGGTCTGGGAGACTGCGCAGTCTGCAGGAGTTGCTTCCTTGGAGATGCAGCAGAAGGGTGACACCTGGTGGTTCTACCCTTGCAAGGAATGGAGTGGTCTCCCATCCCTTGTCTGCCACGAGCCCTCCTGCTCAGCATCACAGAGGGTCTGGGAGGTTGCACAGTGTTCAAGGGATGGATGATCAGGGAAGCAGCAAGACTTCCCTTATCTCTGCACATTGTGAAACCGAGGATCCCGCCTTTATGACCCAGAGGCAGGAAGATGAGTATGTGCCCCACGTGACGTCTTCTGATTCGCTCTCTGATAGCACACGGCCCGATAACGAGGCTGGTGGTGTGCTGAATCCTGACTGGCCGGGCCAAGACGTCACGAATCCTGATTGGGTCACGTCCATCTCGCGCCCGCCCTTGGGTGGAGCTACACCTCCTTAAAAGCTCCCCCTGCCATCATGGCGGCGCGCAACCGTCCTTCTATGTTTGGATGTCTGGCAGCGTGCTGCCACGCCACTGCTCAGGCATTATTGTCTTTTGTGGGCTTGGCCCTTGCTGCTTAGGCAGCACCTGGTTTGCAGGCCGTGTTCCTGCCTTGCTGCTCCGGCAGTATCTCCTTCGGCAGGCCGTGTTCCTGCCTTGCTGCTCCGGCAGTATCTCCTTCAGCAGGCCGTGTTCCTGCCTTGCTGCTCCGGCAGTATCTCCTTCGACAGGCCGTGTCCCTGTCCCAGGTGAGCTCCTCAAGTCTCCACCGGACTCACCTGGTTATTGAAAGCACACGTGCGTGGGCACCTCTGTGCTACCCTCGTGCCATATCTTGTGACTCCCGCTGGCACACGTGCGTAGGCACCTCTGTGCGTCCCCGTGCAACACGTACACCGATCGAGAAGCCCCGAGCCATACAACCCTCACGGGTTAGGGCGGACCGGTGTACATAGATCGTCTGTGACATTGCAGACGATCACTAGTAGCAACCCGCTCACTCTTTCCTGACCATAGCAGCGGTCCCTTACACCGCACAGTGGACCTTGACCGGCGGAAGCTGTCCATTTCCCATCTTGGCACGCTTCCCCGGGTCCCCCTCGTAACACTCCCCCCCCCAAATGTTGGGGGAAGGTGGGGGGTGCGTCTTATAGTCTGAATGTGGATGCGGGGAATGAGGGTGCTGCGGTGGAGCGGGTCATCGGTGGCACGAGCAGACTGTAGCAGCACCTGCCATTACCACGTGCGCCCACTCATTTCATATGCACGCCCATCCTCCCGCCCATCATCTGTGTTGAAGCCGGCGCTGACAGGTGGGTGGGATGATGGGCGGAGGGTGCGTGCATAATTAACAGACGGCCCACATGATCACCCCTGGCAACTACAGCTTGGAGTGATCATGTGAGGCTGTATTCACTGCCCCCGCGCATCATCATCAGCGCAGGGGGCAGTGAATAAGTATACTCACCCGTCACCGTTGTCTGCAGCATCGATCTCCTGTCTGCCGGCCAGCTGATCTGTGTAGAGAGCGGTGAGCACAGCGATGATGTCATCGCTGTGCACAGCGCTAGTCTGCACACAGGTTAGCTAACAAGCAGACAGGAGGACGAGCGATGCTACAGACAACGGTGACTGCTCCACACTCCAGCGGCGCTGCTGCCGGCACAGACAGGAGATGGAGCGATGCTGCATGGAGCGAGGAAAGGGGAGTATAAACGTTTATTTTTTTTGTGTGCCACAGGATACAGGCCATATACCTGAATGCGGGTATATAACAGGATGTGGCCATATACCAGGATGTTTGGGGGTATATATCAGGACGGATGGGGGTATATAGCAGGAGCAGGATGGATGGGGGGATATAGCAGGATGGGGGTATATAGCAGGATAAGGGCATATACCAGGATGGGGCTATGTAGCAGGATGGGGGCTATACCATGATGGTGGTATTCAACAGGATGGGAATATATACCATGATGGCGGTATATAGCAGGATGGGAATATATACCAGGATGGGAGATATATGTACAAGGATGGGGATCATATACAAGACAGGAGGATCATTACCAGGATGGGGTACCTTAGTAGAGAATTTGGCGACATTACACCCATAACAGTGTCAGTAGCAGATCCTCACCCCATAAGTGTGTCATGACCACATTTTTTGCTTAAAATTTTATTTTCCTATTTTCCTCCTTTAAAACCAGGGTGCGTCTTATGGTCCGGTGCGTCTTATAGTCCGAAAAATATGGTATATCATCTTGTTGAAGTTGCTTCACATCTCTCTCCTATTTATCACATGCGCTGTGTTGTACACACACTGCAGCCGGCAATAAGAGATTACCTGCAAGAGGGACATGCTGGAACTCTGATTGGCAAAGTGAGGAAATTGGTTATTGTCGTCAGAACCCCTAAAAGTTGATTCCATCTTGAAGAGACGTGCTGGAAATGGGGCAATTATTGATCAAGCCATTCGGTGGGGCAGTACTTATTTAATGATTGAGCGATTGCTTGAGCTGAAACCCTTTCTTGTAGACATGGCCAACCCTCAGGTAACACTAAGTGAAGGTCAATGGACACAAGTGGCTGAACTGAAGGAATTGCTTCATCACCCATTTACAGTGACTAAAAAATTCCAAGCTGAGGATTTAATTCCCAGCATTTTGATAAAGGAGTGGAAGAACTTGCTGTTTTGCCTGTCCCAAAGAGGAGGTTTAATTGCAGATGGCATTGTTGCTTCAATGAAACGGAGATACTTTGCTATTAGAAAATAAAATTCTTCTGGTAGCTGTGTATGTGGACTTAAGTCATCCTATATTGCTGGATTATTAAAAGCTTACTAAAGGAAAAGCTCTGACAGAGGTAGCAGTTCGGATAAATGAGCTACAGAACTGCCAAGAGCATGAGAACTTGGATCCTGCCAGTGCTACCACTGCCGTATCTTCAGCCTCATCAGATGAGTTTAATTTTGAAAAGTATTTGGATGACATGGAGCAGGCAAAGCGTTGCCGCAGGTAAAAAGATCCCACTCCCGTAGCAAGGACAGATTGACCATATTTCTGCAAAATTTTTCACTTGCTCTCAAAGAAATAGAAGAGTTCAACCGTTCATCAAAATTGACTGTGCATGAGACAATTCCTTTTAACCATGAGATTGTTAGAGTAGTTGCCCATGTGGTCACCGCTTTGCCACCAACCCAAGTTACTGTAGGGAGGTTCTTCTAGAGCCTTAAATTAATTAGGTCAGATTTGAGGTCATCTATGAAGGAGGATCTGATGGAGGCCATACTATTTCTCAGAGCAAATTCATAAACTGCACAAATGTTATTCCGTACATTTTTGTTAAACTATTTTTCCCCCCATTTACTGCACAGTGTATTGTATAATTATAATTTATTACAGGTAAAATATATCTTTGTACAGTGTTAGGCAGTAGAGATAAAAAAAAAGTTTGTTTTAAAGAACTGAGAGTCCTCAGTAGTTGATAGACATTAAATGTCTAACTGAAAAGATGGTAATAATAGCAAGCTTTCGAGACTACTCAGGTTTCTTCATCAGGCATGGTATAACACAAAATCTGAGGAGTCACATATTTATACACAACAGAGCATAGAATGGAGCAGTAAAAAAAACAAGTTATGTGAAGCAGAACTATCATTATGGCAAGGGGGCAAACTGTTATGGCCATAAATATTGTTGTGGTTCATATATAAGCAGTGTGAAAGTTTTATTGTCCTCTGATTGGGGTGACCTTTGACACATTCAAAGGAGGAAGGAATGTTTCACATGGATTTATGTCTTTTTACATCAATTAAGAAATGTGTTCCTCAGAGCATCTGGGGGCATCACAGCCTGGACCAGACACCCCAATCAGAGGACAATAAAACTTTCACATTGCTTATCTATGAACTACAACAATATTTATGGCCACAACAGTTTTCCCCCTTGCCATAGTGATAGTTCTGCTTCACATAACTTGTTTTTTTGTTTTTTTTACTGCCCCATTCTATGCCCTGTTGTGTATAAATATGTGACTCTTCAGATTTTGTGTTATACCATGCCTGATGAAGAGACCTGAGTAGTCTCGAAAGCTTGCTATTATTACCTTTTAATTGCTAACTGAAAAGATGGTATCAACTACTGAGGACTCTCAGTTCTTTGAAACAAACTTTTTTTATAATTTACTAAAGTTTTTTTGTGTTCTAAACTTGTATTCCAATAAATATATTTTACGTTCTATCTAAACAGATTGATTATTGTATCATAATAATGATTTAAAAAGTCTGTTACCATTTTACAACAGTAAATATCACAAACATAAATCATGAACAGTGGGTACTTAAAGTATTCAGACCCCTTTAAATTTTTCACTCTGTTCCATTGCAGCCATTTGGTAAATTCAAAAGTTTATTTTTTTCTCATTAATGTACACTCTGCACCCCATCTTATCAGAAAAAAAAAACCAGAAATGTGGAAATTTTTGCAAATTTATTAAACAAGAAAAACTGAAATATCACATGGTCATAAGTATTCAGACCTTTTGCTCAGACACTCATATTTAAGTCACATGCGGTCCATTTCCTTGTGATCCTCCTCAAGATGGTGCTACTCCTTCATTGGAATCCAGCTGTGTTTAATTAAACTGATATGACTTGATTTGGAAAGGCACACACCTGTCTATATAAGACCTCACAGCTCACAATGCATGTCAGACCAAATGAGAATCACGAGGGCAAAGGAACTGCCCAAGGAGCTCTTTAACAGAACTGTCGAAAGGCACAGATCTGGCCATGGTTACAAAAGAATTTCTGCAGTGCTCAAGGTTCCCAAGAGCACAGTGGCCTCCATAATCCTTAAATGGAAGAAGTTTGGGACCACCAGAACTCTTCCTAGACCTGGCCGTTCAGCCAAACTGGAGAAGAGAATTGGTGAGAAAGGTAAAGAAGAACCCCAAGATCTCTGTGGTTTAGCTCCAGAGATGCAGTAGGGAGATGGGAGAAAGTTCCATAAAGTCAACTATTACTGCAGCCCTCCACCAGTCGGGCCTTTATGGCAGAGTGGCCCGACGGAAGCCTCTCCTCGGAGCAAGACATATGAAAACCCGCATAGAGTTTTCAAAAAACACAAAGATGATGAGACGAAGATAGAACTTTTTGGTGATAATTCTAAGCGGTATGTGTGAAGAAAACCAGGCACCTTTCATCACCTGCCCAATACAACCCCAACAGTGAAACATGGTGGTGGCAGCATCATGCTATGGGGGTGTTTTTCAGCTGCAGAGACAAGATACCTGTTTGCAATTGAAGGAAAGATAAACGCGGCCAAGTACAGAGATATCCTGGAAAAAAACCTCTTCCAGAGTGCTCTGGACTTCAGACTTGGCCGAAGGTCCACCTTCCAACAAGACAATGACCCTAAGCACACAGATAAAATAACAAAAAAGAGTGGCTTCTGTACAACTCTGTGACCATTCTTGACTGGCCCAGCCAGAGCCCTGACCTAAACCCAATTGATCATCTCTGGATAGACCTGAAAATGGCTGTCCACCAACGTTCACCATCTAACCTGACAGAACTGGAGAGGATCTGCAAGAAAGAATGGTAGAGGATCCCCAAATCCAGGTGTGAAAAACCTGTTGCATCATTCCCAAGAGGACTCATGGCTGTACTAGCTCTAAAGAGTGCTTCTACTCAATACTGAGCAAAGGATCTGAATACTTATGACCATGTGATATTTCAGTTTTTCTTGTTTAATAAATTTGAAAACATTTCTACATTTCAGTGTTTTGTTTCTGTCAAGATGTGGTGCAGAGTGTACATTAATGAGAAAAAAATGAATTTTTTTGAATTTACCAAATGGCTGCAATGAAACAAAGAGTGAAAAATGTAAAGGGGTCTGAATACTTTCCGTACCCACTGTACAAGGGAGTCGCAGTAGTGGAGTCATAATCAGGGAAATTGAGGAGTCGGAGTTTTGGCTTATCGACTCCACAGCCCTGTGAGCCGAATACCTGACCTTAGGTATCCCTAAATAGGGAACAGATGGGATGAGCTCTTCGTCAACCCCACTAAACACTATAGAAGACAAAAGGAGGACACACAGGGGAAAATGCATGAACTACTTATCCACAGATGACACTGGTAGAAGTACAGCAAAGTTTTCAGCAACAATACCACAGAGAAGTACAAGTTACCTGCTTGCACCCAGGTCTTGAATGAACTAAAAATATGACCAGCACCAGTGCAAGGAAGGAAGGGGTATCTCACCCACTGTATCCTCACCCATCCCTTTTAGATTGTGAGCCCTCGTGGGCAGGGTCTTCTTCTCCCATACCAGTCTGTGCTTTGTATTGTTCATGAATATTGTACTGTCTATATATACCCCCCTTTTTTTAACATGTAAAGCGCCACGGAATGAATGGCACTATAATAATAAATAATAATAAGCACCAAGAGAATGTTGATGATCAGCAGCTGGGTGGAAGGCGAGGTTTTGCTGGGTCCAAAAGGGAGAGAGATGAATCCAGCAGGAAAGCTACCTATACCAATGAATACTGACATCAGGAAGAATGGAAAGTCAGGAAGCATTCTGCACAGCCAAACGTTATGACCTTCTACGGCCAGAAACCACATGACTGTCTGTCACCCGTAACAGTAGTAGATGTGATGTCTGTAGATATGCAGTTAAAAGAAAAAAAAAAAGTGTATATGTATGTATATTTTGGATGGTAATTATAAAGTTAAAGAGGTCGTAGATGATCTGAGTTTAATGTTCTGTTTATGTAAAATTTACACCTATAATTTTATTAGTCAGCTAAGTATATTTGTCTTTTTGTATTTTGGTCTACAACGGGTCAAATTGTATTTACAAACGATTGTCCAATGTTATTTTCAAATGTTCCCATAAGTTTAAACTATGACTAAGGGAATTTTTATTATTTACAAAACCTATTTCGGGCTGGGTGTTAGATGGCAACTGTCCTGATTATGTATAGCAGCATTGTCGATGTCATATCACACAGAAGAAAGCAGCATCAGAAAATATGTTTATCTATTTACTAGATAGTTTATATGGATATGCATCATACAAAGGTGTATTTTATGATACTAATTACTTTTCGATAACAATCATTAGTAATTATACACATTTTCTAATAATCACCAAATGCTCCAAATTGTTTTCCCTTTTACTTGTAATTATTACTAAGACTTGCATTTTTTTTCTTATACATAAAGATAAAAAAAAGGTAAATCACTACTATGTGTGTATTCTTTGATGTCTAATAAGATTTGTTTTCTCTATAAAACATTTCCCACATTCTGAACACGAAAATGGCTTCATTCCTGTGTGAATTTTCTGATGTGCAACAAGATGTGATCTCTGTATAAAACGTTTGCCACATTCTGAACATGAATATGGCTTATCCCCTATGTGAATTTTTTGATGTCTTACAAGATGCGATTTCTGCTTAAAACACTTACCACATATTAAGCATAAAAATGGCTTCTGCCAAGTGTAAATTCTCTGTTGTGTAACAAGTTTGGATTCCTCTTTGTAACGTTTCTCACATTTTAAATATGGAAATCCCTTCTTCAGTGTGTGAATTCTCTGATGTGTAACAAGATGTGATTTTTGATTAAAACATTTCCCACATTCTGAACATGAATATGGCTTCTCCCCTGTGTGAGTTCTCCGGTGTCTAACAAGATGTGATTTCTGATTAAAACATTTCCCACATTCTGAACAAGCAAATGGCTTCTCCCCTGTATGACTTCTCTGATGTGTAACAACATAGTTTTTCTCTTTAAAACATTTCCCACATTCTGGACATGAATATGGCTTCTCCCCTGTGTGAGTTCTTTGATGTACAATAAGATGTGATTTCTTATTAAAACATTTCCCACATTTTGAGCATGAAAATTGTGTCACTTTTTTAAGAGCTTGCTTATGTTCAACAGTCTTCCTATGACTTTTGCGTTGCACATTAGTTTTTGATGAAGCAGAAGACAGGACCTGTTGAAAATAATCAGATGACAGATTTTTTCTGAGAAAAGCTGGAGATGCATCTGGGATAATGAAATGTTCTTCACATATAAATGGTGCAATAAAATGATCATCTGCTGCAAAATCTGATATCAGATGTTCCTCTGAGCTCCTGGTACAGTTATCTGCCAAGAATAAAAGTTATTATTTTTCAAAAACACTATTGAAATTATATCAATATTATCTGTTTTATACATCTCCACACAGATTGTAATACAAATTAATCAAATGACTATGACCGTAGTCCACAAAGCAGGGTCTATTAGATTATGATGTTAGGCTATGATGTGATGTGGTTTCAATTTTTCGCTTCACTGTTGTAGTCATCTTCCCCATAGGTTCATATTTCACTTCGCCTTTCACTAACTGTTCCAATTACCTGATCAGTGGAGACTCAAAGGGACTTTAAGTTAGTGTTTTTAGGAGATGTCTGTCTCACCTTATTAATTTTTAAAGCATCATTAATCCCATAGTGCTGTACATGTTAAAAGGTTTACATACAAAATACAGATATAAATTACAGTGAACAAATTAAAAATGACAGAATGGTTTGGGAGGGGAGAGAGCACTGCCCTTGTGGGCTTAAAGTCTAAAGTATGCTGGGAACAGAGACAGTACGTTGGGGTTCCATCAGCTCCAGTGGTAGTGAGGTGGCAGTGGGGTCATTGCAATCTGTAAGCTTCTTGACAAGATAATTTTTCAAGTTTGACGGTTTTGAGTGTGTTGGATAATTGAATATTTTGGGGTACGGAATTCCACAGGATGTGGGATACTTGGGAGATGTCTTTGAGGGTGATCTTGAGTGAGGAACATTAAAGTGTGGTGGAGAGAAGGAGGTTTTTGGAGGCCCAAAGAGTAGGTGTGTGTACATATCAGCTGATTAGTTGAGGAGATGTATAGAGGGAATAGCTTATGGAAGGCTTTGAAGGTCAATGTTAGTATTTTCTACTGGATTCAATAGGTAATTGGAAGCCACTGAATAGATTTGTAGAGGAGAAAAGCATAAGCGTAATGAGGGGAGAGGTGGATTAAGTAGTAGAGTTAAGGACAGAGTGGAAAAGGTGAAAGAGTGTTAGCTGGGAGGGACAGACACTAACATTTTCATAGATTCAGGAGTTAAAGAAGGATTCTGAAAATATCTTTCTGTAGGAGGTGGTAAGAGCAATCATACACACCCTACCAACATACAGTCTAGCAAAGAGAAGGGTGGAAGGGGGGGGCGGAGCCTGGACCGGGATGTGAGCACACACAGGGAGACACTCTCCTGCTGACTCACCGTGATACCGCTGGAGCCGCCGCACGGCTGATGATTATAGTGACACCGGAGGGCAGGGGAAGGTACCGGCATCCAGCAGGAGAAGTCTCAGCTCCTGAACCGGCAACATGTCCAGGCAACGACAGAGGGAACTTGCAGCAGGCAGAGGGCCTGGATCACAAAATGGCACCAAGGTCAGAGAGGAGGCGGAGAAAGCTAACACAGCCTGCCAGGATTGCATGGCAGCAGCTGCAAAGCTGGCACAGTTTGCAAGACAATCAGAGGACTCTCTGGAGGGGCCCAGTAAGATGGTAGAGGAGAAAGGGGAGGAGGAGGAGGAAGATCTGGAGGAGGAGGAAGATCTGGAGGAGGCTGAAGGAATAGAGAGAAAACCAGGAGAAGATAAACAGGAGGAGGATTCAGGAGAGCAGCAGGTAGCAGAGGAAATACAGGAGAACCCCACTATTAAGGATGTGTTTCAGGTGGTCTCCTTTTGCAAACAGGCCCTCACAACATTAACCCAGCAGGTGCTGGGAATACAGGAAGATATAGCTACTCTCAAAAAAGATCAGAAGAAAACTGATATGAGAACCAGTGCTGTGGAGGAAAGTGTGGGGGCAGCTGAGGATCATATAGTTACACTGCAAAAAGCAGAGAAAAAGATCCAGCAGCAAATATCTGAGTTGTCTGCAAAAACGGATGACTTGGAGAACCGTTCCAGGAGGAACAATATAAGACTGGTGGGCATCCCAGAAAAAGTAGACCGAAGAAATCCTACTGAATTCATAGAAACGTGGCTTAAAGAAAAGATTGGCGCTGATAATTTGACCAAGTTAAATGCAATTGAGAGGGCGCACAGAGTCCCAATGCAACCGCAACCACCCGGCAAGGGGCCCCGTATGATGCTGGCGAAACTGCTTAACTACAGGGACCGGGATATTTTTCTACGCAAGGCGCGGGATCTGGAGAACCTGATAATTGATGGACACCCAGTGGCTATATACCCTGACTACTCAGTACCGGTACAGAAGCAAACAATGCAATTTACAGGGGTAAAGAGATGACTCCGTGAGCTGGGGGTTAAATATTCCATGATGTTCCCAGCAAAACTTCGAGTAGCAGCACTGGAGAAGGTGCACTTTTTTCTTTATCCAGAGGAGGCCATGAAATGGATAGACACCAATGCAAGAAAGCTGCAAACAACAAGAGAAGTATAGAAGCTGGCTATGAGTGACACTGCAATTTCGTGATTTTCCTGGACTACAGGACTGGCTACTCACAAGCATTTGCATATGCTAGAGGAGAAGGAGACTTCATAAGCCCATTTTTATGGCAGTGACGGTACACTTTTTTTTTTTCCCTTTCTCTTCCAGGTTATTATTGTTGATCTCTTGCTCCTGTCCCTGAGTGTTAGATGGGGCAGGGAGAAGTTTCCTAACACTAAGCTGGACAATGACAGGAGGAGGATAATAATTCCCCCCTTTTTTTTTTTTTCTTCTGGCCGTGCGGCAGCGATTGATAAATGTTTAAGTTTTCAAAAATTCATATGTTAGTAGTTTACATTATATGATATATGCAAATGAAAACGAATATGGTGAAGGCTGGAGGGGAGTTAAGGGGTTCTGCTCACTGGGATGAGACAGGTTTGGTATGAGAGAAAAGGAGGAAGGAGGTTGACCGGTCTAGGGGAGACAGACCTCATTCCCTATAAGGGAGTTAAAGATGTAAATCGGAGGTGGAGGAGTTTTGTTGGGGTGGTTCTAAGGGGCGGGTTAGGGACGGGAAAGACTCAGCGTACAAAGGGACGGGATGTTTGTTTAAAGATAACCAGTAATTTTCAACATGGGAGAGGAGATTAAAATATTATGTTGGAATGTAAGGGGGCTGTCAGATAGAGGTAGAAGAGACGCAATGATAAAATATATGCTAGACCAGAGACCATCAATAATGTGTTTATTGGAGACGCATTTGACGAGCGAAACGACAAATGTACTGAACAAGCGATGGGTGCAAAAGGCATATCACTCTACTTTTTCTAGTTATGCTAGAGGGGTCTCTGTGTTAGTCCATAGATCCGCCCTATATGAAGAAGTGGAGACATGGATAGATAAAGAGGGACAATATGTAATGGTGATCTGTAAGTTGTATGGACAATTATTATGCATCACTGCTATATATATTCCACCGCCTTACACTAGTGTCAAAATTACAGAGGTGAGAGAGCGTTCGGCTAAATGGGGGATTTTGCCATTCTTGTTGGTCGGTGACTTTAATAATATCATAAATGCATATTGGGACAGGAGCAGAAACTCACGAGAGGCGAGGAGGGACGGAGCGACAGCATTTGGTATCTTTATTCAAGAATTGGGGTTGGTAGACGTTTGGAGGATAAGGAATCTAGGGGTGACCTGTTTTTCCTGTCACTCAGCGACCCATGGTACGCTTTCCCATATAGACCTGGCCTTGGGAAATGAAATGATGGATTCTGGAATTTCAAATGTTGAATATTTGGCTAGAGCAATATCGGATCATAGTCCAATACTGGTATCTATTAAAAAACGGGGAGTAGGGGAGAGGCTAACAAGAGAATGGAAGCTACATCCGGTTTGGGTAAAACGTATTGACATGGACTGTATAACCAGTGAGATTCTGGAATATTTTGCCCTTAATAGAGGTACTGCGGATCCATTGGTAGTTAGGGACGCCATGAAGGCATACCTGAGAGGCCTTTTATTTAGAGACGTTTGCCGATGTAAGTCTCGTAGTAGACAGGGGGAAATTGATTGCTTAGAGGTCTTGAAGGGAGCAGAAGCAGAGATGGTAACACAGCCCACACCAGAGAATAGGCAGAAGCTAAAAGCAGCTCAGGAAGAAGTTAAAGGGAACCTGTCATCAGAAATTTAGCTTTAAACCTAAAAGTTTCCCCCTCTGCAGCTCCTGGGCTGCATTCTAGCAAGGTTACTGTACTTTTTGTGCCCCCCTTTGAAACCAAATTAAACACTTTATAAAGTTGTACCTTTTTGTCTGCAATTCTTGTAAATTCTCCATGGGGGCGGGCTCTCTGGCGTCAGTTACTGTCCCTCCTGCAGATTGACGCCGTCCCCCATTGCTCCATTGCATATCTCAGGACGCCGCCCACTGCGCCCGAGGTCCCGTGCACGCGAGGACCGCTGGTGACGTGGTCGCATGCACGAGATTATGGGCGGTGCTGTGAGTGCATCGCAAGTGCCCGCCCACAATCTCATGACCGCGATCTCCCCTCTGCCTCCAGCATTCTGCGCAAGTGCTGGAAGATGACCCGACGTCACCTTCTTCCCATCCTGCCCTGCAGCAGGAAATAGATGGGAGGAGCGGAGCAGCACAGCACAGGTTACAAAAAAAAAATGTTTAGTGCCTTTCACTTTTCAGGAGACAATGTGTGTCTTTATTTGATTTTACATGTTTTTTTTACTGTGTACGACGCTCAGATCCTCTCCGCGTTTCCTCGTATCCTGTGGTGGCCTGCTCCGCTCCTCCCATCTATTTCCTGCTGGGCAGGATGGGAAGGAGGTGACGTCGGGTCATCTTCCAGCGCTTGCGCAGAACACTGGAGGCAGAGGGGAAAGGGCGAGCACGAGATTATGGGCGGGCACTTGCGATGCAATCAGAGCGCCACCCATAATCTCGTGCATGCGACCACGTCACCAGCGGTCCTCGCGTGCACAGCACCTTGGGCGCAGTGGGTGGCGTCCTGAGATATGAAATGGAGCAATGGGGGACGGCGTCAATCTGCAGGAGGGACAGCAACGGACGCCAGAGAGCCCGCCCCATGGAGAATTTACAAGAATTGCAGACAAAAAGGTACAACTTTATAAAGTGTTTAATTTGGTTTCAAAGGGGGCACAAAAAGTACAGGAACATTGCTAGAATGCAGCCCAGGAGCTTCAGAGGGGGAAACTTTTAGGTTTAAAGCTAAATTTCTGATGACAGGTTCCCTTTAATAAGGTGCTATTGGAGAAAGTAGCTAGGAAGCAGGCTTTTCAAAAAGAGAACTTTTATGCGGAGGGAGAAAAGGTGGGACATCTGTTGTCGGTGGTGACGGCAGCCCAGAGATAATCATCCTTTGTGCATTGCATTCGCACCACAACGGGAGATTTGGTTACGGAGGGGGTAGATATTCTGGACACGTTCGCAGCCTTTTATGAGGAATTATATTCCACTAGAGGGGAGATGAGACAGAGCGACCTAAAGGCTTTCTTGGGTACAATGACATTACCCAAAATTACAGATACAGAGAAACACAGTCTAGAGGGCCCTATCACACTTGAGGAGATAGAGAGAGCTTTGCATGGCATATCAAATGAAAAAGCCCCGGGGGTGGATGGTCTACCGGTGGAGGTATACAAATCTTTAGAAGAAATACTCTTACCCAATTTGCTGAGTGTCTTGGAGGAGACAAGGGAGAGGGGGATACTGCCAGAGTCTATGAGGGAGGTGATAATAACAGTAATACCTAAAGAGGATAAGGATCCAAAACTCCCCGAATCATACAGGCCCATCTCACTGTTATCGACGGATGTAAAAATTTTGGCCAAAGTACTCTCTAATCTAGGGGTGGTCAAATAAATTTCTCATGGGGCCACATGAGAACTTGGGATCCTTTTAGAGGGTTGGACTGATATAATTAACTCAATTTTACCCAATACTGTAATATATATATTATACTGTATATATATATATATATATATATATATATATATATATATATATATATATATATATACACACACACACACACACACACACACACACACACACACACACTATATACTGCCCCCGTAATACATTACAGCACTATATACTTCACCTGTAATACATTGCAGCACTATATACTGCCCCTGTAAAACTACATCACTACATTCTCATATACTACATCACTACACCCAAATATTACACCAGTTACCCCCCCTCCCCCACTTCCCTTTCCCCTCAGGTTATTAGTGACCACTCACCTCTCCCTCCTCAGGCACCTCCGTACGGGTCCCCCGCTGAGCTGCTTCTTCCCTGGTACGGGCCCTGGCTACGCCGCTGTTGTTCTTGTACGGCCCCTGCCCCCGCCGCTGCGTCTCTCTGTCCAGGCACCGGCTGGTGCCGCTTCTCCTGCCGGGCGGGAACTTTTCAAATGACACACACGCGCTGTACTGCCGACATCAGGGCGCGCGTGTGTCACAGAGAAAGCTGCCGCAGGGAACAGAGGACCGATCCTGAAGCTCCGCACAGTGTAGCAGCGGAACGCAGGAATCTGTCCTCTGTTCCCTGCACGGCACCTTTCTCTGTGACACACGCGCGCCCTGATGTCGTCAGTACAGCGTGAGTGTGTCATTTGAAAAGTTCCTGCCCGGCAGGAGAAGCGGCACCATGTCTCCAACTCTGATCTAATGGGCGGACCGGTCACAGACAGTAGGCGGGCCGGATGTGGCCCGTGGGCCGCCCCTTGCCCAGGTCTGCTCTAATCGATTAACAGAAGTGATATCTACCCTAATCCACCAGGATCAGTCGGGTTTTATCGTAGCTACCACAACCTGGCCCCGGGATGCCACCCGACCAGGAAAGAAGTGAATAAACACCGAGAATTAGCTATGAAATATTCAATTTTTATTCTCAACAATTTCATTTAATTTACATATAAACAAGAGAGCCACCTGGGGGGCGCATGAAATCTAGATATATTGAGTAAAATTATGTCTACCCTAGGATACAATAATTATTCCAAACTGTATACATTAGCCATACATCATGACTTTGCTGCAGCCAGAAAGAAGAAATTGCTGCATATTATCCTTGACAGAAGATTTGTTCTACAAGAACACCAATGTTGCATTACTGATATTCCCATAAAATTACAAGCATACAGTATATAGTGACACAAGGTTATATATTATAGCATATTAAATCTATAGTCTCATATAGTCAGGCTATATATACATGAAAAAACCAGTGCCACTAATCCGCAAGCATGTAAATATGGAATTGCACTGCCATCTAGTGTTCACTGTTGTAAATAGCCTGTCAACACATTACCATGCAGTTTTCCTGGCTAGAAGAGCTAACCTAACTAACAACAGGCGGAAAAAAATCTTAATTACTCACCGGTAATGGGATTTTCAATAGCCCATGACAGCACCACATGAGAGATAGGTTCCGCCCACATCAGGACAGGAAACCCACTGATAAAAAGGCGGTACCTCTCCTCCACATCAGTAGGTTTTCAGAGCCAGAGAGGACCAACAAAACACAACAAACAGATTAATCATACCACCACCCAAGGAAAAACACCCATAACTAACACTCCCCGAAGGGTGCCCACAACCAGTGAAAAGGGGGGGAACTAAGGGTGCTGTCATGGGCTATTGAAAATCCCATTACCGGTGAGTAATTAAGATTTTTCCCTGCCGCCCATGACAGCACCACATGAGAGATTTATATAGACCATCCACCTTAGGGAGGGACCACCGCCTGCAAGACCCGTCTCCCAAAGGAAAGGTCAGTTGTGGAGGACAAGTCCAGCCTATAGTGCCGAAAGAAAGTCCCAGGAGACGACCAAGTAGCCGCCCGACAGATCTGGTCAATAGAGGCATCCGCCCTCTCTGCCCAAGACGTAGACACTGCTCTAGTGGAGTGCGCCCTTATGCCCGGAGGAGGAGTGGCGTCTTTAGCCGAGTACGCCAAACCGATGGCATCCCTGACCCATCTGGCCAAGGTAGCCTTAGAAGCCCCATGCCCCCTGGACTGCCCCTGAAAAGTGACAAACAGGACCTGAGACTTCCTCCATTCCCTAGTCCTATCTAGGTACGTGACTAAGGCCCTCCGGACATCCAACGTGTGTAACCTAGCCTCCTTCTCGTTCCGAGGGGGGTCACAGAGGGAAGGGAGCACGATCTCTTGGGACCGATGAAAAGGTGTAGAAACCTTGGGCAAGTAGAAGGGATCAGTCCGCAACACTACCCTATCATCCAGAATCTGGGTATAAGGGTGAACCACAGACAAGGCTTGGCGATCCCCCACCCGCCTGGCCGAGGTGAGTGCGACGAGGAGAAAAACCTTAAGGGACAGCAGTTTGAGAGGGACTTCCCCTAAGGGCTCAAACGGTGGCCCTGTGAGGGCATCCAACACTAAATTAAGGTCCCATGGGGGAACCCTGGGAGCCTGAACAGGCACAGACCTGGACTTAGATTTAATGAACCGGCAAATCCATTCATTCTGTGCCAGACTACAATGAAACAGAGCCCCTAAGGCCGACACCTGCACCTTGAGCATACTGGTGGAGAGCCCCAATTCCAACCCCCTCTGGAGGAATTCTAGAATAGCCGAGATAGGAGGGGGGCCCTCCGCCCGAGCCCTCGACTGAAGGAGAAAGCGCTTCCAGACCCTACCGTAAATGGCCGTGGTGACCACTTTCCTACTGCGAAGAAGAGTATCGATTAAGGAAGAAGAAAACCTCCGTCGAGCTAGCAGCCGCCGCTCAAACGCCAAGCCGTCAAATGGAGAGCCGGGTCGGGGGGGTGACGGACTGGGCCCTGGGACAGGAGATGAGGGGCGTCCGGGAGAACCCAAGGATCCACCAGAGACAGTGTCCGCAGCCAGTAAAACCATGCCCGTTTCGGCCAGAAGGGGGCGATGAGAATAACCTCCGCTCTGTCGGTCCGGATTTTCCGGAGAACCGAAGGCAACAGGATCAGGGGAGGAAACGCGTACAGGAGGCCGTGAGACCAAGACATCTGGAAGGCATCGAGGGCAACAGGATCGTCTCGGGGGTTGAGAGAGCAGAACCTGTCCACTTTCCGATTCGCCTTGGTAGCGAACAGGTCGAGAACAGGGGCACCCCATAGAAGCGTGAGCTTGCGAAAGACCCCCGGGTCCAAGGACCACTCCCCCTGACTGAGACAGTGCCGGCTGAGGAAGTCTGCCTCCGCGTTTTCCGCCCCCTTGATATGAAGAGCTGTCAATGAGGAGAGATGTTGTTCGGCTAGCTGGAAGATGCGCATAGTCAGAGCCAGAAGAGAAGGGGATCTGGTGCCTCCCTGATGGTTGACGTACGCCACAGTCACCCTGTTGTCTGAAAGGACCCGAACATGGCGACCTCTCAAGGAGGGGAGGAACCCCTCTAGTGCCTTGAGAACCGCCATGAGCTCCCTGTAGTTTGAGGACTGTCTGACCAACCGAGCGTCCCAGGGACCTTGAAGCACCTGTTGGCGCAGATGGGCGCCCCACCCCCAACGGCTGGCATCCGTGACTATTGTGTCCGTGACTGGGGAAAGCCAAGGAACCCCCGTCCGGAGGTGAGAGGGGTCCTGCCACCAACCCAGGGAGTGCAAGGAGTCTGCAGACAGGGTCAACTTCTTCTCCAAGCAGCCTCCAAACAGTCTCTGAAACCGAAGGACCTCCAACTGGAGGATTCTGGAATGCAGCTGGGCCCACCATACCCCTGGGATGCAAGAGGTAAGAGTCCCGACCAGCGACATAGCCTGCCGTAAGGACATGCCTGGGCAACTCCTTACGGAAGAGATTAAGGACAAGATCCTGGTGACCTTGTCCACCGGCAGGTGGCACAACTGACTCGTAGAGTCCAGGACGAGACCCAGGAAGACCTGACATTGGAGAGGCTGGAGTCTGGACTTCCGCAGATTCACCACCCACCCCAGGCCTTCCAGGATGGTGATGACCCTGGTCACATGAGCCGCACATAGAGACTCCGACTGACCCACTATCAGGAGGTCGTCCAGATACGGAACGATCAATATGTCCTGTTCCCTGACATGTGCCATGACCTCTGCGAGGACTTTGGTGAAGATCCGCGGGGCCATGGAAAGCCCGAATGGCAGCGCTGCGAATTGGAAGTGTCTCAGCCTCCCGGAGACGTGTAGTGCGAACCTGAGGAACCGCCGGTGAGCCGGAAAAATAGGGATGTGATAATAGGCGTCCTTCAAGTCGAGGACCGCCATAAAACACCCTGGATACAACAGTCTGACAGTTGACTTCATGGTCTCCATTTTGAAGGCTCGCTGCACCAGATGCAAATTCAAGCTCCTCAGGTTGAAGATGGTGCGGAAGGTGGAGTCCGGCTTCCGAACCAGAAACAGTGTGGAGTAAAAGCCGTCCCCTTCTTGACCTATGGGGACCTCCTGAACGACTTTCCTCGAGAGGAGAGTTAGCACTTCTACTTCCAAGGCCATCTGCCGCTCTGGGGACCGCAAGGATGTTATTATGAGAGACCCCCGAGGGGGTGAACGGAAGTCCAATTTTAACCCTTCCGCCACAATCTGAAGGAGCCACTTGTTGGAGGAGATCGCCTGCCATGCATGGAGGAAGAGGGACAGCCGACCCCCTACCTGATGACAGGCGTCATTGAGAGGGCTTGGGCTTATTATCGGAGTGCTTGCCAAAGAGAAAGCCCGAGGTATTCTTTCTACGGTCCTTCCACTGATCTTGCGGTTTTTGAGACTTCTTTGCGAAAAACTGACGTCTCCGAAAGGGCCGGCTGCGAGAGGACGCCACCGGAAAAACTGGAAACCCCTGTTTCTTATCGGATGCCTTAGTGAGGAGGTCGTCCAGGCCAGAGCCAAAAAGATAGGCACCTTCACAAGGCATGCTGCATAGTCGCCCCTTGGATTGGACATCACCCTTCCAAGTTTTCAGCCAGAGGGCCCGACGCGCGGAATTGGAAAGCGCCGCCGACCTGGCAAACAGTCTTAAAGAATCAACCGAGGCATCAGCCATAAAGGCAGCAGCACCCTGTATTAAGGGCAAGGACGAGATAATATCTTTCCTAGGAGTGTCATTGCGCAACTGGTCTTCTAACTGCTGAAGCCACACCATTAAAGACCGGGCAACACAGGCGCTGGTCACGGCAGGGCGCAAGCCACCTGCCGTAGACTCCCATGTACCTCTCAGAAAACCATCAGCCTTCCTATCCAGCTGATCCTTAAGGGACCCCAAGTCCTCAAACGGCAAGGTAGTGGAACGAGACGCCTTGGCAATAGCGACATCAATTTTCGGGGTTCTATCCCAAGAGGTAGACGCTTCCTCATCCACAGGGTACTTCCTTTTAAGGGAAGAGCTAAGATTCAACCTTTTGTCCACTTTTTTCCACTGGTCAGCAATGAGACTTTGAACCTTCTGGGGAATGGGAAACCCCTTACGCTTCCTGGAATCCAAGCCCCCAAACATGACATCCTGGGTAGATTCGGGCCCCCTGGGGTCCACTATGCCCATGGTCGAACGTACTGCCTTCACCAAAGGTCCTACGTCTGCTGTAGGGAAACAAGGACGACCACCTTCACCGGAAGAGGAAGAGGAGCCAGAATCGGAGGGGGAGGATCCCGAGGAGCCCGACGACCGAGAGCCCTGAGCCGAACCCGCCGAGGTATCGGGAGTAGACAGCTTAGGATGACGGGATTTCTTGCGCCTCTTGTCCCCCTTAAGGGATTTAAGGGACTCCTGTACTTCTGCTCTGATAATGGAACGCAATTCAGATGAGAACCCCGGCCCCTCTTTGAGTAGGGTCTGTTGGATACAGCCTGCACACAGGGCCTTGGTGTAATCCGAAGACAGGGAGGATTGGCATATGGCACATTCCTTGTGACGCTGCTTGGAGGCACATTTTTTCGGTACCTAACAAGAGAGGGGACACGGAAACGGGGACTTAGAAACATGGAAGACCACGAAGTCCACTCACCCCCACGACTCCTGGCAATACCGGATCAGGAGGCGGATTCTTATCTCCCTTGGACCTCTTGGGACCCACCGACCGAACGCTGCCCGGACTGGATACAGCCTTCCGGGAACGATCCGCAGAGCCACGTTCCGAGCCACGCTGTGGCGACTCCTTGCGCTGCTCCTTGCTGCGGGGTGAATCTCCTGCCATAGTGGTAACAATGGAGGAGAAAAAACTCACCAGTCCCAAGCGCCGGTCATATTTGAAACAGAGATCCCTCGTTACAAGGGCGCCGCCATCTTGGATCCTAGTGCGCATGCGCACACCAGTCACTTCCTGGTCGCATTGCGCACGTCACCATGGAATCGCGTCACTTCCGGCCGGAGCGTCCAGCTTCACTCCAGCGTGCTGCCCAGCAGGGACAAGCCTTCCAGCGGCCGCCGTGAGTGCGCACATCCCTGGAGCGACGCCGGGCCGAGCTCCCGCTCCAGGCCCGCGCCTCACCGCCGCAGAGGTCTGAGGACCGAGGGGGGGGGGTGCAGCCAGGCCCGAGCACCGGCTTCAGGTAAGTACCAGGCTTCCACACCGGGTCGGACCTGGGACAGCAATGGGTTGTCCATACCAGGACAGGAAACCAAACTGATGTGGAGGAGAGGTACCGCCTTTTTATCAGTGGGTTTCCTGTCCTGATGTGGGCGGAACCTATCTCTCATGTGGTGCTGTCATGGGCGGCAGGGAAAAACATTCATAGTTAAATACATTAAAGGTAAAATTACCTGGATAGATATTTCCTGAAGTTTCTGGATAGAATGTCTGGCCACGCGTCCCGCCACCCCTGACATACGTTTCGCCGCTCGCTTTATCAAAAGAGGGCGTGTTTTATGCCTAATAGATCCACGGCAAAAAATATACGACGATTATACCTTAACATGCAACTGCCGGTGGACAATCCGGGACAGAGAGTAATAGCTTCATTAGATGCTCATAAAGCATTTGACAGTGTGGAATGGGGACACCCGTGGGGAGTGCTAAGACATATGGGATTTGGCCCTAATTTTATATCCTGGATACAGCTGTTATATACTAGACCAGTAGCTAAAGTGAGGATTAATGGAATGTTGTCACACACGGTGGATCTACAAAGGGGTACTCGCCAAGGACGTCCACTCACGCCTCTCCTTTTTGCTCTGGCAGTGGAACCACTGGCGGCTGCTATATGGCAGAACAGAGACATAAAAGGAATTGTATATGGCCATCTAGAAGAAAAGATAGCCCTCTATGCAGATGACATTCTATTGTTTCTGGGAGACCCAGGGGCATCGTTGAGCTGGGCCATGCAGGTGATCGAGCGGTACGGGGGGGGGGGGGGGAGACTCTGGACTGACTATCAATTGGACCAAATCGAATCTTTTTCAGGTGGAAGCGGGAGTGGATAGGTCGATCCTGGGTGATTAGGTCAACAGACTGCGGGTTGTGGACCAGTTTAGATATCTGGGCATTCAGGTATCCATGCCAATTGGGAATTACATTACTATTAATCTAGTCCCTTTGCTGAAGCAACTGCGAAGTAAGATAACTGCTTGGAATAAGCTTTATCAGTAATAGGACGGATTAATCTTATTAAAATGGTGCTTATGCCCAATATACTCTATGTGTTGCACAATTCTCCTGTTTGGATCCCTCAGAGTCACTTTAAGGAGATTGATTCCATGTTCCGTGCTCTAATATGGAAGAACAAACAAGCCAGACTTAAACTCGAGACGCTACAGAGACCGAAGGATGACGGGGGGCTAGCACTACCAAATTCGGGAATATATTATCTGGCAGCTCAGAGTCAACATTTCAGGGGATGGGCAGATTTAGGGGTGGTAGACCCAGCATCCAGACTGTTAGGGCATGTTCTGCATCGGAAGCCATTAGTGTTCGGACTGCAGGACGGATCATTTGGGAGAATAGGAAAAACGAGCCCCACACTTAGCCTGATGAATAGAATCTGGAGGAATATCAAGCAAATAAGAGGGATTACAGCAATAACTGAATTCTCTCCATTGTGGGACAATGAAAACTGCTCTGAGATAGGCAAAATTAAGGAATGGGCACGTAAAAGGTATATGGTATATGGGGCAAATTCTTAGCCAGGGACGTCTGAAATCGTTTACGCAAATACAGGATGAGTTTGGGATATCCCCACTTGGGTGGTACCAGTACAAAACGGTTGACGCATGCAGTGGTGGCTCAGGGGGTTAAGCAATCATTGCTGGTACAGGCAGACCTAGTACTGAAATGTGTGTGTAGTAGTGGACCCACAAGAGAAATTATATCTACTATATATAGGGACCTACTGCATACATATTTGCTTGATCACCCTGTAAACACTAGGACTAAATGTGACGCAGAGATAGACGGGATCACTGATGAGGTATGGGATAGTGTTTTGGAATACATACCGAAATTATCAATGAGTGAACCAGCAAGATTATCCCACCTCTATGTGGTGCATAGGGCATATAGATCCCCACTAATTATGTGTAAAATGGGATTGAGGAGTAACTCCGACTGTCCTAGATGTAATGGAGAAGGTGCCAGCATTTTCCACATGATGTGGATGTGCCCCAGGTTGGCAGCCTTTTGGATAACTGTTCTTAATAGAATAGAAGGAGCATATAGATGTAAACTTCCCAGACAACCCCTGGTATGTCTTTTAGGTTACGTGGAAGAAATTAGAGTAGACAACAATTTTAAAATAGTGATAGCCAGACTGCTGTATGCGGCAAGGAAAGTAATTGCCAAACACTGGATGCAGGGGGACCCACCGACTAGAGGGGAATTTGTCGCATATGTTAATTATATTGTTCGAATGGAGAGAAGCATATATTGGAAAAGGAAACAACTTGCACTTTTTGATAGATTGTGGAAACCGTGGTTGCAATATGGATAAATATTAGAGTTGGGAGATGTTGGACTAGGGGCAGAGATAGTTAGTTCTATACATTCCAATATATGCTATTGAATGGTTAAAATGTAAGATGTTTGATATTAATATGGGTAATATTCATATATAATCTTCATTGAATTGGTCGGTGGTTGACCTCCACCTTGCTATGCACCCCAGTTTGGGATGTATTCCATCTGTCTAGATTTTGGCGGTTGGTGACTGTTCACATTAAGTCATCAGGCTTTGTCCACATGCTATTTACTTCATGCAGCATTTGCTTGGACCTGTCCCGCCCACAGCCATGACTCAGTCATGGGTACGGGATTGATATAGACCAGGTGAGTGCTGCTAAGAGCAGTTCTACTATTCATATGTGAGGCCGTATGGCACATTTTATAAAAATATTTTAGTGTAGGACTGCCTCAAATGAGATTTGCCGTGACGTGGCGAGGCAGCTCAAGAAATTGCATTTTTTTGCCAAAAATCTCAAAATGTTTATAATAAGTACAGTTTGGAATGTTTAGTGCTGAAGTGCACAATTGGTGCTGGCTTTTTGTTTTTTTCTTAATATGGGTAATATGTACGCTGAGGGGGGAGGGGATGTTGGGGAGGGAAAGTTTATAGTTCCGTTCGTTATTGCTGAAAATATAAACATGTTTTGTATACTTGGTGAAAAATAAAAATGTATCTGATTAAAAAAAAGAGAAGGGTGGAAGGAAGGATTTATAAAAAGCCATTTATTTGGAGCAAGTGCAGAATTTTGTAATTTTTTTATGGAACTAACCAATGGATACAAGTCCTTTATATTCTTTTATAAATGATGGCCGCCAACGGAAACATTGGCTTCCATCGTGAATATATGAATATGAGAGAATTACAGAAAATGAAAAATAATTTGCAGCAGTGTCCTCTGTAGTCATGTTTGCCAGTCCCTGTTTTTTTTCATTGCTCACCTAGATTAACATGCTATGAACACCTTTTAGCACAAAAAGATGCATCCCAAATTTAGAGATTAAAAAAAAGGTAAAAAAAAAAAATAAAATTGGGTCCATCTTATACTTCAATGGTGTCCATTAGGGGGTGGCTCTACTGGCAGCAGTGGAGGCTGTGCTCTCTGTGTGGAGTAGGACAGTGCGGCGAGTGTCCCAAATGCTGTGTCAGTGGTGCTGGCTTCAAAGAAATGGAGCCTGGAGTCAGCAAGTACGCAGATTGAGCTCTCGGCTTAATGACGAGCCGAGATCTCATCTGCACACGCTGTTCTGTCCCCACTTAAAGGCGATTGAAGGCGCGTAGTTGTGAGATGTTGTGAGAATCTTACCTTCGTTTTTCCTATAGGTGAGGCAGACAGGACCAGAGCGCTCCAGAGTTAAACATGCACATGCTGAGATGAAACAATGGAGGTTTATATTCTCCAAAGGTTAAGGACATGCAGAAGTACAGGGGTCCAAGTACTTGGCATTGTAGTTCTCCTGTGATGCTTGTCTCTGAAGCTACTACGGTCAGAAGACTTTGCTTCTAGCAGCTCCAATAAGGGATGTTGTTCTCACAAACTCTGGTTTGGCATGAACATACCAGGATGTGATGCAAGAGGGTCATCAGACACTCCCATTGGCTGGACAAAAGAAACAGAGGAGCCGAAAGGTCTGACCAGTAGATGGCAGCAGAGACAAGCATGAAAAAGATTAAATAACAGTTTTAACTTAGACAAATAGAAACAGCACACACGCGCCACTTCCGGACGACATTTTCCTTAAGTCCGCTGCTGGGAGAATAATGGGCCGGAGGAGGCGTGTGTACAGATGGAATCGACTCCGGGCGCTAGTATTTGAAGCCAGTGCATCTGGGAAACACGCCGCACCGGCGGCCTGCTCCACCTAGCCACCGCAGTCTGCACAGCCAGCCACCCGCACAGCCAGCGAGTCGTCCGCACAGCCAGCCAGCCCCCACTGCAGCCTGCATCACAGCGCCCATTCTCCACCTCCCAGTAAGCTACATTCAGATTTTAAGATGCACCCCTCATTTTCCTCCCAAATTTAGAGACATCCACTGAGCACAGTGTCCACTGTTAGAAGCAAAACTTCTGTATTCAGAGTTCTGTCTGAGAGAAAACCATGTGAAAAAGTGTTGCTTTTTTCTTTGTTTAAATGCTTTAGGTGCAACACCCCCCCCCCCCCACCCCCCCACCCCCCCCACACACACACACACACAAATAAAGTCATTGTAACATACTGTACCATAAAGAAAAAAAAAAATCACCACATAATTGTAACAGCCGGTTTCGGAGTAAAATCTGCTACTACTCACCTGTGCAGTTATCTGTAGGAATCTCTTCTTTACACCACTCATCACTCCTCACATATGCCCCTGTACTATTAATATAGGTCAGCTCTTCACCCTGAAACAAATATTGTAAAAGTCACAGACAGATGCAGACGTCGCGTGAAATTATTTTGTGAAACAGAAAGGATTATAAGTGGCGACCAAAAATGACACCTCTGTATTTGGCTTTCATCTTAGACAGATTAAGTGGGTAAGGCCCCTACTAAGAATTTATGTTTTTGTTGTATTTTTTCTTGCAGATTTTACAGGGACATCCTTATGCTAGCAAAATCTTAAGAGAATCCTGAAGTCTTGTGCACACATTCAGGAATTTTCCTTGCAGATTTCGTTGCAGAAAAAATCTGCAGTATGTCAATTCTTTCTGCATTTTTGACTGCGTTTTGACCATTTAAAGCAAAGAAAAAAAAATGCAGAAAAAGCAGCAAATCATAGCAAAAAAGTGTGTTTTTGTGGCAGCATTTTTTCTGCCAGAAGATGCAGATTTGGTTCAGAAATTTCTGCAATCAAATCTGCAACATGTGCACATAGCCTAAAGGGCCATTTACATGCTGCAAAATCGCTAACGATATATCGTCGGGTTCACGGTGTTTGTGAAGCACATCCGGTGCCGTTAGCGACATCGCAGCGTGTGACAGGCAGGAGCGACCTTAAACGATTGCAAAAGAGACAAAAAACGTTGGTATATGAGAGGTCGTTCATTTACCAAAAATCGTTGTCTCGTACGTAGCGACATTGTTCCTCGTTCCTGCGGCACCACACATCGCTATGTGTGACACCGTAGGAGCGACGATCATCTCCTTACCTCCGTCCACCGGCAATGAGGAAGGAAAAGGTGGGCGGCATGTTCCGGCTGCTCATCTCCGCCCCTCCTCTGCTATTTTACGGCTGACGTGTGACGTCGCAGAACAGTTATGTGCGTGTGTCGCTGCCGTAGTGATAATGTTCGCTACGGTAGCGATCACCACATATCGCACCAACGACGGGGACGGGTGCTATCGCTCGCGATATCGCTAGCGATGTCGCAGCATGTAAAGCACCCTTAAAGCTTCCAAAGCAGTGAAACAGATAAAAGAAGTGATGGTCTAATCTTCAGGCTGAGTCGATTGGATGGGATGATGCCACTGTGTTATATATTGAGTTAAAAAAAAAAGCATAAGATGTCCTAAACGACGTCAGAAATGAAACTTGCACATGGTTATCCGGGACTTAGGGGCACTTTGCACACTACGACATCGCAGGTGCGATGTCGGTGGGGTCAAATTGAAAGTGACGCACTTTTCCGGGGTCGCTCTCGACATCGTAGTGTGTAAAGCATTTTTGATACGATTAACGAGCACAAAAGCGTCGTAATCGTATCATCGGTGTAGCCCCGGTCACTTCCATGAATTGGGAAAGAACGATGTTACAATGTTGTTCCTCGTTCCTGTGGCAGCACACATCGCTGTGTGTGAAGCCGCAGGAGCGAGGAACATCTCCAACCTGCGTCCCGGCCGGCTATGCGGAAGGAAGGAGGTGGGCGGGATGTTTATGTTCCGCTCATCTCCGCTTCTATTGGCCGCCTGCCGTGTGACATCACTATGACGCCGCACGACCCGCCCCCTTAGGAAGGAGGCGGTTCGCCGGCCAGAGCGACGTCGCAGGACAGGTGAGTGCATGTGAAGCTGCCGTAGCGATAATGTTTTCTACGGCAGCTATCACCATGATATCGCTATTGCAGCTGCGACGGGGGTGGGGACTATCGCGCTCGGCATCGCAGCATCGGCTTGCCATGTCGTAGTGTGCAAAGTGCCCCTTAGTGTTTTTTTCCAATGGGGTAATAACTTACAGACATGCAGTTGGTAAATACCTGCCTGTTCTGCCCTGCAACAATCTCTCTCCTGCTTTGTAATACTCTACATCAACTGTACATGAATACAGCACCTGAACCATTATCAGTACATGAATACAGCACCAAGCCAGATCAGATCATCCTCAGGTATATAGAATTGAATTGCATTTGTACCTGCAACTCCCAATATGTACTCCTTGATAAGGAAATGTTGTAGTTACCATCCATCATGCAGAACATACAGTACTGATTAGATGCAAACAGTAGCATTCTTAAACAATGAAAGAGTAACTTAAGT
Source organism: Anomaloglossus baeobatrachus (assembly GCF_048569485.1). NCBI lineage: Eukaryota > Metazoa > Chordata > Amphibia > Anura > Aromobatidae > Anomaloglossus > Anomaloglossus baeobatrachus. The sequence continues at coordinate 503,050,198 of NC_134357.1, forward strand.
TTTTGGAGATATCTAACATGTTTTCAAGCCTATTAATCTTGAGTAAAAATAGTCACTACACCCAGAGATAAATTCCCAAGGGAATGTAAATTCTTAGGGGTCACTTGGAGGTGGTGGTGGGGGGGGGGGTCACTGTTTAGACACCTCAGGGGCTTTGCAGCTGGAGTCTGAAATCTATTTTTGAAAAATCTGCACTGCAGAAATCAAATAGTGCTCCTTCCCTCTCAAACTATGCCGTCTGGCCAAACAGTACTGTACTCATCTCTTCTCTTCAGACAGGTATATATTTGATTCATCTGCTGTGATCAACTCATCTTTCCACCCTGAAATAATGGTATATACACTGACAAGCAAAAGGGTAACAAAGTTTTGAACATTTGACTTCCAGGCTCCATAGCTCAGCATCCTCTACAGCTTTGAGCGGGAGACTACATTAATATTATAGACAATCATACATATGTATTTGACATGTCATCCTTTTCATACTCCTAATACTCGTAAGTAACTCGTCTTCTAGAATGCTCACAAATAACACAGAATTGAGACCACCGTCAATGTTGGTCAAGTCTCTAACACCTTTCTCTGTGAAACAACCCCATATGGGCAAAACGGAGGCTCAGTGGTTAGCACTGCAGCGCTGAAGACTTGGGTTCAAATCCCACCAAGGACAACATCTATAAGGAGTTTGTATGTTCTCCCTGTGTTTGCGTGGGTTTCCTCCTGGTACTCCGGTTTGCTCCCACACTACAAAGACATACTAATAGGGAATTTAGATTGTGAGACAAAATGGGGACAGTGTTGCTGAAGTATGTAAAGTGCTATGGAATTAATGGCGCTATATAAGTGAATAAATATTATTATTATATTGGGTTTCCCCCACAGAACTTGACAGTTCCTTCAATTTCTCGATTTGTTAGCCCCTTTTACCCTTGTTCCTTGCCAAACCCATTTGCACTCATCAGAATCTAGTCTAATGACTTTTGTTTCATCGCTCCAAATCACCCATTTCCAATCTTCTACTGTCCACTTTTTTCATTTTTTTTTGCAAACTCAAGCTGATGCTTGTTATGATGATACTGAAATCAAAGCTTATTCGCCTTTTTTCGGGCCATTAAAGATTTGTGCAACATGCGTCGCACGGTGCTTGGACGTCTGTGATCTCACTATTACGAAGCATACGAGCCGCCTCCACTACTGTGTTTGTCGTACCAGGACTGATAGACCTTATGATGAGTGGACTTATTGACTCTGATATTTTGCATGAACGTCCACTTCTTTGCTTTTGAATGGATAGACTAACTTATTTTCTGATTATTACAACTGTCATGACACTCTCATGATGTAGTTTGTCAATTTTCTTGGCTGAGAGACCGCTATAGTTGAGCTGGATGATGCCGTTTCCCTTTTCTTGGGAAATATTCTAGACCTTTCTTCTGTAGGGAGGGCAAGTCACATAACATGCTGAAAGCAACTGGAAATCCCCTGGCTCCATAGCACCTCCCATGAGGTTGCCAGCAACCAAGGTCTAGCATCCCAGGAAACTGGTAACTGACTTATGTATATCTGCTTATACTTGTACCCTTACCTGTATTTGCAATTCTGACTATCACAACTGTATATCCATTGTTTTTTTTATCTAGTGTGCCCTTAAGGAAATTAAATATATAATTTGGGCTGCTCTTTTATCTTGATCCACAAATTCCCATGTCAGTGTTCTCAGTTTAATATTATGTGCTAGTGAGGCTGGTTTCTGGCCCGATATAATCTTGTTGACGTATCAGGCTTATATATCTAACAAGGAACTGGTGGCAGTACTACTGGGCTGGCAGGAATCTGTTTCCCTGGGGTTTCGCAGCCTGTCAGGATTGTGAGAGAGTTTGGTGCCATGTCGGAGGTTGCTTGGATCACCTTCTCTCCCTCCAGTGCCTCCCTGTGACTGTGAGGAAAGGGGGTGTCTGTGGAAAACTGCCAAGCTGATCTTACATATCCCCAGGGGGTGCAGAATCTCATGTGTTGGCGGAAGAGATGAGACCGTAACCCATGACCTAGACATATTAAAGTCATCAGTTGCGGTTTTTTACATAGGCTGAGAGGCACTAGGTATTTCAGAAACCCTCCACTTAAGGGAGGTGCTTGGGCAACCCGGGCAATTGCTAGTTGTCAGGTCTTTTGAGCTGCTACTGCTGTATTGCTGTGTGCCACATTAATAATACCTGTCTGTGTTTCAGTACCTGATGCAACCACTGCTGCAACTATCCATACGAGCTGTATCTGCCAAACCACTGCTGCAACTATCTGTACCAGCTGTAGGTAGAAAAAATTAAAAACTTGATTTTATTGAAAATATCGGTTTTAAAACTACATAACCAGGTATCAGCTTTGGCAAAAAGTGACAGAATATAGTGGTCTAAATGAGATCCTTTTCGGCAAGCGCCTTCTTCTTAGTCATGTTATATTCTGTCACTTTTTGTTAAAGCTCATACCTGGTTATGTAGTTTTAAAACCGATATTTTTAATAAAATGCAATTTTTTAATTTTTTCTACCAAACTCGTTGGATTTCTTCCAATTTTTTCCTCATCCATGTGGAGTTGGTTCTTGTACTGATCCATCGCTGAGCTACAAGTGGAAGAACTATATACCTGGTCTTCTCATCAAGCGGTTAACTGGCTATTTTTCTTTTTTGTTTATCTGTGCTGGGTATCAGAATATGAGAAGGACCCTACGCCAATTGTTTTTTTTTTTTTTTTTACTGCACAACCTAGACGTACGCAGCGCCTGTGAGACGAAGCGTCAGACATGCTGTCACTCAGAGTAGGGGCGCATCTCACTGCAACCAATCACAGGCGCCGGTGGGCTGGTAAAGCAGTGTATATTCAATTATCAGCTCCGGAAGTGAATGTGTGACCTGGAAGGAATATACAGCCATGACACTGAGCCTCAGTGAGTACAGCGCACGCACTGCCATCCACTCAATCACCATTTTTAATCGCCGGATTCTGGTCCCCATAAACTTATATGAGAACCGGATTCCGGACCGGATTTTTTAAAAAAAAAATGTAACAGGGACCAATAGATCCCGGTTATCTGAGGGTCCGCTCATCTCTACTGGTGACCTATTCATGCGTTATGTGAATTCCCCATTTACTACAGTTGTGCTCAAAAGTTGACATATCCCAGTAGATTTTTTGCTTTCTTGGCATTTTTTTCAGAGAACATGAATGATAACACAAAAAAATATTTTCCACTCATGGTTAGTGCTTGGGTGAAGCCATTTAATGTCAAACTACTGTGTTTTCTCTTTTTAAATCACAATTACAACTAAAAACATCTAAATGACCTTGATCAAAAGTTCACATACCCCAGTTCTTAATACCATGTATTTCCCCCTCTAACATCAATGACTGCTTGAAGTCTTTTGTGGTAGTTGAGGATGAGGCTCTATATTTTCTCAGATGCGAAAGCTGCCCATTCTTCATGGCAAAAATCTTCCAGTTCCTGTAAATTCCTGGGCTTTGCTGCATGAACTGCGCGCTTGAGTTCTCCCCAGAGTGTCTCAATGATATTGAGGTCACGAGACTGAAATGGCCACTCCAGAACCTTCACTTTGTTCTGCTGTAGCCAATAACAGGTCCACTTGGCCTTGCGTTTCGGATCGTTGTCATATTGGAACATCCAAGTACATCCTATGCACAGCTTCTGGGCTGATGAGTGCAAATTTGCCTCCAGTATTTGCTGATAACGTGCTGCATTCATCTTTTCTTCAACTTTGACCAAGTTTCTTGTGCCTTTGTAGCTCACACATCCCCACATCATCAGCAATCCACCTCCGTGCTTTACAGTAGGAATGGCGTTAATTCATCATAGGCCTTGTTGACATCTGTCCAAATGTAACATTTATGGTTGTGGCCAAAAAGTTCTATTTTGGTTTCATCACTCCAAATTACCTTGATCCAGAAGTTTGGTGGCTTGTCTCTGTGCTGTTTGCCGTATTGTAGGCGAGATACTTTGTGGCATTTGCTTAATAATGGCTTTCTTCTGCCAACTCAACCATGCGGCCCATTTTTCTTCAAGTGCTTCTTTATTGTGCATCTTGAAACAGCGACACCGCTAGTTTTCAGTGAGTTCTGTATTTCAGCTGATAATATTTTTGGGTTTTTCTTTGCATCCCGCACAATTTTACTGGCAGTTGTGGCCGAAATTTTTGTTGGTCTACCTGATCGTGGTTTGGTTTTTAGAGACCCCGATTTTCCATTTGTTAATCACAGTTTGAACATGCTGACTGACGTTATTAAATCCTTGGATATCTTTTTGTATCCCTTTCCTGTTTTATACAGTTCAACTATCTTTATCTCTAGATCCATTGACAATTCTTTTCCATGACTCACAATCTGGAAACGTCAGTGGCTGGATGAAAGATGCAAGAGTCTGTCTGGATCCCAAAAACTCACTCAGCTTTTATGCACACACACACACGGATTACAAGCAAACAGGTCACAGGTGAGGATGTTACCTTTATTAACCATTGAAACCCATTTGTGTCAACTTCTGTGAATGTTATCAGGCCAAAATAACCAGGGTATATTATCTTTTGATGAGGGTCATTTGGCTGTATTTGGTCTTCATTATGATTTAAAAAGAGAAAACACAGTAGTTTGACAGTAAATGGCTTCACCCAACCACTAATCATGAGTGGAAAGAAGGGAATTTTGTTTACTTACCGTAAATTCCTTTTCTTCTAGCTCCTATTGGGAGACCCAGACAATTGGGTGTATAGCTTCTGCCTCCGGAGGCCACACAAAGTATTACACTTTAAAAAGTGTAACCCCTCCCCTCTGCCTATACACCCTCCCGTGCCTCACGGGATCCTCAGTTTTGGTGCAAAAGCAGGAAGGAGGAAACTTATAAATGGTCTAAGGTGAATTCAATCCGAAGGATGTTCGGAGAACTGAAAACCATGAACCAAAGGAACAATTCAACATGAACAACATGTGTACACAAAAGAACAAACAGCCCGAAGGGAACAGGGGCGGGTGCTGGGTCTCCCAATAGGAGCTAGAAGAAAAGGAATTTACGGTAAGTAAACAAAATTCCCTTCTTCTTTGTCGCTCCATTGGGAGACCCAGACAATTGGGACGTCCAAAAGCAGTCCCTGGGTGGGTAAAAGAATACCCCGATAAAAAGAGCCGAAAACGGCCCCTTCTTACAGGTGGGCAACCGCCGTCTGAAGGACTCGCCTACCTAGACTGGCATCTGCCGAAGCATAGGTATGCACCTGATAGTGTTTCGTGAAAGTGTGCAGACTAGACCAGGTAGCTGCCTGACACACTTGCTGAGCCGTAGCCCGGTGCCGCAATGCCCAGGACGCACCCACGGCTCTGGTAGAATGGGCTTTCAGCCCTGAAGGAATCGGAAGCCCAGAAGAACGGTAGGCTTCAAAAATCGGTTCCTTGATCCACCGAGCCAAGGTTGACTTGTAAGCCTGCGACCCCTTACGCTGGCCAGCGACAAGGACAAAGAGCGCATCAGAACGGCGCAGTGGCGCCGTGCGAGACACGTAGATCCGGAATGCTCTCACTAGATCTAGCAAATGCAAATCCTTTTCACATTGGTGAACTGGATGAGGGCAAAATGAAGGTAAGGAGATATCCTGATTGAGATGGAAAGGGGATACCACCTTAGGGAGGAATTCCGGGACCGGACGCAGAACCACCTTATCCTGGTGGAAAACCAGGAAGGGGGCTTTGCATGACAGCGCTGCAAGCTCCGACACTCTACGGAGCGATGTAATTGCCACTAGAAAAGCCACCTTCTGCGAAAGACGTGAAAGAGAGACATCCCGCAGCGGCTCGAAAGGTGGTTTCTGAAGAGCCCTTAGAACCCCGTTAAGATCCCAGGGTTCCAGCGGCCGCCTGTAAGGTGGGACTATGTGGCAAACCCCCTGCAGGAACGTGCGGACCTGCGGAAGCCTGGCCAGACGCTTTTGAAAAAACACGGAAAGCGCCGATACTTGTCCCTTGAGAGAGCCGAGAGACAAACCCTTGTCCATTCCGGATTGAAGGAATGAAAGAAAAGTGGGTAAGGCAAAAGGCCAGGGGGAAAAACCCTGATCAGAGCACCAGGATAAGAAGATCCTCCAAGCCCTGTGATAGATCTTGGCGGACGTTGGTTTCCTGGCCTGTCTCATAGTGGCAATGACATCTTGAGATAACCCTGAGGACGCTAGGAGCCAGGACTCAATTGCCACACAGTCAGGTTGAGGGCCGCAGAATTCAGATGGAAAAATGGCCCTTGAGACAGCAAGTCTGGTCGGTCTGGGAGTGCCCACGGTTGACCCACCGTGAGGTGTCACAGATCCGGGTACCACGACCTCCTCGGCCAGTCTGGAGCGACGAGGATGGCGCGGCGGCAGTCGGACCTGATCTTGCGTAACACTCTGGGCAGCATTGCCAGAGGAGGAAATACATAAGGCAGTCGAAACTGCGACCAATCCTGAACTAATGCGTCCGCCGCCAGAGCTCTGTGATCCTGAGACCGTGCCATGAATGCCGGGACTTTGTTGTTGTGCGGAGACGCCATGAGATCGACGTCCGGCGTTTCCCAGCGGCAACAGATCTCTTGAAACACGTCCGGGTGAAGAGACCATTCCCCTGCGTCCATGCCCTGGCGACTGAGAAAGTCTGCTTCCCAGTTTTCTACGCCCGGGATGTGAACTGCGGAGATGGTGGAGGCTGTGGTCTCCGCCCACAGCAGAATCCGCCGAACTTCTTGGAAGGCTTGACGGCTGCGCGTGCCACCCTGGTGGTTGATGTACGCGACCGCCGTGGCGTTGTCCGACTGTATGCGGATCTGCCTGCCCTCCAGCCACCGATGGAACGCCTTTAGGGCTAGATACACTGCCCTTATCTCCAGAACATTGATCTGAAGGGAGGACTCTGTCGGAGTCCAGGTTCCCTGAGCCCTGTGGTGGAGAAAAACCGCTCCCCACCCTGACAAACTCGCGTCCGTCGTGACCACAGCCCAGGATGGGGGCAGGAAGGATTTTCCCTTCGACAGAGAAGTGGGAAGGAGCCACCACTGAAGAGAGGTTTTGGCTGCCAGAGAAAGAGAGACGTTCCTGTCGAGGGACGTCGACCTCCTGTCCCATTTGCGGAGAATGTTCCATTGGAGTGGACGCAGATGAAACTGCGCAAAGGGGACTGCCTCCATTGCTGCCACCATCTTCCCCAGGAAGTGCATGAGGCGCCTCAAGGGGTGTGACTGGGCCCGCAGAAGAGAGTGCACCCCTGTCTGCAGCAAATGCTGTTTGTCCAGCGGTAGCTTGACTATCGCTGAGAGAGTATGAAACTCCATCCCGAGGTAAGTCAGTGATTGAGTCGGAGTCAGTTTTGACTTTGGGAAATTGATGATCCACCCGAACCTCTGGAGAGTCTCCAGAGCAACGGTCAGGCTGTGTTGACATGCCACCCGGGAGGGTGCCTTGACTAGGAGATCGTCTAAGTAAGGGATCACCGAGTGGCCCTGAGAGTGTAGGACCGCCACAACGGATGCCATGACCTTGGTGAAGACCCGTGAGGCTGTCGCCAGTCCGAAAGGCAGTGCCACAAACTGAAGGTGTTCGTCCCTGATGGCGAAACGCAGGAAGCGTTGATGCTCTGGTGCGATCGGCACGTGGAGATAAGCATCCCTGATGTCGATTGATGCTAGGAAGTCTCCTTGGGACATCGAAGCGATGACAGAGCGGAGAGATTCCATGCGAAACCGTCTGGTTCTCACGTGTCTGTTGAGCAGTTTGAGATCCAAAACGGGACGGAATGATCCGTCCTTTTTTGGCACCACGAACAAGTTGGAGTAAAAACCGCGACCACGTTCCTGAAGGGGAACGGAGATCACAACTCCCTCTGTCTTCAGAGTGTTCACCGCCTGAAAAAGTGCATCGGCTCGCTCGGGGGGCGGAGATGTTCTGAAGAAACGAGTCGGAGGACGAGAGCTGAACTCTATCCTGTAACCGTGAGACAGAATGTCTCTCACCCATCGGTCTTGGACATGTGGCCACCAGGCGTCGCAAAAGCGGGAGAGCCTGCCACCGACCGAGGATGTGGTTTGGGGAGGCCGAAAGTCATGAGGAGGCCGCCTTGGAGACGGCGCCTCCGGCGGTCTTTGGAGGACGTGACTTAGACCGCCATGCATAAGAGTTCCTCTGGCCCTTCTGTGGCCTGTTGGACGAGGAGGATTGGGACTTGGCAGAGGGCCGAAAGGACCGAAACCTCGCTTGAATTTTCCGTTGCTGAGGTCTGTTTGGTTTGGACTGGGGCAAGGACGAGTCCTTTCCCTTGGATTACTTAATAATTTCATCCAATCGCTCGCCAAACAATCGGTCGCCAGAAAATGGCAAACCGGTTAAGAACTTCTTGGAAGCAGAGTCTGCCTTCCATTCGCGTAGCCACATGGCTCTGCGGACTGCCACCGAATTGGCGGATGCTACCGCTGTACGGCTAGCAGAGTCCAGGACGGCATTCATGGCGTAGGATGAAAATACCGACGCCTGAGAAGTCAAAGACGCAACTTGCGGAGCAGAGGTACGTGTGACCGCATTAATCTCAGACAGACAGGCTGAGATAGCTTGGAGTGCCCACACGGCTGCAAAGGCCGGGGCAAAAGACGCACATGTGGCTTCATAGATGGATTTCATTAGGAGCTCTATCTGCCTGTCAGTGGCATCCTTGAGCGATGAACCGTCTGCCACTGATACTACGGATCTAGCCGCCAGTCTAGAGACTGGAGGATCCACCTTGGGACATTGAGCCCAACCCTTAACTACGTCAGAGGGGAAGGGGTAACGTGTGTCATTAAGGCGCTTAGTAAAGCGCTTGTCCGGAAATGCTCTGTGCTTCTGGACAGCATCTCTGAAGTTAGAGTGATCGAAAAAAGCACTCCGTGTGCGTTTGGGAAACCTAAACAGGTGTTTCTCCTGCTGCGCAGCCGACTCCTCTATAGGTGGAGTTGGAGGAGAAAGATCTAGCACCTGGTTGATGGATGCTATAAGGTCATTTACTATGGCGTCCCCTTCAGGTGTATCAAGATTGAGAGCAACGTCAGGGTCAGAGCCCTGAGCTGCGACCTCCGCTTCATCCTCCAGAGAGTCCTCAAGCTGAGACCCCGAACAGCGTGATGAAGTCGGGGAAGATTCCCAGCGAGCCCGCTTAGCCGGTCTGGGACTGCGGTCCATGCCGGAGTCCTCCACGTGATACCTAGGTGCCACCCCAGGAGCACGCTGCGGCGCAGACCGAGAGGGGCCTGGGGGCGATGATCCCGCAGTGCCCGGGGCTTGTGTAAGGGCCGATCTGGACTGCAAGGCTTCTAGTATCTTAGCAGACCATTTGTCCATAGACTGAGCCATGGATTGTGAAAGCGACTCAGAGTTTCTCAGCTAACACTGCAAACTCTGTCCCTGCCACCTGGACAGGGGAAGCCGGCGGTTCTACCTGAGCCGAGGGCCCCACCAGTGCCCGAGGCTCCGGCTGAGCGAGTGCAACAGGGTCCGAGCATTGCTCACAGTGAGGGTAGGTGGAACCTGCAGGTAGCATAGCCGCACAAGAGGTACAGGTTGCAAAATAACCCTGTGTCTTGGCACCCTTGCTCCTTGTGAACGACATGCTGTTGTCTCCTAGGAGAGTGATCACTGAGGGTATATAGCCAAAAGTAAAACAATGCGGCCGAACAGAGAAAATGTATACAAATTATATATATATACATACACACACACACTTCGGCACCCTAGGGGGACCAGCACCGGGTGACCGGTGTGGCTTACCGACCGCCCAAAGCGGTGTGTGTCCACCAGATTCCCTGCCTTGGGTCTCCCAGAGCTGCAGAGCTCGTTCCAGAAGTCCTCCACCGGCAGAATGTGTTTAAAAAATGGCTGCCGGAGCTCTCAGGGGAGGAGGGAGTCGTGGGCGGCGACTAATAAAGTGCGGGAATCTGGTGCCCCACAGTGATCAGTGAGGGGGGAGGAGGATACCTAAAGTATGCTCCAGCCCTCACTGTCGACTCAGGGCGACCGTCCCGCCCTTACCCCTGACTGGCAGGCCCGGGGGCGGGAGTTATGGTACTAGGCCGCATGAAGCCGGGGACTAAAGTTAATACCGCGGCCGGCAAACAGGCGCGGTCGGCGCGGTAGTCCCGGTCGTCATAAAAATACAGCAGCCGCTGCAGCGTCTGTGACAAAAGCGCTCCATGCACCGTCCCCAAGGGGACACAGAGTACCTTTAGATGCAGGGCCCTGTCCCTGATGATACCAAGTCTCCTGTCCGTCAGATTCCCACAGGGGCTGCGGAGGGAGCCCGGTCCCAGTGAATGGATGACCGGTTAGGATCCCACTTCTCCCAGAGCCTCTAAGGGATGGGGAAGGAAAACGGCATGTGGCTCCAGCCTTTGTAACCGCAATGGGTACCTCAACCTTAGCAGCACCGCCGACTTAGTGGGGTGAGAAGGGAGCATGCCGGGAGCCCTGGGGCCCTCTTTTCTTCCATCCGATATAATCAGCAGCTGCTGCTGACTAAAATGGGAGCTTGAGTGAATGTGTGCCTCCTTCAACACAAAGCACAAAACTGAGGAGCCCGTGAGGCACGGGAGGGTGTATAGGCAGAGGGGAGGGGTTACACTTTTTAAAGTGTAATACTTTGTGTGGCCTCCGGAGGCAGAAGCTATACACCCAATTGTCTGGGTCTCCCAATGGAGCGACAAAGAAAGAAATTTTTGTGTTATCATTCATATTCTCTGAAAAAGGCCACGAAAGCAAAAAATCTGCTGGGGTAAGAAAACATTTGAGCACAACTGTATATTAATGGCTGGACTATACAATACATGTACTTTTTACTATTTACCTTTTGTGCATCCCCTATTTCCTCATAGATTGTAAGCCTGCTAGCATGGCTTGGTATCTGTTAAATTGTGTTACTCTGTAATGTCTCATATTGTCTGTACATTTCCCCTCTGATTTGCAAAGTGCTGCGGAATAGGTTATAAAGATTATTATTTATTAGTATTATTATATGGGATATTTTCACGTTTAGCTGAAATTGTATAACAAATTATGGGGCCTTTTTTTTTATCTTTTTCCTCTTTTAAAAATACAAATCTGGGGTTGTGACAGTATTTTAGTGATAAAAATGCAATAATTACCTCTTCACCATAGAATGGTGTAACATTTTTTGGCACATCTGTGGTGTCAGTACCCTCACTGCATCACTAGATGTACTCACTGAGGGGAGCAGTTTGTAAAATGTGGTCACTTATAGAGGTTTCTGATGTTCTGGCACCTCAACTCTATATTGAGCCACCGCTTCATACTGCCCCCCAGAGTATTCAAGCCATTTGGGTTTTTTTGCACAAGGTAAACAGAAATAAACATCATAGACCATAATACTTATATAAGCCCTTGTGTTCAATCGTCCATGCACAGATAGCAGAAGTACACAGGTTATACCAAGAAAAAACTTGCAAATAATCCTTGTCTACCAGCCTGAAATGTTGGTGTTGGATGTTTTTCCTTGATCACAACATTCCCAGTATAGCGTTGATACCATTACAAGGACAATCCCCACAATATTGGTGTTTTTTGTAATACTGTTACTGGCTAATACAGCACTGATGGCCTTGTTTGAAATCGCTCAGATCACTCAATCTTTTCATTTTAATGTGAACATAGTAATCACTGCTATGTTCACAAGTTCAGTATTTTACATCAGCATTTGTAAGCCAAAACCAGGAGTAGGACAATCAGAGGAAAAGTATACTACAAACATGCACTTCTGCATTTATCACCCAGTCCTGGTTTTGGCTTTCAAGTACTGAACATGGCCTAATACTGCACTCCGGGGTCAGGGATCTCACTCCATGTACGTATTGAAGTTCCAATAATGAAACGGCCAGTGTCTAGTAAATTGGCAGTTCAGTCTTGGTTCATCTACCAGTATTATACTGAACACAAGACCTTCACAGCCATCTACACATCATAGAGCAGATTTCATGACACCTTCTCTCCATCTACCTGATCATCCTGAGGAACATCGGAATTTTCTTGTTTACAGTCCTGTGGAAGAAGAGGACTGGAACATCTCTCTGGTGTTGTCCTCTCACTGGATAGAACTGGAGGAAACACATACAGGGATTGAATTTATTCTTTACATACAAATAATTATAGGCCATGTGTATTTAGTCCTGTCTATTACCTGGTGATGTGAGGGGCTGGGGAACCTCCATCATGACGTCCTTGTACAGATCTTTGTGTCCTTCTAAATACTCCCACTCCTCCATGGAGAAATAGATGGCGACATCCTGACACCTTATAGGAACCTGACACATACAATGATACCGTCATCCCCCGATCCCTTCATAGCGTTACTGTATAATGTCCCAGCATTCCCAGCAGTGTCACCTCTCCAGTCAGCAGCTCAATCATCTTGTAGGTGAGATCTAGGATCTTCTGGTCATTGATGTCCTCATGTATCAGGGGATAAGGTGGAGACCCCGTGATTGGGCTCAGGGGTCTTCCCCATCCCTCAGACACAGGGTCCTGACAGCGATCACTAGAGGTCTTCTTCACTACTGTATAATCCTGGTTATGGAGAGACACATTAATAAATCTCACTACAGACATTTCCAGAGTCCTCACCTCTCCAGTTCTGTCCATCTGTCATTCCCATAGATAAGAATGATGTAATGTGACGTCATCAGAATCTCTCACCTCTCCAGTAAGCCGGAAGAGGATCTCTAGGGTGAGGTGTAATATCCTCTCCGCCATCTTGTCCCTGTCCTTATCCATCTTTGACCGGTCAATCAGGAGAAATCTCTTCTATAGAAGATCTGAGAGGATCCGATATTGTAGAGACCTGAATGGGGAGAAGATGATAATGTAACATCATAAGGCAGAGGTGTATCTAGGCTTTCCGGCACCTGGGGCAAGAATTCTGTTTGGCGTTCACGCCGCCCGCGGTTTGGGTAGTTGTCATGTGACCGCTCATGATTTGCACACTTAGTCATGTGCAGACAGGCAGCTTTTCCTAACTTTCTCAATGTTTAATGAAAAACAGAGAAGTGGAAAGAGACGGTAATTATCACATGACTAAATATGAAAATTGCACATGTGGAGTGGCCATGTGATGACTACTGGAACCAGAATGCAGAGCTGAATCCTGACAGGGAGTATATTACATGCTGTTTGGATTGGGCTACAGTGCTTAATTTTATAATTAATGGGGTTGTCCATGTTTATGATGACAGTCTGCAGTAGAACCAATGGGATGAAACGGATGGGGAGGGGACACAGATTAGATATTAGATTAAACTTTTTATCAGTGAGGGTGATCAACGAGTGATCAGGCTGCCACGAGAAGTTGTGAGTTCTCCTTCAATGGAAGTCTTTGAAAAGAGGTTGGATGGACATCTGTCTGGGATGATTTGGTGAATCCTGTTTTGAGCAGGGGGTTGGACTAGATGACCCAGGAGGTCCCTTCCAAGACTTATATTCTATGACTCTAGATGATTGCAGAATTCTGAGTTCTCACAATGCAGGCTCTGCACACTTTTAGTATTCTCCCATGCCAGAGGCAAGAGTGGACGGTAATGTGAACACAAGTATGTCGGGTACTGCGCCTCAATGATTTGAATAGGAGTGGATGTGGAGTACCTGGCCGCAACTACTATCAGAAGACAGAGCAGAGCCGGAATTGAGCACTCCGGCCACCTGCTGCTGCTGCCAGTACCTGAACAGCCGAATGGCTGGGGGGCTGGACCCAGTCCGATCCAACATTGATGACCTATCCTAAGCAATGTTAAAGTAGTGGACAACCTCTTTAATATAGCCATGTATCACATAATCTTACAAGTTATGAATTGTTACTTGTTTACAAGATCAGAACTAATAACAGCACAGGTATACAATAACTGGAACCATCAGAGGTACAGAAATACATAATTAGAACCCCCAGCAGCACAGAAATACATCACCAGAACCACCATCAGTATATGTTACATCAATTGTAATGTCAGGTCAGACCCATATACATTTGTATTGTATGGACCTACAACTTTCAATACAATACAATACTTATCAATGGTAAAGAGATACTGGGAGTTGTTATCAGTCATCATCAGACAGCTGACATACAGGAACAACAGTACTGTTAAGAATTAGTCAGTATCACAAATAATCAATTACATTCAGGTACCTTATAGAGGACACTGTCTTTGATCCAAGTCATCTCTTCCTTTTCTTCATCTTGTCCAGACACTGTGATGACTTTTCACACCCACAGTTCGTCTCTGCAGACTTCCATCTACTCTGGTTTTCTGCAACACGTTCTGGAACAATACCCTTAAAAATAGCAGAATGATTATAATACTCCTATATAAAAATATCTGCCCTACGTTGTGCCCCTGAATAAATAATTGCCACTCACTGTGTTCTCTGCACAAAATATGACCCACACACTGTCCCTCTAATGGTACATGCCCTCCACAGTGCCTTCTCCTTTCCATACTAAGCCCCCTCTTCACACTGTCCTTTACACTGTGTCCCCACTATACTGCCCAGTCTTTATACTGTGTGCCCTCATCACACACCCCTCCTCACTATGGCCTCACAGTATCCACCCATGCTGCCCCCTCTCCATACCCCCCACTACCCAGTCTATTTTGCACCCCCTCACATTTATTTCATCCCATACTGTCTCCTCATTACATCTGCACTCATTCCCCCTCACTCTTCATACTGTGTCTTCATACATTCCTTCCTTGCTCCCCATTCTGCCCACTAGTTCCCCATACCATGTATTTAAAATTCCCCTTGCTCACATATAGTCCTGAAATTCCCCATGCTGTGTCCTAAAAATTTTCTGTTCCCCATTTGCTCCCCCATACTATGTACCCACACAGTATATATGGCTACTGTATAGCCATATATACTTCCCCCACCATTTCTGCCCATACTGTGTGGCCATATATACATCGCCCTTCCCCTCCTGTATCCATATATACATCCCTCTTCCTCACCCTTTCTCCCCATACTGTGTCACCATATATACTTTCCTCTCCGCCCCATATTGTGTGGCCATATATACTTTCCCCTCACCACATATACTATGTGGCCATATATATTTTCCCCCTCCCCACCCATACTGTGTGGCCAATACTGTATATTTTCCCCTCCCCACTCATACCGTGTGGCCATATGTACTTTCGCCTCCCCACTCTGTCTCCCCATACTGTGTGGCTATATATACATTCCCCTCCCCACACTGTGTGGGCATATATACATTTCCCCTCCCAATACTGTGTGCATATATATATATCCCCCTCCTCACCCATACTGTGGCCACATATACAGTCCTCCCTTCTCCTCCCCCCTATACTGTAGCTGCATATACACTACTCCCCTTCCCCCGATATTGTATTTGTACATACTTTCTACATCACCCTCTGTTGTTCCTCTTCGGTATCTTCAGCTCACAGTGGAGCACTCACCACCAATGCTGTTTGCCGCCTCTGCGGCACAGAGTGACGTCAGCAGCGTGATCAGCTGACCTGATCACTCTGCTGGTGTTGCCCTGACCCGAAAGTGCCAACAGTTCGGGTTCAATTGTACTCGCAACTGAAAGACACAAATACAATCGATCATAGGGAGCCGCACTTTCTCTGAATCCGACTATCAGCTCGACAGCCGGACTCTGAGAGTAGTGTCGCGGGCGGAGGGGACGCGCTCGCCACGCTCGGGTCCGGGGCTTCTGCTGCTCGGTGGCTCGAGCAGTGGGCCGGACCCGGGGACTCGAGCAGCGCTCCTCACCCGTGAGTGAAAAGGGATGATTGGTTTGGGGAGATAGTTCGGGACGCCACCCACGGGACGAGGTGATGATGGCACCACCGCTGCTGATGACGGGGATCCCGGGAGAGATGGTAGGGAGCAGCTAGGATGTTGTCCCCTCCGTGGGTAGGGGTCAGTGCTCCCGGGGCCCGGTGGTGTAACAGGGAGGCTGGATGGCCGGGGTGCAGGGACAGCGCGGCGCGGTGCCGGACGGCACTGAGTCTCTGGTAAACCAAACGGCCGGATGGACGGGACCCGAAGCCGGCTGCAGTGTTGTTGTGCTCTCCCCAGACGGCTGATGGTGGCTGTCTTTCCCTGCACCTGTGTAAGCTGTGTTGACTCCGATGGTTTCCCAACGGTAGTCCGCTCCCCGGCGTATAGGTGCCGTAAGAGACCTTTTGCCCGCAGGCGCTGGCCCTTGGATCTCTAGCCTGTGGCGGTGGCTGTATATCCTCACGGTGTGGACTTTTGCCTTCTGTCGGGACTTGGTTGTTGGGGAACCCCTGGGGTTCCGGTCACACTCGGATTTGACTATTGTCGGCGGCTCCAAGCCTGGTCGGGGTCCGATGGCCCTGCCTGTGTGCTTAACTTCACTCCGCTCCCCAGTTCGGTACCGGTGGGCCACCGCCCAGCCCCTGTCCTACGGTTCTGCAGAGATCCGCTAACTCCTGCAGACGGCCACCACCGTCTGCCAACCTTGCTGTCAGTGCCTGGGCTCCAACCCAGACACTTGCAGTTTGTGTCCTCTCTCTTTCACCTCCTAAACTGAACTACTGCTTTTCCTGCCTACAGGCCTGTGAACTCCTCGGTGGGTGGGGCCAACTGCCTGGCTCCGCCCCACCTGGTGTGGACATCAGCCCCTGGAGGGAGGCAACAAGGGTTTTTGTCTGACTGTTGTAACTGCCTAGGGTGGGGGGGTGTGTGTTGTTATGTCTGTGACTACCAGGCTAGTCCAGGGCGTCACAGTAGCCAACTTCTACCATGGGGGTGGCAAAACGCAGCCGCCAGGGAAACCCTCAGACAGAGCGCTCCATCAGGCAGGCCGACTGCGCCCCCTGACTGCTGCGCCCAGGACACATGCCCCCCCCAGATATCCCTCTGCATAAAGATCCCATGTAAGGAATCTCTGGAGCTGTTACCGGCTTCACATGATCACTACATCCAGTCCTGGCCCCGTCCTGCCCCCGGTATAACACACAATCCAACTATAGTCACACACAGAGATTTGTCACAGAATATCAACAATCCAGCAACAAAGACACAGAAAACCTAAGAGGAAAATGTAAAATATATTATTATGTCTATTGGAAAGAAACAGCTAAAAAAACACCTAAATATCGTCATAAAGGGGTTAATGCCCCCTGCGCTCAGTAATGGGGAATCTGCACATACCTCCTCCTGCAGAGCCGCACACTGGATATATGGCTGCTCTGTGCTTCCAGGACCTGTGATGATGTCACATGGAGGGGAGGAGTCAGGGGTCACATGGTCAGTTCCTCAGTGTGTGCAGGACTCTGCTGTGCTGGATGAGGTGAAGTTTATGTGTGGGGTCAGGAGGGATTTAGGCCTCCTTCACACGTCCGTGTTTCTGGTATGTATGTATGTATGTATGTATGTATGTATGTATGTATGATGTCTGTTTTCACACGTACCGGAGACACTGACACACGTAGACCCATTAAAATCAATGGGTTTCCGCTCAAGCGCGTGTTTTGCCATGGACCGTGTGTCCATGTGACGCATACGTGTGTCTGTGTGCTGCACACATAGACATGTCCATATTTCCACCAGCAGCACAGGTCTCACACATACCACACACTGATGTGATCCGTGTGACACGCATTGGAGAAAACACGTGTCTGTGAAATAAAATGAATTTCTATACTCACCTCCTCCAGCAGTGCTGTCTCTGCCGCTGCTGTCACTTGCTTCCGACCGCCGCACATTATGCTCATCGCATATGTGTGCCGCCTCCGTGCCAGCAGCCGGCGCTGCTCAGATCCGGGGCCTACAATATGGCTCGAGGGGTTCCCCGGACCCGGGGGTCGCGCAGACACTCAGAATAAAAGGGGGACGTATTTGTACGGGGTTGATTGTAGAATGTGTGTGACGCTGCTGTTGTGGGATACCCGGGGGAGATGTAATGGCAGCCGGATGTTAACCCCTCCGTGGGTAGGGATGGTTGCCCCAGGGCCCAGTGTCTCTGTGCAGGGTATGACGACGGCAGGGGCCTGCACACCCAGATGGACCAGGGGATAGTTGGTTACTCACAATTGAATGAATCACACGAGTGTTTTGGTAAATCAAGGTGCTGGTGGCCGGCCGCCGCGGCCAGTTGTACTCTGGTCCCCCACCCGGGCTGGTGGTCGCTGTCCTTTCCTCTGCACTGTTTTGTGTATTGTGGGCCGCCTGGTTTGGAACTCAGGAGTCCGCTCCCGGCTTTTTGTGTGCCTAAGGAGCCGTGCCCGCTGACGCTGACCCGTGGGATCTATGGGCTTTGGCGGTTGCCCTATCCCTCTCTGTGGGTGGTTGTCTGCTTTTGGGACTTTGGTTGGGACAGGACCTGTAATCCTGCCCTCAATTGGTTAATTAGCTAGGCCGCTGGTTTCGGTCCTGGCTTCAGGGCCCGAGTACCCCCTCTGTGCACGGTTTCCGGTCGGGTCTCCGGTGTCGGTACCGGTGGGCTCCAACCCTTCTTCGGTCCTCCTCAGATCTGCCGAGCCGTCTTCCGGTCTCCTGCTGATGGAGACCACCGCCACCTAGCCAAGGTACTAGGGCTCCGATTCTGGCACCGTTCAACTTGAACTTCCTCTGCTGGAGCTACACCTAGCTCCAGCCCACACTCCTCTCCACTTGAACTACATACTAGACTCAACTAAACTCAATTGTTTGTTTTCCCGCCCCGGGCTGTCCACTGGTGTGCCTGTCTTGCCCTAAGGGGGGGGTGACTAGGGTTTCAGGTCGGCTGTGTGTAACCTAGGTGAGGGAAGGTGTTATGCGGGGGCCTATGTGTGACTCCCTGGTTTTGCCAGGGTGTCACATATGCACAACACAGAGGACCGGAAGAACAGCAGCAGGTAGTCAGCAGGGCCGGAGACCGTAGATCAGCACCACGGACAGCAATGACAGGGACAGGTGAGCAGAAATTTCCTGTTCTCCATGTGTTATCATGGATAGCACACGGAGAACACACATGTGCCAAAATCACAGCACACGGAGGGCCATACGCACCTTTTACACGTCCGTGCAAAACGTGCGTGATTTTCATGGACGTGTGAAAGAGGCCTTACAGTGTGGCTGTAGCAGAGCCATGTGTGTATGATGTGTATGGAGCAGAGCTGTGTGTATACGGAGCAGGGCTGTGTGTATGATGTGTATGTAGCAGAGCCACGTGTGTACGATGTGTATGTAGCAGAGCCACGTGTGTACGACGTGTATGTAGCAGAGCCACGTGTGTACGACGTGTATGTAGGAGAGCCACGTGTGTACGACGTGTATGTAGGACAGCCGTGTGTGTACCATGTGTATATAGCAAAGCCGTGTGTGTATGATGTGTATGTAGCAGAGCTGCGTGTGTATAATGTGTATGTAGCAAAGCCGCGTGTGTATGATGTGTATGTATTGGAGCTGTGTGTGTACGATGTGTTTGTAGCAAAGCCGCGTGTGTATGATGTGTATGTAGCAGAGCCTTGTCTCTATCATTTATGTTCTGTTGTTATATATGGTGTGATATAAGCATTATCTTATCTGGTGATTATTCTCCATACATTATGTTGTACATCTTTAGGCCCATTTCACACGTCAGTGAAAAACACTGACGTTCTTCACTGACGTGTAAAACACGCACATGTCCCTCCGCGTTCCGTGATTCACGGCACACGTGTGTTGTCCATGTGCAATCCGTGATTGCAAATAGACATTACTCACCTGCCTTCGCTCCTGCTGTCCATGGTGCTGAACTCCTCGGCTCTGTAGCGTCGGCCCACGGCTCTCTGCATCTACTTCCGGGTCGGCTGTTCCTGCTTTCATGAATATTCATGAGCCGGGTAGGAGCTACAGAGAGCGGAGGCTGCACAGCGAGTCGCTGGACAGGTGAGTTGAAAATGTTTATTATTTTATATGTCAGTGTTTTTCTGGTACGTGTTTCACGGATCACACCATAGTGTGGTCCGTGGGTCATCAGTGATGCCAGAAAAAAACGGACTTGTCTCCGTGCAGAGTCACGGACACGTGTGTACGCTGCACGGAGACACGTTCAGTGAAAAATCACTGATGTGTGAGCAGACCCATTGATTATAATGGGTCTGCGTATGTCAGTGATTCTGGTACGTATAAAAAAAAGCACAAACGTACCAGAATCACTGACGTCTGAAACGGGCCTTACTCTGTTTTTGGCTATGTACCCACGATCCAGAGACATTGAGTTCTGGACGCAGCTTGTCTTCTCATTTTCTGGGTCTGGTTTTCCCTCCATATTTCTGGTTTCCTCTCAAGGGGATTTTTTCTGCTGCCCATAAGAATTGGTTATTGGAGCCCAATTGTGAATACAGCTCTGGATACATAGACTCCGATTCATCATTTGCATTTTGTTTCTTTGTTATTTTATTATATTTGTTGAATTTTTTTTTTTGCGCCAAATTCTTCATGAACAATTTGTGCCATTTTGATTTTTGGTGCAAAATAACAAATGCTCCTTGTTTTTTTTAACCTTGTTTTGTGACTTTTTGGCTCAAAAAGTCATGTTGCACTAAAACGTCACATAAATTCCAGATGTACAGGTAAACTCCGTGAACTCACCTCTGAAGAACTCAATTAACTCACCTCAGGAGACCTCATTGAACGCAATGTGTTGGTTTTTTTTAATCAGATACATTTTTATTGCATTTTAACCATCACATTACAAACATAGAAAAACATTGTGCAAGGAATAACCTCACACAAACATCCCAACCCCCCCACCCCCTGACCCTTGACAGTCTCACCGACTTACACCTTCCAGCTCTCCTTTTCTACATGAGCCAGTCTTCTTATATATCAGCTTCCATCAACTCTCCTGTAGATCTTATAACCCAAACAACCCGTCTTTCAGTAGTTCAAATGACACTAATCTCGGGAAGTCTAGCCACTTACTCCATATCTTTTCATATTATATCCTTCTACCCCTCTTAAGATAAATATTTTTTTCCATAAGTAAAATTCAATTTTTTTTCTGAACAAATTCCTTAAGGGTCGGTGCCTTTTTTGACAGCCAAAACGAGGCAATCAGTTTCCTAGCCACATATAGCAAGCATGCAACTGCTAGTCTCTCATGTTCTTCCGCCCCCACTTCATCCACGTAGCCCAGCATACACACCAAAGGATTCCTGGGTAGCACTACTTGCATCACGGATTGGATCAAGTTTAATACTATGATCCAAAACTCCTGTAGGCACGGTCACTCCCACAGCATGTGTACCATCCCTGCTTCTTCAACCGTGCACTTTGGGCATTTGGAGTCCACCCTCACTCCCGCTTTATACATCCACACAGGTTTTATAAACACTATACTTGACATATATGTGTTGAGCCTCTTTGTCTCACTCAGAGACACCTTAGTTACATCCTGCAGAATGTCCTCCCCAATCTCCCCCAAATCCTCTACCCACTTCGCATAGGCCCCAATTGGATGCATCCCACGAAACATGGACAAGAACCCCCCCATATACCATTGATATACAGCCTGCAGTACTCTTCTGCATTTCTATTATATTAATTACACTGTTTCGTTGTATGACAATCGACATTGTTCTATTTTGGGACTCTAATGCATGGCGCAGCTGCAGGAACTTGTAGAACATACTGTGTCCCAGTGGGTAATCTTTTAGCAATTCCTCAAAAGTTTTGAACACGTTTCTTTCCACCACTTGGGAGAGGTACCAGATTCCGATTCTCCTCCACTGCGTAAATTCCTTAAGGGATAGAAATTTAGAAACATTGGGATTGTCCCATATAGGAGCATATTTAGTAAAACCCGCAACCTGCCTCACCTGCTTAATCTTGCCCCACACTCTATCAATCAGCCGTACGGTAGTGTATTGTACAGAGGACAAACTAAACTTTACCGCCTCAAGACTGGCCAACAGGGGACTATTTCCGACCACATATTGTAGAATCCTCCCCGCTGAGGTCTCTACGCCCACCGTTCACCTCACCATGTGTTGACTCTGGACTGCTAAGTAGTAGAGCCAAGGATTGGGTAAAGCCAACCCTCCTTCATCCTTTGGTCTCTGTAGAGATTCTAACTTTATCTGTGGGCGTTTCTTTCCCAAAATTAAGTCCCAAAAGATAGAGTTTATTTTATAGAACCAGTTTTGTGGCAGCCTTATCGGGGCGTTTTGGAGCACATATAACAGTTGGGGCATTAGTATCATTTTGATTAAGTTGACTCTCCACACCACCGTGAGATATAATTTTGACCAGGCCAGAGTGTTCTCCTTGAACTTAAGTAGGAGAGGGGCAAGATTAAGGCGGTCATAGTCCATCAGCTTGGTTGAGATCATTATTCCCAAGTACTTGAACTTAGAGACCATCTGCATTGGGGATCCTGCCACGACCATATTAGAGGGTGCTTCATCCAGTGGCATCATAACTGACTTGTCCCAGTTTATAGTGAGTCCTGATATTCTTCAAAAGCTAGAGATGACTCGCATTACATTTTCCAAAGACCCCCTTGCATCTCCCAAAAACAATAAAAGGTCGTCCGCATACAGGGCCACTTTCTCTTCCAAACTCCCATATCGATACCCCACTATATCCGTGTCCCTCCGTATCACTGCCGCCAGTGGCGATGGCAAACAGTAAGGAGGACAAAGGGTACCCTTGCCTCGTACCCCGATAGAGAGAGAATCTGTCCGACATACTTCCATTCACCCTAATTCTAGTTTTGGGAGCAGAGTATAGTAATTGTACCCAAAGAATATATATGTCCCCAAAGTCCATCTGCCACATTGTGGCCCATAATTATTCCCACTCCACGCTGTCATAAGCCTTGGCAGCATCCAATGAGAGGATCACCCGCTGCCCCCTATATCTGCATATTTAAATATACTTTCCTAAGGTTGGTCGGCGTAGATTTGTTGGTCATAAACCCCACCTGGTCCGGGTGTATTAAAGTATGACCTTGGTGAGCCTATTTGCAAGTATTTTAGCAAGAAGCTTTACATCCACCATTAGTAGAGATATCGGTCTATATGATGCTAGTAAACTGGGGTCCTTACCCTCTTTAGGGAGTACCACAATTATTGCCTCCTGCATGGACAGTAACAGCTCTCCCCTCTCCAGACAGGAATTATAGATCTGAAGCAGCACAGGCAGCAAGACCTCCCTATACTGCTTATAGACCAGCAGGAAATCCGTCCATCCCGCCACCTTATCATTCGCCATGTCACTCAGAGTTAGGTTTTGTTCCTCTAAATCAAAGAGGTTCGTCCAGCAACTCAATAGATTCCCCTGAGAGGACTGGTATTTGGGCTCTATTCAAGAATCCATCCACCTCCCCCACCTCCGGATGCACCATAGCAGAATATAAGTCAGAATAGAATGTCACCAGCACTTTCAAAATATCGGGAGTATCTGTAACCACTGCCCCATCCAACGACTGCAAGTGTGCAATGTATGCCGATTCTCTCTGTGCTGCAGCTATCACCAAAAAATAAATGACCAACCTGCTCCCCATATTCAAAGGACTACATGGTTTGGAACATTTTCTTTCTCTCCGCCGCTTGTATAGTCAAATTGGTGGTCATTTTTTGAGCCGCCTTCATCCTATCATGTGCCGTCGGTATTGGGTCCAGTATCCGAGCATTCTCCACCTCCCCCAATTCCTGGAATGCAAGCTGATCCTGACGCTTTGCCTCCGATTTAATCCTGGAGATACCTCTTATATATAGTCCCCTAAGATACACCTTCATAGCCTCCCAAACTATCCCAATAGACGCCGACCCTTCATTAATACTCTCGCAAACCCTCTCCAATACCTCCGTCTTCTTCCACCAACTGCAACCAAAAGGGATTATTATTATTATTATAGCGCCATTTATTCCATGGCGCTTTACAAGTGAAAGAGGGTATACGTACAACAATCATTAACAGTACAAAACAGACTGGTATAGGAGAAGAGAGGACCCTGCCCGCGAGGGCTCACAGTCTACAGGGAATGGGTGATGGTACAATAGGTGAGGACAGAGCTGGTTGTGCAGTGGTCTACTGGACTGAGGGCTATTGTAGGTTGTAGGCTTGTTGGAAGAGGTGGGTCTTGAGGTTCCTCTTGAAGCTTTCCATGGTAGGGGAGAGTCTGATGTGCTGAGGTAGAGCGTTCCAGAGTATGGGGGATGCACGGGAGAAATCTTGTACGCGATTGTGGGAAGAGGAGATAAGAGAGGAGCAGAGAAGGAGATCTTGTGAGCATCTGAGGTTGCGTGCAGGTAGGTACCGGGAGACTAGGTCACAGATGTAGGGAGGAGACAGGTTGTGCATGGCTTTGTATGTCATGGTTAATGTTTTGAACTGGAGTCGTTGGGTGATGGGAAGCCAGTGAAGGGATTGGCAGAGTGGCGAGGCTGGGGAATAGCGAGGGGAGAGGTAGATTAAGCGGGCCGCAGAGTTTAGGATAGATTGGAGGGGTGCAAGAGTGTTGGAAGGGAGGGCAGAGAGCAGGAGGTTGCAGTAGTCGAGGCGGGAGATGATGAGGGCATGCACTAATGTTTTTGCTGATTCTTGGTTGAGGAAAGCATGGATCCGGGAGATATTTTTGAGTTGTAATCGGCATGAGTTGAAGAGGGCTTGGATGTGTGGCTTGAAGGATAGAGCAGAGTCGAGGGTTACTCCAAGGCAACGAGCTTGTGAGACTGGGGAGAGTGAGCAACCATCAAGTTTGATGGAAAGGCTTGTTGGAGGAGATGAGTGAGGAGGAGGAAAGACAATGAACTCTGTTTTGTCCATGTTAAGTTTTAGGAATCGCGCAGAGAAGAAGGATGAAATAGCAGACAGACATTGTGGGATTTTGGTTAGTAGAGAGGTAATGTCAGGTCCAGAGAGGTAGATCTGTGTATCATCGTCATAGAGATGATACTGGAAGCCGTGGGACTCTATGAGCTGTCCCAGGCCGAAGGTGTAGATGGAGAACAGCAGGGGTCCAAGAACTGACCCTTGGGGGACACCGACAGATAGGGGGCGAGATGAGGAAGTGGTGTGAGAATGGGAGACGCTGAAAGTTCGGTCGGTTAGGTATGAAGAAATCCAAGATAGGGCCAAGTCTGTGATGCCCAGAGATGAGAGAATCTGTAGTAGGAGGGAATGGTCTACTGTGTCGAAGGCGGAGGACAGGTCCAGTAGGAGGAGGATAGAGTAGTGTCGCTTGGCTTTGGCGGTTAGTAGGTCATTAGTGTCTTTAGTTAGGGCAGTTTCAGTGGAATGATGCGGTCGGAAGCCAGATTATAGCTGGTCAAAGAGGGAGCAGGATGAGACAGTTCAAGATGGACATGCTGTTCTAGTAGTTTTGAGGCATAGGGGAGAAGGGATATGGGGCCATAGTTTAACACAGAGGATGGGTTAAGGGAGGGCTTTTTGAGGATGGGTGTAATAGAGGCATGTTTAAAGCATGAAGGGAATACACCAGTTGTTAGTGATAGGTTGAAGAGATGGGTTAGGGCTGGGATGAGGACTGCGGTGATGTTGGGGATGAGGTGCGATGGGAGCGGGTCCAGTGCACAGGTTGTTAGATGTGATCTTGAGAGTAGAGTGGAAAGATTGTTTTGGATTAAGGGGTACTTTGCACACTACGACATCGCAGCTGTGATGTCGGTGGGGTCAAATCGAAAGTGAAGCACATCCGACGTCGCTGTCGACATCGGAGTATGTGAATCCTTTTTGATACGATTAACGAGCGCAAAAGCGCCGTAATCGTATCATTGGTGTAGTAGACACATAGTGTCGGTCATTTTCATAATTTTGCTGCTGCGACGGTACGATGTTGTTCCTCGTTGCTGCGGCAGCACACATCGCTGTGTGAGAAGCCGCAGGAGCGAGGAACATCTGCTTACCTGCGTCACCATGGCCCACGCCGGCTATGCGGAAGGACGAAGGTGGGCGGGATGTTTACGTTCCGCTCATCTCCGCCCCTCCGCTTCTATTGGTTGCCTGTCGTGTGACGTCGCTGTGACGCCGCACGACGAGGCGGTTCGCCGGCCAGAGTGACGTCGCAGGGCAGGTAAGTGCGTGTGAAGCTGCCGTAGCGATAATGTTCACTACAGCAGCTATCACAAGATATTGCAGCTGCGACGGGGGCGGGGACTAGTGCGTTCGGCATCGCAGCAATTGGCCTGCGATGTCGTAGTGTGCAAAGTACCCCTTAGTTTCCATAAAGGCCTACCCTTATTCCGTTATTCCCCGAGATCCAGCTCAACACAGAGGAGCGAGTGGTCTAATACCGTTCTGGGGAAGTATCTGGCTCCCACCACCAATCCTTGCATTGCTTCATTACCCAAGGCCAAATCTATGGGAATGAAAAGGAGTATTCAGACACCTCATGGTGCCGAGTCCTCCACAGGTCGATTAGTGCTGTTTCCTTAACCCTCCGTCACATACAATATTGGTTCTAACGAGTTCACATACAATGTGACTGTCAGGCGTAGGCTAGAAAAATACCTATAATATCTAATGTTTGCAATTTCAGTGCTCTAAAAGTGATCAGTGACCTTCATAGGTATGTAATAAAAGAGACTACACATAATCAGGTGCAAAAAAACCCCATTTACTTAAAATAAAACTAATAACTCTGAAATACAAACATTTCAAAACTCCCGCCAAATAGTCCCCAGTTCGACTCTGTCAAAAAACTCTAAAAGAAAATTTATGGAAACAAATTTAATTTTAAGGTACCTTAAGTACTATTAAACACATATTCAATCAGAATTAGATCCTGAAGTTTCCCCAGAAAAATTACACTTGCAGAGCATGTGATGAATAAAACAATAAAATACCAACCTTATTGAGTGTGACGTGTTCACATACAATGAGCCTGAGAGATTAGCGCAGTTATATCTGTCCTCCTGAAGCTCTGCAATCCAACTGTGGTATGAGGTTTCACAGAGCTGCTAGAGACAGGAGACTACCTGGAGGGAGGGGATTTCCTCACAATCTGGTGAGGAAGGAGAAATGAAAGTAAAAGAGATGTGCCTGTCAGGCCTATTGTATGTGACGGAGGGTTAAGCAAATTACCAAAGGGTGTACAGTTTTTCCCCGCCTTTTGTATCTCTTGCCTCTGTGGCGCCCCTGGGCTTCAAGCGCCACAGGGTATTACACCACTTTTACGGGGTAATATCTATCCCAGGTCAGGAGGGGGTTAACTGCCGGTGCCTTCACAAAACCACACATATACAACAGCAAGGTGCTTTCCCACAGGGGGTTGGACTAGGGCAGACAGGGTGGTCAGCCATCACGAAGCATGGGACTTCCACAGTCGCTAGGACAACCACTGGGGGTGGGCACCACATGGGGTAGAAGTAGGCGCAACCATCACACTTGAACAGACCTTCCCGAGCACAGCTTGGGATAACATCACGCACAGACAGCAGGAGTTGAGCGTTTCTCTCCCTTCGTGGGACCCGTGGATTGGAGATGGAGACTCAGCCCGGGTTCCGGATAGCAACCGAGGGACACTTCACTAAAAAGACTTTCACGGGGGCGTGGCCTGGACCTCATGTAGAGAGGAAGCAGCGTGGGTGAGCTCCTGCCTGGATCCTGAATTATCCTGCACACCGGCCTTGCTGACAGGCACTACCGACCCTGGAGGGCTGCAACACAACTTATAACACCCAGGGAAGCGAGCACAGCCAGGATATGCCGACCTGCAGCAGCAATAAAAGGGACAGAGACGCGCAGGAGCGTGCCTCTGAAGAATCTAATATGGCGCCGCCGGCATCCACACCATCCCGAGCTGGAGCAGTGGGAGTAGCAAGCAGGTTGGAGCGGTTTGCCAGAGTGGCCCCTGGCACAGAGCCTACCTGCAACGAGGCACCCGATGGCAGCGCTGAACGGGCCCTGGAGCAGGGAGAAAACATACCCGACAGTGAGACTGTGAGTACCCTGGGCCTTGCATGTTCAGCAGCACAAGGTATGCAGACACACAGGCCTGTGCTGGCAGAGGGAGGAGGGGGAGGTATGGAGCAAACAACACCTGTTTTCACTGAGGCCATACTGAGAGACATTCTGGCAGCAATTAACTCTTGCAATACCACATTGGCCACTCTAAGCAGCCAGATGGGAACTGTCACCTCAGATATGGCCTGTATTAAACGTGAGCTGCAAGGGGTGACTGTCAGAATGGGGGAGTTGGAGGAAAGAGTGAGTACAACAGAGGATAAATTACCACCAATGTCACGAGAGCTGGGAAAGGCCACGCAAAATATCTCCACACTGCTAAACAAGGTGGATGATTTGGAAAATCGCTCCCGCAGAAGTAATTTGCGACTGGTGGGGGTCCCAGAGAGGATGGAGGGCAATGACCCACTGAATTTCTTTGAAAAATGGCTTAAAGACACCATGGGAAAAGACATACTATCCTCTTTCTTCACCATTGAAAGGGCGCACAGGGTCCCTGCGCGTGCCCCACAGCCGGGAGCACCCCCACGTCCTATTCTGATTAAACTACTGCACTATAAAGATAGGGACACTATCCTGCGCAGAGCCAGAGATATCAAAGAACTTGCAATTGATGGGAGGAAGATATCAATATTTCCTGATTTCTCCATGGAAGTGCAACGTAAAAGAGCGCAATTTATTGAGATCAAAAAACGACTGCGCAACCTGCAAGTGCCATACTCCATGATGTACCCTGCTAAGCTGCGGATTGCTGCGAACGGAGAGACTCATTTTTTTGATACGGCTGGGGCGGCATTGTCTTGGCTAGATATCAATGAGAGATCCCTGAGGAGGAAGAATACCTGAGATTTCCCTTTCTGCCGCCAGGCGTTGTTTTTGTTTGGGACGCTATGCTGGTGAGCTCATTACAGTTAAATTCATCTAGGATCCAGGTTGGGAGACGGCCGGTTCATTGTGGACACCCGCTGCACTAGCGAGTTGTGGACCCCCTCCATGCATGGACTTGGGGCGTGTTTTTAGCCCTGATTCTCTCTATTTGGGAGAAATGTGTAAGATACACTTGATTTTGAGGGCAGGGGCACTGCGCACTGGTGTGCGGAGCCCTATCTCTCTCTTTGTTTTTCTTGTTTATTGTTGTATGATGCAATCTGTTTGGGAAGTGTGGTGTGCCTCAGTCGTGTCGCTCAACCTAATGTTTTTGAGAATCGGTGGAGAACGCCTCTCTCCTCCAGGTATGAAGTATCCGTCCGGATCATATCTTAGTCTACGCTTATGGCGACATCTTTAAATATTGTAGCGTGGAATGTTAGAGGGCTCGGAGATGCGAACAAAAGATGTGCTATATTTACTCACCTACAGAAACTTTTACTGGCTATTTTATGTCTCTCCGAGACCCACATGGTCAGGGATAATGTTCATTGGCTGAGGAAGGGATGGATCGCGCATGAATATCATTCCACATACTCGACCCATGCACGGGGTGTGAGTGTGTTGGTGCACAAATCCATCCCGTTCTCATGTACCAAATCAGTGATTGACCCGGGGGGCAGATTTGTATGTTTGCTTTGCACGCTGTATGGTATACAATTTATTCTGGTTGCGATATATATCCCTCCACCATATTCAGTCGAACCGGTAAAAAGGATATTGTCTATTTTAGATTCCCTTCCATCTGTGCCGACGCTTTTGATAGGGGATTTTAATAATTACTTACATCCCTATCTAGATAAGTTACACTCGGGAAACATATCGGAGAACGCCGCCCCGACTTCATTTGCTAGAATACTAACGGAGCTGGGTTTTGTAGATCTTTGGCGTGCCCAACACCCCACAACCAAACAATTCTCCTGTTACTCTAGCTCCCACCACACCATGTCACGGATAGACCTGGCTATTGGAAACGCACTTATGGCCTCATATACACAAAAGGTGGCCTACCTACCTAGAAGCGTATCTGATCACTCACCATTACATGTTACGCTTGCATGGGGAAACCCCGTCACTCTGCCCAGGCCTATCTGGAAACTTAATCCCTTCTGGATCCAGCTTATTGGGGGATCTTTACATGATAACATTCTAGAATACTTCCATATTAATGAGTGCTCTGCACCGCCACACATAGTTTGGGACTCTATGAAAGCTGTGGTAAGGGGCATATATATTAGAGAAATATGCATACGCAAAAATCAAACCAAATGTTACACCCAGAGTCTGATTCAGGAGGTATCTGATGCGGAGGCTGCGGTGGTGCTCAACCCAACAGTAGAAACTAAAAACACTCTAGAGAAGGCACAGATGTCACTCAAAGAAAATCTCATGTCGGTGGCAGAAAATAAACGTTATTTCCTTAAACAAAATTATTTTATGGCGGGGGAGGGCGTGGGGCACCTACTGGCCACAGTCATTAGAGCACAGGAAGGATCTTCTTATATAAATAGGTTAAAGACGGAATCAGGTGACTTTGTAACAGAAAGCGAGGATATAATAAGAGAAATAAAGAGGTATTATATGCGGCTATACACATCAGACTGTGACCTCACGGAGACTGAGATTGAGCAGTATTTGGATGCTCTCTCTCTTCCTTCACTGAGTGATGTAAACAGGGAATTGCTGGACCGGGACATCTCATTGGAAGAACTGGAGGAAGCGCTTGGCCAGACAAAATGAAAAAGCTCCGGGAACGGATGGCCTGCCTGGAGAGTTTTATAAAGCGTATGCACCCTTACTGCTACCCAAACTACTTAAGGTATTTGAAGAGGCTGAAAGGCAGAGGGTCCTCCCGCCCTCTATGAGGGAAGCCTTAATAGTCTTAATATTAAAACCTGGAAAAGATCCAGAGATCCCGGATTCGTATCGCCCAATCTCTCTCCTACAAACAGACATTAAATTGCTGGCCAAGGTGCTCGCCAATAGGATGTCCCGAGTCATCTCATCTATAGTGCAGAGTGATCAGACAGGATTCATTCCATGCAGAGCCACATCTATGAATCTCAGGAAATTATATTTGGGAATTCAACATAGTTCTGAGGTACCGGGGGAAAGGGCAATTTTGTCATTAGACGCCGCTAAGGCGTTCGATAGCCTTGAATGGGAATATATGTGGGCTGTACTTCGGAAAATGGGCTTTGGACATAGATTCATAAATTGGTTAAAACTGCTATATGACTCACCGGTGGCAAAGGTTAGGGTTAATGGCAGGGTCTCCGAGTCTTTTCCTCTTGGAAGAGGTACTAGACAGGGGTGCCCGCTTTCACCCTTGCTATTCGCGACTGCAGTGGAGCTGTTGGCAGTGGCAATACGGAAATCCAGGGAGGTAGAGGGATTTCGGTGTGGAGCCGTGGAAGAAAAGATATCATTATACGCAGACGATCTACTCTTATATTTAGACAGGGTACGTTCCTCGATTTTGCCGGCAATGAATATCATTCGGGAATTTGGACAGAGGTCTGGTCTACTAATCAACTGGTCCAAGTCGGCTTTAATGCCGTTGGACCCCCTTCCGGGGGACTTTTCGGACTTACAGATTCCAGTTCCTGTGGCCCGGGAGTTTAAATATCTGGGAGTAATTGTCAGCCCAATCCCGAAGGATTTCCAGGCCCTAAATCTGGAACCCCTGTTACAGCGATTCAGAGCAAAAGTGCATACCTGGTGCCGTTTGCCGCTATCAAATGTCGGCAGATCCAATTTAATTAAAATGGTAATGATGCCACAATTACTATACCTTATACATAATTCTCCAGTGTGGATATGTAGGGAATTTTTTGTAAAAATTAATACAATATTCCGGGAACTTATTTGGAAGAAAAAGCAAGCTAGGATTCGACTGGAAGTGCTACAGTGGGGAAAGGAGGAGGGAGGACTGGCGGTACCAAACCCATATATATACTATATAGCCTCCCAGATGCAACATCTGAGGGGTTGGGGCAAAGAAGGAGGGTATGATACCAGTGGTGATATAGTGAGAGAGGGATCAGTATGGAAGTACCCAGGTTGCCGGTTGGATGTGGGACAAAGACAGATAAATGGGGCACGATATCCCACACTGGCTATGATATTCCGGGTGTGGGACAGGGGTAAGTCTCTTTTGGGGATAAGCGGACCTACAGAGCTCTGGCCACTGTGGCAGAACCCCGACTTGCCAGAAATTAAAAAATTAGTAGGGTTCAGAGGATGGGAGGATAAAGGGATCCATTTAGTGTCACAAGTACTACAAAATAATACTCTTAAAAGCTTTGAACAACTGAGAACGGAGTTTCACCTTCCGCATGTCTTCTTTTATCAGTATTTGCAGCTGAGACACGCACTGGAAAGACAGGGGAGGACAAACCCGGTCACAGTGACACATAATCAAACATTACATAGGCTGCTTACATCTGAGTCCTCTAAGGGTCTTATTTCGGAACTATATAAAAAATTACTACCTGCCCATCTGGAAACACATCCATTGCTTGTTAAAAGCAAATGGGAACGAGACGTCGGTCCCCTGACGGAAGGCCAGTGGTCTGATATATTGGAACAAGTTCCTAAACTGGCGGTATCGGAGTGCCAAAAGCTGTCTCAAATATATCTCATCCACAGGGTATATAAAACTCCCAGTCTACTATTTAAGATGGGACTCAGACCAAACACACAGTGTGTTAGGTGTGGACAGGATGATGCCCATTTGATGCATGTTATGTGGGAGTGTGGACACATTGGTGATTTCTGGAACCAAACCCTGGGACTTATAGGTCAAATATATCATATCACAATACCACCGTCGCCCCGCCTGTGCCTGTTGAGTCTGTGGGAAGGAGAAGTGGATCCGGATTCTCCAACAGCCCTGGGAATAGCACGTATCTTGTACCAAGCAAGAAAGCTACTTGCATATCACTGGTTAGACCCTCTACCACCAACATTACCAGAGCTCAAAAACAAATTAAATAACGTCATAAGATTGGAAAGGGGAGTTTATTTAAAAAGAAAAACATTGAAAAAGTTTTACAACATTTGGCGGCCATGGATGGAGTTGCCGGGCCTACCCTCTAGTGCACTGGTTCGGGATGCAATGCTGGACCGGTTACTGTTGTGCCTGCAGTGATGGCATGTGTGAGGAAGGGAATTAAAACTAGTTTTTTCTGTGGCGAAATGGACTTTGAATGAAGAGGTGAGAGAGGACTGGAATGGTTTCATGGATGACTGCACGGAGAGGGAGGGGCGGGAGAGTATAGCAATATGATGTGGAGCGACACGGCTGATGGAGGAGGTGTTCCTGTTAGTCTGAGGCATTATTGCATAATTTAAGTTTTGTTTATTTGTAGAGCCACGAGGTTTGTAGGCTCAAGCTATATAATATAATTATGATTTGAAAACTCTATTATTATATTTACATATATGCAGAGAAAGAACCTGATTTATAAATCACATGTG
Organism: Anomaloglossus baeobatrachus; assembly: GCF_048569485.1. Classification (NCBI taxonomy): domain Eukaryota; kingdom Metazoa; phylum Chordata; class Amphibia; order Anura; family Aromobatidae; genus Anomaloglossus; species Anomaloglossus baeobatrachus. Next base: position 503,083,605 of record NC_134357.1, read on the forward strand.
TTTATCTGTTTATTGTTATCAGTTATATGAAAAGTGAAATACTCTCTGTATTGATCCCTAATGATTTAATAAAAAAAGATCTGATTTAAAAAAAAAAGACTTTCACGAGCACTGGCGGTGACCGCCGACTACCCAGGATCGGCCGGAGCCCATCGCGGCAGAGATCGGTACTCTGGGGCAGCGCCTGAACTATCAGTGAGCAAAAGACCGGGAACCGCAGCCCCTGCCTTTCATTCGACGTTGCCCAACTCTGTGGCGCCAATGGGGACTACCACTACCCCCGTCCTCCTCCATCATCCTCCCCAGGGTAACCCCGCTTCGCCTGTGGTGAGCGACACCATCCTGGCTGCAACCCTCACCATCGGCCCGGAGAGCAGCACCCGCAGCGCCGGCCCATCTCTGGCTGCGGACCACAGGTAGCGTTACGATCACCATCACCCCCATCCTCCATCCTTCCTCCCATCCACCGCCTACCCTCCCTCCTGTACGTCTCGGGGGTCACGAAACCAGGCCAAGCCAGCCCATGATGACGCAGAGGATCTGCCTCTCCGGCCCGGCGACGTGTCGGGTGAAAACCCCTCGACCCGGGGTGTTACACCTCCCCTTATCCCAATGAGAGTTTCGAATATTATTAAAGTCTCCCATGATGACAAAGTCAATCCCCGGAAACTCTGCAATTATATTTAGCAAGCTGTAAATTACAGTATGGCGGAGGTATATATAGAGATATAATTAGTACAGAGCGCTGTGGAATTAATAGAGATATATAAATGAATACATTGTTATTATCTAGTCCCCAGGCTACATGACAAACATACATGCCGACCGGCTTCCTCTGTGATGACCTTCAGATATTCAAACTGAGTGCCCGAGTGAACCAATACGCTGACCCCCCTGGAGTAAGCCAAGTACACTTAGGTCCAGAAATATTTGGACAGTGACACAAGTTTTGTTGTTTTAGCTGTTTACAAAAACATGTTCAGAAATACAATTATATATATAATATGGGCTGAAAGTGCACACTCCCAGCTGCAATATGAGAGTTTTCACATCCAAATCGGAGAAAGGGTTTAGGAATCATAGCTCTGTAATGCATAACCTCCTCTTTTTCAAGGGACCAAAAGTAATTGGACAAGGGACTCTAAGGGCTGCAATTAACTCTGAAGGCATCTCCCTCGTTAACCTGTAATCAATGAAGTAGTTAAAAGGTCTGGGGTTGATTACAGGTGTGTGGTTTTCCATTTGGAAGCTGTTGCTGTGACCAGACAACATGCGGTCTAAGGAACTCTCAATTGAGGTGAAGCAGAACATCCTGAGGCTGAAAAAAAAGAAAAAATCCATCAGAGAGATAGCAGAGATACTTGGAGTAGCAAAATCAACAGTTGGGTACATTCTGAGAAAAAAGGAATTGACTGTTGAGCTTGGGAACTCAAAAAGGCCTGGGCGTCCACGGATGACAACAGTGGTGGATGATCGCCGCATACTTTCTTTGGTGAAGAAGAACCCGTTCACAACATCAACTGAAGTCCAGAACACTCTCAGTGAAGTAGGTGTATCTGTCTCTAAGTCAACAGTAAAAAGAGAAGACTCCATGAAAGTAAATACAAAGGGTTCACATCTAGATGCAAACCATTCATCAATTCCAAAAATAGACAGGCCAGAGTTAAATTTGCTGAAAAACACCTCATGAAGCCAGCTCAGTTCTGGAAAAGTATTCTATGGACAGATGAGACAAAGATCAACCTGTACCAGAATGATGGGAAGAAAAAAGTTTGGAGAAGAAAGGGAACGGCACATGATCCAAGGCACACCACATCCTCTGTAAAACATGGTGGAGGCAACGTGATGGCATGGGCATACATGGCTTTCAATGGCACTGGGTCACTTGTGTTTATTGATGACATAACAGCAGACAAGAGTAGCCGGATGAATTCTGAAGTGTACCGGGATATACTTTCAGCCCAGATTCAGCCAAATGCCGCAAAGTTGATCGGACGGCGCTTCATAGTACAGATGGACAATGACCCCAAGCATACAGCCAAAGCTACTCAGGAGTTCATGAGTGCAAAAAAGTGGAACATTCTGCAATGGCCAAGTCAATCACCAGATCTTAACCCAATTGAGCATGCATTTCACTTGCTCAAATCCAGACATAAGACGGAAAGACCAACAAACAAGCAAGACCTGAAGGCTGCGGCTGTAAAGGCCTGGCAAAGCATTAAGAAGGAGGAAACCCAGCGTTTGGTGATGTCCATGGGTTCCAGACTTAAGGCAGTGATTGCCTCCAAAGGATTCGCAACAAAATATTGAAAATAAAAATTTTTTTTTTGGGTTTGGTTTATTTGTCCAATTACTTTTGACCTCCTAAAATGTGGAGTGTTTGTAAAGAAATGTGTACAATTCCTACAATTTCTATCAGATATTTTTGTTCAAACCTTCAAATTAAACGTTACAATCTGCACTTGAATTCTGTTGTAGAAGTTTCATTTCAAATCTAATGTGGTGGCATGCAGAGCCCAACTCGCGAAAATTGTGTCACTGTCCAAATATTTCTGGACCTAACTGTATGTAGAGTGGTATGCCACCGTGAACCACCTTCTAGTTAATAGATGCAATCTCTCCGATACTATATGTGTTTCCGGCAAAAAAATCAAATCAGGTTTTTCTGCCCACAGAAATTGAAATACAGCCTGCCTTTTAATGCTAGAGGTTATGCCCCTAACATTAAAGCTAATTAATTTAACGTGTCCCACCATATTTCAGGCCAAAAAAAAATACATGCAACATTAGAACCCCTTTGTGAATCATATGAGACTGTCGACCAGAACCGCCCGTACAAAACCCCTCCCAACCATAAACATACAAAAACAGCATTGACACCAGTCCCCTTTTCAACCGGGATGTAGGGTACAATATTGCCTTAACCATTCCCCGATTTTCCTTCTCCAACAAAAACAGGGCCCAATTGGCCATCAACAGAAGGAGCATAAGGGCCTTGGGAAAGAGAGACAGTCTCCATCTCCTTTTCGTGCACGGTACCCAGCTGTCCATGTGATCTGTATCGCCGTCCTGCCGTGTCTTCGCAATGTTCCTAGAAGAAGGGGGTAAGAAAGGAAGCAGAAAAGAGAGAGAAGAAAAGAAAGGAAGAAAAGGGGAAAGAAAGAGAAAAAAAGGGGGAAAGGAAAGGGGGAGGAGGAAATGTCCGTCTCTACTCCCACCTGGACGGATTGCGTTGGCTAGATACTGCATATTGTGATTCCCTTATAAACTGTAAAGTCCCATTCCAAAACCATATCTCCAGCTCTTCCCATCTTTAGTGTTAATGAACCTCCTCCAGCTAGAGTCCAAACAACAAACGTGGTTGAAAAAACAACAACCACAAAGTAGGGCTCTTCAACTATTCCAGTAGATAAGGTGGGAGATAAAATGTTGCCAAAAGTAAGTCTGTAGCCTCCCCTTCACGGCCTTCCCTCTTGCCCATTGCCATCCAACACCTTAGCGCCTCTTTAAGATTCAGAATAAGGTTCCTCCCGCCACCAACCTAAACTTCGCCGGGTACATCATGGAATATACCACATTTAACTGCCGCAATCTTCTCTTGATGTAGATGAACTTGGCTCTTTGCTTTTGCACTTTTATAGAATAGTCAGGAAAGATCGAGACCCTGGAGCCATTAATAGTCAGGTCTGGATGTCCTCTGGCATGCTTCAGGATGTTATCTCTGTCCCAGTAATGCAATATTTTGGCCAGGACAGGTCGCGGCCGGTGTCCAGAATACAGAGGACGGGTAGGGACCCTATGAGCTCGCTCCACGGCATAGAGGGGGGTAAGATGTTCGGCTCCAATTTTAGATTTAAGCCAGTGTTCAACAAATTCATTTAGAGATGAGCCTTCCACTTTCTCTGGTATGCCAATTAAACTCAGATTATTACATCTCGACCTGTTTTTCAAGTTGTCCGTTTTTGCCAAAAGTGCTGCTATTTGCTGTGCTGAGCCCATCTCTATCAGCCCCTACCATACGGTCCTCCATGACACTTACTCTCTGCTCCACTTCTCCTGTTCTCTCCTTCACCTCATGTAGCTGGTGGTGCATAGATAGCATATCTTCTCTGAGGCTCCCCAGCTGCTGAGTCACTCCAGCAATAGATGCCCTGCATTGCGGTCACCAGAACACCCCCAAGCGCGGGCCCCCCAGGGCCAGACGGCCTGGAAACTCCCCCTCCCGACTGTGCCACCCGGGATCCGCCATCCCCATGCAGGCCTGAGCTCCAACGCCTCCACCGTTCCCGCCAAGCCCCCCATCCCACACTGAGCCACCTCCATGCCCCAGGCCATTATCTAGCCCACCTCCCCCCGTCTCCCAGCGAGCCACACAGTTCCTCGGCCAGGCAAAGTACCCCAGCTGGGCCGTAGCCCAACACCGGATCCCCCAGTGCCCGCAACACCACCCCCCGCCCCACACCGCCTGCGGCACCATCCCAAATCCACTGCTCCGCCTCTCTCGCTGGCCCCCTCTTCACCACCGCAGCAGAAGCAAGCACGTCCACTAAGGCAGAGGGTCCCCCAGCCGCAACCCAGCGACCCCCGGTGGCTCCTGGTAATTATGGGTCCTGTAGCAGGGATTTGCTAGATACTCGGCAGGAGCTACGATGTCTGTGTCTTCTCACATACCTCACTAGGCCACGCCCCTTCATAATGTAGTTTTTGATGCATTTTTGGTGCGGTTTTCTGCCAGGAGATATAGTGAATCAGGTGAACTCACTGACTTAATGCCAGATTACCGGATTAGACTATGTGTGCATATTGAGTCAGTTATTTCTGCACCAAATCTGCATCTCCTGGCAAAAACCGTTCCAAAAACGTGTCAAAACCACATCGCACTTTTGGAAAGTTTTTTTGCCAGAAGATGCAGATTTGGTGCAGAAATGTCTACAATCAAATAAATGTGTGCACACTGCCAAATTTGGTAATCTGGCATTGAGTTCACCTAACGTGAGTTCACTGCATCTCCTGGCAAAAATAAAAATCACAGCAAAAACACACAAAGTTTTTGGTGCATTTTTGTTGCCAGTGACCTTACCTCAGCTGTGTTCATCTGAGATGAGTTTACCTGAGGTCTCAGTTGGAGCACTGTGGGCGCTAACAGCTGTGACCTCAAATTAACTCAATGACGTCATTTCTCTCATATGTGGCTCAGTCAGAGTGTTTTCCAGGCAACAGTGAGCAGTCACGTTTTCTAATGTGACTGGGCACTGGGTTATCAGGATGTAGCAAAGCCAGGATCATCATGGGGCATCATATCTGTGGATTATGTCGGCTCTGCAGGGGTGTTTTGGGGGTTAATAATTTGGAGAAAGAGGGTAGAGTTGTTGTTTTTTTTAAAGTAAACAATTTATCTGCGTTTTGAGTTAATTTCTTTGGACTTACAGAATTAGTAATAGGAGGTCTCGTAGACCACTCCCCATTACTAATCTAGTGCTTTGTGGCAGCTGTAAACTGTCATTAACCCCTTATATTACCAGATTGCCACCGCACCAAGGAAATTGGGATGAGCTGGATAAAGTGCCAGGATTGGCATGTACAATAGATGTTCCCATTCTGGGGCGGCTGCGGGCTGCTCTTTTTATACTGGGGAGGGCCCAATAACCATGAGCCTTCCCAGCCTAAGAATACTAGCCCCCAGCTGTCTGGTTTATCTTGGCTTTGTACCAAAATTTTGAGGGACCTCATGACTTTTTTTAAATAATTTATTTAAATAATTTTAAAAACAGTTGCATGGAGTCTCTTTTATTTTGCTAAACAGCCAAGATAAGACATGCAGCCGGGGACCCTATGCCATTTTTCAAATTAATTATTTATTTTTACACTACACTGCCTGACCCACACAGCTAATCTGAGGGCAACCAATCACTAACGACACAGAGCCAGACGATGGGCGAGGGAAACAACCAATCACAGACACTCTCACAGACGATGGGCAGGGGAAGCAGTGAATATTCATAGGGGTTAATTATCGGACCAGGAAGCAGTGTTACAGCCTCTCAGGAGACTTGATAATTATAATTCTACTTTGCAGCCCTCTAGCCCTTGATAACACCATTTTATAGCAGTAAAGTTCTTCCTATAGACTGATATGGGGTTCAGGGTTGGGCTCAAGTTTGAGTAAGTCCAGCACCAAACTTTTTTTAAAGTCCAGCCAGAAACAGCAAACCAGAATATTTGCAGGTTCGCCCATCTCTATTGACAATAAATTTCTTTATTTACGATTGAGATGTAATTAATCTAGATAGAAGAGTGGTTAATTTCTGCTGTTTAAGCGAAAGTTACCCTTCTAATTTGTTGATTCAGCTTAGTATATTTGTCTTTTTGTATTTTGTATCCTGGTCTGTAATTGGTTAAATTGTATTCAGACAATTGTACAATGTTGTTTTTAAATATGTTCCCATGACTCACTGTGTTTAGACTATGATTAAAGGCACTTTGTGTGCCAGAAATGCTTCAGACCATTACTGATGGTGAATATCTCTTACCTCTTAATACAATTCTGATAAAGAAGATTTGACATCTCAAACAATGTGGATGTGACATTTTCCATTACTAAATCTATATTGTGTTAGTGGTCTACTGTATGGGACTGGCACCTACAGATCTGGGACTGCATCTGAATGATTTAAAAAGAGACGTGGTAAGCACCATAACTTTATTGTCATATATATAACATATATACTATATTTAACAGACAAGTTGGGTGTGTTAGATAGCAACTGTCCTGATCATGTATAGCAACATCTCTCCATTGCCGAAGCCACATTGCGTAGAAGAAAGCGACATCAGACAACTTGTTTATGTAAATATTAAACTTTTTATACGTACCATGGTTTATACGTAGCTGTATTATATGGATACTTTCTTTTCAATAACAAATAATCATTGCAAACTGTATACATTATCTAATAATCGTCTCATTTGCATTTTTTTCTAACATGCTTTTAACAAAATGATAAAAAAAAATTGTTACTTCTTTGTGTGTGTTCTTTCATGTCTTTCAAGACTTCCTTTCTCTGTAAAACATTTTCCACATTCTGAACATGAAAATGGCTTCTCCCCTGTATGGATTCTTTGATGTACAACAAAATGTGATTTGTGTCTAAAACATTTCCCACAGTCTGAACATAAAAATGGTTTCTCTCCTGTGTGAATCCTCTGATGTACAACAAGATTTATTTTTTTTTTAAAACTTTTCCCACATTCTGAACATAAAAATGGTTTCTCCCATGTGTGAATTCTCTGGTGTTTAACAAGATAAGATTTTTCTCTAAAACATTTCCCACATTCTGAACATAAAAACGGCTTCTCTCCTGTGTGAATTCTCTGATGTACAATCAGTTTGAATTTCTCGCTATAACTTTTCCCACATTCTGAACATGGAAATTCCTTCTTCTCTGTGTGAACTGACTGATGTTTAACAAGATATGATTTCTTCAGAAAACGTTTTCCACACTCTAAACATGAAAATGGCTTCTCCCCTCTGTGAATTGTCTGATGTGTAACAAGATGTGATTTAATGTAAAAACATTTCCCACATTCTGGACATGAATATGGCTTCTCCCCTGTGTGAATTTTCTGATGTACAACAAGATTTGATTTATTTAAAAAACATTTCCCACATTCAGAACATGAAAATGGCTTCTCCCCTGTGTGAATTTTCTGATGTGTAATGAAATTTGATTTCATATAAAAACATTTCCCACATTCTGAACATGAAAATGGATACTCTGTTGAGTGAGTTTTCTGGTGTTTAACGAGATTAGATTTCTTATGAAAATATTTACCACATTCTGTACATGAAAATGGCTTCTCCCCTGTGTGAATTCTTTTATGTGTAACAAGATATGATCTTTCATTAAAACATTTCCCACATTCTGAACATGAATATGGCTTCTCCCTCGTGTGAACTCTCTGATGTTTAACAAGATGTGGTTTCTCATTAAAACATTTCCCACATTCTGAACATGAATATGGCTTCTCCCCTGTGTGAGTTCTCTGATGTACAACAAGTTGTGCTTTCTGTATATAAGATTTATCACATTCTGAACATGAATATGGCTTCTCTCCTGTGTGAATTCTTTGATGTGTAACAAGATGTGATTTCTTTATAAAACCTTTCCCACATTCTGTGCATGAAAATGGTTTATCCTCTTTAAGGGCTATTTCATGTTTATTAGTCCTTCTATGACTTTTGATTTGCATATGAGTCATTGATGAAGCAGAAGGAAGGACCTGTTCATAATGATCAGATGAAAGATTTTTTCTGAGAAGGGATTGAGGTATATCTAAAATATTGGCATGTTCTTTATGTGTATCTGGTGTAATATCATGATCTTCTGCTGCAAAACCTGAAAATATCCGATGTCCCTCTGAGCTCCTGGTACAGCCATCTGCTAAGAATAAAAGTGATTAATTAGTTTTCAATAACACCACATTGAAAGCAAATAAATATCTATTTTATACATTCTCATACAAATTGTAATACAAAGCAATTATCAATTGACTAAGACACTACAGCACAAATCAGTGACTGTTACATTATGGGTCACCAGATTGTGCTTTTCAACTTTTCACTACTCTGTTGGAGTCGTCTTCTCCAAAGGTTCACTTCGCCTGTCAATAATTGTTACCAGTTATATCAAGGTTGGGGAACTTTTTCTGCCTAATGGTCATTTAGATATTTGTACCATCATTCAGGGACTGTACAAAACTATCAACTTGAAATTTATGCTGCTATATTTGGTCAAACATTTAATTAACTCTCTCTTAATGTGATGACTAGAGCCATTTCTCTTTGGTGAGTAATGTAATGATAGGTGGTAGTTGACAATGTTGTTAATAATAAAGCTATGTATTTGAATTATTTATGGTATGAGTAGTCTTTCTTTATAGATTTAAAGGGAACCTGTCACCAGATTTTTCCCTTTTAAGCTGTGGCCAGCACTAGTATGCCATTATATACAGCATGCTAGAATGCTGTATATAAGAGCCCAGGCCGCTCTGTAAAATATAAAAAAATACCTTTATTATACTCACTCAGGGGGCAGCTAGATCCAATGGATGTCGCTGCTCTCGGGTTCTGCGCTTCCTGCATATTGTGCGATCGCCATCCTCCTTCCCAGCCTCGTGTGGAAGATGCATCCTACGTCATCCACACAGAGGCGGCCACTGCACTCCAGCACATGGTGCTGAGAGCAGATCAAAGTATTGTAGTGCACAAGCGCAGGCGGTCTTTCCATGTGCAAGAGCGCAATGGAGGACTCTGTGTAGATGACGTAGTACGCGTCATCCACACGGGGCTGGGAATGAGGACGGTGACTGCACAAAATTGAAGAGGCACCGGACCCCGCCGCCCTCTACGTTAGTATAATAAAGGTCTTTTTTATTTTATACACAGCGGCCTGGGCTCTATTATACAGTAGTCTAGAGTGCTGTATATAAGGGCTCACAGGTGCTGGCCGCATCTTAGTAGGGAACAACCTTTGACAGATTCCCTTTAATAAGAGCTGTGAGTATGATATGGAAGACTCCCTTGTGAAGTGGAAATACAACTGTACTAATTAGTGTGAAAAGGTATTTGTCTTTCTTACACCCTTCCTGGCATGTGAGACAATGATACGTCCTATTTTGCAATGTATTTCCACAAATGAACGTACTGTTACACCCTGGCAACAGGAGCTGTGCACGCACAATCAACGCCAGAAACTCGGGTTAAGTATAGCCAAGCTCCAGCTGTAACAGCCAGGACTTGTGCTACCCTTTCTCTAGCTATTTATCCCCCTAAACGCCACGATCAATAGTGATCACAGGAGTTAGATGGTTGAGGGATGAAGTGGACTCCCTCCTTCATCTGATTGGTACCCGTGCGACGCAATCAAGGAGTCCTGATGACAGCAAAAGTCGAATAATGACCTCTTAATCTGCCAGCTATGGCGACCTTTTTAGATCATTCAAAGAGTAGGGTTTAAAAGGCGTTTTGTCAGTGTAACACGAACCTCCATAGTTTACTTCAATGCATGTGCAATGCAATGCATTAGAAAAGTAATCTGACCAATAAAAGGCAAAGTCCCATAGAGGGACTAAGTGAACAATTAAAAAAATGTTTAAAAAACCCTGTAGAAATATAAAAAAAGAAAATAATTACGCCAATAAATACACATTTATGCATATTGTTAAATATGTTATTGCATAAACAAAAATAAACAATAAAGTACAGGGTTATTTTGGTTATTTTTGCCATGTCCAAAGAGACCTGATCTATAAATTTGTTACACTAGTTAATGCCTTTAGTGAACACTATAAAACAATAAATAAAAAACAAGTTAAAAACTATGCTTCTTCTTCATCAAGCCGGAAAAAAAACTAGAATAAAACGCATTCAAAAAGTCGAATGTGAATAAAAATGCATCCATGAAAACCTCATCATCACCATCTAAAAAAAACACAGCCCCCACTCTGCTCCATTAGTGGAAAAATAAAAAATCTATAGTTCTCACAAGATAGTGATGGAAAAATATTTATTTTTTCTCTAAAATTGTTTTTATTGTATAAAAGTAGCAAAACATAAAAAAAAAACTATATAAATGTAGTATTGTTGTAATCATATTGACCCAGAGAATAAAGCCGTCTTTTCAGTTATACCCCATGAGGAATGGCATAAAATATAAAAGCAATTCTTGAACTGCTGATTTCTTGATTCTGCCTCCAAAAGATCACAATACGGCTTGGCTCACATTTATCCTGTGTTCTATGCGGAGTACTTACATCAGGATTTCCATGTCAATCTCTGAAATACGCGATTCAGACAAAGCACCGGAGGGAGCATTTCCCTTAAGGAGGCAGATGGAGTTACTTTGGACTGTCTTGCCTATGATCTAGCAGTGTCCGTCTTTTTAAGCGTGCATAACAAGGTGGTCAACCACAGTTCTGTGCAAATCTGAAAAGAAGGACACCAATTAAAAGAGCCAGACACCTCATTATGGTGAATGGATCCCTCGGCAGTTTCATTTGAATCACGTCTTTCTGAGTCTCAGATAGAAACCTACTGTAAGTGCTCAGCGTAGAGCGCAGAATAAATGTGGTCCAAAATGTTATGTAAAATGTTCCCAATAAATGCCTCAACTCAATCGACAAAAAAAGTCTCTACTCAGGTCCATTATTTGTGAATGGAAACATAGGGATTTCCTTGTTACCTGTACAGCCACATATAGGGTATTACCACATTCATCAGAAATTATGTGAGAAATTTTGTTGCCATGCTTGCCAATTTCCCCTTTTAAAAATGAAAAATATTGGGCTAAAACTATATTTTTATGGTAACAATGTATTTTTTATATTTACTGCCCAATAGTATAAAATTGTGTGACACATGTGTTATGTAACAAATAATATAACCCTTTAAAAAGTCAATCTTTATTAATATTAAATTTGCGCTAAAAATTCCAAAAACCCAGTGCAAATAACAAAATAGAAAGGAAAAGGGAGGAGGGTAAGATACTCACCCTAAAAGAGATATACCTCCCTCCTGTCCTCTACCTACCGCGGGAGTCGGCACCCTATAATGATACGATTGTGGCGCCCCCACTCAGCGATGGCTGTCCCTATGGAAGCCCTAGTATGCCCTCACAGAAGTCATGAAAATCAAAAGACATATAGGCAAGGTAGGCTTTATTTAGTGGACAGGGTAAAAGACGCACATATATCCCTCTATCCGTCAGAATGTCAGATAATGGATACGTGTACAGAGGTCCTCAACGGTACTAGATTAACCGATACCTCATGTTATCCTCCAATCACAAATAGAGAGAGGGTCAGATCTTCTTGATAAATGATCTGATATCCCAATGGTGAATTAACCTCTGGTTGCCCTCGTATGTCACCTCAATCAAAAGGCATATACATAAGAATCACAACAATCATTAGCAAAAATTACACTTATTGAATAAAGTGCAAAGTGCATATGACTCACAGAGTAAAGTGCTAATACAGTAAGATTCTGAGCAACCAATTGATAAAAACACTTCTCATGCAGAGGTCACATGTGCGTCTCAATGATACCTCTAAATTACCTCAGAAAATGAAAAGGGAGGAGGGTAAAGTTCTCACCCTAAAAAGATGCACCTCCATCCTGTCCTCTACCTACCGCGGAGGTCGGCACCCTACAGTGATACGAATATGGCGCCCCCACTCAGCGACGGCTGTCCCTGTAGAAGCCCTAATCAACCCTTACAAAAAGTCATGAAAGTTAAGGACATGTAGGCAGGGTATGCTTAATGTAGTGAACAGGATAAAAAGACACACATATATCACTCTATCCAGCCGGATATCAGATATTAGATACGTGTGAAAGGGTCCTCAACACTTCTTTCATAACCAGGACTTCATATTTACCTCCAACCGACAAAGGGGTCAGACCTTATTGATAAAAGAACTGATGCCCCAATAGTGAACTCGCCTCTGGTTGCTCTCTTATATACTCTTAGTTGAGAGACACTTGTTGGATGAAGTGCAAGGTGCATATGGCTCACAGGATAAAGTGCTAATGCAATAACATGTACGAAAAGTGCATATGCTACCAAATAAAGTGCCAATGTGTAAAGTGCAGTATAGTTCTGAGCAGCCAATCAATATAAAATGAGGTAGTCAAAAAACACTTATCGTGCGGAGGTCACATGTGCGTCTCAATGATGCCTCTAAGTTGCCTCAACGCGTTTCTCCATCAACGGATCATCAGGAGGCTTGATAGATAATCTGCCCGGCGTCAGCAGGATAGAAGCCCCCCTTCTATCGTGATATCACGCTATCCTGCTGACGCCACTTTTCGTACATGTTATTGCATTAGCACTTTATCCTGTGAGTCATATGCACCTTGCACTTTATCCAACAAGCGTAATGTTTTGCTAATTATCATTTGTGGTTCTGTCTTTTGTGCCTCTCAACTGAAAGTACATAAGAGAGCAACCAGAGTTCACTATTGGGGCATCAGTTCTTTTATCAATAAGGTCTGACCCCTTTGTCGGTTGGAGGTAAATATGAGGTCCTGGTTATGAAAGAAGTGTTGAGGACCCCTTCACACGTATCTAATATCTGATATCCGGCTGGATAGAGTGATATATGTGTGTTTTTTTATCCTGTTCACTACATTAAGCATACCCTGCCTACATGTCCTTAACTTTCATGACTTTTTGTAAGGGCTGATTAGGGCTTCTACAGGGACAGCCGTCACTGAGTGGGGGCGCCATATTCGTATCACTGTAGGGTGTCGACCTCCGCGGTAGGTAGAGGACAGGAGGGAGGTGCATCTTTTTAGGGTGAGAACTTTACCCTCCTCCCTTTTCATTTTCTGAGGTAATTTTGACACGCACATGTGACCTCTGCATGAGAAGTGTTTTTTATCAATTGGTTGCTCAGAATCTTACTGTATTAGCACTTTACTCTGTGAGTCATATGCACTTTGCACTTTATTCAATAAGTGTAATTTTTTCTAATGATTGTGGTGATTCTTTTGTCCATGCCTCTTGATTGAGGTGACATACGAGGGCAACCAGAGGTTAATTCACCATTGGGATATCAGATCATTTATCAAAAAGATCTGACCCCCTCTCCATTTCTGATTGGAGGATAACATGAGGTATCAGTTAATCTAGTACCGTTGAGGACCTCTGTACACGTATCCATTATCTGACATTCTGACGGATAGAGGGATATATGTGCGTCTTTTACCCTGTCCACTACATAAAGCCTACCTTGCCTATATGTCTTTTGATTTTCATGACTTCTGTGAAGGCATACTAGGGCTTCCATAGGGATAGCCATCACTGAGTGGGGGCGCCACAATCGTATCATTATAGGGTGCCGACCCCCGCGGTAGGTAGAGGACAGGAGGGAGTTATATCTCTTTTAGGGTGAGAATCTTACCCTCCTCCCTTTTCCTTTCTATTTTCTATCTTGTTATTTGCACTGGGTTTTGGGAATTTTTAGCGCAAATTTAATATTAATAAAGATTGACTTTTTAAAGGGTTATTTTATTTGTTCTGTAACACTTCCCCCTTTGTCATTTATTCGACACATGTGTTATGCCAATATGTTCATTGCAACCCTAGATGAATTGATTGAAGGGGGTAGTTTGTAAAATGAGGTCACTAATGTGGCGAGAAGAGGGCTCTACTTTTCTGGCATGTCAAAAGTTCTGTCAATGGGACATGGCACCGCCAAACCATTTAAGCAAAATCTGAACTTCAATATGGTTCTCCTTCCCTTCTAATCTTTGTACTGGGCCTCAAAATAAATTTTTACACATACGGGGCATGGGCAAACTCAGGACAAATTGTGTAACAAATGTCATCATTATTTTTCCCTTATAGCACTTTTAAAAATTGAAAACTTGGGGCCAAAGTAACATTTTTGTGGAAACAAAAATTGTAATTTTTCAGTTTCCCAGCCCAATGCTATACAATACTGTGAACGACCTGAAGCTTAAAAATGCTCACTATACCCCTAGATGAATTCCTTGAGGGGTGTAGTATCAAAAAATTCATTCTCTTGTGTGCTGGGTGGGGGATTTCTACTGTTTTGGCATGTCAGGGGCTCTTGAAATGTGATATGACATCTGCAATTTCACTCTGGCCAAAATGGTGCTCCAAAATTCAAGTAATGCGCCTTCCCTTCTGTGTGCCCAAACAGTAGTTTCTGACCACATTATGGGCATCGTATTCAGGAGAAATTGCACAAAAATGTAAGTGATCAAATTTAGCTGACTTCTCTTGTGAAAATGAAAAATTTGGGGCTAAAGCAACATTTTTGTGGCAAAAAATAAATTTTTCATTTTCAAAGTTCAAATGTTATAAAATTCAGTGAATCAGCTGTGGGATCAAGATGCTCACTGTACCCCTAGATGAATACTTTAAGGGGTGTAGTTTCCAATGTGGGGTAATTTATGGGGGTTTCTTTTGTTTTGGCCTGTTAGGGCGTTCTCAAATGCGACATGGTGTCCCCAATCTATTCCACCCAAACTGGTGCTCCAAAATTCAAATTGTACTCCTTCCCTTTTGACCCCTGCTGTGGGCCCAAACAGTAGTTTCTAACCTCATTTGGCGTATCAGTATACTCAGGAAAATTTACACCAAATTATGAGGTACCGTACATTTACTCATGTTACTCTTGTGAAAATTAAAAATTTGGGAGTAAAGCAACATTTTTAAGGAAAAAATACAATTTTTCATTTTCACTTCAGTGTTATAAAATTCTGTGAAGCACCTATGGGTTTAAGATGGTCCCCACACATTTTGTTAAATTCCTTGAGGGGTGTAGTTTCCAAAATAGGGTCAGTTGTGTGGTATCGCTATTGTTTTTGTTACCTTTGTGGCTCGACAAATGCAACATGGTGTCTGCAATCTATTCCAGCCAAACTTACTGTTACGGTTCAGGGTTCTCCTGAGCCTCGAACCGCTCCTACCCCGTCCTCTTCCCCTGTTGTGGTGTTGACTGACTCTCCTGCGCCACCTGTTTGCCACTCCAGGCGCTTGGCTGTTAGGCGTCAGGTGTCCAGGGTCTTTGTACGTTCTGAGGCTAAGTCTCTGTTCTGCCTTACCGCGCATGCATGGGTTCCCGCTGCCTTTCCTGGCTCTAAGTGTGGGATTCGCACATGTGTGTGATGTCACCAGTGAGGCGGTGGCTCCTGATTGGTCGTTGCTGATGTCACTGGTGACGCGGCGGCCACTGATTGGCCGTCGAAGATGTTATTGGTGATGTGGCGGTCCCTGAGTGGCCGAAGTCGGCGCCATTGCCATCTGGTGCTTGGCTTGGGGCAGGGCTTAGTCTTTCAAAGATCCTGGATGACGCACATGGCTGCGCATGTGTCACATAAGCTTGGTGGCTTGGTGGCATAGCAGTGCAGCTATACTGCATATTAGCGCCTTTGATATCTGGAAGTGGTTGGCAAGGTTAGGCGCGGTACCAGTCACGCCAAGATTCGTGGTGAGGTACAGCGAGGGTCAGTCACTCCAGTCCTTTTGTAGCCGCTCAGTGGTGTTAACTGAGCTGCACCTCCTGTCCTGGTGTGCTCCATATGTGCACGAACAGTCACCCTGAGTGACTGAGTCCCTGAGTGGCCGCTGCTGGTGCCTTTGCCATCTGGTGCTTGGCTTGGGGCAGGGCTTAGTCTTTAAAAGATCCTGGTAACAGGAGAGGTCCTGATCACGGCGTGTGTGCAGCCAACACCGCCGATTGTGTTTTTTATTTTCTGTTTTCTCTGAAGCTGTGCCTTCCGGCCGCCTGTCCATTTGTGGCTTTACCATCTTCCCAGAGGACCTCGGGAGACGTTGGAGCTGTTATTAGTTTTGGCTCCAACTGTCCTCACGCGTAACAGTACGCACGCGGCAAAGGTCCTGCGGACAAGGCGGACGTACAACAGCTTCAGAGGTACATCCAGCAACTGGAGGCTCGGCTTACAGCTGTCAAGCAGTAGTCTCCGGTTGTGGATGTTGCCTCCCTGGTGAAGCAGGGTGCTACTCAAGCAGTTGGCCACACCGTGGCATTTGTGTCTCCCGTGGTGCAGTCCACTCCACGCCTTTCTCTCCCCAACAAGTTTTCCAGAGACAGTAAGGCATGTCGAGGCTTCATCAACCAGTGCTCGATTCACTTGTAGCTCTTGGCCTCTCAGTACCTCACTGAGAGAGCGCAGGTGGGTTTCGTCATCTCGCTCCTAGCTGATAGAGCACTGGAATGGGCTACGCCGCTCTGGGAATGTGGAGACCCAGTGACAAACCGGGCTTCAGACTTCCTGAAGGCTCTGAGGGGTGTGTTCTTGGGCCCCCAAGTGGTTCATGACACCACCTTACACCTTCTGCATCTGGTTCAGGGTTCCACATCGGTCAACACCTACACCACTGAGTTCCGTACACTCGCTTCCGAACTTGAGTGGTCGGACAAGGTGTTGTTATCGCTGTTCTGGAGAGGTCTTGCGGAGCATGTCAAGGATGCCTTGGCCACCAGGGAGATACCACCTACCCTGCAGGCATTGATTTCCATGGCCACGAGGATCGATCAGCGGCACTCCGAGCATAAGTTGGAGCGTGAATCGACCTCATGTGCGACAGGCTCGCACCTTCTCCAGCCACCTGGCTCCGACCTCGAACCCTGAACCACGTCCTGTGCCCATGGAGATTGGGTAGACAGGAGCTAGGCCATGCTCTTCTGTAGCCAGCCCGGTTTGTTTTTCATGTAAACAGGCAGGTCACTTTGCCAAACGGTGTCCTAATGGGTCGGGAAACTGTCGCGTCTGGTTTTCGCTAGTGGTGGGACTCTAGACATGACGACATCTCCCTCTAAGCTGACCTATTCCGGCACCTTGGCCTATGGTGATGTGGGAACTGGGAAAACTTATTGACTCAAGTATAAGCCTAGGGTGGGAAATGCAGCAGCTACTGGTAAATTTGAAAAATAAAAATAGATACCAATAAAATCTAATGTGCCCCACCCTTGTGCCTTGTAGTAATGTGCCATATGCTTGTCTCCTGTAGTAATGTGCCCCATCCTTGTCTCCTTTAGTAATGTACACCATCCTTGTGCCCTGTAGTAATATGCTCATCCTTTAGTAATGTCCTCATACTGGTCCTCTTCTTGTCCCCTCTTATGCCGTTGCTCACATACACACATAAAAATTCATCACACCTGTCCTCCATTCCCTCAGTGTCCTCTTTACCTGCTGCTTCCGGACTGCACGCACGTAGACCCCCTTGATGATCCCGGCCGGTGTAGGCAGCCACGGCTGCTCTCCGTGCTTTATTTACATCAGTTCAATGATTTGCAGCGCCACAAATCATTCAACTGAAGTAAAGCGCTAAAGCGCTGTACTGGCCAAGATCATTGAGGGTTCTATGTGCCTACGGTCCACAAGAAGCAGGTAAGAGGACATTGAGTAAACTCAACTATAAGCCGAGGAGGGCTTTTTCAACATAACAAATGTACTGAAAAAAATCGGCTTATACACGAGATATACAGTAATTATTTTTATTGGTATGGCTATCAATTTTAACCACTCAACGACGAATGATGGAAATAGCACGTCATAAGCAAGTTTCAGTTTCTGTACCATGATGTGCTATGTCTGTCATGGCTAAACTGTCACTGTGTAGCTGTTACTGACTGCTGCCTGGCACAGGAAGCAGTGCGGGGATCCATTTCAGCACTTCCCTGCACAATCAACGCCGGAGCTCAGCTCAGGTGACAGCCGAGCTCCTGTGTTAACAGCCAGGGACAGTGCTAAAACTACCCCAGGCTAATTAACCCTCCAGATGCCATGATTGATAGCGGGGCTCCCTCTCTCACCCCTATCGGCACGCGGATTACGAAATCACGGGGAACCAATGGTTGCCATGGCACTCGGAGGTCAAACAATGATCTCCTGGTTTGCCAGCTATGGTGGACTTTTAGGCCAGATTACACTGACAGGCAAATTGTCAGTGTAATCTGACAGGTCCCATGTATTGCAATACATGAGATCAGTGATCAAAATAATAAAAGTTACACTTATTTGGTATCGCCGAGTCCAGAACGACACAGTCTATAAAACTGTCACGCTATTTAATCCCTACAGTAAAGGCCATAAAAATAAACAAAAAGCAAGAAAACTATTGTTTTTTTCTAATACCTCTGAAATAAAAGTAGTATAAAATTCAACAAAAAAGACGAATGGAAATAAAAATGGTACAATGGTATAATGGTATAATGTTTTTAACATTATCTTGTCCCACAAAAAACAAGCTGTCATACTGCTCTGTCAGTGGAAAAATAAAATAGATACAGCTCTCAGAATACAATGATGCAAAAATGATACTATTTCTATAAAATAATTTTTATTGTGTAAAAGTGGCAAAACATAAATAATTATATAAAAGGGGTATCATTGTAATCATACTGACCTGAAGAATAAATCTGATTTTTAACTTTTACCACACTGTAAAAGGCATAACATTGTTTTGGTTTTTTTTTAATCTGAATTGTAGTTTTTTGTTCATTTTGCTTCCCCAAAATCGGAATAGAAAGCGATCAAAATATGTTATGTGCCCAAAAATGGAACCAATAGAAACGTAAAAAAAAACCCGTAAAAAAACGTAGTATTTCACTCTCACGGCTCAATACTCTAAAATTCTGTGACGCACTAATGCGTTGAAGATGCTCAATATACCCCTAGATAAAGGGGTGTAGATTCCAAAATCGAGTCACTTGTGGAGGGGCTCCACTGTTTTAGCACATTAGGGACTTGGCAAACGTGACATTGTTTCGGCTATTTATTCCAGCCAATTTTGCACTCAAGAAGTCAAAAAGTGATCAGTGATCCTTCCCTTCCATGCCGTGCCATGCACCCAAGCAGTAGTTATACACTACATATAGAGTATCGGCATACTCAGGGTAAATTGCCCAACAAATTGTATGGTGTATTTTCTCCTGGTATGCCTGTGAAATGCAAAATTTGGGTTAAAACATTTTTGTGGGAAAAATATGATTTTATATTTCTTCAGCTCAACAATATAAAACTATATGACGCACCTGGGGGCTCAAGGTGCTTACCATACATCTAGATAAAATAGATAAATTACTTGACGGTCTAGTTTCCAATATGGGGACACTTGTGGGGGGTTTCCAATGTTTAGGCACATCAGTGGATTTGCTGTCAATTCCAGAGAATTTTGTGTTCCAAGAGTCAAATGGCGATTCTTCCCTTCTGAGCCCTGCTGTGCAAAATTGCACAACAAATTGTATGGTCTATTTTCTCCTGTTACCCTTGTAAAAATGTAAAACTTCAAACTTTCAAAACTTCAACTTTCAAAAATTAATAATAATAATAATAATAATAATAATAATAATAATTATAATAATATATATAATTATATAATTTATGTGGTAAATGTTATTTATTAATGATTTTGTGTGGTATAAGTATCTGGTTTAAGGGCATAAAAAATAAAAGTTTGAAAATTGTGAAGTTTTCAAATTTGTCAAATTTTAGATACTTTTATAAATAAATACAAAATATGTTGAACTTCTAACGTGGAGAAAAGCAGGCACTCACCGGTAAATGGAGTTTGTAGAATTTATTCTTCAGGCATAAAGGGGTAGGGATGTGATGCACAATGACAACGGCGGCCGTCTCGCACCTGTTAACAGCGCTTCAACGCTTTAACCCGTTGAAGCGCCGTTAACAGGTGTGAAATGACTGCCGTCGTCCGTGTGCATCACATACCTATCCCTCCTCATTATGCCTGAAGAATAAACCCTACAAACTCTATTTACCGGTGAGTGCCTACTTTTCTCCACGTTAGAGGTTAAAACGTATATTGAACTTTGCGAAGCACCATGGTGAAAAGAGATACTCGAGTAATCGTGGCCACTGCAACATGTGACTAATGAGAACCGGCTTCCATAACAGCAACAGCGCTTGTGACGCTTAGCCGTGCAAAACGTAGAATTGTGCCCAGTTGTTCTTTCTTTAACAGACATTTTTTCCAACAAAATATGTTGAAACGTTCCAGTGTTATTACCTCATAAATTGACGCTAGTCAGATTTTAAAAATGAGGCTCGGTCATTAACGTACAAAGTGTCTGTTACAAATCGGCGCTGCCGTAGCTGCAAGCAGCCTGCTGCAGTTCCTGCTATGCCCAGGCGCCTGTAGCTGTCACATGCTACGATATCACTAACGATGCCGGATGTGCCAACATCTCGTTAGATATATCGTAGCGTGTAAAGGCCTCTAAACACCACCTTTATCCTAATCCGTCCCCCTGTAACAGTGTCTCCCTCCTTAAGGGGTTAAGGGCCTAAAAATATGAAGTTCGAAAATAATAATTTTTTAAAATTTTTATCAAATTTCCAATTTTTTTTATAAATTAATGCAAAACATATCAACCTAAATGTACCTCTAATATTAAGTAAAATGTATCATGAAAAATTAATCTCAAAATCACTGGAATATGTTGAAGCGTTCAATAGTTATTACCACATAAAGTGACACTGGTCAGAATTGAAAAATTTGCGTCTCTCAGGAAAGTGAAATAGGCATTGGTGGTAAGGCATGTTTGAGGTGTAAAAATCAACATAAAAAAATGCATTGTAACAGACCAAAAAAATTCAACACACAATTATGCTATCAGAAGAATCTGTAACGTCTATGAATGTAGTGGTCACTACTCACCTGTGCGGTTATTTGTAGGAATCTCCTCTTTACACCGCTCATCACCCCTCACATATGTCTCTGTAGTATTAATATGGGTCAGATCTTTACCCTGAAACAAATATTGTAGACGTCAGACAGATGGAGAACTCATGTGAAATGATTAAAAAACACAGATACAATAGTAAATGAACATTGCGACCAATAATGACGTTAATCTTGCCTCAGGCACTTTAAGTGGTCATGCCCCCTACTGGTAAGTCATACTAGGGATATGTGCATTCAATGTCTTTTACAGGTGGATTCTGCCTGGTACCTATCTGATGTAAAAGCTGAAGGAAAAGATGGGGCAACGTTGCGCTGCCGTGAAGAACTTATCCAATCCAAGTTGTAAAATAGTGTTTTATTTGTCAACGCGTTTCTGCAAATATGTTCGCCTTCTTCTTTTCTGATGACATCAGTAGATATAATGATGTCCCATTGCAGATTGCAGATCCTTTTGTTCTCTAAGAGACAAACTGCAGCCTGACATTTCTTGCAGCAGTTCTCTCATTGAAAACAAAGGAGAGCTAGGCAGGGTTAAGGCCCCGTCACACATAGCGATGTCGTTAGCAAGATCGCTGAAACGTCACAGGTTTTGTGATGCAAAAGCGACCTCGCTAGCGACTTCGCTACGTGTGACACATAGCTGCGACCGGCCCTTGCTGCGATATCGCTCGCCGATCGTACCTGAACGTCTTGGTTCATTTTTTGATTGTTGGTGTCCCACTGGGCAGCATGCATTGTTGTATTTGACGCTATAACAACGATGAGTGACCTCATTGGCATGCCTGGGTGACAGAGTCCCAACGACAGTCGAGGTCGTTATATGGATCGCTGTATCGTTGCTGCGTCGCTAATTAGATCTACCTGTTTGACAGATCACTAGCCATCATGTAGCGACGTACCAGCGATCCTGACCAGGTTATATCGTTGTCGGGATCGCTGGAACATCACTACATGTAACGGGACCCTTAGGGTGATAAGGCTAGAGTCAGGCGAGATAGCCATCAGTCAACAGCTATCTAAAGTGTATAGCTTCTTTAGGCAAACACTTGTTTGGCTAAAATATCTGGCCTCATTCAGACAGTTGTATTTTCAGCCTTTGTGTTGTCTATATGTGCATTGAATAGCATACGGACCCTAGAATGACCTTCTATCAATACATTAAAGATTACTATATCAACATTAATACAGGATAAGAACCACCTTCAGGACTAGAAATGTGCGAACCTGAGGTTGGTTTTTCGAACCAAACACCAAATAAAAAACACAGGGCTCGGGTTCGGATTTCGAATGCTTTACGTGTGAACATAACTTGCACGAGCATCGCTGTGCTCAGGTACGCTTGGTGCTCAGCCCTCAGCAAGCAGCTTGCAGTATTTGAACGGATTGCATTGTGGCTAACAACATCCTGATCGCATGTAGTGTGCATCACAAAAAAAAAATTAAAAATGCCCGCCCACACTCCCACGGAAGTGATCTGCTCATGGCTGGCTGTATGTGAGCAGAGACTCAAACTGCTAATCAGAGTTTACGAAACTCCTCATGCAAGGTTGGGTCATGTAAAGGTTCGGTTCGTTTGCTGCCAGGGAACTAACCTCCACAGGTTCGCCCATCTTTAATGAGGACATACATTCATAACCACAACCACCAACAGAACATAAATACAGTGCCATAATCATCATCAGTATGTGAATACAGTTTCAGCACCAAGAGTACATGAATAAAGCTACAAAATCACCATTGGTACGTTAATATTGCACCAGAACCACAATCAGGATGTGAATATAGCACACGAACCACAATCATGAATCAGTACCAGAACCACCTTCAGTACATGAATACAACACCAGATCTACCATCAATACATGGATAAATCACCAGAACAATCAATATATGAATGCATCTGAAGAACTATTGTCAGCACATAAATACAGCATCAGAACAACCATCAGTAAAGGAATACAGACCCAAAACCACTACTTGAATACAGCAATCAATTGCAATGCCAGGTGAGTCTCCAGAATACTGTTACATGGCATGAACTTGCAACTACTATGTCCTTAACAATAATAATAAAAAGATGATGGGATTTTTAGTTACCAATCCATCAACAGTATTGAATAGACGCAGGCAGTAGTACTGTTAAACATTTAAAGAGTAAGCTAAAGAAACACTCCAGTTTTTTATTCATTAAATGTATGTGTACAAATAAGTGAGTAAAAAATACAGAAGTGGAGACATGTTTCTATTATAGGTTTCCTCTGAATGTTCCACACCAGATTTTGGCTTACAAATACCGAGGTAAAATACTCAACATGGCCTCAGACCCAGGTACTTTAGAGTCGACATCTATTCTGATTGGAGTTGTTGTCATTCCTGTTTGAGTCATCTGGTCCTCCTGACACCATAATGACTTTTCACATCCAGAGTTCATTTCTGCAGGGTTTCCTCTTCTTCTCTGCTCCAAACAGGAAAAGTAGGCGTAGGCAAGGTACCGATGCGCTGCCCATTGAAGGTATAGGGTACGCTAGTCAGCGAATATTACTTTTACCTAAGTCCACAGGTTAATAAATCGCAAATCAGTTTTCGGCTCTGGACAGGAGCCTTGGTCAGGCAATTAAATAATCTGTTTAAATGTTAGTTTTGGCGTTAAAAATCACAACAAAACATACATTTTTTTTATCTTGTGTAGATTGAATATAAAAAGCATTTGGAAATTATTAATAACTTAAATTTTGTTTATTAGATAATAAGTTGATTAAAAATAGTGTACCCTATACTTTCCTTGGTCAAAGCTACCTTGCCTAATCCTACATCCACTGTTAACCCACTCACATTCTGGTGCCATTTCCTAAGGGAATTATAATAACAAAGAAGTCACGGTGCACTCAGACTTCAGTCCAGCGTTTATTTTTTCACTTCAAGGATACAACAGCAGATGAATCCATGTTATAGCAGGGGAGGGGGAGCGGTGAGGGAGAGCTCTTTGGACGACGACCGTTTTTACGCCGACCAGGCGCTTCTACGGGTCCACTTAGTGGCCCGTGACTTCTTTGTCATTTGAAACTTGGACCGGTTCCTGGGACTATACACGGAGATTAGCACCGGTGTCCTGCCTTACTCCACGTGGATTCCTGTGAGTACACCTTTTCCTGCTACTGTGTTGTGCCGCTATTCTGTGCATTTTCTGTTGTACGACTAAGGCTAGTTTCACACTTGCGTTGAACGGCATCCGTTGCATTGAGTTGTGTGACGGATGCAACGGATGCGTTGCATATAGTGGCACAACGGATGCAACGGATCGTACAAAACAACGGAATCCGTTATAGCTTTTTTTTCTTGACTTTACACATCTGGTCATGCGCAGTTGTGTAAAGACGGATGCGTTAACGGAATCCGTCAAATGGCGGATTCTAACGGAATCCACCACCAAATACGTCCATTATAAAAACAACGGACGTCGACGGAATCCGCCGCTCTGCACCATTTTAACGCACGAAAAAACGTTACATGCTGCGTTCTTTCCGCCCGGCGGAAGCAACGCAGCGGCAGCCAGCGGAAGCAACACAGGTTCATCAGTCGCAATCCGTCGTCTATACAAGTCTATGGGAAGCAGCGGTATCCGTTAACGGACAACGATTGCGACTGAAAAAAAAAAAACGCAAGTGTGAAACTAGCCTAAGGTAATTATAAGCCTACACAAAACCTGTGAACTAAATGTAATCACAAAAAAAAAAAGAAGAGAACTATGGCTAAAAATTTATTTTTCAGTTAATTAAAAAAGGATTAAAAAAGGGATTACCTCAATAAGGCTGCTTTCACACATCCGGTTTAAGCCGTGCGGCTCAATCCGGCTGTGAAACCTATGCAACGGATGTGGTGAAAACACCGCATCCTTTGCATAAGTTTTTTTACATGCGGCCCATCCGTTTTTTGCTGCTTGCGGCACGCTACTGAGCATGCGCAGTGGCAAAAACCGCATGCGGCGGCCGGATGCGGTTTTTGCCGCATCGCGCCGCATCCGGCATCCATAGGGATGCATTGAGAAAAGCGCCACATCGGCCGGATGCGGCGCGATGCGGGTTTTTTTGCCGCACAAAAAAACATGCCAGGCAACGTTACATCCGGCTGCTGCATCGGCTAAATCTGCCGCATGCGGCAAAAACCGGACCGAACGCAAGGCCATGCGGCACAATGCGGCACTAATTAAAGTCTATGCAGGAAAGACGCAACCGGCAGCAAAAAAAAACGGTTGCGTTTTTCCTGCAAAGTGCCGGATTGTGCCGCATAGCAAAAGCCGGAGGTGTGAAAGCAGCCTAAGAGGGACAATATTGAAATATTAGAATGCCAGTGCTAAAAAAACCCTCAAAATCCCATACACAACCATGTATACCCTAGTGACCAAGCCCTCATGACATAATTCAAACCTCCTGCCAGCATGTGAAACTCAGACTATATAAATGTATAAAGAGTAAACACCTCGAAAAAATATCGAATATGTCAGTGTCTGTGTCCCATTTTCACGCATTTCGCCTTGCTTCTTCTTCCAGACCTCCATAAGATACTTTTTTAATTCACTGAAATAAAATTATATTACGTATCTTTTATTCTTTTCTGTGATTACATTTACATCACAGATTTAGTGTAGGCTATGTTTTGCTATATTAATCCTAACAAAATCATACCTACGATTTCTTACTTTCCACTGTGTCTCCTGAGTATCACCAAAATCGTACCTTTCTTACTAAACAGGAAAGAAACATGTCTCTTTTATAAAACAGTCAGTGTATAAAACAAGACTGAACACAAGACGTTCAGAGCCGTCTACACATCATAGGGAGATTTCATGACACCTTCTCTCCATCTACCTGATCATCCTGAAAAACATTGGGATTTTCTTGTTTACAGTCCTGTGGAAGAAGAGGACGGGGACATCTCTCTGGTGTTGTCCTCTCACTGGATAGAACTGGAGGAAACACATACAGGGACTGAATTCATTATTTACATACAGATTATTATAGGCCGTGTGTATTTAGTCCTGTCTATTACCTGGTGATGTGAGGGGCTGGGGAACCTCCATCATGACGCCCTTGTACAGATCTTTGTGTCCTTCTAAATACTCCCACTCCTCCATGGAGAAATAGACGGTGACATCCTGACACCTTATAGGAACCTGACACATACAATGATACCGTCATCCCCCGATCCCTTCATAGCGTTACTGTATAATGTCCCAGCATTCCCAGCAGTGTCACCTCTCCAGTCAGCAGCTCAATCATCTTGTAGGTGAGTTCTAGGATCTTCTGCTCATTGATGTCCTCATGTATCAGGGGGTGAGGTGGCGGCCCCGTGATTGGGCTCAGGGGTCTTCCCCATCCCTCAGACACAGGGTCCTGACAGCGCTCACTAGAGGTCTTCTTCATTACTGTGTAATCCTGGATATGGAGAGACACATTAATATATCTCACTACAGACATTTCCAGAGTCCTCACCTCTCCAGTTCTGTCCATCTGTTATTCCCATAGATAAGAATGATGTAATGTGACGTCATCAGAATCTCTCACCTCTCCAGTAAGCCGGAAGAGGATCTCTAGGGTGAGGTGTAATATCCTCTCCGCCATCTTGTCCCTGTCCCTATCCATTCTTGATGGGTCAATCAGGAGAATTCTCTTATATAGAAGATCTGAGAGGATCCGATATTGTAGGGACCTGAATGAGAAGAAGATGACGATGCAACATCAGAAAGATCCCATGTAAGAAATCTCCGGAGCTGTGACCGACTTCAGATGATCACTACATCCAGTCCTGGCCCCGTCCTGCTCCCGGTATAACACACAATATACTATAGTCACACACAGAGATTTATCACAGAATATCTCCAATCCAGCACCAAAAACACAGAAGAAATATAAAAGGAAAATCTAATTATGTCTTTTAGAAAGGAGCAACACAAAAACTGTTAGACAGAAAGGGGTTAATGCCCCCTGCTCCCAGTAATGGGAAATCTCCACATACCTCCTCCTGCAGAGCCACACACTGGATATGGTTGAGCCTAGAATGTATGGGCTACTTCCAGGTTAGTGGGCATGACCAGCTTGGTTGGGGGTGTGGTGGTTTCCTCCCATCCACGATAATCATGCAGGGCAGGCTTCGTCCGCCTGCACCCCACCATCTGGGGGTCTTATCCCCAGACCCCCACTTTTATTATAAACAACTCCATGCCCCACGTGGACTTAGAAAAAAAATGTTTATTCTGACTGGAAAACATCCGGCTGTATTTTGAACACGCCCCCTATCATGTGACAAATTACATTTATACCTGGAAGGAGGCCATACATTCTAGCATCTACCACAGATATGTGGCTGCTCTGTGCTTACAGGACCTGTGATGATGTCACATGGAGGGGAGGAGTCAGGGGTCACATGATCATCTCAGTGCACCCAGAACTGTCTGCTGTGCTGGGTGAAGTGAAGTTTATGTGTCGGGTCAGTGTGTGCAGAGCGGAGCCGTGTATGTATGATGTGTACAGATTAATGCAGGGCAGGCTTGGCCGGGGGAGCAGCTATTTCGGCCTCTCTGCTAGAAAGCAGGCGCCAGTTCTGTACATTTATATACAGAATATATACAAATGCCGGCAGCTGCATATATCCCTCCGTCACATACAATAGGCCTGACAGGCACATCTCTTTTACTTTCATTTCTCCTTCCTCACCAGATTGTGAGGAAATCCCCTCCCTCCAGGTAGTCTCCTGTCTCTAGCAGCTGTGTGAAACCTCATACCACAGTTGGATTGCAGAGCTTCAGGAGGACAGATATAACTGCGCTAATCTCTCAGGCTTATTGTATGTGAACACGTCACACTCAATAAGGTTGGTATTTTATGTTTTTATTCATCATATGCTCTGCAAGTGTAATTTTTCTGGGGAAACTTCAGGATCTAATTCTGATTGAATATGTGTTTAATAGTACTTAAGGTACCTTAAAATTAAGTTTGTTTCCTTAAATTTTCTTTGTAGAGTTTTTTGACAGAGTCGAACTGGGCACTATTTGGCGGGAGTTTTGAAATGTTTGTATTTCAGAGTTATTACTTTTATGTTAAGTAAATGGGGTTTTTTTGCACCTGATTATGTGTAGTCTCTTTTATGAAGGTCACTGATCACTTTTAGTACACTCAAATTGCAAACATTAGATATTATATGTATTTTTTTAGCCTGCGCCTGACAGTCACATTGTATGTGAACTCGTTAGAACCGATATTGTATGTGACGGAGGGTTAAGTATTGCAAGCGCTCCCACACCGGGTGCAGGTCGTCTGGTCAGCCCAGCTCGCCGAGCCGCTTCTGGGGCCAGATAGGAGTTTGTGAGCAGAGTAAATGAGGTGTATTAATTAACGTGATGCAATCAGGTTCGCAAAACTAAGAAATTAACAACTGAAAATAACCTCTTAAAACTAGTATTAAAGGGGTGGTTCACTCATATTTTTTATTTTCTAGATCAATATTATATTGAGAAACAAAGTTTCTCTCAAATACCTTATGTTGGCAATAGTGCCTGTGAGAGGCGCTCTTGTAGACCGCTGCTCCCGCTCCGTGACCTTGGGGATCTGGTGACGTCACGTCAAGTTTCTGACACCGCGGCCGGCCGCAGTGTCCGTGAGTGAGTGATCCTGCAGCTCCGCACAGGCAGTGCAGGCAGTGGAACGGAGGGATCTCTCCTCTGTTCCCTGCCTGCCACCTTTCTCTGTGACACACGCGCGCCCTGATATTGTCAGTATGGCGCGCGCGTGTCATTTGAAAAGTTCCCGCCCGGCAGGAGAAGAAGCTGCAGCAGCCGGGCCCGTACGGAGAGAAGCAGCGGCGGGGCTCCTAGGAAAACAGCATCTCCTCAGCCTGGGCATGTGAAAGAGAAGCAGCTCAGCGGGGGGCTCGTATGGAGGTGCCTGAAGAGGGGACAATAAGAAGGGAGAGGTGAATGGTTACTAGTAACCTGCGGGGACAATGGTGGGGGGGAGGGGGAGAACTGTTGATAAATATTTGGGGTGTAGTGGTTTAGTATATGGGAATGTAGTTTTACAGGTGTGATATATGGGGGGGTGTAGTATATAGTGGTGTAGTTTTATAGGGGTGTAGTGGTGTAGTTTTATAGGGGTGTAGTATAATACAGGTGTATATAGGGGTGTAGTATAATACAGGTGTATATAGGGGTGTAGTGGTGTATAATACAGGTGTATATAGGGGTGTAGTATAATATAGGTGTATGTAGGGGTGTAGTGGTGTAGTATAATACAGGTATATATAGGGGTGTAGTATAATACAGGTGTATATAGGGGTGTAGTATAATACAGGTGTATATAGGGGTGTAGTGGTGTAGTATAATACAGGTGTATATAGGGGTGTAGTGGTGTATAATACAGGTGTGTATATAGGGGTGTAGTATAATATAGGTGTATGTAGGGGTGTAGTGGTGTAGTATAATACAGGTATATATAGGGGTGTAGTATAATACAGGTGTATATAGGGGTGTAGTGGTGTATAATACAGGTGTATATAGGGGTGTAGTATAATATAGGTGTATGTAGGGGTGTAGTGGTGTAGTATAATACAGGTATATATAGGGGTGTAGTATAATACAGGTGTATATAGGGGTGTAGTATAATACAGGTGTATATAGGGGTGTAGTATAATACAGGTGTATATAGGGGTGTAGTATAATATAGGTGTATGTAGGGGTGTAGTGGTGTAGTATAATACAGGTATATATAGGGGTGTAGTATAATACAGGTATATATAGGGGTGTAGTATAATACAGGTGTATATAGGGGTGTAGTATAATACAGGTGTATATAGGGGTGTAGTGGTGTAGTATAATACAGGTGTATATAGGGGTGTAGTGGTGTAGTATAATACAGGTGTATATAGGGGTGTAGTGGTGTAGTATAATACAGGTGTGTATATAGGGGTGTAGTGGTGTAGTGTAATACAGGTGTATATAGGGGTGTAGTATAATACAGGTGTATACAGGGGTGTAGTATAATACAGGTGCATATAGGGGTGTAGTATAATACAGGTGTATATAGGGGTGTAGTATAATACAGGTGTAGTATATAGGAGTGTAGTATAATACAGGTGTAGTATATAGGAGTGTAGTATAATACAGGTGTATATAGGGGTGTAGCGATGTAGTATATAGTGGTATAGTATATAGAGGTGTAGTTTATTACAGGTGTAGTGTATAGGGATGTAGTGATGTAGTATATGGGGATTGTGTGTGTATATATATTATATACACATGCTATATATATATAATATATATATATATATTATATTATATTATATTATATTATATTATATTAGAACCGAGTTTATTATATTAGTCCGGCCCTCTAAAACCATCCCAATTTCTCATGCGGCCCCATGGGAAAATTAATTGCCCACCCCTGATCTAGACAATAAAAAATATGGGTGAACCACCCTTTTAATGCACAAGAACTAACAATACCTAAAAGGAAAAAAAATGGGAAACACCTAAAGAAAAGCAATACAGTGGAAAACTGCAAAATTTTAGTTATGCTGGAGAACAGTAACATTTCTTCCCTTTATGGGAGGCATGGCTTCTTAAACGCTACAAACCTTCACATACTTCACATTACGACATATAAAACCTTTGACACTGTAAGGCTAGGTTCACACTTCCGTTGTTTTGCATCAGTCACAATCCGTCGCCTTGAGGAATTACGGTATCCTGCAAAATATTTTGCAGGAATCCAGTTTTTCCCCATAGACTTCTATTAGTGACGGATTGCGACTGATGATGCTGCGTTGCATCCGCTGCGTCGCGGTCAGTCGTTTTTTAACTGACCGCCGGGCGGGAGCAACGCAGCCTGTAACGTTTTCTGAGCAGCGCAATCCGTAGGATTTTGCTGCGCATGCTCTCTCTGGCTCCCTGCACCCGTAACCAGGATACACATCGGGTAACCAAGCAATGCGCTTTGGTTAGTTACCCGATATTTACAGTTACCTGTGCATGGAGCCAGCGCTAAGCGGTGTACACTGGTATCCAAGATAAATATCGGGTAACCAAGCAAAAAGTGCTTTGCTTTTAGTTGCCCGATAGTTACCCTGGATACGTGTGCAAGGAGGCCGACACTTCCCCACTCGGCTCCGCCCCCTCCCGCACTCCGCATGTGTACACACACACACACACACCACACACACACACACACTTGTCCCCAGCCCTGCAGTCTCCGCGACACTGACGTCCTCAGCGCCACGGCCCTGCTCGGCTCCGCCCCCCTCGCGCTCCGCCCCACACACACAACGGAGTCCGACAATGATTTCTGTTCTTTGTCATCCGTACAACGTACATCATGTACGTACATCATCGTCAAGCAACGCATGTGACTGATGCAAAACAACGGAAATGTGAACCTAGCCTTAAATGCATAAAACATTTGCTTTCAGCATAAGACATTCAGTTCGGGCAATAAACATTCCTTTTTCAATAAAACTTTCACTTTTGCATAAAACTTTCACTTTTGCACCTTGCATCGCTCCGACCAAGTGTAACAAATTTAGCAGCAACAATAATATGGGGGATATGCCCTGAACCCCTAACGTAAGCTCTGGGCGTGCTCAGAGCATTCCTGACCCTGTTTAATTTCTTCAGCACGCACAACAGGTTTTTGGGTCATGTTAATTCTGGTATGGAGCACAACATAACATTATACTTTAAGAGAAACACTTATGCAGCTTTATTAAACTATGTACATTAATTATTTACAAGACCCAGGGGGACCCGTTACTCTACGGCGGTGTTCCGCTTTGAGACCTTCGGGGTCTCCTGTATGTCATGGACATAACAGTTTGGGTCCCCTGGTCACAGGACCTGATGGTTCACCGGCAAACGCATATGTCCTTCGCCTGCCTGGGTATTCCGCAACTAGGACCCAGTGTCTGGGTTCCCTGTTCACAGAATGCAGTCTTGGTGGTACTTGTGGTGTTGGAAGCAAGTCTCCGGTCCTATCCGATCCCTGAGCAGCACTCCGGTGTACTTTCCTGTAAAGGTTGGATGGTTTATCATATCACTCCTTCTCCCATCACTGTGCTCCAGGTGCTGGATTTTCCAGCACTGGGCCCCCCACGGACCCGAGTAGTCCATTTGTGACATTGTGAGAGTCTCTGCCATGGGGTATGCTGTGAACAGGCTACGCAGTCCTTCCCCCGCAGACGCTCAGCGGGTGCAACTTCCCCGAGCACTGCGGCAACCACGCCGCTCCTGAGGTGCAGGGCATCGAGACCTTCAGGCCCTTCAGGCGTTGCGGCCTCGATGGCTGCAACAACTTGGTCTTCTTTCTTCATTGACATATTCAGCCAATTCGCCTGTTTTCCGCTAGCAGGACTTCTTTTCGAACGCTTCCCTGGGCTCCACCTACGATGGCACGCCACTTCTTTTCCTGCGTTGCTCAGTTTATGTCAACTGTTGTTTTCAATGCTTGCATTTTCCATAGTCTTTGAGGTGCACAGTACCCGTGGTTGCGGGCACAAAATCCTGTTTCATGACGCCAAGTTGACGTGCCCACGGGGTCTTGGAGGGCATTCATCACCGGGCCGGTGTCGGTATGGGATGTCACATCAGCCTTGCCCGGTTCCATGACCCCTGCGGTGTCAATAAAAGGGGGAATGGGGTGTGGAATTTGTATTTGTGACACTACCTGTGGGATGCAGCTAATATAGGAGCCACCACTGCGGGAGACTTCCTATGGGGCAGATAGTGACGCAGCTAGTTGGTGCATCTCTCCACTGGAAGAGCTTATGCCTCAGGGAGGATGTTAGGAGTAGTAGTCGCCTATGGCGCAGGGGAGCGACGATGGGACTGCCGGCAGTGATGGGACGACAGAGGTTGCAGTTCAAGTTCTTTACTCGCTGAGATTACACCGCCTTTGGAGTGCCGTGCTCCGCTCTTATGGGCTTCAGCCATACCCAGATAGTTCAGAGGTCAAGGCCAGTGTTTCCTTCTGTGTGTCCTTTATGGTGGTCTTCCCTCCACCCCAGTTCCTGGGCTGTGGAACGGGTCACGGGTGCCTGCTGCACTCCCAGCGAACCCTGGGATCCCCCTTCTTCCTAAGACCCGGGTCGAGCCTCCAGCTTCGGACCACGGGCCCCTTTCTATTCTGTCACTTCTTCCTGACGTCTCTCCTGAGTCCGACCTGGCGTGGACCCCCGCCTGGTGCTGATTTCTGAGTGAGATGGCTCCTAACTTCCCCTGAAGGTGCACCACCCCCCGGGTTGCTAAACTAGTGGGCAAGAGATCCCATACCTCGTGATGACCACCCCGGCACCTATCCTAGCCCAGTCTGAGTGAAAGAGCTGCCGTGTTGTGTGTTGAGTATGTGATGGTGGTTTACCGGTAATGACCTCCTCCGTATCCAAGATGAATACTGCACCCCGAGTGAGGTGCAGTACCCTGTGGCGCTTGATGCCGCAGGGGCGCCACACATCAAGGAGGGACCAGATCAGGTGCATTAATGTCAGAAGAAGAAAAAATATTCCAAGTAGCAGAAGAAAATCTTCTCTCCCTGACACGCCGGCATCTTAAGGTATCAGAAAACATCATAGAAGACTATTTGAGTCATTGTGTGTTTAAATCCAAGAGCATGAACTCTAAATTGAAAAAAATTCAGTCAAGTCTCTGTGGCATGGGGAATTACAGAAATAGACTTATTCGTTACCAGAGAAAATTACCAGTTGGAGAAATTATTTTACCTAAACTTAGGGGGATTCCAAAATGGGGTTTATACCCTTCTATAAAAGTGCAATTTTCATCTCGCCTACGTCTTTCCCCTGAACCCGATGATATTGAAGAAAATTTGAGAGGAGGGAGCCAGGGTCATATTGATTGCCCCTTTCTGGCCAAAGAGGGCTGGTTTTAAATGGCTCAGGATTATGGCAATATCGGACCCCTGGACAGAGGCATATAAGGAAGGGGGGGCAAGCAAGGCATTCTCTAAGGGTTCAGCCATAAGGCTGCTTTATATGGCAGTCCGAGGTGTCTCCTCTGTGGCTGCATTTACCGCCCTTGGGACTGGGAGTTGGTAGTTCTCTCAGCCAGTTGTCAATCTGACAGCTGGCACTGAGAACGTGCAGTGCGCCTGCTCCCTGTGATGAATTGTACTCTTGTGTTTCAGACTCGAGTAGAATTGAAGCACTGACTATTGGCACTTACTGCTCAGGGTAACGTCAGCAATGTGATCAGATCAGTTGATCAACCTGCTGACGTCACTCGGTGGCCCTACAGAGGTGTAACCTTGGTGCCAGGTGCTAAAGACACCGAAGGCTTAGTGTAATGAGGGTGAGGAAGATTTGAAGACACAATATGGGATCGAGGAAGGGTGGTGTGGGTATGATATGGGTAGCTGGAGAAAATTGAAGACACAATATGAGAAGCAAGGGGGAGATTGGGTAGGATATGTGTGAGGAGAAAATATTGTTATACTCACAGGGCAAGCATTGGGTTAGTCAGTGGGTCTACTGGACTGAAGATACTGATCACTGGCCTGGAGGAGCAAACTGCTGAGTCTTCAAGAAAGACGAGGAGACGATAGGCACACACTGTAATAATTTCAAATTTATGAAATGATTTATAATACATCTAACTAATAGATTGAGGCAGGGCATACATAAATGCTGACATAGACAAGACTATGTACAGTACAGACTAAAAGTTTGGACACACCTTCTCATTCAAAGAGTTTTCTTTATTTTCATGACTCTGAAAATTGTAGCTTCACATTGAAGGCATCAAAACTATGGATTAACACGTGGAATGAAATACTTAACAAAAAAGTGTGAAACAACTGGAAATATGTCTTATATTCTAGGTTCTTCAAAGTAACCACCTTTTTGCTTTGATTTCTGCTTTGCACATGACCCGCCCCGGGGCCGTGGGGTACTTGGTTCCGGGTGTTGGTTAATGGGATTATGTCACGGGGGCCTGTGCCCGGTTCCATGGCCCTGGTGGTCACTGAAAGTCAATAAATAATAAAAATTAAAAAAAATAAAAAAAAATAAAAATAATAATAAAGAAAATAAATAAATGTATTTCGTGACGCCACCTACGGTTCCAGTATGGTTACTGGGGCTGCAGGTCAGACCTCTGGGGTGATGGTTAGGCAGCCAGTTGTTTACGCTTCCCGTAGGTGAAGCGGGATCCCCAGGGCAGTTTTAGTAGTACACAGATATGGCGGCCGTTTTTCCTCACAGCCTTTTCAACTGTCACTTTAGTGCAGCAGCTTATGGCTCCTCAGATGAAGAAATAAAGTGCGTCACACCAATTCATTAACTCTGACCACGTTTTACTTGCAGGTGTTAAAAAGGGGTTCAGTTTCTGATGTTACAGTTTTTGGGTAATCTGGGAACAGTTTAGGATCTCTGCACCAGGTCAGTTGTGTGGCCTCCCTGCTGCGCTATGTTTCTCCTTGGTACTAGGCTGCCTGTAGCTATACCTTGTCCCTCTCTCACTGTCTTCACCTGTATGGCAGGCGGCGGGAGCTTCTCTAAGGGGCACTGCTGTACTCACTGCGGTCCCTAAGCTCTGTGTAGCGGCTTTGCCTTCAGGTGCTGCTGCAGCCAGGAGATCTGCAGTCTCCCTGGCCCCCAGTCTTTATTGCTGGGCAGATTAGATCCCTCACAATCTCGGATGCCGGTGTCCGATAATCAGCGCTGTTCCTTGGGGATGAACTGGTCTGGCTCCACCTCCCCGGTCTCTCCTCTTTTGCCTCACTCTTGATCCCTCAGGCGGTCACACAGTTACTTGTGCAGGCTAAGCACTGCCCTCTCCATTTTGATGTCTTCCCTCACTCTCTGCTCGCACAGTCTCCTTTTCTCCAACTGTCAACTGTCTCTCTGACTCCGCCTCCAAACCTGGATTTAAAGGGGACCTCACCTGAACTCGACTTGTAGAGCTCCCCCTCCAGGCTTGGAGTGGAAATGTTATATGTGGGATTACCTGATGTGGAGATCCTTCCCTGCCCAGGTACAGGTATATTTGTGGCAACTGAACCCTGGGGTGCCACATTCCCCCTTAGTTAAATTCAGTACTCCTGGACTGGAAACACAAACTTATAAAACATTAGCAACAATAAAGAGTAGTACAAAGTCTTAAAAAATAAAAATTACAAAAACCAATAAAACAGAAAAATGCAGTCCTTCCGCTGCAAAATGTGAGTATGGTATATATAAGAAAGTTTTTGACCACTACCAGTTCTGTGGTCCATAAAAGTTCAAGAAGATGCAAAAGTTCATGCAAAAAGTCCTGCAGGCTCAACACGCTTGACGGTTACAAATTTACTTAGTTGCAATAAACAAACAAAATATTTTTACATTTTACTAACTACTACACTTTCTATTTAATATTCTTCTATATAACGGGACGGGGGCTGACCAAAGTTGCTACGGCTAGACCTACGTAATGCCTGTGTCACAACTGGTCGGTGCAGTGTACTGGTACCTAGTGCTGGTGCTATGCGTGCACTATCTACTAGTCTGCATGAGGATCTATGCAATATTGGTATGCGTGAATGTTGTCTTAGTCTTACCATAGGACTGGCAGGATCCCCAATAGCAGGGTTCTCTGGTTCTACTGCGACAGGTAGTTCTTCTGAAACGTTGATCGGTTCTTCCAGTCTTTCTGGGACTTCTACTGGTTGAGCGCCAGTCAATAATAGTATAATTATAGCTCCATTGTACTGAGGCCAACTTTCAGGAAAATCACCAAGTACTGTTATTATCATCTTCTCTTTCTTTTCCTCTTTAGGTTGAGGTATACAGGGGATTACTTCTTTTTGCTTCAACTGTTCAGGACATTTTTTTAAGGTGGTCTCTAGAAACTGCCGCTGACGTTTTTCCCTTATCCTTGCTGATTAAGCAGATTTTCTTGTTGTCAAATTTAGAGGGCAATACTGTGTATGGTTCTGCTTCCCACTGGTCATCAAGCTTATGGGTCTTTCTTTTTCTTTTTAGAACCATCTCTCCAGGTATTAAAGGAGCAGCTGGTGCATTCTTGTTATAATCTTTCTCTTGCCTTTCTCTAATTTGGGCTAGGCTTCTTTCTACGAACTCCTGTACCTTTTTGTACTGCTCTTGGCGCTTAGTGTCCCAATCAGCTTCAGGTGAACTGGTTTCAGGAACAACAATTCCCATTTCTAAGTCAACTGGTAACTTCCCGAGTCTTGCTCTCATCAAGTATGCTGGCGTGCAATTGGTGGAACTCACAGGGATGTTGTTGTACATGTCCACTAAATCAGGCAACTTCTCAGGCCACATGCTTCTTTCTTCCAAGGGCAAGGTTTTCAACAGGTCTATAACCACCTGGTTCATTTTCTCACGCATGCCGTTTGTCTGTGGGTGATTCGGTGTGGTTCAGATTTTTTTACATCCATACAGGTTGCAAAACTCCTGGAACACTTCAGCCTCGAACGCAGAACCTTGATCCGTCAACACCTGTTCCGGGTAGCCATGTGGTCTGCAGAAGTAGGCTTGAAAGGTTCTCGCTGCAGTTCTTGCTGTCAAGTCCTTTACAGGTACTACCACCAGAAACCGGGAATAGTGGTCCACCATAGTGAGGGCATACGTATAACCGGATCTACTGGGTGTCAATTTCACATGGTCCAAGGCTACAAGTTCCAGCGGCTGCTTGGTGACAATTTGGTTGTAGTGGAGCTCTTTGACTGTCACGATCCTTTCTTCTCAGGTTGCATGGGCCACAGTTTCAGCACCAGTTCTCAATGGTAGTTCTCATGCCAACCCAATAGAATCTGTTGCGTAACAGTACCTCAAGCTTCTTCCACCCGAAGTGTCCTGCTCCGTCATGGTACGCCTCCAGCACCATCTGAACATCATCTCTCTTCGGTACCACTATTTGCCACACCCTCTCATAGGTTCGGGGGTTGATGTAATGTCTGCATAGCCTACCCCTGTAGATGAACAATCTGCTCTTTTCCTTCCACAGATGCTGCGCTTCCGGTGGGGCATCTGGGCTAAGACTTGAGTCTGGTTGGATTATTAGCTCTTTAACTAGGCGAACAGCCGGATCGCTGTCTTGCGTTTCCTCCCACCCGTGGTAAGGTAACGGGTTCAGCGTGGCCTCTTGACGTTTGCCTTTAACACCTTGGTTACACTGGGATGCACTGTTGCGGTGAAAAGCCGGCAGCTCTATCTCTTCTAGCTCATCCAAGTCTTCTCCTGCATCTGGTAAATGGGGCATTCTCGACAATGCATCAGCGTTGGCGTTTTTGCGGCCTGCCCGATATTTGATGGTGAAGTCATAGTTTGACAAACGGGCCATCCATCGCTGCTCTAGTGCACCTAGCTTTGCGGAGTCCAAGTGAGTAAGCGGGTTGTTATCCGTAAATATGGTAAACTTCGCAGATGCCAGGTAGTGCTTGAATCGTTCAGTGACGGCCCAGACTAAGGCCAAGAATTCCAGCTTGAACGAACTGTAGTTTTCTGGGTTTCTCTCAGTAGGACGGAGCTTCCTGCTTGCAAAGGCAATTACACGTTCTTTGCCATTCTGCACCTGCGGCAGCACAGCTCCCAATCCCACATTACTGGCATCTGTGTACAGCACGAATGGCAGATTATAATCAGGGTAGGCCAGGATTTCCTCACCGGTCAGGGCCCACTTCATGTGCTTGAAGGAGTCTTCTTCTTTCTCACCCCATTCAAATGGAGGGCCGGAAGTCTTGCCCTTTTTGGTCTGGCCTACCAGGAGATCTTGCAAAGGCGCCGCAATTTCCGTGAAGTCCTTTATGAACCTCCTGTAGTATCCTACCAGCCCCAAGAACTGACGCACCTCTTTGACAGTTGTTGGCTTTGGCCAGTCTCTGATAGCAGTGACCTTTTCAGGGTCTGGTGCCACACCATCCGCACTGACCACATGCCCAAGATACTGAACCTTATGCTTCAGCAAATGGCATTTTGAAGGCTTTAGTTTCATACCAAACTTTGACAATGCTTCAAACACCTTGGCCAGGTGCTCCAGATGTTCCTCATACGTCTTGGAATACACGATGACATCATCAAGATATATCAGTACAGTCTCGAAGTTTCGGTGCCCCAGGCAACACTCCATCAGCCTTTGGAACGTGCCCGGTGCATTGTAGAGTCCAAACGGCATGCTGTTGAACTCACACAGACCCATCGGCGTCGTGAATGCGGTCTTCTCTCGATCTTCTTCTGCCATGGAAACCTGCCAATACCCACTGGTAAGATCTAAGGTGGAAAAGAAATTAGCAGCTTTCAGTGTAGCAAGTGATTCCTCAATGCGGGGCAACGGGTAAGCATCCTTGTGTGTTATGCGGTTTATCTGCCTATAGTCAACGCACATCCTCATTGTGCCATCTTTCTTACCAGGACAAGTGGCGCTGACCAGGGGCTACAACTATCTTTTATTAACCCTAGCTTCCTTCATTTCCCGTAACATATCTTTAGCACACTGATAGTGAGCTGGTGGTATAGGCCTGTATCTCTCTTTTATAGTTGGATGGTCTCCCGTGGGTATGCGATGGTGTACCCCTTTTATCCGCCCAAAGTCTAATGGATGCTTACTAAAGACCCGTTCATATTCCTTCACCACCCAATAAACTCCGTGCCTTTGGTAAGAAGGGGTGGAATCAGTGCCGACATGCAGCTTCTGACACCAGTCCTCCAGCTGTCCCTTGGAGCTGTTGTCCTCCGCCTGGTCGGACGGGGTCAAGGGTTCCACTGCCTGAATTGAGTTGTTGTTGA
Source organism: Anomaloglossus baeobatrachus (assembly GCF_048569485.1). Classification (NCBI taxonomy): domain Eukaryota; kingdom Metazoa; phylum Chordata; class Amphibia; order Anura; family Aromobatidae; genus Anomaloglossus; species Anomaloglossus baeobatrachus. The sequence goes on from NC_134357.1 coordinate 503,123,651, forward strand.
CAGTGAACAACTTGGCAACAGTAGCATATCTGGGTAGCTTGACCTCTTCCTCTCCACAGTTTAAAACTCGTACAGGTACCCTCCCTTTGCGTACATCAACTATCCCCCTGGCTGTCAGGACTGTGGGCCTACTATCTGAGTACATGGGCTCTAGCATTGCCTGGTAATCCTGCCCTCTGAGGCCTATAGCTGCCCGACACCAAATCATCACTTCACTTCTTGGAGGTAACACAATGGGGAATGGGTCGCTTACCTGTACACTGCCGATTTCTCCACCAGACAACTCTACCTGTTGTCTCTGCAGAAGGGCTTTGATTTCTTTCTGTAGGACCCTCTGCTGCCCGATGCTGGCAGTTTCTGCAACATGCTGGAGCAAGAAAAAAACTTCTCCTAGACAATTTTCAACAACATTAGTACCTAATATCATTGTTGGATTTCTTTCACGACAATCAGTATCCACCACAATAAGTCCTTGGCCCTTTAACTCCTCCCTCCCCACCTTTATCGTCACCTCCTTGTACCCTACTTGTGATACCGGCTGTCCATTAGCAGCATATATAGTAAGGTCTGGGTCTGGGCGAGTGAGCTCAGAATCGGCCCAAAATCTTTTGTAAAGGATATGCGGGATTGTCGTCACCTGTGAGCCAGTGTCCAATAGAGCAAGTGTGGGAATGCCATCTAGCACGATAGATAGGAATGGTCGTCCTCCCACATATCTATCGCGCCAGTTCGATGGGCCTGGTTGTTTTATTCCTGGTGGCCGGCCCGCTGCCCCAGGAGTCGCTGGTTTAAAGGACATGACCTGGCAAAGTGGCCCGCCTCGTTACAACGGCGGCAGATAGGTTGTCCTGACGAGTCGTAGCGGTCGTTGGGTCTTCCTCTGGGCGGTGGGTTCCTCCTTCCTCGCATCCAAGGGATGTCCTCAGGGCTGTCAGCTAACTGGATCCTCTCTGACGACTGTGGTTTCTGCTGGAGTTGCATGGCCTTTAGGAGCAAGGCCACATCTTTTGTCAGCTGCTGTATCTGGGAACGCAAGTCATCAGAGGCACCAGGTATTACAGTCTGTCCATTGATTTCTGCTGGAGTTAAGGAAAGAGACGCCACCTCTGAGGGAGAGGTGATGGCTTGCCGCGGCTGAGGTGCGGGGTCTGTAGTCACAGGGACTCGCAGTGCTCTAATGGCTCGGTTCTTCAGAGTTACAAAGTCTAGACTCGGATGCTCCATGACCCATAGACGCAGCTGTGTTTGATGAATTGGTGAATGTAGCCCCTCAAGAAACTGTTCAATTAACATTTTATCTTCCTCTCGTGCACTTTCAGGGTCTACCTGCTTTACAGCCCGCAGCGCCTCCTGAAGGTTCAATGCATAATCCCGTATGCTATCCTGGGGTCTTTGTTTGCAGTTGTAAAACCTCATTCTTAGCTCAGCTACAGTACGAGTTTCAAAAGCAGCTTTTAAATTAGCAAATATCTGGGTTATTGTCCTTTTATCTGTATTCAGCCAGGATTTAACCTCTCGCTCTGCTGCACCCGTCAGTTGCCCCAGCAAAACAGACACTTTTTGCTTGTCAGTCATAGAGTATATATCCAGGAAATTGCACATCTTTTCTCTAAATTCAGCTAGGGTATTGGGCTCCCCAGCATATTGCGGTAACCATGCCGCCCCTGGGACATACGGCAGAGCAAGCGGCATGATCGGGGCTACAGCTTCAGGTGCTGCAGCTGCTCCAGCGGCATCAGCATCGCCGTGCATCTCCATCCTCACTGTGGCGCAGTTAGTTTTTCAAATGCTCAAAATGGCGGCAAAGTTCAGTTATTATTAAACAGTTTTCAAGGCACACGTTACCCAGGGTTACTGGGCCTTGTCCAGATCCTGTTCGTGACGCCAAAAGCTGACCCGCCTCGGGGCCGTGGGGTACTCGGTTCCGGGTGTTGGTTAATGGGATTATGTCACGGGGGCCTGTGCCCGGTTCCGTGGCCCTGGTGGTCGCTGAAAGTCAATAAATAATAAAAAATAAAAAAAATAAAATTAAAAAAAATAATAATAAAGAAAATAAATGTATTTCGTGACGCCACCTACGGTTACAGTATGGTTACTGGGGCTGCAGGTCAGACCTAAGGGGTGATGGTTAGGCAGCCAGTTGTTTACGCTTCCCATAGGTGAAGCGGGGTCCCCAGGGCAGTTTTAGTAGTACACAGATATGGCGGCCGTTTTTCCTCACAGCCTTTTCAACTGTCACTTTAGTGCAGCAGCCTATGGCTCCTCAGATGAAGAAATAAAGTGCGTCACACCAATTCATTAACTCTGACCACGTTTTACTTGCAGGTGTTAAAAAGGGGTTCAGTTTCTGATGTTACAGTTTTTGGGTAATCTGGGAACAGTTTAGGATCTCTGCACCAGGTCAGTTGTGTGGCCTCCCTGCTGCGCTATGTTTCTCCTTGGTACTAGGCTGCCTGTAGCTATACCTTGTCCCTCTCTCACTGTCTTCAAATGTATGGCAGGCGGCGGGAGCTTCTCTAAGGGGCACTGCTGTACTCACTGCGGTCCCTAAGCTCTGTGTAGCGGCTTTGCCTTCAGGTGCTGCTGCAGCCAGGAGATCTGCAGTCTTCCTGGCCCCCGGTCTTTATTGCTGGGCAGATTAGATCCCTCACAATCTCGGATGCCGGTGTCCGATAATCAGCGCTGTTCCTTGGGGATAAACTGGTCTGGCTCCACCTCCCCGGTCTCTCCTCTTTTGCCTCACTCTTGATCCCTCAGACGGTCACACAGTTACTTGTGCAGGCTAAGCACTGCCCTCTCCATTTTGATGTCTTCCCTCACTCTCTGCTCGCACAGTCTCCTTTTCTCCAACTGTCAACTGTCTCTCTGACTCCGCCTCCAAACCTGGATTTAAAGGGGACCTCACCTGAACTCGACTTGTAGAGCTCCCCCTCCAGGCTTGGAGTGGAAATGTTGTATGTGGGATTACCTGATGTGGAGATCCTTCCCTGCCCAGGTACAGGTATATTTGTGGCAACTGAACCCTGGGGTGGGGTGCCACACACACTCTTAGCAATCTCTAGATGAGCTTCAAGAGGTAGTCACTGGAAATGGTTTTCACTTCACAGGTGTGCCCTGTCAGGTTTAATAAGTGGTATTTCTTGCCTTATAAATGGGGTTGGGACCATCAGTTGTGTTTTGCAGAAGTCTGGTGGATACACAGCTGATAGTCCTACTGAATAGACTGTTAGTTGCTTTTTCTTACCATAATACAAATTCTAAGTAAAGAAAAATGAGTGGCCATCATTACTTTAAGAAATGAAGGTCAGTCAGTCCAAAAAATTGGGAAAACTTTGAAAGCGTCCCCAAGTGCAGTTACAAAAACCATCAAACGTTACAAAGAAACTGGCTCACGTGAGGACCGACCCAGGAAAGGAAGATCAAGAGTCACCTCTGCTGCGGAGGATAAGTTTATCTGAGTCACCAGCCTCAGAAATCGCAGATTAAGAGCAGCTCAGATTAGAGACCAGGTCAATGCCACACAAAGTTCTAGCAGCAGACACATCTCTAGAACAACTGTTAAGAGGAGACTTTGTGCAGCAGGCCTTCATGATAAAATAGCTGCTAGGAAACCACTGCTAAGGACAGGCAACAAGTATAAGAGACTTGTTTGGGCTAAAGAACACAAGGAATGGACATTAGACTAGTGGAAATCTGTTCTTTGGTTTGATGAGTCCACATTGGAGATCTTTGGATCCAACCACCGTGTCTTTGTGCGACGCAGAAAAGGTGAACGGATGGACTCTACATGCCTGGTTCCCACCGTGAAGCATAGAGGAGGAGGTGTGATGGTGTGGGGGTGCTTTGCTGGTGACACAGTGGGGGATTTATTCAAAATTGAAGGCATACTGAACCAGCATGGCTACTACAGCATCTTGCAGCGGCATGCTATTCCATCCGGTTTGCGTTTAGTTGCAAACATGATCTCCTGACATCACCCCCACGTTACTACAAAGTACCAGGGACTGTCTGTCCACTGTCTCTAACATCATGTCCTCCCTCTAACTAAAACTGAATCTTTCCATAAATAAACTCCTTCTGTTCCCTCCTCTAGTAAGCCTTGAATTACTATCTCCATGTATGAATATACGTGTGTGATGATTGACTGGTCTTTACACAACAAGCCCTTTTTTTTTACATTTTGTATGTTTTGTGTCTCCACTATTTCATCATAGATTGTGAATTTGTGGGCAGGACCCTCACTCCTCCTGATTGATACATGTTTTAACAATTCAAAAAAATTCAATGTGAAATATTTTCTATAGTTTTTTATACATCCCCGAAAATAAGACACGTCTCAGATTTTTTTTTTTTTTTGCCCCGGAAAAAGAGCTAGGGCTTATTTTCGGGTAGCTGTCATTCTCAAGGAAACACAGTTGGGAGGAAAGTTTATCTCTCAGAAATGCAGTGCCCCCTTTCCAGGAGAGTCATACTTACCAAATCCTGGGCGTCTGTGTGGCTCCCAGGACCAGGTCCTCCTGCGATCTTCGGCAGGTGCTCCTAGCAGTATGCTCCACGCTGCCTCCCCTTTTTTTGACCAACACACGGAAACACATCAAATCGCACACACACAATCACACATCACATCGTACACACATACTCAACACATTCAGCGATATCGATTGCTTCCGGCCAGCAGAGAATCATGGGACCCAGTGCAGTGGAGCGCAAGGACCTGCGGGTGGAACACATAGAGGACCTGCAGCTGGAACGCATCGCTGCATTCCAGCCGCAGGTCCTGTATGCGTTCCACCCATTCCCAGGTCCTTATACTGGTCAAAAGCAATTGATATCACTGAATGTGGTGAGTGTGTGTGATCTGATGTGTGCGGGTGTGTGGTCTGATGTATGTGAGTGTGTGATCTGATGTATGTGAGTATGCGATCTAATGTGTATGAGTGGGTGTGCCATCTGATGTGTGTGGGTGTGCAATCTGCTGTGTGTGGGTGTGCGATCTGATGTGTGTGGGTGAGTGTGCGATCTGATGTGTGTGTGAGTGTGCGATCTGATGTGTGGGTGGATGTGTGATCTGATGTGTGTGGGTGTGTATTCTGATGTGTGTGGGTGTGCGATCTGATGTGTGTGCGATCTGATGGGTGTGGGTTTGTGATCTAATGTGTGTGGGTGTGCGATCTGATATGTGTGTGGGTGTGCGATCTGTTGTGTTGGTGTGCGATCTGATGTGTGTGGGTGTACGATCTGATGGGTGTGGGTTTGTGATCTAATGTGTGTGGGTGTGCGATCTGATATGTGTGTGGGTGTGCGATCTGTTGTGTTGGTGTGCGATCTGATGTGTGTGGGTGTACGATCTGATATGTGTGTGGTGTGTGTGGGTGTGAGATCTGATGTGTGTGTGTGTGCGATCTGATGTGTGTGGGTTTGTGATCTGATGTGTCTGGGTGTGTGATCTGATGGGTGTGGGTTTGCTATTTGATGAGTGTGAGTGTGCGATCCACTGCAGGGTATCTGGTGAGTATGATTGCAGGGCCTTCTCTCCTCTCTCTTTTCGGGGTGTCTGCTTTCTATAATGAAGTGTCCTGTAATATCTTTAACCCCTTCACTGCCCGCGGTCTGCCGGCAGCATCATGCTGCGATTGGCACACATCTCAGCTGATTTTCACAGCTGAGATGTGTGCCTGCTAGGCACGAGCAGAATCGTTATCTGCTCGTGCCGTTTAACCCCTTATATGGCGCTGTCAATATGTGACAGCGCCATTATAAGCGCGATCGCGGTAAAATTTTACTTACCGCCTGATACCGGAAGTCACGTGATGCGATCACGTGACTCCCGATAGTTGTCATGGTAGCACAGGGTCATGTGATGACTCCTGTACTACACCTGACTTGCTTTCACTTTCGCTGTGCCAGCGGCACAGCAAAAGAGAAAGAGAGCGTATCTGCTGTTTACAGCCTTGTAGCTGTGATCAGCAGATACTGCAGAGCGATCGGAATGCTGATCGCAATAGCCCCCTAGGGGGACTAGTAAAGTAAAAAAAAAAAAGTTTAAAAAAATTAAAAAAAAACCTAAAAGTTCAAATCACCCCCCATTCGCCCCATTGAAAATTAAACGGTTAAAAAAATATACACACATTTGGTATCGCCGCGATCAGAAACGCCCGATCGATCAAAATATAAAATCAATTAATCTGATCAGTATACGGCGTAACGGCAAAAAAATTCCAAACGCCAAAACGACGTTTTTTTGTCGCCACAACTTTTGCGCAAAATGCAATAATAGGCGATCAAAACGTAGCATCTGCGCAAAAATGGTACCGTTAAAAACGTCAGCTCGAGACGCAAAAAATAAGCCGTCACTGAGCCATAGATCCCAAAAAATGAGAACACTACAGGTCACGGAATATGGCGTAAAACGTGCGCCACTTTTTTCGGACAAACTTCCGATTTTTTTTTTCAACCCCTTATATAAAAGTAAACCTATACATGTTTGGTGTCTACGAACTCGCACTGACCTGAGGCATCACACCCACACATCAGTTTTACCATATAGTGAACACAGTGAATAAAATATCTCAAAAACCATAGTGCTATTGCACTTTTTTTGCAATTTTTCTGCATTTGGAATTTTTTTGCCGTTTTCCAGTACACTATATGGTAAAACTGAGGGTTTCATTTAAAAGTACAACTCGTCCCGCAAAAAATGAGCCCTCACATGACCATATTGACTGAAAAATAAAAAAGTTACGTCTCTCAGAAAAAGAATGGCGAAAAAAACAAACGGAAAGCGAAAAATCGGCCGGTCGTGAAGGGGTTAACTTTTTTAGCTGCACGGACACTTTATTATTGATCCGCAACTAGGGCTTATTTTTGGGGGAGGGCTTATATTTAAGCCTTACACCAAAAATGCTGAAAATCCGTGCTAGGGTTTATTTTCGGGGAAACATGGTAGTAAAGTGCTGCGGAATACGTTGACGATATAAATGTAATGGGATCAACAATTCAGACTGCATCATTAATGTAGAAATGGATTTGAATACAGTTTCAGCAATTGCCCACAAGGGGGCAGTGTCAGACTGTGCAATCACAAACACAGAGCTGGGAAATCCCCTACTGCAGCTTGTGTGTGAAAACCAGGAAGAAAAAAAAGTGCGGGAAGGTTGTTCAGCTCCAGAGCTCAGCCAGAGGAGAGCTGCGTGTGGTCTCCCTGAACAGAGGGCTCTTTTGCCACCGGAGTCTTGGAGAAATCACCCTGTGGAAGTGGTTTCTGCCATTCCCGGTCTGCAGGACTTTGTTTTCACCAAGGATCTAACCGGACTGCAGAGCATCGCAACCAGAGTGTAAGTGCAGGGGCTGTGACCTCCCTTCTTCTGCTCGGCGTGCCCCGGGACTAAAAGACTGATTAGAATCTGTTACCAGCGGGGGAAGATCAAAGGAAAAGACCGAGGAGCTGCATCCCTTCAGCGCTGCACCGGGACCCATCATCGTGAGACCCCAGGCCTGCGACGTGGGAGCGGCATCTTCTTCCGGGATAGACTGGTACGTGATTGTAGGGAAAGTTAGGGAAAGTTGCCGCCATTTCATTGTTGTTGTTTTTCCTTTCTTCTTGCTGCGTACCCGGAAGGAGTGAAAATCCAGGGACTCCACTATACACATGTGCGCAGATAGTTCGGTTGATTGTATTATAAATATGTTTCCTAGTAAAGAAATGTTACTACCGGTAAAATCTGAGTATGGGGATTTTGTTGGAATAGAGCATACACACACACCCGCGGCCCTACCACCGGTCGCTTCATGTGGCGTAGTCGGCAGGATGTGTGACCAACAAAATCATCCCCCGGTAGTAACTTATAACCGGACAGCTCCCCCGCCGTCTATTGTCAATCAGGTGAGAAAGTTTGACGGACGGAACTATCCTGTAACTGAATGGACTGAACAACTTAAGATAGTGGGGGAAATGTATAACACTGATCCTAAGACCTTAGCAGAAATGGCCATGCTAACATTAGAAGGGGAAGCGTGGACGACAGTCAGGCTGGAGACGGTTAGGGGCCAGCGTACGTTGGATGACTTGGTGCGGGTGCTGGAGAACACCTATGGGCCGACTACATATGCAGGAACATTGCTTTATATGTTCTTCCGGCGTACTCAACTCGAGTCGGAGGACATTCCTCAATATGCCAATGCCCTTCAAGTGCTACTAGAACAAGCCTGTAGAAACGAAGAACAGATAGCTAGTACGGGTACCCGTGACCTGGTGTTGAGAGATCAGTTTGTGACCGGATTGAGAGACCCGTACCTTAACCGCTCATTGCAAGATCTACTCCGGATAAATCCGGCCTTTACATTCGCTGAGGCCAAACAAGAAGCTATAGAACGTTCAAGGGGACTTGTCGTGGAGACACAGACATATACCGCGGCTTGCAGGTCCATATCTGGTATCGGGACTCCGAACAGCAACACGGAAGAACTGAAACAGATGGTGGCAGAGTTGCAGAAACAGGTGTTACAGCTCACCTTAGACCAACAGGCGGGCCGGCAAGCGAGACAACAACCCAGCCAGCCGATGGGAAGATGCTGGACATGCGGTGATCCCCGCCATAGAGCCAACCGTTGCCCCCAGAACTTTCAAGCTCATCCACAGTCCGATCTACCAAAACCAGCAAGTCATGTCCCACAACAGTGGCCGCCTTTAAACTAGACGCCCCTGCCAAAGAGGCTCACTCGGCAGGGGATGCCAAAGAGAGGGGTGTAGGAAAACAGAGCCAGCCACGGAACAAACTTGCATCAAATAGCCCCACCCTGGAAGTATTACTGGAAGGGATCGCCGTACAAGGGTTAATGGATACTGGGTCTCAGGTATCCACCATCTCCGAGCAGTTCTACGAAGAATGTCTAAAGCCGCGGGTTGCCTATGACCCTGATACCGCCATCAAGATCAAAGCAGCCAATAATCTACCCATTCCGGTGACGGGAGTTGCCTGGATGAACCCCGAAATCTGTGGCCAAGATCTCGGGAAGAGAGGGATAATCGTGGTCAGGGAAGGCTTTGGATCAGAAACGCCCATGATTATTGGGATGAACATCTTGAAAGACCTGAATCTGGTGTTGTTTACCAAGAAGGGGCCCAAGTACTGGCAAGAAGTGACCGCACATAGGGCCACCCGCCGTGCCTTTCAGCAAGTGGTCCGGACCTGCAACCTCCAGCGAATGACAGAAGAACAACTGCCACTGGCCACGGTCACCGTACCCCGCCATACTAGGATCACCTTACCAGCTGGGAAAGAGACAGTTATCTCACTACCCCTTAGCACCATGAGACAGCTTGAAGGCGTGGAGGTGCTGATTGAGCCGCGCTCCCCGAAGGAAGGGAAGCTGAATCCACTAGTCGCTCGAACTCTAGCAGTAGTGAGAAAGGGAAGAATTCCTGTCAGGCTGGGCAACACGGCTAACGTGAGCGTTGACCTAGAAGCCGGGACACAGCTCGCCCGAGTCTACGCTCTAACCGAAGAGGTGAACCCTCTGAGCCCCCTCCAGTTTGTACCGTCTACAGAGGGAGATTGGACAGTGACGGTCTCTGCCATGGCCGCTGTCGCGGGTGACACCAACGCGGGGCAAGAACTACGAGAGAAGTGTCAGTTGGACGTATCCCAATACTCCAACCGGGAGGTGTCCCAGGTGGAAGAGCTACTTCAAGAGCATCAGGCGTCCTTTGCCCGGCATGACACCGACTTTGGGTGCACCACCAGTATCAAGCATGAAATCCCCACCGGTGACACTGCTCCTATCCGTGAAAGGTACCGCCAAATTCCTCCCCAGCAATACCAAGAAGTGAAAAATCTCCTGAATTCCATGTTACACGCGGGAGTGGTACGAGAAAGCCAGAGCCCCTGGGCGGCACCGGTAGTGTTAGTCAAGAAGAAGGACGGATCCCTGAGATTCTGTGTGGACTACCGCCGTTTGAATGCTTGCACCATCCGGGACTCGTACCCTTTGCCAAGGATCGAAGAATCCCTGACAGCCCTGAAGAAAGCCAAATACTTCTCTTCGTTGGATCTGGCCAGCGGATATTGGCAGGTACCTATGCATGAGAAAGATAGAGAGAAGACTGCTTTCATCTTACCCATGGGCCTGTACGAGTTCGACCGGATGCCCTTTGGTCTGAACAACGCGCCGGGGACTTTCCAGCGGCTGATGGAGCGCTGCTTGGGAGACTTCAACTTCGACTTCACCCTCATCTACCTGGACGACATTGTAGTCTATTCGGCCACATTTGAAGAACACCTGCAGCAGCTGGGCCGTGTGTTCAGTAGGTTGAGAGAACATGGCCTGAAGTTGAAACCCAGCAAGTGCCGTCTTCTGCAGCCCGAGATCAATTACCTGGGCCACCGTATCTCAGCCGAAGGTGTCCAGCCATCTTCAGAGAAGATAGCCGCCGTACGGGATTGGCCGCAGCCCACAAACGTCAAGGAGGTCAGGGCTTTCCTGGGGTTGGCCGGCTACTACCGCCGGTTCGTCAAAAACTTCGCCCGACTTGCTGCACCCTTGCATGACCTGCTTCGAGGGACCACCAACAGCCCCAGAGGACGACCCATCAGCTGGGGACCCAGCCAGGAAGAGTCCTTCCAAGCCCTAAAGGGTGTCTTAATGTCTCCCCCCATCCTGGCATATGCGGACTACAACCTGCCCTTTCAACTACACACCGATGCCAGTCTACAGGGTCTAGGGGCAGTACTCTCACAGGTACAAGAAGGCAAGGAACGGGTCATAGCCTATGCCAGTCGGTCCCTACATGAGGGCGAGAAGAACCCCACCAATTATAGCTCGTTCCGGCTGGAGCTGTTGGCCCTAACGTGGGCTATGGCGGAGAAATTTGCAGGGTACCTCACGGGGACCGAAGTACTAGTCCTGACCGATAACAACCCGTTGGCCCACTTAGAAAATGCGAAGCTCGGAGTCATGGAGCAGCGTTGGATGGCTCGGCTCTCCAAGTTCAATTACAAGATCAAATATAGGGCTGGAGCTGAGAATCAAAATGCGGACAGCCTGTCTAGAGTGTCATACCCCTTACTCAACCGAGACCGGGATGAAGAATTAGAAGGGGACGAGACGCCTGACTTTGCAAAGCTCGCCCAACAGATGGTGGATTACCGCCAGTTCGTTGTGGGCGAAGCTGGAACTCCAGTGGGAGTCGCCTTGCCACCCCAGGAGTGGTGCAGGTTGCAGGACCAGAACCCTGAATGGGTTCTACTCAAACAATGGGTGAAGCGGCAGCAGAAGCCTCCCGCCGATATACGGGCACGACTGTCTACCGGGACCTTGACCCTGCTCAGTCAGTGGGACCGGCTGATTCTGAGAGAAGGAGTGCTATACCGGAAGGTTCTCTTGTCGCACATGCTGGAGGAATGCACACAAGTTGTGGTGCCTGATCAATTGGCCCGTGAGATGGTGGCCCAAGCCCACAAAAGGAATGGACACTTCGGAATAGACAAGACCTTTCGGTGGATTCAACAGTCCATCTATTGTCCGGGGCTCCGCAAGCTGGTTGAAGACGTCTGCCAGACCTGTCGCACCTGCGAACTACACAAGTCCCCTGAGCAGCGTGCACCTGTTCAGACAATTAAAACATCCAGGCCCCTTGAGCTGTTGATGGTGGACGGCGAGCAGTGGCTATCAGTACTGTCTAGTCATGGTGGATCACTTCACAAAATTCGCTGTCGCTGTCGCTACCAAAGACCAGACGGCTGAATCGGCTGCTCGGGCCATCTGTCGACAGTTCATCCACGTCTACGGGTGCCCGGAGAGGTTGCACTCCGACCAGGGGGCTTGTTTCGAAGGCCGAGTCATCGAAGAGCTGCATCGGATGTATGGGATCCAGAAGTCGAGGACCACTCCTTACCACCCACAAGGGAACGGTGCATGTGAACGCTTCAACCGGACCCTACTCCAGCTGATCCGCACCTTGGCCGATGATAAGAAAGACCAATGGCCCCAATTCCTTCCTGATCTAGTATGGGCCTACAACAACCAGGTCCACTCTGTGACTGGCTACACCCCACACACCCTTCTCTTTGGCCGCCCCGGAAAAGGGGTCCATGACCTGAACCTATTCCGCCCTGGAGATGATATCTGCCATAAATACCCCTCCTGGCTAAATGCTCACCGACAGAAGATGGAGACTGTACACCGGCTGGTGAGCCAACAAATCCGGGGCCAGATACATGCTGACCCACTCCCCGTGCAAGAGCAGCCCTTGAAGTTGGGACAGCTAGTCTTGCTCCGTATCAAGAAGCCCCAAGGGAAACTTCGAGCCAAGTGGGAGACTGAGGTCTACCGGGTAATCGAACGCCCCTACCCCAACGGGCATGTATACCGAGTGCGGGGTGAAGACAGTCGCAGCATCCGCACTGTGCACCGAAATATGTTGCGTCCCTGCCGATCCCAGCCTGACTCCCCTACCACAGTACCCGGAGGGGGTGACGCTACCAACACGACTGACGTCACGGACGTTTCCCAGCATAGTGATCACATTGACTCTGAGATCGGTGACCCACCTACACAACCCAGTTCTTCCCCTGGAGTGCTGACTGAAGTGGGGCGTAAAGACAGTGACAGGGAGGGGAACAACCGACCCTTGAGATGCACTGACCGCACCACTGCTGGGATCCCGCCCGGGCGGTCTTACAGGGACCAGTATGTATGGCCCACTTCTCAACCAACCCCTGTGACATCTGCAGTCATCGCTGCCTGGGAACCGACGGTAGTTGACAGGGACTGCCAACCTTTAAGTGGGGGTGTATGTAATGGGATCAACAATTCAGACTGCATCATTAATGTAGAAATGGATTTGAATACAGTTTCAGCAATTGCCCACAAGGGGGCAGTGTCAGACTGTGCAATCACAAACACAGAGCTGGGAAATCCCCTACTGCAGCTTGTGTGTGAAAACCAGGAAGAAAAAAAAGTGCGGGAAGGTTGTTCAGCTCCAGAGCTCAGCCAGAGGAGAGCTGCGTGTGGTCTCCCTGAACAGAGGGCTCTTTTGCCACCGGAGTCTTGGAGAAATCACCCTGTGGAAGTGGTTTCTGCCATTCCCGGTCTGCAGGACTTTGTTTTCACCAAGGATCTAACCGGACTGCAGAGCATCGCAACCAGAGTGTAAGTGCAGGGGCTGTGACCTCCCTTCTTCTGCTCGGCGTGCCCCGGGACTAAAAGACTGATTAGAATCTGTTACCAGCGGGGGAAGATCAAAGGAAAAGACCGAGGAGCTGCATCCCTTCAGCGCTGCACCGGGACCCATCATCGTGAGACTCCAGGCCTGCGACGTGGGAGTGGCATCTTCTTCCGGGATAGACTGGTACTTGATTGTAGGGAAAGTTAGGGAAAGTTGCCGCCATTTCATTGTTGTTGTTTTTCCTTTCTTCTTGCTGCGTACCCGGAAGGAGTGTAGATCCGGGGGGGACTCCACTATACTCATGTGCGCAGATAGTTCGGTTGATTGTATTATAAATATGTTTCCTAGTAAAGAAATGTTACTACCGGTAAAATCTGAGTATGGGGATTTTGTTGGAATAGAGCATACACACACACCCGCGGCCCTACCACCGGTCGCTTCATAAAAATAAGATTATAATTTATTATATTATGCAGACACCACTCTGCACACATCGTACACACACGGCTCTGCTACATCCACACTGTACACCCCTCCTGACCCCACACATAAACTTCACCTCATCCAGCACAGCAGAGCCCTGCACACACTGAGGAGCTGATCATGTGACCCCTGACTCCTCCCCTCCATGTGACATCATCACAGGTCCTGTAAGCACGAACAGCTGTATATCTAAGATAGATGCTAGAATCTATGGGCTCCTTCCAGTTATGATGTGATAGTGACGTGTTTGAAATGCAGCCAGATGGAATAAACATTCTTTTTTTAAGTCCACTTGGTCATGGAGTTGTTTATAATAGAAGCGGAGGTCACTCTGGGGTAAGAGCACAGCACACATTAACCTCTTCAGTGCTGAACCCATGATAAATCTGTGTGTGTGACTATAGTTGGATTGTGTGTTATACCGGGGGCAGGACGGGGCCAGGACTGGATGTAGGGATCATGTGAAGCCGGTAACAGCTCCGGAGATTCCTTACATGGGATCTTTATGATGTTACATCGTCATCTTCTCCCCATTCAGGTCCCTACAATATCGGATCCTCTCAGTTCTTCTATAGAAGAGAATTCTCCTGATTGACCCATCAAGGATGGATAGGGACAGGGACAAGATGGCGGAGAGGATATTACACCTCACCCTAGAGATCCTCTTCCGGCTTACTGGAGAGGTGAGAGATTCTGATGACGTCACATTACATCATTCTTATCTATGGGAATAACAGATGGACAGAACTGGAGAGGTGAGGACTCTGGAAATGTCTGTAGTGAGGTTTATTAATGTGTCTCTCCATATCCAGGATTACACAGTAATGAAGAAGACCTCTAGTGAGCGCTGTCAGGACCCTGTGTCTGAGGGATGGGGAAGACTCCTGAGCCCAATCACGGGGCCTTCACCTCACCCCCTGATACATGAGGACATCAATGACCAGAAGATCCTAGAACTCACCTACAAGATGATTGAGCTGCTGACTGGAGAGGTGACACTGCTGGGAATGCTGGGACATTATACAGTAACGCTATGAAGGGATCGGGGGATGACGGTATCATTGTATGTGTCAGGTTCCTATAAGGTGTCAGGATGTCACCGTCTATTTCTCCATGGAGGAGTGGGAGTATTTAGAAGGACACAAAGATCTGTACAAGGACGTCATGATGGAGGATCCCCAGCCCCTCACATCACCAGGTAATAGACAGGGCTAAATACACACGGCCTATAATTATCTGTATGTAAAGAATGAATTCATTCCCTGTATGTGTTTCCTCCAGTTCTATCCAGTGAGAGGACAACACCAGAGAGATGTCCCCGTCCTCTTCTTCCACAGCAGGAAAATCCAGATCTTCCTCAAGATTTTCAGGTATATGGAAAGAAGGAGTCAAAAACATTCAATATCAACACTTCAGGCTGGTAAAGGTAGATTAATAATGAGGGGTTTTTTTTCTGGGCATAGCTTTGTGTCTTTTGATATCTGTGGATGGAGGTTTGGACACTCAGGCTTAATAAAATATTGTGGGCAACCAAATTCATCTCTTCATGGCATGTGTTTACCCTATGGTAGAAGGACCCACAAGTGATAAACAGGGACGCAGCGTATGGTAGACAGTGTGAAGAAGTTGCTCAATGTGAAGTATGGGTAGCATGAAGGGGACAGTTTGAAGATGAAGTGGGTGAGGCATGGATAGTGTGGAGATCATAGGTCACAAGTGAGAAAGGTGGGAGTAGATGTAATTCATAAGGGAGGACAGTGTGGCAGGTGTTTGCAGAGACGAGCTGTGGATGTGAAAAATCATCATGGCATCAGGACCGTATGACTAAGAAAGTAATAAGAATATTAATCGTGAGAATAGATGTCACCTATAAGGTACCTGGGCGTATTTCAAGTCTTTATTCTGTCAAAGCATACATAGCGTTTCTCCCCACAATCCGGCTTTTTCAAGCATATACAACTCCCCCCAAAATCACAGGTTTAAACATAAAATACCACATAATCAACCCAGCACCAAGCAGATGTGTATCCACCCCGAACAGAGTTAGCCAATCACAGTGTGTTTTACATGTCAAAAAACAATTATCTTAGAAATGACGATCGAGTCGGTTAATGGACAAAGAAAAAAATCATCCAGCCTATACACTGCACCATACCCCGATTCCTCATCAGTATTGCAGGACCATTTGTCACATATATATAAGATCACCTTCTGAACCAATCTGGCTGCCAACGGCTGTATTACTATAGTAACCGTCGGCCAATCACACTCGTGATAAAGATCACATGATACCATGACCAATAACCATCGGGATGTCCCTATGCACGCACCAGCATCCTCCATCAATTCCCTGGATATACAGTTGAAACCAGAATTTTACATACACTATCTATAAAGACACATCTGCATGTTTTCTCACTATCTGACATGAAATCAAAATAAATCTTTCCCGTTTTAGGTCAATTAGGAACCAGAATTATTTATATTTTCCAAATGCAATAACAATAATAATGAGAGCGAGAATGTTTTAAGGCATTGTTATTACTTTCTGCAAAGTCAAAAGTTTACATACACTAAGAGTTCTATGCCTTTAAATAATATGGGACAGCCCATATGATGATGTCATGTCTTTGGAAGCTTCTGATAGGTTTATTGGCAACATCTGAGTTAATTAGAGACACACCTGTGGATTTATTTTAATGCACACCTGAAACACACTGCTTCTTTGTGTAGTATCATGCGAAAGTCCAAAGAAACCAGCCAAAATATCAGAAAGAGAATTGTGGACTTGCACAAGTCTGGTTCATCTGGTTCATCACAAGTCTGGTGTTTTGTTGACATGTATAACACACTGTGATTGGCTAACTCTGTTGGGGGTGGATACACCTCTGATTGGTGTTGGGTTGATTATGTGGTATATTTAAACCTGTGGTTTTGGGTGGGGGGGTTGTATATGCTTGAAAAAGCCCAATTGTGGGGCGAAACATTGCGTATGCTTTGACAGAATGAAGACATGAAATACACCCGTGGGATATTGTCCATCATTTCGGATATACTGTGCTATAGATGCCAAGTGGATCCCTTGGACCTGATTTGCGTTTCTTCTTTAGGCCTCTTTCACACGTCCATGCAAAACACACTCGTTTTGCACGGTTCATGATATAGGTATGTCTGTGTGTCTATGTGTGTGTTCAGCTTGTGATGTCAGTGTGCTTTCCGTGTGACAGCCGCATAGCACATGGACAGCATGAACTTCTATACTTACCTGTCCATGGTGCTGCTGTGTCCGGCGCTGCTGCTGCTTCCGGTCCTTGGTTAGTGCATATGCAATGAGCATAATGAGTGGGGGTCAGAAGCAAGTGACAGCGGTGCAGGAGACATCAGCGGTGGAGACAGGTGAGTATAAAATTTTATTTCACAGGCATGTAGTTTTCTCTGGTATGTGTCACACTGATGTCATACGGATCACATTAGTGTGTGGTCCGTGCGATACCCGTGCTGCTAGAGAAAAAAGGACATGTCTACGCGTGGAGCACACAGACAGACGTATGCTCCATACGGACACACGTTTCATGTGAAAACACTCATGTGTGCGCAAACCCATTGATTGTTATGGATCTACGTGTGTCAGTGTCTCCAGTACGTGTGAAAACGGAAGTCACATTTAGCAGAGACACGGATGTGTGAAGGAGGTCTTAAAGAGAGGATTCTGCCAAAGGTGCGGGAAACAATTTTTTTCTTTGTATCTATAAGCTATCTGAGTCTAAAGAGAGCTTTACATGCTGCGATCTCGCTAGCGAGATCGCTAACGAGCGTACCTGCCCCCGTCTGTTGTACGTCTCGGGCAAATCGCTGCCCGTGGCACACAACATCGCTTACACTCGTCACACGGACTTACCTTCCCTGCGACGTCACTGTTGGCCGCGAACCGCCTCCTTTCTAAGGGGGCGCTTCATGCAGCGTCACAGCAACGTCACACGGCAGCCGTCCAATAGATGCGGGGGACGGAGATGAGTGGAACGAACATCCCGCCCACTTCTTTCCTTCCTCATTGCGGGCGCCCGCAGGTACGAGGTTGTTCCTCGTTCCTGCGGTGTCACACACAGCGATTTGTGCTGCCACAGGAACGGCAAACAACCTCGCTACTGACCAGACAACAATTTTTTGGTACATGAACGATGTATCACAGACCAATGATTTTTGCCTCTTTTGCGATTGTTTAAGGTCGCTCATAGGTGTTACATGCTGCAATGTCGCTAACGACGCCGGATGTACGTCACAAACACCGTGACCCCGACTATATATCGTTAGCAATGTTGCAGCGCGTAAATGGCCCTTTTGGCCGGTGTCTCACTTGCGATTGCCTGGCCTGTATCTCGCGCGAATTTCGGGGTGCATCACCCGGCATGGACTCACACTGTCCTCACAGGAGCATCTCAGCTGAAAAGAGATGCATGCAACCGACCCGCTCCTGTGAGAAAAGTTTGAGTCCGTGACGGGTGATGCACCGCAAAACTCGCGTGAGATACAGGCGAGGCAATCGCAAGTGTGACACCGGCCTAAGGGGTACTTTGCACGTTGCGACATCGCAGGTGCGATGTCGGTGGGGTCAAATCGAAAGTGCCGCACATCCGGTGTCGCTGTCGACATCGCAGTATGTGAATCCTTTTACATATGATTAACGAGCGCAAAAGCGTCGTTATCGTATGATCGGTGTAGGGTCCGACATTTCCATAATTTCGCTGCAGGGACAGGTACGATGTTGTTCCTCATCCCAGCAGGCTGCACACATCGCTGTGTGTGAAGCTGTAGGAGCGAGGAACATCTCCTTACCTGCGTACCGGCTGCAATGAGGAAGGAAGGAGGTGGGCGGGATGTTTACGCCCCGCTCATCTCCGCCCCTCCGCTTCTATTGGCCGCCTGCCGTATGACGTCGCGCGACCCGCCCCCTTAGGAAGGAGGCGTGTCGCCAGCCAGAGCGACGTCGCAGGGCAGGTAAGTGCATGTGAAGCTGCTGTAGTGATAATGTTCGCTACGGCAGCAATCACAAGATATCGCTGCTGCGACAGGGGCGGGGACTATCGCACTCGACATCGCAGCATCGGCCTGCGATGTCGCAACGTGCAAAGTACCCCTTAGAGTGTATTTACAATGGAGAATCACAGCCATTAAATGACCACCGACTTGCTCTTTGAAGCCGATCAGCAGTCACACGATAACCTTTTCACATTAGGAACAAATGTTTTGATTGTGCACTGGGTAATTGGCAGCCTATTTAAATAGACCAATATTCGGTTGTTCATTATAAACCAGTGTAATTGCACCTTACAGAGTAACTAACTTTTGAGAGCTTTTTATATATATTTTAGGCTCTTTAATTCTGAGCAAATGTAGTGTATGGACCCCACCCAATCGTTCAAAACAACTGTAAGGCTATGTGCGCACGTTGGGTACTGTCCCTGCAGAAATTTCTGCAGCGATTTGAACAGGACACGTGCGCTTCAAATCACTGCAGAAACAGTCCGTAATGAAAAAAAAACAAAACGATTTCATGCGCTCCGAGTGCAGCCCCTCCCATAGACAGAGCGGGACATGCAGGCAGAGCGCATGAAAGAAGTGACATGTCACTTCTTAGAACACGCGCTTCGGGCAGCAGCCGAAGCGCTGCGCTCTAATACGCCATGTGCGCACGGCTCCTGCATAATCTTCATAGATTATGCTGGGGACGCAGGACGCATGCAGTTACGCTACGATGCAGATCGCAGCGTAACTGCATGCAATTACACAACGTGCGCACATAGCCTTAGGGCTCGTACGCACGTTGCTTACTTACATGCATTTTCGCTGCGTATTGCACTCCAGCGTAAATGCATGCATCCTGCGTCCCCTGCACAATCTATGTAGATTGTGCATGACACATGCACACGTTGCTTTTATTAATGCAGCAATTTGAGTGCTAAAATTTTGACCCAAATCCGTGTGTTCATAAAAGCAGCATGTCAATTATTTGTGCGTTCCTGATGCATCTCCCACTCTGTCTATGGTGGGGGCAGCAGCCAGAGAGCAGGAAATCGGCTTATTTTAACAAAAATACTGCATTCATTATGCAGTGTTTCTGCAGCGATTTGAAGTGCACATGTGCTGTCAAATCGCTGCAGAATATACAGCAGTTACGTGCGCATGAGCCCTTAGAGTTGCACCTCGGAGAGCCGATGCATTAGAGTCACATACCCCTGGGCTCCTGTCTCCTGACCACTTCTAAAAGGTCTTTTGTGAAACCAGCGGGGTCTCAGGACTGAGACCCGTAACAATCGGCTCAAGATTAAAAGGCTTGAAAAACACATTACACAACCTCCAAAAGATAAAGAGGTTGTCCACTATTTTAACATTGATGGTCTATCCTTAAGGCCCATTTAAACACAACGATATCGCTAACGAGATATCGTCGGGGTCATGGTGTTGGTGACTCACATCCGGCCTCGTTAGCGATGTCGTTGTGTGTGACACCTTTTTGCGATCGCAAAAAAGGTGTCAATTCACTTGTCGTGTACACGTCGTTCATTTTTAAAAAAAATCGTACCTCGTTTCGAACGCAGGTTGTTTGTCGTTCCTGTGGCAGCACACATCGCTATGTGTGACACCGCAGGAACGAGGAACAACATCGTACCTGCGGCCGCCGGCAATGAGGAAGGAAGGAGGTGGGTGTCATGTTCCGGCCGTTCATCTCCGCCCCTCCGCTTCTATTGGGCGGCCGCTTAGTGACGCCGAACGAACCTCCCCCTTAAAGGAGAGATTGTTCGTCGGCCACAGCGATGTCGGTGAACAGGTAATTGCGTGTGACGCTGCCGTAGCGATATTGTTCGTTACGGCACCTCGTGACGCGCCACTGACGTGGGCGGGTGCTATCGCTCGCGACATCGCTAGCGATGTCGCAGCGTGTAAAGCCCGCTTTAGGATAGGTTATCAATGTCTGATCGGTTAGAGTCTGACAGCCCATACCCCCCTGATCAGCAGTTCTCGGTTCCGGAGTCGGCAGCAGTTCGCCGGAAAGGCTCCACCATCAACTGATAGCGACCGCAGCTGGAAACTGCACATCTGCCTCCCATTCAAATCAATAGGAGGTGAATATCAGTACCCGGCCACCTGCTGCCGCTGCCAGGACCGAGAGCAGCTGATCAGCGGGGTGTCGGACCCCCGCCAATCAGACACTGAGAACCTATCCTAAAGTTAGGCAATCAGTATTAAAGTAGTGGCCAACCTCTCTAAAGAATCACTCTACATTTTTGTAGTCATTTAAAAGTGTGTGTGTGCATGTCCTATAGTGTCAGTGTATTAATATACTCACCTACCGCATGCACTGAGATTCTCAATTGAAGCACCATAAAGTAAGTAGTAAGGAAAAAAATAGAAATACAATTAGTGTAGTTAGGGAAGTAGGGATAATAGGGAGGTGCCACCATGTTCATTTACTATTGTTTCTGGGGTTTTTTTTTAAAAATAATTTCACATGACGTCTCTCTCTGTGACTTTTACAATATTTGTTTCCGGGTGAAGATCTGACCCATATTAATACTACAGAGACATATGTGAGGGGTGATGAGCGGTGTAAAGAGGAGATTCCTACAGAAAACCGCACAGGTGAGTAGTGACCACTAAATACAGAGAAGACACAGATTCTACTCCGCCACTGGATTATGTAATTTGATGTTAAGTTTTTTAGCATCTGGTACACTGAGTATTTGGATTTTACACCTAAAGATTTATATTTTAAACTAAACAAAGCAAAAATACACCTTTTCACACTATTTTGTATGGTTGTTTCTCCGTTTCAGGAGGGAATGTTCTGTATTCCCAGTTTTGCCCATCACAGGACACTGATCAGTGGAATTCTCTAAATATACTTGTGAAGCTTGTTAGTGTCAGGGATTCAAACTCAGAACCCTTGATATGGAAGGAAGAAACATTACTAGTGAGCCACAGGCTGCACTAGTATGTACAAAATACATTTCTAAGCCTTAAAACCTCAGTTGCAGCCATCTTTACAAGCATAGTATTCTAGTGTGTGTATTATGTGTGTATATATAATATAATATATATATATATATATATATATATATATATATATATATATATATATATATATATATATATATATATATATATATATATATATATATATATATATACAGGGTATATATAGGGTATTTTTTATCCATGTCAGTCTTTGAAAAATTAAAAAACTCATCATGCAGAGCTTTTTATTTATTCTTACTAAAGTCAAGTATCAGAACTCTGAGGGACACTATAACAATGGGGGGCAGCACGGTGGCTCAGTGGTTAGCACTGCAGCCTTGCAGCGCTGGGGTCCTGGGTTCAAATCCCACCAAGGACACTATCTGCAAGGAGTTTGTATGTTCTCCCCGTGTTTGCGTGGGTTTCCTCCGGGTTCTCCGGTTTCCTCCCACACTCCAAAGACATACAGATAGGGACTCTAGATTGTGAGCCCCAATGGGGACAGTGTTGCCAATGTATGTAAAGCGCTGTGGAATTAATAGCGCTATATAAATGAATAAAATTATTATTATTATTATTATTATTATCTCTGCTTCCTTTTGCATTGATTGTACAACAGATCAGTTTTGAACATGAATCCTGATTGTTTATTCATGAAATGGAACAGAAAAAGAAAACTCCCGAACAAAAGTGTGTGTTTTTTTTCATCTGGTTTGTAGGGCAAACTTTCCTAACATGCACTCTGTCTGGGGGCTACATCTTTATACACAAAAATAGTACGCACACGTGCAACTAATGTGTTCATCAACCACCTCAGGCTATGCCAATTTTGGGTCATTAGGACAAAGCTTTTTTCCCCCATTTTTTGTCTCATTTGAAGAACCCTGGCATCCTGCTGTTGTTGTTTTTTGATATTTTCAATTTTCCATTATTCACATGCTGCAAATAAACGGGGTTACCTTTAGGGTGCGTGCCCACGATCAGTGTTTGCTGCGTTTTGGACTCAGCATGCTTCAGCTGTGTCCAAAATGCAGCGTTGTACAGTACAAGCATAGTGGATGCAATTTCTGGAAATCCCGTGCCCACTGTGCTTGTTCTTTCCACATCAAACACTGACCTACGGTGCGTGTTTCCAGGCTGCAGCATGTCAATTGTTTGCTGCGGATTTGCATGCGTCCTCCGTAGAGAGAACACAAGCGAGAGACCGCAGCGCACTGAACCCTGATCGTGGGTACGACCAGCGGCGGTCTAATGTGGAGGAGACTCGCGGCCCCGCAGGTCATGACTCCCTGCGTCCAAGACGCAGTGAGTCCTGATCATTGGCACATATCCTTATTCTGTGGGTCTGCACCATTATGGCGGTAACAAATTTATATTGTTTTATTTTTATATAGAGATGAGTGAACCTGAAGTTCGAGTTTCGAAGTTCAGGTTTGAACACAGACTAAAAAAAACTTCGAAGTTCAAGTAAGTTACGAGTGCAAACCACTCAAGCGAGCAGCGCTGTGCTTTGCTATGAGTGATGCTCAACCCTGTGCGAACCATGTGCAGTGTTTCATGAGCTCACATTGGGGGTAAAATCAGTGTGATCAGATGTAGTGTGCACACACAAAAAAATAAATTAAAAAATGATTGAAAAACCCCACCATCTCCCGGAAGTGTTCTGCTTATGGCTGGCAGCATGTGGGTGGAGACACGAACTCCCCCCAATTACTGACTTCCATTGAGGTTCAGGTCAAGTCTGGGTCACAAACTGAACTTTATCTAATGTTCAACTGTTACCTCGTAACCGAACTTCCAAAGGTTCACTCATCTTTACTTGTAAACCAATGTATGGATTCTCCTTGATGGACAAAGGAGCGAGAGGAGCGCTTTCTGAGCGTTGTAAGTTAAAAATGTAAAACTAATTGTAGATAATGTTCTCACCTGGCACAACTGCAAATGCACTAAAGTGGGTTTCAGTGAGTACAGTCAACCTCGTATACTGTGGGAAATTCGTCCAGCAGAGCCAGATAAAGTGGGGGGGGGGGGGACGGATATAGGGCACTCCTATCATGGAAAAAAGATCAATTCAATCCAAAGGATGTAGATAAAATAAACGTTATATAAAAATAAGTGTTTTTCTTTAAATAACTCAACGCGTTTCGGCTCCAACCAGCCTTCTTCAGATGGGAAGTTTTAAAATAAAACGTTTTATCAAACTGATCCAACGAGTGTAGATGGAGTAAAAGTTGTATAAACATAAAAATGTTTTTATTAAATAAAACAACGCGTTTCGGATCCATCCAGTCTTCTTCAGAAGGGAAGTTTTAAGTTTTAAGATAAAACGTTTTTATTCTTATATAACTTTTATTCTACCTACATCCATTGGATCGATTTAAGTCCTTTCTTTTACATTGAGAGTGCCCGATATCTGTTTTTATTTCACTTTATACTTTTATGTGTTTTACTATTTTTGGATGACTTACCGGTAATACTGTGAGGAATAAAAAAATTGTAATTTTTCATTCAATTCTCCATTAGCAGAGATGCATAACGGCTTATTTCAGTGAGGCCGTTTTCTGGTACATATGACATTTTGATCACGTTGTTTTACTATTTTTTTGAGGTGGAATAAGTAAAAAAACCCAACAATTCTAAAATAGTTACTTTAACGGGATAAGCTGTAATTTTTCACTAGAGCCATTTCTAGCTGCAAATAACTTATTGATAACTTTGTATTTCAATTTTTTGTAAGACTGTATTGGCAAAATCCAGCAATTCTGTTGTTCGTTTTTATTCTTTATTCCTATTACATTCATCGTGGAACGGTAATAATGGTATGATTTTAAAGTACCAGTCAGTTGCATCACATACGCAATAGTTTAGTTTTGGAAATGACTTGAGTTTGTATGCAAGCTTTTCCTCGCCGACCATCAGGCACCATTTTTTTTTTTCTATGGCACAGAACTCTATGGTGTGAATATTTGAACAGCTGATGACAGGTGGTGAGGGGAGGGAGAGGATGACGGCCAGTTCTTATACTAGTCTTGCAGTGTGTGGGTGTGGTTATGGTAAACAACCATAGAAAGTTGCGATCTAATCTGAGAGCAGCATAACGTAAGGGCAGAGATCGTGATTCCAGCGATGTGTCACTTACTGAGCTGCTTAGTGTAGTTTTGATAAAATCATTGTTTAATCAGCAGTAGATTATCATTACAGGACTACTTAGCGTGCTGCCAGGTAGTTCAGCATATTCATGAGCTCTGTATAACTGCTAGATCTGTAGCAGAGAACACATTGACTTTATCAAAATGGCAACAAACAGCTCAGTAAGTGACACATCGCTACAATCATGGTTTCTGCCTCTACATTATGCTGTTGTCATGCACGGACTAGGGAAGGTTCGTTGTGAGGCCATATACACAACGAAAGAAGGGTAACACCATAACAAACAAAGGCTACACCGGGGACACTTTAACAACAGTGGGCCGAAGCGCTAGTGAGAGGGAAGATGGATACCTCCTCACTTACCTGCTGCTGTACCCTGCACTCCTAGCCAGTCCCTATACAGGTTCCGCACCTGTCACCGAGCCGGAACCTGAAGCCCCGAGGCGACATTATAATAGTCCCTGACTAGAGAGTGGGCAGGTGACAGATGCTAGCCTCTCCGCTGTACTGAAACAACACACTGGGAAAGGCAACAGACGGGGAAAACACACAACAGACTGCTGAAGTCAGCAACAAGACTGCAGCCATGCTGGCAACACAGCCACGGGTTTCAGCGGCTCCTTCCAGCTCCGAGATCAGCATCCAAATGAATCAAGAATAACCAGCACACTCTGCAAGTAGCAGAGGGTATATAAAGGGACAAAAAGTGGTCCCAAACGGGAAACACCTGGGATGGTAATTGACCTGCATCAGAGAGAACATTGACATTCCTTCTTCCACTGTGAGCATGCACATGCAGTGTTCACTACTGAGTTCTGCGGCGCATGAAGGATTACATCCTGACGCTTGCCATTGAATGGGCCCAAATTTCTACCACCTATTGATAGAAGCTTGCGGAAGGATATGCAAAATGTTTCACCCAAGTCATACAGTTTAAGGGTAATGGCATGAAATATTAATAAAATGTATGGAAACTTTTGACTTTGCACAAAGTAATAAAAATGCCAGAAAACATTCTCCTCTCTCATTATTCTGGCATTTGGCAAATATAAATAATTTTGGTTCCTAATTGACTTAAAACGGGAACGGTTTATTCTAATTTCATGTCAGATATTGAGAAAAACATGCAGATGTGTCTTTTTAGATAGTGTATGTAAACTTCTGGTTTCAACTGTATGTAGCAGGGCTGGAATGGTCATGGGACCTTGTGTGGATTACATCGGAACTGGGTGTTTTTGAGGTTAATAAAGGGGAGAAAGAGGGTGGATTATTTTGGATTTTATTTCAAAAACAGGATTTTTTCTGTGTTTTGAAATGTATTACTTTTCACTTACAGATTAGTAATGGGGGGTCTCATAGGCACCTCTCATTAGTAATCTAGGGCTTAGTTGCAGCTGTGGGCTGTCATTAACCTCTTTTTTTTTTTTAAATCAGATACTTTTTTATTAAAACAGAATACATACAACAGTATAACAAATCGGCATCCAAATTAAGTTTATCATATCTATTACCCCTTTCCCTCCCCCTCCCGCCCCCTTCCCCCCCCCACCCTGGCAGCAACACTCCTTCCCAATACTACATCCCATTTAGTACACACTTAGAATACCCTCCAACTGCAGTATAGCAACCATCCCGTTCACCCCGATGTGCAGGAGGAACTACTTGTAACACAAATAAAACAAAACACACACATCAGAGGTCTCCGACGGCTATCCCGGTCCCAGACCAGTTTACTGGTCCATCATTCGTCCTATCCGCATTGCAGCCAAGGAGACCATAGCTTCTCAAACATTTTAACATTCCCCCTTCTTTCATGCACTCCCTGTTCCAGCTGAAGAATACATTTCACCCTTTTAATGTACTCTCCCCTGGTCGGGGGGTCTTTTTAAATCCAGGACCTGGCGATTAGCTTTCTTGCCGCATACAGCAGCCTAGCAATGGCAATTTTCATAGTATTTTCAAACCCAAGCTCCTCAACATATCCCAATAGGCATATCAATGGTTCCCTGGGAAGGACACACCCATATGTTCTTCCTATCTTGTGGATAACCTTAGTCCAAAAGGAGACCGGTCTATGACAAGACCACATCATATGAAAATACCTGCGTCAGATCCCTGACACCTTGGACACTCCGAATTCTTTTTCAACCCCATTTTAAACATCAGTAAGGGGGACCTATATACCCGGTGAATCACGTATAGGTGAGATAGTCTGGCCGGTTCGCTCATGGAAAGTTTAGGGACATACTCTAAGATAGTCTCCCACACCTCCTCCGTTATCGTCCCAACTTCCTCCTCCCATTTAGATTTAGTTTTAATTGGGTAGTCCAGAAGAAAGGTATGTAGTATATCTTTATACGTGCCAGAAATTATCCCTTTAGTGCTTCCTCGCCCCATACACACATATTCCAGCACCAGGTCAGTCTGTATGTTCACACTTTTTTTAGCCGCTTGGGCTGCAACCGCATGTTTCAATTGACTGTAGTGGAGCCAGCCGGACGCCGGCAACATAAACTCACTCTGTAACTGTGGGAACGATTTCAAAATTCCTCCGTCCAATATCTGATGCATGTATATTACACCCTTGCGTCTCCATTCCTCAATATTCCCCATTTTCTGAATCTCCGGGAGATTACTGTTATCCCAGATAGGTGTAAACTTAGTTAACCGGGTCACCCCTCTCACCCTTTTCAGCTTCTCCCATGTCTTATTTATAAGTGCCATTGTCATTAACCTCTTTTTACCTCGATTGACACCACACCAGGCAATTGAGATGAGCCGGCTAAACGTTTCGGGATTGTCACATGGCTGCAGTCTGCTATATTTAGGCTTGGAAAACCAATAACCATGGGTCCTCCCCAGCCTGAGAATACCAGGGCCCAGTAGTCGGTTTTATCATGGCTGGTTATCAATATTGGGGCGGACTGCATGCCAAATTTTTTTTTACTTATTTAAATAAATAAATAAAGTCACATGAGGCCCATCTTATTTTGATACACAGCCAAGATAAGCAAATGGCTGCAGCCGTATGCTATATTTGTGTTGGCTGTCACACAGCATCTGTCATTGGTTGCAGTCTGACGCGCCCCCACCCTGTGTGCCAGTGTGTCTGACTGCAACCAATCAGACGCTGGGACTCCCATGTGTTGGGGAAGCAGTGCATGTGCACAAATGATTATGAGCGGCCCTGGAAGTAGCCATTCATCCACACTGGAGACTCCGTGAATATAACGTTGCAATCCCCCTATCCCTTCTACCACCATTATAAAGCGCCAGATTATGGTTCCTATAGACTTATATGGGGACCTCATTTAGGTAGATATCCAGGATCAATTCCGGGCCGGAACCGGGTTTTGGTAACTGCAGGTCCACGCATCACTGTTGACAATCGAAACAATCGAAGTGAAAAATAAACCTATAGAGAAGATGATACCAACCTAGAAGTGAATTATTAGCATAATTTTAGCCATACTAGATATCAGACTCATGGGACCACTTAGCAGTGTCCCATAAGAGAATGCCTACTCCAAGAAGCATATGAAACTAGAGAAAAAACGGAGATGAGGCAACAACCATAAGTAGAAAATTCCATTTTATTCATTAAAAAGTTACATATAATTTATTACAAAATTACATCAATAGACAAGGTCAAGGCCTTTGGCGGGAAAACGGAGAAGGAGGTAAGGTGAGGGGGGATGGGGGGTGGAATTCTGGGGACAACCCCTGCCACACAGAACCAAGTGGGTAGTTCTATTATATAGGGGCTGCAGTGCCTCCAGTCACATGAAATTATCTCAAGATACTGTGGAAAGGTGTCAGCCCAGCGGGAATACTATGCTTCACAATGTATATCTGGGAGTATTCGATATACCTATATGGTATTCCCCCAGAAATTAACCGCATCTACAGTGTGAACTGGTACAATCACTGCAAGGGAGGGCAAGGACCACCAAGCTCCATATATTAGCAACAGTGTGGGTATGATAAGTCCAAGCCCAGTGCACCATGCAGCAGATTAAAGCCAGAGTAAACAGAAAGTCCCTGTAATAGTGCTGCAGTAAGCGGATGTTCTGGGGGAGAGCTATAGAGCTTCACACGTGTGTGTGTGTGTGTGTGCAGTGATTGTGCACAGTACGGCACAATTGGAAGCAAGCTCCCACTGGAACTGAGCAGGGCCACAGTAAAAGGTATGAGTCTGACACAGTACGGAGCTGCAGAGGGCTGCAGTGAAGATTGTGATGGAACGGTATAAAGCAGAGTGTGCTGTCACAATACAGCCATCTGGAGCAGCGCACAGGTCAGACTGAATCAACATGCGGTGGGGGCAGAGCAGATAACAATACCTGGTGGTTGGTTCTGGGGACAGGGAAACAGCCTCCTGACAGCTGTTTAGCAGCGTGCTTTTTCCTTCTGACATTTTGCTCTGCAAATGGAGTCCGCAAACTATTCCAAGAAAATCTGTGCTCTAAAAATGAAATGGCGCGCCTTCCATCCTTAGCCGTGTGGTGCAGCCAAACAGTACTATACAGTCACATGTGAGATATTGCCACTTCAGGAGAAATTGTGTAACACATTATTGGGGCCTTTGTTTTACCTATAACCCTTGTGAAAATTAAAAATATGGGGTTAAAACAATATTTTAGTGGAAAAAAAATTTAATTATTTTTTCTTCATCGCCCAATTGTATAAAATTTGGTGACATACCTGTAGTGTCAATATGCTCACTACACCTCTGGGTGAATTCATTGAGGGGTGCTGTTTGTAAAATAGGGTCACTTGTGGGGGATTTCTGGTGTTCTAGCATCTAAGGGGCTCTGCCAATGTGACATGGCACCTGCAAACCATTCCAAATAAATCTGCACTCCATTATGAAGCTCCTTCCCTCCTTCACTTTGTACTGCACCTCAAAAGTAGTTTTCGACCACATGTGGGGTATTGGCGCACTCAAAAGACATTGCACAAAAAATTGTATGGTTCACTATCTCCTAGTGAAAATACATTTGGGGTTAAAGCAACATTTTTGTAGTAAAAATGTCTTTTTTCATTTTCACAGCTCAATGTTATAAAATTCTGTTGGGGGTTCTGGAATTTCAGGTCAGTTGGCAACCCAGATGGCTTCGATCCGTACACCTCGTACACACGAGACTCCGTTCTGTACACATCATACACACGTGGCTCTGCTCCTGTAAAGCCCCGTTACCTTCAGGTCGCCTCAGGGTCTCCAGGGACTTCACGTGCTGGAATCTTCTGGCCACAGGTATGTCAGGTTAACTTCAAAGGGAATCGTGACACCACTCTCCGTAATTGCGGTCAGGTGGTGACCGCCACTGCAGTTTAGAGAGCTTCTGGGGCTGATGGTAAATGCAGTCTGGTATTATGGCCTCCCGAGAGTGAGGCTGGCCCCAGGGGCTCAGTGTAAGTGTGTAGTACCACAGGTAGCAGAAGAACTCACACACAGGCAGCAATGTCTTTCAGGGTTTTACTCACTTTCTGCTGGCACAGTGAGACGACCCGGGCGATGCTATGATGAACCAGGTGGAACCAGTTATCCTTCAGGCTGATCCAGGGGTGACTGCTGACTCACCTTCCTAGCCCTTCTTGTTTGGGGTGACCCCTGACTTGTAGTACTGCTGGAATCACCCAGGGAAGTCGCAACTGCCGTTCTCCCCTTTCTGGCCCGTTTGCTGACAGTGTGGACCAAGTAATGCTGGCTGCTTGCCTTCTTTTACTTATGGGCCCCCTCGTTGCTGTTGATGCTGCGGACTCTGTGTGGTTCGGTGAGGTACATCCAGCACCCTCACCAGCAGGTTTAGCAGGCTGAGTAGATGGGTTCCTGCTCTAGGGACCTGTTTCCCCGTGCGGGCTTGGTCTACCGGTAGTCTCCTTACTCATCCACCTCTTCACTAGTTGGTTTACAGGCAGCACCACTGGGTAGTCGCTCTCCCCCACCAGCAGCCACTACAGGTGCAGTGTCTGACAGTGTCCTGCTCTTTTGCTCTACACCTCAGACGCGACTGCTCCACTCCTACTCCTCTGACTGCCACTGCACACTCTGTAGCTTCAAGTCCCACTACCGACCACTAGCTGGGATGCGAGGGCCACGCCCCCTCCCTGGGTCTGCCCAGGGGTCCCCTCTAAGCTGTGTTTGTGTCCTGGTTACTAAGTGTCTGTGTGTCCACACCCTAGTCAGCCTTTGGGATTACCTGTTTTGTACTCACTCAGCGTGAGTGCAGTACTCAGTGGTGCCTGACCAGGTCAGAGGCGCCACATTTCCCCTTAGTTATCATCAGCACGTCCTCGGGCTGCAAAGACAAGAACATTTTAACTTGCAAACTTGCAAAACATTTAAAACAGTATAAAACATCATAAAACTTCAAACCAGGTACCATACATCACCACCCTCCACCCACAAGTCCTTAACCCACCCAAAACCCTCTGATCTTCTCCTTGGGATGGTGGTTAAGGGTGAGCCCCTTCACAGTTGAGCCACGTCTTCGGCCACTTCTGGCAGGATTGTAGAGGCGGCGTTCTTGGTCACTTCAGACAGGGTACCCACTTCTTTGTGGTGGAGAGCCAGGCCCCATAAACAGGCATGCTCCTAGCTTTTGGAGAGCAGGCGCCATCACAAGCGTGCTTCCTGGTGGTGCAGAGCCAGGCCCCATAAGCAGGCATGCTCTGGTGTTGGTACCTCTTGAGGTAACTATACACACTGCAAGAGTTTGTGGCTATAGCCAGTTCATAGCCTATGGTCCTTTATAAAATCGCACAAAACCAGGTGCTAAAACAGGTGGATTCTCACAATAGTTCTTGTGGACACATCATCTTGAACTTGAAACGTTGCTTTAACTGGTAACATTGTAACTTTCTTACTTGACTTTAGTTTTCTTTACACAGACTTTCTCCTCTCAAAACCAGGGCTCTTGCTTGCAGGGCTCTGACACCTGGAGGTTTCTGCGTCTTCATCAGCAGCATCTTTAGCTGTGTCTTTAGCTTGCTGTGGTTCTTGCTGAGCTTCTTGTGGTTCTTGCTGAGCTTGTTGTGGTTCTTGCTGAGCTTGTTGTGGTTCTTGCTGAGTTTGTTGTGGTTCTTGCTGAGCTTGTGGTGGTTCTTGCTTTGATGGTGATGACTTTGGGGACTGAGTGGGAGTGGCAGGGCTGTAGCTGGAGCTCTTCGGGCGTTGCACCACATCTAGAGCATACCAGCCCCTTTCACCTTTGTGCCTCGTGAATTCCACTATGTCTCCCATAAACAGGTCACGACCAGGGTGTCCTCTGGGCAGGTGCGACCGGACATCCCTTCAGGATACAAAGGTGCCCTCCTTGACACCAGCCTCCACAATAAAGCCATAACCAGTAATTAGGTTAAATTCTTCAACCACCCCGCGGTGGATAGGACCTTGGGTCTGGAACCCGGTCTGCCGCAGGGACTTCTTTTCTGCTAGATCCCTGGCCTCCACTCTTTCTCTTTCTGGGGAAGGCTGCACAGGGGGTGTCTTGCCCTCACGCGGCGCTGTCCTCTGCGGGCCGGCATTCTCATCACCGCCACCTCGCTGTCTGCGGGCTCCCAGGTAACACTCATACTGGGCATGAAGATATCCCATGTTTCCTCTGCAGTAAGGGGTGTCGCAACCTCTTCCCAGCGGGAGCAGGGCAACAGCGCGACCTCCGGGCCTCCCTTACTTAGGCGTTCATCAGAGGGCCAAGCGGGTGGGCTCTTCTTAGCCACAGAAGTTGCTGGGACCGATCCGGGTCCAGGTTACCGCCTGGGGACTATGTACTTGTCCACCAGGTCTCTGGGGATGCGTGCACTCAACTCCTCCTTGAGCCGCAGGAATACTGGGTCTTCTCCCGGCGGGGACACATTACCCAGTTCCTCAGTCGGCGGCTGGGGCGCGGTCGCTGCTTCTGCTCTGCAAGCTGGGGTAGACGGCGTTGCAGCCTGGTCTGGTCTGGCCAGGCGGAACACTGTTGCGGCCTGGTCTGGTCTGGCCTGACGGGACGTTTCTGCACCGGACGTCGCAGCAGGGACTTCAGACGGGATCGCCTCCGGGATCGCATCCCACCACATAGCAGGCATCGCAGTGGCCTCCGGTTGTAGCGCCGGCAGGGTCAGCGTGGGACTCACCGAAAGGCATCAGCATGGGGGTCTGGGTGGTCACCTCCCGGGGTGGCACTTGTCGCGCGGTCCACTTCTCGTAGGCCCGAACCGCCACAGCCAGCTCCCGTACCTCTGAGTGCCCTTCCATCACCTGCTGGAGGATCCGCGCTTGCAGCCGGTCACAAAACTGGACGAACTTCCAGTCCCACCAGGCAGCGTAGCCTAGTTCTGGTTCGCCGCGTGTGGACGCCATTCTCTCTGCGTCGCTGCTCACCAGGTTCTCTCTGCACTCACTGAGTTTCGTTTCTTGCAGCAGACTCGTGACTTCCTGCCGTCTCGGGACAAATCTGCCCCCATCACTTGCGAGGTCAGAGCGCTCCAGGGGTTCTCTGGGTAGCCAGACCTCTTCGTGGGCGGTTACTTCTTCTTGCGCGGGCTACTGTTGTTTCTTGGTGCGCTTTCTTTGGTGGCAATATGGCGGCGCTTCAAATTTTTCAAGCGGACCGCCAAGGCGCACGGTCACCTGTCTTAACAGGTCTAGTCCTGATCCTGTTCGTGACGCCAGATGTAAAGCTCTGTTACCTTCAGGTCGCCTCAGGGTCTCCAGGGACTTCACGTGCTTGAAATCTTCTGGCCACAGGTATGTCAGGTTAACTTCAATGGGAATCGTGACGCCACTCTCGGTAATTGCGCTCAGGGGGTGACCGCCACTGCAGTTTAGAGAGCTTCTGGGGCTAATGGTAAATGCAGTCTGGTGTTATGGCCTCCCGAGAGTGAGGCTGGCCCCAGGAGCTCAGTGTAAGTGTGTAGTACCACAGGTCGCAGAAGAACTCACACACAGGCAGCAATGTCTTTCAGGGTTTTTACTCACTTTCTGCTGGCACAGTGAAACAACCCGAGCAATGCTATGATGAACCAGGTGGAACCAGGTATCCTTCAGGCTGATCCACGGGTGACTACTGACTCGCCTTCCTAGCCCTTCTTGTTTGGGGTGACCCCTGACTTGTAGTACTGCTGGAATCACCCAGGGAAGTCACAACTGACGTTCTCCCCTTTCTGTCCCGTTTGCTGACAGTGTGGACCAAGTAATGCTAGCTGGTTGCCTTCTTTTACTTATGGGCCCCCTCGTTGCTGTTGATGCTGCGGACTCTGTGTGGTTCGGTGAGGTACATCCAGCACCCTCACCAGCAGGTTTAGCAGGCCGAGTAGATGGGTTCCTGCTCTAGGGACCTGTTTCCCCGTGCGGGCTTGGTCTACCGGTAGTCTCCTTACTCAGCCACCTCTTCACTAGGTGGTTTTCAGGCAGCACCACTGGGTAGCCACTCTCCCCCGCCAGCAGCCACTACAGGTGCAGTGTCTGACAGTGTCCTGCTCTTCTGCTCTACACCTCAGACGCGGCTGCTCCACTCCTACTCCTCTGACTGCCACTGCACACTCTGTAGCTTCCAGCCCCACTAGCCACCACTAGCTGGGATGCGAGGGCCACACCCCCTCCCTGGGTCTGCCCAGGGGTCCCCTCTAAGCTGTGTTTGTGTCCTGGTTACTAAGTGTCTGTGTGTCCACACCCTAGTCAGCCTTTGGGATTACCTGTTTTGCATACCGCCCAACCGTCCCGGATACAGCAGGAC
This sequence comes from Anomaloglossus baeobatrachus, assembly GCF_048569485.1. Lineage (NCBI taxonomy): Eukaryota > Metazoa > Chordata > Amphibia > Anura > Aromobatidae > Anomaloglossus > Anomaloglossus baeobatrachus. Next base: position 503,158,187 of record NC_134357.1, read on the forward strand.
TATCACGATTTGCAGAGTCGGTCCCGTTGTCCCCGGGCGGGAGGTCTGTATCCCATGGCTCCGCCCACACACTCTCTCCCCGCCTCGCTGCTTTTCCCTCCTACCATCCTAACACCTGACGTGAGCATTACAGAGCGGAGCGCGCTACCCGAAACTAGTCTCTGTGCTGCTGCTAAGGTATGGAAAATGAATCTCCCCAGTGCTGATTCCCTCTCTATCCCCCCCCCCCCCGGCCCGGAGCCTGTGCTCCTCTTGCTGTTTCTCTGACTCCCGTGTCTTTGTGTCCTGATCTATCGTGTGTGCCTGCCCTGCAGCATTGAGAAGCAAACAGTGTTTGCTTCTCAATGCTGCAGGCACACACCACGGTAGATCAAAACATTGGGGAGAGGACACTGTACTTATCACTTGTTTCCTCTCCTGCAAGTGCACAGACAGCACTGGCCGGTAATATGCAAAGATAGAAGCATTGCCAATGCTTCTATCAGCTACCGACCACATGATCTCCTGCCTGGCAGAGCTGCTGCATCTTAAGGCCCAGTCACACTAAACAATTTACCAGCGATCCCAACAACGATACAACCTGATAGGGATTGCTGGTAAGTTGCTAGGAGGTCGCTGGTGAGATGTCACACTAAGCGACGCTCCAGCGATCCCACCAGCAACCTGACCTGGCAGGGATCGCTGGAGCGTCGCTACACGGTGAAGCATGCTGCGCTTGGTAACTAAGGTAAATATCGGGTAACCAACCCGATATTTACCTTTGTTACCAGCGCACACCGCTTAGCGCTGGCTCCCTGCACACCTAGCCACAGTACACATCGGGTTAATTACCCGATGTGTACTCCAGCTACGTGTGCAGGGAGCAGGGAGCCGGCACTGGCAGCTGAGAGCGGTGGACGCTGGTAACGAAGGTAAATATCAGGTAACCAAGGAAAGGGCTTCTTGGTTACCCGATATTTACATTGGTTACCAGCGTCCGCAGAAGCCGGCTCCCTGCTCACTGAACATTTAGTTGTTGCTCTGTCGCTGTCACACACAGCGATGTGTGCTTCACAGCGGGAGAGCAACAACTAAAAAATGGTCCAGGACATTCAGCAACAACCAATGACCTCACAGCAGGGGCCAGGTTGTTGCTGGATGTCACACACAGCAACATCGCTAGCAAGTTGTGCCTCAGCAGCGATGTTGCTAGCGATGTTGCTTAGTGTGACGGTACCTATAGGCTAAGTTCACACATCAGTTTTTTCCAATCAGGCACAATCCGGGTTGCGTCTCAGATTGTGAAAAAACTGATGCGACGGATCAGTTTTTTTTTTTTTTTTGCTGAGAGAGAGAGATCCCACCATCACCACACACACACAGGCACTACCTCACACGCATCATCACCGCACACACCGGCACTACCCCGCATGCATCATCACCGCACACCCCTGCACTACCGCACGCATTATCACCGCACACACCGGCACTACCCAGCACGCATCATCACCGCACACGCAGGCACTACCCAGCATGCATCATCACCACACACACCGGCACTACCTCACACGCATCATCACCGCACACACCGGCACTACCTCACACGCATCATCACCACACACGCCGGCACTACCTCATACGCATCATCACCGCACACACCGGCACTACCCAGCACGTATCATCACCACACACAACCCGGCAATACCTCAGTGACGTCACTGCTAACAGCGCGACTCCCTTCAGTTGCTGCGTGGAGCTGTAGAGAGAGGCGGTGTTCTACTGCCGTTCCTGTCAGCTTCATGTAGCAGAGCTGAGAGTGTCGCGGGACCTCTGTGGAGTACGTCGGACCTAGAGGGGTGTTTGGTGATTTTATTTAAAATGGTGAAAGAGGGTGTTTTTTTGTCTTTTATTCCAAATAAAGGATTTTTTTGGGTGTATGTGTTTACTTTCACTTACAGGTTAATCATTGGGGGTGTCTCATAGATGCCTGCCATGATTAACCCCTTGTTACCCCAATTGCCACCGCACCAGGGCAATTCGGGATGAGCCGGGTAGAGTCCCGGGACTGTCGCATCTAATGGATGCGGCAATTCCGGGCGGCTGCTGGCTGATATTTTTAGGCTGGGGGGCTCCCCATAACGTGGAGCTCCCCATCCTGAGAATACCAGCCTTCAGCCATGTGGCTTTATCTTGGCTGGTATCAAAATTGGGGGGGAACCGCATGCCGTTTTGTTTTAATTATTTATTTATTTTACTGCACAATATAGACCTGCCCACCGGCGCCTGTGATTGGTTGCAGTGAGACAGCTGTCACTCAGCGTGGGGGCGTGTCTGACTGCAACCAATCATAGTCGCCGGTGGGCGGGGAAAGCAGGGAATACAAGATTGAATAATGGGCAGCTGGCATTTTCAAATCAGGAGAAGCTGCCGGAGCAGTGTGACAGCCGTGCAGCCCCGCGCCGGTGATCGTGAGTGGGTGAGAGTGAGTGAATGAGTCAGTGAGTGAGTGAGAGAGTTTGAGAGAGAGAGAGAGTGAGTGATTGATTGATTGATTGTCTGACAAGCAATGAATTTATATCACTTCTGGGCATGCTCAGAAGTAAAAACCGGATACGGTACATGCTTCCGGCGTTTGAAGCATGCCACCGTATCCGGCTCGCATAGACTTTCATTATGCACCATGCCGCACCCGGCGCTATACATTTTTTTTTGCCGCTGGAAAAAAACGTTCCTCTCTGCGTCCTGTGCGGTCGCCGGAGTGACGATTTTTGCCGCATTCGGCAAAAACCGGATCAAACGCAAGTACAAGCGGCACAATCCGGCGCTAATAAAAGTCTGAGGAAAAACCGCACCCGGTGGCAAAAAAAAACCCGGATGCTTTTTTCCCGCAAAGCGCCGGATTGTGCCGCACAGCAAAAACCTGATGTGTGAACATACCCTTAGCTGCACACCATGTTCAGCTCTCCTCCTGGGTCCTAGCTGCCTGCACATCCTGTTCAGCCCTCCTCCTGGGTCCTAGCTGCCTGCACACCCTGTTCAGCCCTCCTCCTGGGTCCTAGCTGCCTGCACACCCTGTTCAGCCCTCCTCCTGGGTCCTAGCTGCCTGCACACCCTGTTCAGCTCGCATCCTGGGTCCAAGCTGCCTGCACACCCTGTTCAGCCCTCCTCCTGGGTCCTAGCTGCCTGCACACTCTGGTCAGCTCTCCTCCTGGGTCCTAGCTGCCTACACACCCTGTTCAGCCCTCCTCCTGGGTGCTAGCTGCCTGCACACCCTGTTCAACTCGCATCCTGGGTCCTAGCTGCCTGCACACCCTTTTCAGCTCTCCTCCTGGGTCCTAGCTGCCTGCACACCCTGTTCAGCTCTCCTCCTGGGTCCTAGCTGCCTGCACACCCTGTTCAGCCCTCCTCCTGGGTCCTAGCTGCCTGCACACCCTGTTTAGCTCTCCTCCTGGGTCCTAGCCGCCTGCACACTCTGTAGTTAACTCCCTGCCTGTTCTATACATTGCTGATCTGTGGCGGCTCAGAGCGATCACGAACAGCTTCTGCAGTTTCAGTTTGCTGGATGGGTGTGGATGGGGAGTGGATATGGGTGTGGCTGTTTGTAAATGGGTGTGGTTAGGGGGCGTGGCCTAAAATTGCCAAACTTTGTCCCTCTTTCCCTTCTTTAAAAGTTGGGAGGTATGTGCTTTGTACTCACTCAGCCTTAGTGCAGTACTCAGTGGTGCCTGACCAGGTCAGAGGCGCCACACTCCGTACACCTTGCACACACACGGCTCTGCTACATCCACACTCTACATAACTCCTGACCCCACACATAAACTTCACCTCATCCAGCACAGCAGAAAACATGTTGTTTGCAGCACCTATTGGACGCTTTTCAAAAGATAAAGACGCAAGTCAAAAAACCAAGGGATCCTGGCATTGTTAACCAAACCTTAATTATAGACAGCATTTCAGGGGAAATCTTCAGAATACCTTCTTTATTTCATCCCAACAACAGACAGCAACGTTTCACCCTACATTAGGGCTTTATCAAGCATGTCTGAAATGTTCCCACACCCAGGTGTAAATACATCCTGTTCATAACAAATCACCAATCAAAAAATCTCCCATCCTCACAGTATTCAACGAATCACAGCATCGTTACAAAACACAAGTTATAATGCAGCGCCCCACGGGGCAGGTGGTTAACCTACTCGTTGCTGAGTCGTTGAGGGTCGGGTCAGGTGAAGTCATGTGTGGCCTTGCCCGATTCTGTTGCCCTGAGGCGTACAGCACATGAAGGGAATGTGGGGTGATTGGGAAAGTTTGTTGTTGTTATGCACCTGTGGTATGCGGCCAGGGAGTAGCCGCCGCTGCAAGATTCCTCACCGGGGCAAGTGTTATGGCAGCCGGGATTGTGTCACTCCCCCCAGGAGGAGTGGCCCCGGTTGGGATGATGGAGGGAGAGGTTGTGGCCGTTGTCAAGCGCTGGGTGGCGACGCTGGTAAGGACAAGCCAACACAGTCTTTGCGAGTTCAATGGGTCTTTTACTCACAACTTCAGTTGTCAGCCCAGAAGTACTGGTCACCGCCGTGATGGGCTCCAGCCGATCCCGGATCCACGGAAGGTCAGAGCCGGTGCGGTAGTCTGTGGGCCCTTCCTTGCTGCGCCTTGTAGTGCGGGTCACCTTTTGGTTTGAAGCTCTTAAAGTCCCTTCCGTACTAGATAGAGTACTGTTCCCTATGCCAGTAGCATGGATCCCCTTGAGTCTGACCGTGATCTAGGCCTCGGAATCCTAGGTACCACTTGGCTCTGGAAACTTGTGGTGGCCAAAGGAGCATGAAACCCCTCTGCCCGGCAGAGTCTGATGGTGCAACCTGGAATTGCACAACCCTAGGGTGCTGAACCCTGAATTGCGCTGGCCCCGGGGAAGCTGACACGGTATCCTCACAGCAACAGTTAAACTCCTATGTCCCATAGGAGCTACTAATTCTCCTGCTGCAGAACTCTCTAACTAACACTGTGTGGCTCCTAACTCCCCCTGGTGGCTGCTCCTCTCCCTACCCAAGTCCTAAGCTAGTGGATTGGGGCCCTTATGGGATGGCATCCTGTAAATGCCACACTGTAGGCAACCCCTTTGATACCCGACCCTAGCCCAGTCCCCAGTGGGGAAGGTACAACCCATGTATGTATGTGGTTCTGTATGGTAGAATCGGCACCGACCTCCCCAGGTTCCATGATCAGTACTACACCCCAGTTGGAGGGCAGTACCCTGTGGAGACCAGAGCCTCAGGGGCGCCACAATAACACATCATCAGCATAAAATTGCAGTGATCAGATTATAATACATGAACAGTGGCCGCATACGCATTATCATAAATAATCAAACATAGTAGTAACATGGATAATAAACAGAATCCAATGGTATTTTTGGAAGGGTGAACAAGATAGGTACTACAGGATGTTTAACCACAAGAAATGTAGACAGCTTCTGATCGATCAGTCCATCAGACAAGGACTGGTCGATCAGAAGCTGCAACTCAGACTGAAAGCGCTGTGTCGGATTGGACCTCAATCTGTCATAAACCTGTGGGTCAGCCAATTGAGATCTAATCTCCTCAAAATATTTCGAAGTATCCATAATGACAATGGCACTGCATTTGTCAGCTTCTTTTATAGTCAACAAAGGATTACTACCAAGGGCCTTATTCTCATTCAACTCATCTTGAGACATATTGAATTTAGCTCGTTGGCAAGCAGTTTTTTGTAGGTATTGCCTTATCATGATATTCAATTTTGGTGTATCCTGTTGATATGGCTAATGACATATGGAATTGTAGGTCTGTTGCTCCATTGGCGGTTGGGGATTGTTTTTTGCACAATTTTTTTGCGCTGTTTTTTTTACTAGTTATATGAGCTTGTAACCTTGCATGGATCAAAGCAATGTATATGAGAGTTGTGTTTTGCTATATTTTGACGCAACCCAAGACGTTGGGGTACTCGGTCCCGGGCCTTGTATTCACTGGGACGTATCACGGGTGGCTGTTGCCCGGTTCCATGACCCTGGGGGTCACTTAAAAAGCGATCTTGTAAAAGGGAAAAAAATAAAAATAAAGTGTTTTTGTGACGTCACTTGCGATATGCAACTCTATGTGAAAAGCCGCCGCTGCAAAGTCTCTCACTGCTGGGGCTGTTGGTATTTGGCAGCTTGGATACTATGGCTCTCTGCAAGTAGATCTAGGCCCCTGGGGAGGATGGTGGTGGTTGTAGTATGGTGATGCAAACGTATAGGAAGAATTCAGACACCACAGGAGCTGCCGTTTAACTTGTGCATTACTGGTTTGGAGTAGCTGCAACCCGGCTGGTGCTGGTCTCTACCAATCCAGTATTCCCTTTGTTCCAATACCGGTATAGTGATCTGGTGAGCTTTACTTCCATGCACCTGTCTGTAGTTGGTGGGTTCCCGTGGTCTGATGCATTGTTGGGGTCCCCTCCTGATGTCACCATCTTGGCCTGTATAGCAGACAGCTTGAACCTCTCTTGGGTCGGACCTCTGTCCCCGTTCCCAGGTTCCCTCTTTGCTGCTGTGCCCCGGACACTAACGTCGGTGAGGTCCTTGATGGTCCCCTCACCGGGCACATTATTATCAAGTGAGCCTGAAGCGTCTCCTTGAACTAGGGCACAGTACCCCGTTGGTGCATGCCGTACGCTCCCTGGCAACCGTTCTCCTTTTACGCAGTCAGTCATTTTAGACCAGTGTTTCTCAACTCCAGTCCTCAAGACCCACCAACAGACCATGTTTTTAGGTTTTCCTCAATATTAGACAGGGAATAATTCCATCACCTGTGCAACATTAAGGAAACCCTAGAAACCTGATTGAGGAAAACCTGAAAATATGATCTGTTGGTGGGTCTTGAGGACTGGAGTTGAGAAACACTGCTTTAGACTCTCTGCCTGTGTACTGACTTCTTACTTGACGTCTTACTGACTGCACCTCTAACCTACTTCTGTCTGACAAGATGTCCATCTCCCATCACTCCACTGACTAGCCCCTCCTCCTCCCAGGTTTCTGACTAGTGGATTAAATGAGTCCCAACCAATAGGTGGCCATCCATCAGTCCTGTCTCTAGCCTGTTACCCAGTCTGGGGAAAAGGGCGTGGATTTGTGTGTTGTGGTGTTTACTGGCACTGGTCTTCCAGGAATCCAGGGTTAGATGTAGTACCCTGTGGCACCTGACACTCAGGGGCGCCACAATTGTATGCATACCTCCCAACCGTCCCGGATTCTGCGGGACTTGCACGATTTATCAGGGCTGTCCCGCACTCCCGCGGCTCACAGCTGATGTCCCGGCTTCTCCCCTCAGTGGAGTGAATAAATTAAATTATCATCGGCTCTGGATTTTCGGGGCGGCCGGGACTCGAACTCGTGGAACTGTGAGTTCATTGTTTCAAAGGCAGCAGCTTTACCACTGAGCTACTGCCTGTAATGAAAGCAATAGGAAGATTTTGTTATCTTGACCTCTATACTGCAGGTGAGACACCAGAAGCAGATTATTCAGCTGCAAAGATGGATGGATGAATGGAGGGATGAATGGAGGGATAGAGGGAGGGATGGATGGATGATAGAGGGATGAATGGAGGGATGAATGGAGGGATAGAAGGAGGGATGAATGGAGGGATAGAGGGATGAAAGGAGGGATAGAGGGAGGGATGAATGGAGGGATAGAGGCAGCGATGGATGGATGATAGAGGGATGAATGGAGGGATGAATGGAGGGATAGAGGGAGGGATGGATGGATGATGGAGGGATGAATGGAGGGATAGAAGGAGGGATGAATGGAGGGATAAAAGGAGGGATGAATGGAGGGATGAATGGAGGGATAGAGGGAGGGATGGATGCATGGATGATAGAGGGATGAATGGAGGGATAGAGGGAGGGATGGATGATAGAGGGATGAATGGAGGGATAGAGGGAGGGATGGAGGGACGGATGGATGATAGAGGGATGAATGGAGGGATAGAGGGAGGGATGGATGGATGATAGAGGGATGAATGGAGGGATAGAAGGAGGGATGGATGGATGATAGAGGGATGAATGGAGGGATGAATGGAGGGATAGAGGGATGAAAGGAGGGATAGAGGGAGGGATGAATGGAGGGATGAATGGAGAGATAGAGGGAGGGATGGATGATAGAGGGATGGATGATAGAGGGATGAATGGAGGGATAGAGGGAGGGATGGATGATAGAGGGATGAATGGAGGGATGAATGGAGGGATAGAGGGAGGGATGGATGCATGGATGATAGAGGGATGAATGGAGGGATAGAGGGAGGGATGGATGGATGATAGAGGGATGAATGGAGGGATGAATGGAGGGATAGAAGGAGGGATGAATGGAGGGATAGAGGGATGAAAGGAGGGATAGAGGGAGGGATGGAGGGATGATAGAGGGATGAATGGAGGGATAGAGGGAGGGATGGATGATAGAGGGATGAATGGAGGGATAGAAGGAGGGATGGATGATAGAGGGATAGAGGGATGAAAGGAGGGATAGAGGGAGGGATGGATGGATGATAGAGGGATGAATGGAGGGATGAATGGAGGGATAGAAGGAGGGATGGATGGATGATAGAGGGATGAATGGAGGGATAGAGGGAGGGATGGATAGATGACAGAGGGATGAATGGAGGGATAGAGGGAGGGATGAATGGAGGGATAGAGGGAGGGATGGATGGATGATAGAGGGATGAATGGAGGGATAGAGGGAGGGATGGATGGATGAATGGAGGGATAGAGGGAGGGATAGAGGGAGGGATAGAGGGATGAATGGAGGGATGAATGGAGGGATGAATGGAGAGATAGAGGGAGGGATATAGGGAGGGATGGATGATAGTGGGATGGATGGAGGGATGAATGGAGGGATAGAAGGAGGGATGGATGGATGATAGAGGGATGAATGGAGGGATAGAGGGAGGGATGGATAGATGATAGAGGGATGAATGGAGGGATAGAGGGAGGGATGAATGGAGGGATAGAGGGAGGGATGGATGGATGAATGGAGGGATAGAGGGAGGGATAGAGGGATGAATGGAGGGATGAATGGAGGGATGAATGGAGAGATAGAGGGAGGGATGGATGATAGTGGGATGGATGGATGATAGAGGGATGGATGATAGAGGGATATATAGATACACGACAGATAATAGATAGATAGAGATAGAATCATAGATAGATAGAATCATAGATAGATAGATAGAGAGATAGAATCATAGATAGATAGATAGATAAATACTGTATCTCAACGTTGGTGAAAGAGTCAGATTCATTTGTTCCCATAAAACTACTATAAAGAAATGAGGAAAAAAATACAAATACAATTTTTTTTTTTTATCTTCACCACCTTGGATTCAAACCAGCAACGTTCAAAACTTGTGTCCAGCAGCCTCCTGGCTTTCCTAGCTGCTCTAGCTGCTGAGCCACTAGGATTGATGATGTCAGAAGGAGGATTTTATATAAATTAACCTACAATGCAGCCTCTTACACAGCAGATTACACAGGACACAGCTACATTGTACAGAGCAGCATCTCTATGTCCTGTATTCTAGAGGGAGAGGAAAAGAGGATTTTTTTTCTTCTAATAAAGTTACTAAAAATAATAAAAAAAATAGAATAATGTAATTTTATTGCACTTTTTTATAAAATAATAAACATCACAAATCAGCAAATAACATGGACATATTTGGTGTCCCTGTAATCGTAATGACCTGAACAACACAGCGATCAGATTATTTATGGGGATCGGTAAATGGCGGGAAAAAAAAGGCGCAATTTATTATTTTTCTTTATTAAAACCCATAAAAAAATGTAATAAAAATGGATCACTGAGGCCGTGTTCACACATAGCGTAAATGCGGCATTTTTTCTGCAGGTGTCCGCGCCACGAGTGCAATAACAATGTTCTCTGATTATTGCGTGTTTGCGGTATTTTTTATACATTGTCCCCCTTATTGATACGTTTGTTGCTGATGTGAATCCTGAAGCTTATAAAGAAAGAAACACCAAATCCGCACAGTTCAGCGGCGTCTTTCCACGCACCAGGAGCGGAGATTTCAGGACGTCTCATCCACTTTGCTTGGACAATTAGTCCATATTCACATGTAGTGTAAATGCTGCATATTTTTCCTCTGTTTCTTTGCACATTTATTCTGCTGGGTGTAATTGTCCAAGTAAAGTGGATGTGATTCAATGAAAAGACGCTGCTGAATTCTGCGGTTTTCGGGGGGGGGGGGTGTTTCTCTGGAGGTTTCTATGTGGAGCTTAAAAAAATGCAGGAAAAAGCTTCTCTGTACATAAAAACACTTAAAAACGCAGATTCACATCTGAACCAAAAACACATTAAATAATGGAGAAAAGGCAGCAAAAATGGAAAAAACAGAGAAGATTGTTATTGTATAGTTTGGTGCAGACAGAAACAAAAAGAAACAGAATTTATGCAACGTGTGAACACGGATTGATAGGCACAAATAAGCAACATGTCATATAGTGACACAGAAATATAAAAAAATTCTGACCGCTATGAATATGAATGAACAGTCCGGGGCATCTGCTGAATGACCCTTACTGCTAAATGGGTGTGGCTAGGGGCGTGGTCAAAATTTGCCACGGCACGCAACGCGCCGCATACTTTGTCCCTCTTTCCTTTCTTGAAAAGTTGGGAGGTATGCTGTATGTATAATGAATGCAATTGTAATTTCGATGTAAATATTACTCAGAGTGTGTTCTGATGTAGAGGCTATATTATCGCTATATTTCTTACATTATTGCACATTATTTATCAATTTTCTTACTATTGTTATTTACTTTTCATATTGCTATGATACTACATGTTTTATTTGCAGGGACCTTTGCTTTCCTCTTTCTGGCCAATGAGACTGGAGTGTTGGAGCATGCTCAGTAGTGTCTGATGGACTTTTTTTCTATTGTCAAGGATCTGGATTCTGCCTCTGACCGTCCAATGGAATCAAACTGTTGGAGCACGAGCAGTAGCGCTTTCATGTTATGAACAGGATGTATTTATACCTGGGTATGGAAACATTTCAGACATGCTTGATAAAGCCCTAATGTAGGGAGAAGCGTTACTGTCTATTGTTCGGATGAAATAAAGAAGGTTTACTGAAGATTTCCACTTAGACACTGTCTATTAGTTTGGTTAACCAGCACAACAGAGCCCTGCACACACTGAGGAGCTGACCATGTGACCCCTGACTCCTCCCCTCCATGTGACATCATCACAGGTCCTGTAAGCACAGAGCAACTATATATCTGGGGTTGAGCCTAGAATGTATGGGCTCCTTCCAGTTCCCTATTATGTGATAGGAATGTGTTGAAATGACATCATACCTGGAAGGAGCCCATACACTCTAGCATTTACCGTGGAGGTATGTGGAGATTCCCCATTATTGGGCTCGTTAACCCCTTCAGTGGTAACGATATTTAGGTGTTTTTGTTGTTGCCGCATTATAAGAGACATAATTGGATATTTTAGAATATATCTGTGTCTTTTGTGCTGGATTGTTGATATTCTGTGATAATTCTCTGTGTGTGACTATAGTTGGATTGTGTGTTATACCGGGGGCAGGACTGAATAGCATCATAGAATCCTAGAATGGTAGAGTTGGAAGGGACCTTAAGGGCCATCAGGTCCAACCCCCTGCGAGTGCAGGCTTTCTTAATACATCACAGCTATATGTTTATCTAGTTTCCGCTTGAAGATTTCCATTGATGGAGAGCTCACTACCTCCCGTGGTAGCCTGTTCCACTCTCTGACTGTCCTCACTACCTCCCGTGGTAGCCTGTTCCAATCTCTGACTGTCCTCACTACCTCCCGTGGTAGCCTGTTCCAATCTCTGACTGTCCTCACTATCTCCCGTGGTAGCCTGTTCCAATCTCTGACTGTCCTCACTACCTCCCGTGGTAGCCTGTTCCAATCTCTGACTGTCCTCACTATCTCCCGTGGTAGCCTGTTCCACTCTCTGACTGTCCTCACTACCTCCCGTGGTAGCCTGTTCCACTCTCTGACTGTCCTCACTACCTCCCATGGTAGCCTGTTCCACTCTCTGACTGTCCTCACTATCTCCCGTGGTAGCCTGTTCCACTCTCTAACTGTCCTCACTATCTCCCGTGGTAGCCTGTTCCATTCTCTGACTGCCCTTACTGTCAGAAAGTTTTTCCTAATGTCTAATCTGAATCTCCTTCCTTTTAGCTTCATCCCATTGCTTCATGTACTTCCTTGTGCTAAGGGGAATAGGGTAGTTCCCTCTGCACTGTGACTACCTTTCAGATATTTGTAGATCGCTATTAAGTCTCCTCTCAGCCTTCTCTTTTACAAACTAAACATCCCTAGTTCTTTTAGCCAGTCTTTATATGACAATGGTTGGAGACCTTCTAACATCGTGGTTGCTCTTTTTTGGACTTGCTCCAGTATATCTATGTCTTTCTTGAATTGGGGCACCCAGAACTGTACACAGCATTCCAGGTGGGGTCTGACCAGGGCTGAGTATAGGGGAATAATTACCTCTCTTTATCTAGATTCAGTGCTTGTCTTGATACAACCCAGAATTTTGTTGTCCTTTTTAGCTGCAGCTCCGCATTGTTGGCTCATGTTGAATCTGGGATCCATTATTATGCCCAAGTCCTTTTCCCCGGTGCTATCACCTACTTATATTCCTCTCATACTATATATATATATGCTTTTTAAATTTCTTTTACCCAGATGTAGAACTTTTAATTTTTTCCTGTTAAAAACCATTCTGCTCTCCTCAGCCCATTGTTCGAGTGTGTCTAGATCCTTTTGAATACGCTCTCTTTACTCTCTAGTGTTGGCTACTCCTTCTATCTTAGCATATAGTGATCATGTGAAGCCGGTAACAGCTCCGGAGATTCCTTACATGGGATTTTTCTGATGTTACATCGTCATCTTCTCCCCATTCAGGTCCCTACAATATCGATTCCTCTCAGATCTTCTATAGAAGAGAATTTTCCTGATTGACCCATCAAGGATGGATAGGGACAGGGACAAGATGGCGGAGAGGATATTACACCTCACCCTAGAGATCCTCTTCCGGCTTACTGGAGAGGTGAGAGATTCTGATGATGTCACATTACATCATTCTTATCTATGGGAATAACAGATGGACAGAACTGGAGAGGTGAGGACTCTGGAAATGTCTGTAGTGAGATTTATTAATGTGTCTCTCCATAACCAGGATTACACAGTAGTGGAAAAGTCCTCTAATGAGCGCTGTCAGGACCCTGTGTCTGAGGGATGGGGAAGACCCCTGAGCCCAATCACGGGGCCTCCACCTCTCCCCCTGATACATGAGGACATCAATGACCAGAAGATCCTAGAACTCACCTACAAGATGATTGAGCTGCTGACTGGAGAGGTGACACTGCTGGGAATGCTGGGACATTATACAGTAACGCTATGAAGGGATCGGGGGATGACGGTATCATTGTATGTGTCAGGTTCCTATAAGGTGTCAGGACGTCACCATCTATTTCTCCATGGAGGAGTGGGAGTATTTGGAAGGACACAAAGATCTGTACAAGGACGTCATGATGGAGGATCCTCAGCCCCTCACATCACCAGGTAATAGACAGGACTAAATACACACGGCCTATAATTATCTGTATGTAAAGAATGAATTCAGTCCCTGTATGTGTTTCCTCCAGATCTATCCAGTGAGAGGACAACACCAGAGAGATGTCCCCGTCCTCTTCTTTCACAGGACTGTAAACAAGAAGATCCCGATGCTCCTCAGGATGATCAGGTAGATGGAGAGAAGGTGTCATGAAATCTCCCTATGATGTGTAGACCGCTGTGAAGGTCTTGTGTTCAGTCTTGTTTTATCTACTAGTATAAAGCTGGTTACCGAAGTACATTCTCTGTTTTTTTTCTACTTTAATTAAGTTATACTTTCATTTACATCTGGTATCTTCTGGGTCTGAGTGACAGCAAGTAGGTATTATTTTGTCTTTGTTTCATGGTGATCCATAGGCTTGGGTTTTTCCCTTGCCTTTGGCTTCTCCTAAATTGGCCTCTGTAGAGGCATTTCTCTCTCTGTCTCATTTATGATGATCCTGGTATCATCTTTGCTGAATCCAAGATTCATTGATTGTTCAGGATGATCGCAGCGTGGAGGACTCAGAGTTTAGACAATGGGCTGTGGTGATCTCTTGAAATGACCCTGCTGTTCAGAGTCAGTTCTGTAAGGGACTGTTTGATCAGTTCAAGGACAGAATGACTAAGGCTATGTGCGCATGTTGCGTAATTACATGCAGTTACGCTGCGCTTTGTAGCGCAGCGTAACTGCATGCGTCCTGCGTCCCCTGCATAATCTATGAAGATTATGCAGGAGCCGTGCGCACGTGGCGTCTTAGAGCGCTTCAGCTGCTGCCCGAAGCGCGCGTTCTAAGAAGTGACATGTCACTTCTTCCGTGCGCTTTGCCTGCAGCCCCCGCTCTGTCTATGGGAGGAGCTGCAGGCAGAGCGCATGGAATCTGCTTTTTTTTTTTTTTACTACGGACATTTTCTGCAGCGATTTGAAGCGCACATGTGCTCTTCAGATCGCTGCAGAAATTTCTGCAGTGACTGTACGCAACGTGCGCACATAGCCTTACAATTCCAGTCCACAGTCTTTGGTGCATGCCATGTCTTTTGCTACTTGTCTGGACAGACTTCTGGAGGACAGAGACACATTTAGGCTATGTGCACACGTTGCGTTTTTTTCAATGCAGAAAAAAACGCACCCTCTGGCAGAGAGGACAATTGTAAACAATGCGTTTTGGAAAAAACTGCATAGAAAACGCATGCGTTTTTCATGCGTTTTTCATGCGTTTTGCTTGCGTTCTCTTCAGGTGCATTTTTGACCACATGATCCAGTGACACGGCGTCTAGTACACAGTGCCAGCCTTCCTGCAGAGATGTGAGTGTTGTCCACAGGAGAACGCAGCTGGCCATGCCCACGATTTGGGTTCAGGCTGCTGTGGAGCTCTATGCTACCTGCAGAGAACACTCTCGTCTCCACAGCATAAATTGACATGCTGAGGCTCGGGAAGCCGCACCACAGGTCAGTTTCTGCTGCGGAGAAAAGAAGCACAATGGGCACAGGATTTCTAAAAATCCTTCCACTGTGCTTCTACTGCACAACGCAGCGTTATGAATGCAGGGAAAACACTCTGCGCCCAAAACGCTGCAAACCCTGATTGTGGGCACACAGCCAAAAATGTGTCAATGGATGTCAAACATATATAACGTCCCACCACCCTGCATATGCTAAGCTGGCGCCCTTTAGTGCCTTTCATGTGGCACTAAAGGGTGCCTAGCCTTGTATTTAGCCCAAAAAAAAAAAAAATTAAAATAAATGACGTGGGGTCCCCCCTATTTTTGATAGCCAGCTAGGGTAAAGCAGTCAGCTGTAACCTGCAAACCACAGCTGACAGCTTCTTCTTGTCTGGTGATCAATTTGGCGGGCTCCCCAAGCTGTTTTTTTTTTTAATTTATAAATAAATAATTAAAAAAAAACAAACCGTGGGGTCCCCCCAAATTATATAACCAGCCAAGGTGAAGCTGACAGCTGGGGTCTGGTATTCTCAGGGTGGGAAGAGCCATGGTTATTGGACTCTTCCCAGCCTAAAAATAGCAGGCCGCAGCCGCCCCAGAAGTGGCGCATCCATTAGATGCGCCAATCCTGGCGCTTCGCCCCAACTCATCCCGTTGCCCTAGTGCGGTGGCAAACGTGCTAATAAATGGGGTTGATACCAGATGTATAATGTCACCTGGCATCAAGCCCAGCAATTAGTGATGTCACGCGTCTATCAGATACCTAACTAATTGACAGTAATAGAAAAAAAAATTGACAACAAAAAAAAATTTTATTTGAAAAAACAATCCCCAAAATATTACCTCTTTCACCAATTTATTGAAAAGAAAAGAAAAATCGGGTCCCTGTAATCCATTTTTGACGTCCCACGACTCTGGACCTTCTAGAATATGGGGGGCACACTCAGGGAACGTGTCCCCCATTTTCTAGGAGTGCAGACCTTCCATTTGAGGAGAGTGGGAGCAAAGAATCTGCACCCACTCTCCCCGGGTCACAGCTGCAGAGTCCGTGCAGTGAGCCAGCGTCATTGAAGGCAGGAAGCCGACCTGACAGCTGCTCCCTGCACATGTGACCGGCGCGCACTGTGAAGGAGGAGGGGGCCACGGGGGATCAGCGCTGTGACAGGTACGGGGGTTACCGGGAGACACCGGGGGGAATAGGGGGTGACCTGGCAGGGCCTGGGGAGCAGTTTTCTGTCGCATGTGTTATGGCACATGCGACAGAAACAGAGGAATAGGGCGGCCGGTGCGCTGCTGTGCACGCGGCCGTCTTGGATTTTTGGGAGGGGGTTGGGGGTTGGGGCGGGCACTTTGGTGACACCGGCTTTCCTGAACTTTGCCAGGAAGTGAGGTCAACAGGAAACCTCTTGACCTCACTTCCAGGTAAAAATGCCTGCCTTCTGTATGCCGATAAAGCATGCGGACCGCAACAAAAATGCAGCGAACTGCGGTGTAGCTGTGTTCTGACCCACATCATTGATTTCAATGGGTGGAGAACGCAGCTACAACGCACAAAAGAAGTGACATGCTGCTTTTTTATCCGCACCGATTTTTGGCATCCAAAATGCTGCATTTAGAAACGCAGCGTGTGCATTGATTTTTCGGCTTTCTCATAGACTTTGCAGGGGAAGCAGGACGCATGCAATTTGCCACTGAAACGCTGCGGTTCTAAACGCAGCGTTTCCGTGGACAAAAACGCAACGTATGCACATAGCCTTAAGGGTATTTTTGGTGGCATCTCTTTCGTCAGTGGAGACTGGTGAACCTATGCAACTCATTTTTGTTTATATTGTGAGCGACTGGGTCACGTCATAGCTCAGTACTTTAGCTACATTAATGAATTCCAAGGAGAAAGAAAAAAATCTTTAAGTTTGAGGATGCTGATTCCAAGAGTTTAAGATTATCTCTGATACAAACATCATGTTTTTGAGGTTTTTTTTTACAGGTACCCTTGGAGGCTAAAACAGGGTTTATTTGTACTACTGCATTTGTGGATTCAGGTTCTGCTCTGAATCTTATTGATGATGACTTTGCTATGAACTGTAGATAAAATGTTTCTTTCCTCGTTCATCCCATTCAAGTTTCAGCAATTGATAACTCTCCTCTTTCCTAAAGCCACATGACCTCAAGGGTCGAATATGTATTTATGAAGGTACGGGTATTACACTCTGAATTCATTTCATTTTTGGTGTTCCCTTCTTAACCCACAACATTGGTGTTGGCTTGCCCTAGACCTGACCCTGATTTGACTTTGAGCACTAATTTGGCTGAGGTCCCCTTCACACGTCCGTGAAAATCACGCACGTGTTTCACGGACGTGTCAAAGGTGCGTTTTCCCCTCCATGTGCCGTGTTTATGGCACTACGTGTGTTCTCCGTGTGTTATCCGTGATAACACACGGAGAACGGAACTTTCTGCTCACCTGTCCCTGGTGTCGCTGTCCGTGGTGCTGATCTTCGGTCTCCAGCCCTGCCGACTCCCCGCTGCTGCTGTTGCCGGCCGCAGTGAAGTGAATATTAAATAAGCATAATGAGCGGCGGTCGGCAGCAAGTGACAGCAGCGGCAGAGACAGGAGGGCTGGAGAAAGCTCTGACACGTGTGTTTCTCCGGCGCGTGTCACACGGGACCGCATCCACACTACATCCGTGTGGTACGGGTGCGGGCCGTGTGACACCCGTGCTGCCGGAGAAAAACGGACATGCATCCGTGTGGAGCACACGGACACACGTCTGCTCCACACGGAGACACGGGTTAATGGCTGCACACGTGCGTGCACATAAACCCATTGATTTTAATGGGTTTACGTGTGCCCGTGTCTCCAGTACATGCGGGCACGGACCTAGTACGTACCGGAGACACGTGCGTGTGAAGGGGGCCTGAAACAGATTACAGACGCCATGTCACATTTGAATATCCCCTGACATGCCAAAACAGAAGAAACCCTCTACAAGTGAACCCATTCTAGAAACTACACCGCTCGAAAAATTCATCTAGGGGTGTAGTGACCAATTCTAACCCTCAGGTGATTCACGGAATTGGGCTATAAATATAAAAAGTTATAATTTTTTTTTCCAGTAAAATATTATTTTGGCCACAAAGTTTTAACTTTCAAAAAGGAAAAAGGATGACAGAAAAAAATGAATCATACAATTTGTTACACAATTTCTCCTGAAATTGCCAATACCCCATACGTGGTTGATAACTACTTTTGAGGTACAGTGCAAAACTCAGAAGGGAAGGAGTTCAGATTTAGTTGGAATGACTTGTGGATGCCTTGTCACATTGGCAGAGCCCCTGACTTGTCAGGAAAGCAGAGCCCCCATAAGTGACCGCATTTTATAAAGTGCTTCTTTGAATGAATTCACCTAGGAGTGCAGGGAGTATATTGACATAACAGTTGTGTCATAATTGGATGGTTAAGAAAAAATAATATTTTTACCACTAAAATGTTGTTTTAGCCCCCCCAGATTTCCAATTTTCACAAGGGGAATAGGTTAAAAAAAGCATAATGTATTACACAATTTCTCCTGAATGTGGCAATACCCTGCATGTGACTAAACAGCGCTGCCTGACCACACGGCAGGGGTCAGGAGTTAAGGAGCATCATTTGACTTTTGCAGCACAGGTTTTCGTAGAATAGCTTGTGGACTCCTTTTACAGCGCCCCTAAGTGCAAGAAAAGGAGAAATCCCCCCATGTGACTACATTTTGGAAATTAAACCCCTCTAGAAATTCTTCTACGGGTGTAGTGATGATTTTGGATCTGGAAAACACCCATGGAGTCAAACACAGTGAAAGTTGCAGACTTAAAAATTGATAATAAGCCCTTGTAGTTCCCAGTACATTTTTAGTGCCCATACACTGTGCCCAGCTGGTGGTGTTAGGAACACACTCCGTATATTAAACAGGTTCTCTTCACTACAACAATGCCAAGCATGTGGACGTTACCTATGGTTGAAGCACAATGTGGTGCTCAGAATGGAGGGGGGCATTTAAATTTGTGAGAGCAGATTTTCTTGAATTCCTTTTCTCTATCGTTTCATTGGGGGACACAGGACCATGGGGACACAGGACCATGGGTTATGCTGCTGTCACTAGGAGGCTGACACTAAGTAAACATAAAAAAGTTAGCTCCTCCCTAGCAGCATACACCCCGAGCCGGAGGCGGGCTCAGATCAGTTTTTAGCTTAGTGTCGTAGGAGGCTGATGTGGGCCGTCTCGGCCCCCCTCAGCCATGTATGTTTTTGCGCTTTTTTATTTTATTTCGGCGCCGCTCATCGCTCTCATACCTGTCGTCTTCTTCTCTGCAGGTATTCGCTTCACTCATTCTCCGCAGCCCCGTGGGTACCGCTCCCCAGGGTCGCAGGGGCTTGAGACTTCGGGGCCCTCTCCCCCGCCCGTCCCCGTGGTACCACTCCCGGGGGTGCGCGTGTGGGCAGGTTGTTTTGTGGGCACCCCTGATTCGCCCTGAGGTATCACCCCAAAGGGCGTACAGGGGAATACAGCAGGGATGGAACCTCAGCAGCGTTTGTGATAGATGGGGCCCTGTCACGCTGCCTTCTCCTGATAGGGGGCTGTCTACCCCCATCATGATGCCTACTACCCTGCCTTCAGCACGCTCTCCCCCGGAGCCTTCCTGGACGAGCAGCGCTGTTCACAGGCAGGGCCAGGGAGCTCTGCCTGCACCGCATCCATCGCTGAGCCGGCGCCGCCGATTGCAGGTAGGATCCGACTTCCCTGCTCTTTCCCCCGGCCCCCTCCATAAATTTAGTCCCCGGCTTCGGCCTAGTCGCTCCTGCGTCCTAGCCACGCCCCCGCTGCATGCTATTGGCCGCCGGTCGTCTCCCTCTGTACCTCCCACTGCTCTGCCTCCTGGCAGATGGTGGGGGCTGTGAATCCTCCAGACTTTTCGCGCCGGAATCCTGCTCCTCCCCCAGCCTCCTCCAGCGTCCCCTCTCCATTTTAGCCTGCCTCTGGTCCCCTGAGGCTGCAGCACGCCGGCGTTCTGAGTTTTCTGGCCAGCTCATTCCTGGACTCCACTTCTGGACTGGTGGGCAGCACGCAGGACCTGGGTAAGCTCTGCTCCTAAGGAGTAGCCCTCACTAGGTAGCATTCTCTGAGTTTAGGGACGAGTTAACCCTCTCCTGTCTCCTTCCTAGCAGCCACCAGAGAGAGTACCTGTGTGCACCATGCCTAAGGCTAAGCCCACCCAATCCAAGCAGGCCCCCTTTGCACTATTTTTTGCATGCTCCTCCTGCAGCTCCAAATTTTCCCAGGGTCAGGACGCCCCACTATGCTCCGTCTGTTCTACAGACGCGCAGCCTCCGCAGGACTCCGCGGCCGACGCTTCTGATACCGCAGACGCCACAGCGCCATATGCTGCAGGGCCCTGCGTCCCGCCCCCCCCCCGACTGGCTAGCGTCCCTGTCCCAGTCCGTAGATTCCCTCTCTGAGGCTTCTCGGACCATCGCGCAAGCTCTACGCCTGCTGCCGACGCTCGCCCAGATTCCCGCAGACCCGGCGCAATTGCCCCCGGAGCAGGTGAGCCCCGTTGCAGGGTCCTCCTCTGCTGCTCAGAAACGGACCCGCCGGGTCTCGTCCTCAGACTCTTCCCAGGTTTCACCTTCATCCCCAGGTCCAGACCGTCAGTCCTCCAGGGAGGCTTCTGACTGCTCCGAGGATGACTCCGATGCGGTACCCCTACAGGACTCGGAGCAGGCGGCCGATATTCGGCACATGGTAAATAGCCTGATAGAAGCAGTAAACCAGACCTTGAAGGTACAGGTGGACCCAGTCTCCTCCCAGAGCACCCAGGTCTCCTTTAAGCGGGTGAAGCGGGCCCAGAACACATTCAGCGGACATCCAGAATTCGCTGAGTTACTGCGCAGCCACAGGCAACAGCCGGACAGGGTATTTACCAGCGGTAAGTCCATCGATTTGCATTATCCCTTTCCTGAGGGTCTTCGAAAGGATTGGGCAGGTTCCCCTGTGGTTGACCCCCCAGTCTCCCGCCTGTCTTCTCACACAGTCCTTCCACTCACTAACGGTACGTCTCTCAAAGATCCTACGGACCGTACTATTGACAGGTTGGCCCGTTCCGCCTTCGAGGCAGCGGGCTCATCCCTCTCTCCGGCCTTCGCCTCGGTTTGGGTGGCGAAGGCCCTGATGTCCTGGGCGGACACGCTACGCGGCGGTCTCCGCGCCATTCCTACCAATCCGGACCTGGTTCCCATCGCCTCGCAGATTTCCCTCGCGGGTGAGTACTTGCTCAATGCAGCCCTGGCGTCTGCAAGTTGCGCGACCCAGGCCGCCAGCAACAATGTGGCCATCCGTCGAGCCCTTTGGCTCCGCTCCTGGAACGCGGATGCGGCCTCTAAGAAGTCACTAACTTCCCTGCCCTTCCTAGGGGAGCGTCTCTTCGGAGATAGGCTGGACCAGCTGATCTCCGATGCAACGGGAGGAAAGAGTACATCTCTCCCCCAATTGCGCCCCAAGCGCTTCCAGAATCGGCGCTCCACCGCTCGTTTCCGGTCCTTTCGCAGCTTCAGCTCCAATCCCCAGCCGCGGAAAAGCCGCTCTCCTCCGAGAGACAGGAAGACCCCGTCATTCAAGACCAATCCCGCCTGGCGTTCACGCCCCCGCCAGTCCACGAGATCCTCTTCTGGTTACCGCCGTCGTTCCTCCAAGTGACTCGCGGTCGGCGCGCAACAGCGCCAGACTTGTGGGAGGGCGCCTGTCTCGTTTTCAGCATGTGTGGATCCCCCTGACCGCCGATGCCTGGGTCAGAGAGATCATCACATCAGGCTACAAAATAGAATTCGAGGCAAAGCCACCGAGACGTTTTTTCCTATCTCGCCCTCCCGAGTCTACCGCGCGGGCTCGCGCGTTCTTTCACTCCATAGACTCCCTCCTCCGAACCGGAGTCGTGGTACCAGTCCCTCCCGCAGAGCGTTTCAAGGGGTTCTATTCCAACCTTTTCGTGGTCCCCAAAAAGGACGGCTCTGTCCGTCCCGTCCTCGACCTAAAGCTTCTGAACAGGTCGGTGAGACCTCGGCCGTTTCGAATGGAGTCACTCCGGTCCGTCATCGCGTCCATGGAGGTAGGCGAATTCCTGGCATCGCTGGATATTCAAGACGCCTATCTTCACGTCCCGATAGCCACCTCTCACCAACAGTTCCTCCGTTTTGCGATAGCGGAAGATCACTTCCAGTTCACAGCTCTTCCCTTCGGCCTCGCATCCGCACCCAGGGTCTTTACGAAGATCATGGCTGCTGCCATGTCCGTCCTGCATGCCAGGGGTGTCATGGTCATCCCGTACTTGGACGATATGTTGATAAAGGGCTCTTCTTTCGAGGACTGTCGTCTCGGGGTTCAGGTCACGATCGACACCCTTTCACGGTTAGGGTGGCTGATAAATCGGAAGAAGTCCTCTCTGATCCCGGCCCGTCGGATCACCTTTTTAGGCATGGTATTCGATACCATCCAAGGGCGAGTTTTCCTCACACAGGAGAAGATCTCATCCCTACAACGAGGACTCCGCGCTCTTCGGCGTCAGCGCCAAGTGTCCATCAGGTTCGGCATGCGAGTCCTCGGTCGTATGGTGGCGGCGATGGAAGCGGTACCCTTTGCACAGTTCCATCTCCGGCCACTCCAGCTGGCCTTGCTGAAGAAGTGGGACAGATCTCCCTTTTCTCTGGACCGCAGGTTTCATCTTTCGCCGGAGACCCGCAACTCCCTCCGTTGGTGGCTCAATCAGCGCAACCTCGCATCAGGGAGGTCTTTCCTCCCGCTCCACTGGAAGATAGTGACCACCGACGCCAGTCTCCAGGGCTGGGGAGCAGTGTTTCGACATCACACAGCGCAGGGCCGATGGTCACCGAGAGAGAGTTGTCTCCAGATCAACATTTTGGAGATAAGAGCCATCCGGCTAGCCTTGCAGCAGTTTCGGCACCTAGTACAGGGTTGCCCGGTCAGGATCCAGTCGGACAATGCGACGGCGGTGGCGTACATCAACCACCAAGGCGGCACAAGAAGTGTCGGGGCGATGCGAGAAGTCAAGAAGATATTGCACTGGGCCGAGTGTCATCACTCCCTGATCTCAGCGGTACACATCCCAGGCGTGGACAATTGGGCGGCGGACTTCCTCAGCAGGGAAGGCCTCGCCTCCGGAGAATGGTCCCTCAACCGGGAAGTCTTCAACCAGATCTGCGACAGATGGGGAGTTCCGGACGTGGACCTAATGGCCTCCCGGTTCAACCGTCAAGTTCCGCACTTTGTAACGCGGTGCCGCGACCGCTTGGCTTTAGGAGTCGACGCCCTCACCCTCTCATGGAGCCAGTTCAGTCTCCCGTACATCTTCCCTCCGCTCCCTCTAATTCCGAGGGTCCTCAAGAAGATCAAGGCGGAAGGGATACCGGTCATCCTAGTGGCTCCGGACTGGCCCAGGCGAGCATGGTTCGCGGAACTAACTCAGCTCCTCGCAGACGCTCCGTGGCGCCTTCCAGACCGTCCAGATCTCCTGCAGCAGGGGCCTCTCTTCCATCAGAACTCACAGGTCCTAAATTTGACGGCCTGGCCATTGAATCCTGGGTTCTAGCTAAGGCTGGTTTTTCCTCAAGAGTGATTCAGACAATGATTAGGGCCAGGAAGCCATCTTCATCAAAGATTTACCACCGCACGTGGAAAGTTTTCTTCAGGTGGTGTGAAGAGCAGAATATTTCTTCTCCTCTCGCCTTCTCCCTTCCTTCCCTGTTGGCATTCTTGCAGTCAGGCCTAGATGCGGGTCTCTCGCTCGCAACACTAAAGGGCCAGATATCGGCGTTATCAATCCTGTTTCAGAAGCCACTGGCCGCTCGTTCACAGGTTAAGACCTTCATCCAGGGAGTAGCCCACCTGGCACCGCCGTACCGTCGGCCTCTAGAACCGTGGGACCTTAATCTAGTCCTAGGGTCACTTCAGGGCTCCCCATTCGAGCCCTTGCGAGAATCTTCCCTGTCTCACCTGTCTTGGAAGGTGGTGTTTCTTGTTGCCATCACTTCTATTCGCAGGACGTCAGAGCTGGCAGCTCTCTCTTGTCGTTCCCCCTTTTTGATTTTTCACCAGGACAAAGCGGTTCTCCGGCCAGATCCCGCTTTTCTCCCAAAGGTGGTCTCCCCGTTCCATCTTAACGAGGAAATCATCCTTCCATCCTTCTGTCCTGGCCCCTCTCACAGCTTGGAGAGGTCCTTGCACAGCCTGGACCTAGTGCGTGCACTTAGAATTTATGTCTCCAGGACCGCGCCGTTCCGTAAGTCAGATGGTCTGTTTGTTCTCCCTTCTGGTCCCAAGAAGGGTGAATCTGCATCCAAGGCCACAATTGCCAGATGGATCCGTTCCGCCATATCAGAGGCCTACCGGATTCGGGACAAGTCTCCGCCGCGGGGGGTAAAGGCGCACTCTACCCGCGCAGTGGGCGCCTCTTGGGCGATTAGGCATCAGGCGTCGGCCGACCAGGTCTGCAAGGCCGCCACCTGGTCTAGCCTGCACACCTTTACTAGGTTCTACCACGTTCACACCCAAGCATCGGCAGATGCTATTTTTGGGAGAAAGGTCTTGCAGGCAGCAGTTGCGCACCTGTAATAGGGTGGCAGCATTCAATTATAGTGCAAGCCCGCCGAGGGAGGTTGTTGTTGTCTGCCTCTGCGGGTTTTTCGGTATTCCCACCCAGGGACTGCTTTTGGACGTCCCATGGTCCTGTGTCCCCCAATGAAACGATAGAGAAAGTAGGATTTTTGTGTACTCACCGTAAAATCTCTTTCTCTGAGTCTTCATTGGGGGACACAGCACCCACCCTGCTTGGTTTTTTGGTTGATTCAATTGCATTTGCCTGCTATTTTTTCAGTGGTCTTATGTTCATAGACCTCTTGTTTGCACGGCTGCATTGTTTTAGTTACAACTTGTGTTTATGTATGGTGATTCTGGTACTCCTCCTACTGCTTGTGCACCAACTGATCTGAGCCCGCCTCCGGCTCGGGGTGTATGCTGCTAGGGAGGAGCTAACTTTTTTATGTTTACTTAGTGTCAGCCTCCTAGTGACAGCAGCATAACCCATGGTCCTGTGTCCCCATGGTCCTGTGTCCCCCAATGAAGACTCAGAGAAAGAGATTTTACGGTGAGTACACAAAAATCCTACTTTTTAGTGGAAGCTCCAGTGCCTTTATGATGCCAGGGTGTGGAAGCCACCTATATTTCCATTAGCATTTGCCTGGCCTATGTGGAGACATTTTTTGTGGGTTCAGTTGAATGCTATTGGTGGTAAATTGGGGTACAGAACATTTTGGATCAGTTCACATTTTTCCTGTGCTCAATCCTGAGCACTTACATTACGGTTTCCATCTACATCTCCAAAATTCATGATTCGGGTGAAACCCCCGATGGATCCATTCACCAATAAGATAGCAGAGGTACTCCGAACTCCGTTTTGCCTCTGTTCTGCACTGTTTTTCTTTTCAAAGCTGCATACAACTGTTGTTGACCTCACTTTTGTTCACGCCTAAAAGGCACGTAAAAAGATGAACACTGCGGGACCACAGGTCAGAGGGAGTCAATACGATGATTTTATCTCTGGAAAACACCCATGGAGTCAAATGTTGCAGAATAAAAAATTGCAAATAAGCCCATGTAGTTCCCTGTACATTGTAGTGCCCGTACATTGTGTCCAGCTCGTGCTTCTGGATACACAAACCCCTATAAATTAAACGGGCTTTCCTCACTACAACAATGTCAAACATCTAGGTGTTATCCGTGGTTAAAGCACATTGTGGTGCCCAGAAGGGAGAGGACCATTTGGATTTGTCAGTACAGATTTTGCTGTTTTTCTTTTTTAGGGCAGCCACAGTGCTTTTCCAGAGCTTTTATCCTACCAGTAATGGGGAAGCCCCCCATATTTCAGTTAACAGACGACAGACCTGTGTGGGATTTGTTTTTTTGTGGGTTGAGTTGAATGCTATTTGATGGCAATTTGCGGTACAGAACATTTTGGATCAGTTTACATTTATCCTGTGCTGTATTACATTAGGATTTCTATCTACATCTCCAAAATACGTGAGTTAGATGAAACCCCCTGACTTAATTTGCCTCATTACAGTGAATTTTCCGTTGGGATTTTTGTCTGAATCACGTTTTTCAGAGATTTACATGCAATCTTCTTGGTGTACAGTATGTGCTCAGCGTAGAGTGCAGGATAAATGTGAGCTGCACCTTACTGCGATCTTTGTGAGGCAGAATAAACAAAGCAACAGTAGATGAAGAATTGGATTCATCTATTTGTTGTTTTTTTACACCGTTCACCTTGTGGTGTAAGTGATAAGGTGGCTATATTCCTCAGGTCAGTACGATTACAACGATACCTGATTTACCGTATTTTTCGCTTTATAAGAAACACTTTTGTTCCCCCAAATTTTGGGGGAAAGTAGGGGGTGCGTCTTATAAACCGAATATACGAGGGGTGTATATATATATATATATATATATATATATATATATATATATATATATATATATATATATATATATATATATATATATATACTGCAGGGTCCGCTCTGGAGCACTGCTGGGGGCAGGGAAAGCTGTGAGCGGCAGCATTATATCTCCTGCTCCCGCTCATATAATATGCACAGCCGCTGTCCAGCAGTGTGGTGCTGAAACTGCATCACGCTGAGGGGCTGGGGCAGCGGGGCATATTATATCTGCCTGCGCCCTCCTTTGATCGCACATGATCCCCCCTGTGTTAGATATGGCCCTCGTGCTGCTGCCCATAGTAAAATAAAAAAGCTTTACTCACCTCCAGCGCTGATCTCCGGTCTCCTGCTGCTGTTGTCTGTGATATGATGATGTGCCGATCACATGACCGGTAGCAAGAACCAGGAAGTAAGGAAGCCGGAGCTCAACTGCGAGGTGGAAGACACGGAGGGACAGCGCTGATAAGGTAAGGAAAGAGTGTTTTATTTTATTATAAGCAGCAGCATGGGGGCATATCTAACACAGGGGAGATGTGCCATCTATAGGGGCCATGGGCAGCTGTATGGGGGCCATATCAAACACAGGGGAGATGTGCCATCTATAGGGGCCATGGAAAGCTGTATGGGGGCCATATCAAACACACAGGGGAGATGTCCCATCTATAGGGGCCATGGGCAGCTGTATGGGGCCCATATCAAACACAGGGGAGATGTGCCATCTATAGGGGCCATGGGCAGCTGTATGGGGGCCATATCAAACACAGGGGAGATGTCCCATCTATAGGGGCCATGGGCAGCTGTATGGGGGCCATATCAAACACAGGGGAGATGTGCTATCTATAGGGGCCATGGGCAGCTGTATGGGGGCCATATCTAACACAGGGGAGATGTGCCATCTATAGGGGCCATGGGCAGCACAGAGGGACGTGTCCCAGCACGAGGGGGCTATATTCAATATAAGGGGGCCATATCCAGATTAAGGGGGGCTAATTTTAGGATGGGGGGCTATGAGGGACATATACCCTATATGATTTGTTAGACGGACACTGGCATTATAAGATGGACCCCATTTAACATTAAAAAAAAATCTCTTTTCCTTCACCAAATTTGGGGGTGCGTCTTATAATCAGGTGCGTCTTATAAAGCGAAAAATACGGTATATAGTTTTTTTTAAGGTTTGGCGACTATCAAGCTAAAAAATTCTTTTTTACAAAATAAATGTTTTTGGCATCATTGAGTTTTAAAGGCTATAGTTTTTTTTCTGCCGACTGTCATGTGAGGGCTTGATTTTTACAGAATGAGTTAGAGTTTTTATTGGTATCATAGTGGGCCACATAATACTGTATCTTTGATCGCTTTCTTTTCAGCTTTTTGTGAGGCAGAATCAAGAAGAAACAGTAATTCAGGAATGTTTTTGCATATTTTTGTTTTTTTTTATGCCATAACAGTGGTAATACAGATTTAATCTTTGGGTCAGTACAATTACAGCGATACCAAATTTATAATTTTTTTTTGTTTGTTTTGATGCTTTTATATTTTATACCATAAAAACCGTTTTATAGAAAAAGATAATATTTTTGCATTGCCATATTCTGAGAGCTATAGCTTATTCATTTTTTGCTGATGGAGCTGTATGGCAGCTTGTTTTTTGCAAGACGAGATGACATCTTCAGCGATATTATTTTTATTCATATATGACTTTTTGATCGCGTTTTATTCCACTTTTTTGCCAGCTGTATGATGAAAAGATATAATGTTTGCTACTAGGCTTGGGCAGACCCAGGCTGTAAAAGTCCAGATCCACGCGGTTTCAAAGATGCCCGGGTGTCGGACCTAGGCCGAGGAATCCGGGTGTTTGATCCAGAACTGGCGCTCAAGAAAATAAAGGAAAAATAAAGAAAATAAGAATAAAGGGAGCGCTTCATACTTACCAAGGCTCCAGCCTGGCTGTAACTGCTCCTGCACTGCTGTACACTGCTCTTGTGGCCTCCCTAAGCTGCTCATTTCATATGCACTGCTTTCCCCGCCCACCGACCGGCCTGCCGTCTGTGATTGGTTGCAGTCAGATGTGCCCTCAGCCTGTGTGGCAGCGTTTGCCTGCAGTCATCGCTCATCGCGACTCATTCATTCTGCACTCACAACGGGCAGTATTGTTTTATTGCCAGGAGGTGTAGATTTGGTGCAGGAATATGGTGTAAAAATTTAATCAACAAATTTGCATCCCTTGGACCAAAAATGCAAAAATAAACGTTTTTTCTTTTCTGCCAGGAGGTGCATATTTGGTGCTGAAATCTGGTGCAGACGATTAATCCATTCATCATATACTGATGGTGGGTCTGGTGTTGTGTTCATGTGTACTGATTATGGTTCCGGTGCTGTATTTATGCTCTAACGGCGGTTATGGTGATAAATACATGTCATGATGGTGGTTCTCATCTTGTATTAATGTTGATGTAGTAATCTTTAATTTATTGATACAAAATCATTATAGGGTTAGTGTGCTGTTCATTGCAGTCATCAGCAACATAGAAACTGAAAAAAGACATGTCTGTTGGTGGCTTATCTCTTAGGCGGGCTTTGCACACTACGACATCGCAGGTTCGATGTTGGTGGGGTCAAATTAAAAATGACGTACTTCCGGCATCGCATGCGACATCGTAGTGTGTAAAGGTTCGGTGATACGATTAACGAGCGCAAAAGCGTCGTAATTGTATCATCGGTGCAGCGTCGGCGTAATCCATAATTACGCTGACGCGACGGTCCGATGTTGTTCCTCGCTACTGCGGCAGCACACATCGCTGTGTGTGAAGCCGCAGGAGCGAGGAACATCTCCTTCCGGCGTCACCGCGGCTTCCGTAGGATATGCGGAAGGAAGGAGGTGGGCGGGATGTTTACATCCCGCTCATCTCCGCCCCTCCGCTCCTATTGGCCGCCTGCCGTGTGACGTCGCTGTGACGCCGCACGACCCGCCCCCTTAATAAGGAGGCGGGTCGCCGGCCAGAGCGACGTCCGAGGACAGGTGAGTCCATGTGAAGCTGCCGTAGCGATAATGTTCGCTACGGCAGCTATCACAAGGATATCGCAGCTGCAACGGGGGCGGGGACTATCGCGCTCGGCATCGCAGCATTGGCTTGTGATGTCGCAGCGTGCAAAGTACCCCTTAGAGAACAAAAGGATCTGCAATCCATAATCTGACATCATTATTTTCACTGACATCTATCAGTGTCTCTGACTGATTTATATCAAACTGGAGGCCAAATCCATTTGTATCAGCTGAATAGGCTAACATTAGTCTAATGTGCATGGGGTGTTAACTACTTATTAAAGGTTATGTGTACCTTTAGAAATGTCCTTTAAACGTCTGCAAGCCAAGCAAATTTTTCAGATCAAGTTTTTTTATATTTTTTTTTTTTTTTTTTGAGCATGAAACTTTACAAACATAAATCTCAGTATCTCCTCCAAACTCATCCTCAGTGTGCATCACAGTACTTACAAAAAGTAAACATGCCATAGTAGGCTAATGGTACTCATACTGTAAATATTAAAATTGAACCGTATAAAATATCAGATATGTTTTGATGAATATACATTACTCCTTCCCCACTCCCTATAATCAAGTTATATTACTATTGTCTTGGGGCAGCACGGTGGCTCAGTGCTAATTGTTGCTTTGCAGCTCTGGGTTCTGGGTTTATGACCTACAAAAGAAAATATCTGCAAGGAGTTTGTAGGTCCTCTGCGTGTTTCTATAGGTTTCCACCAACACTACAAAGACCTACTAATAGAAAATTTAGCTTATCAGCCATCTGGGGACAGTGATGATGGTGTCTGTAGTGCGGAATATGATGGGGCTATATAAGCAAAGCATAATGAATACATTTACTGTACATTAAGCCCTTTTTGTTTGTTATGCGTCACACAGCTGGAGGTATTTATAAAATTCAGTTTGAGGAATCCCAAACGCATTTTGCAAAATTACTTACTCCCATCACCTAATAGAACGTGTGGTAGTGTATGAATACCCCATAATGCCTAGTTTTAAACCCCTTCACGATATATGATCTAAACTTGCATTATATGTCATGCCCCTGCCTTTGATGCTTGTCCGCATGCCTAGCCCGCATCTTTACCCACACATGATAGCTGATTTAATTAGCCATTGTGCACCTCTAACTGTCATGGGTGTATCAAAGATACGTCTCCTGCTGTTATAAGGCTTTCATCGGTGCCCTCGTGACTTGATCACAGAGCGCCAATGGGTTGTCGTGACAGCCAGGGATGAGCTGATGCTATAAGCTGGCATTCGTAGGAGATCGTGATTTTAGCTATATATATCAGTGGTAATGCACGGCTTTGTGCAGCACTAGTGATCGGACGATCGCAACTTAAAATTCCCTAAAGGGACTAGTAAATACAATAAAAAGTGAAAAAAAATTTAAAGTGAAGAAAATGTAAAAAAAAACAAAACACAAAAGTTCAAATCACTCACTCGATTTTACCTCTTTGAAAATAAAAGAATTAAAAAAAATACACGTGGTATAGCTGCGTTCAGAAATGTATGACCTATGAAAATACAAAATTAATCTGATCAAGAAGCAGCGAAATAAATTAAAAAAAAAACAACAACACCAGAATTATGGGCGTTTTTTGGCCGCTGCCACATTGCATTAAAATGGGGTGATCAAAACATTGTATCTTCCCAAAATGATTTCAGGAAAAATGTTAGCGCAGGGCGTAAAAAATAAGCTCACACATTGGGATCCCGGAAAATGAAAACATTACAGGTCTCAGAAAATGGTGACAAAAGCAACTTTTTTTTTCTATAAATATCCATTTTTTTTCACCACTTAAGAACTGACCTGGAGAATCATATTGCCAGGTTAGCTGAACCATATTGTAAACATTGTAAATTAAAAGCCCCAAAAAACAATTGTGTAATTTAATTTTTCTTTTCAATTTCACCACACTAATTTTCTTTACTATTTTCCAGTACTTTACATGGTAAAAGTAATGGTATCATTCAAAAGTACAACTCATCCCGCAAAAAAACAAGCCCTCACATTGCTATATTGATAAAAAAAAAATAAAAAAGTTATGGCACAAACAGAAAATGGCATGAAAGGATTAAACCCCTCTAATCGATACAAACTCTGAAGCCACGGGGTCTCCAATATTGAAGTATACTGTGTGATTCTTATTTAGACCCTGTAGCTCACTCACCTTCCACTATAGCCAATGAATTAACATAATAGTTGGAATTTTTCCTGAGGGCACTATAAACTTATGCGCTTCCAATGCCTCATATAACCTAGGTGTATTATATTTTTGGAGTCAAAGACACGGCACTCCTCCTTCACCAGGGTCAATATGTTGAAGTATAGCCACATGGATTTTGAACCACCAGACCTCCAGCACCTTTTACTCTTTGCAACGTTCCCAGCCTGATTCGCGGAGTTTGCTTCAATCAGATCAATTCACTAAACAGGCGATTCATTTTAAAAAATATCTCTGAGGTATCCACACTGCGGAGTTATTCGTAACATACAACAACTGGGGCATCCAGATCATTTTAATTATATTTGTGCATCCTATCATATTGTCAGTGGTATAGACCAAGTTCTCAGCTTATGTTTGACCCTTGTAATATTTGGCGTGAGGTTGTTTTTTTTAACGTCCTTCAGCTTGATCTCAAGCCAAGGTAACTTCATGGATGAACGATATATAAGAAGATCGACCTTGTGCAAGCCTAGCTAGCTAGGTACACTATTTTGTTCTCCACCATTATCTTGATATTATCAAGCCATCGGATAGGTGGTCTTCCTCTTTGCCTTGTTCCTTCTATTCTTAAGATCATTATGTCCTTCTCTTCATATGATGTGTCCAAAGTAGGCAAGTCGTAGCTTGATGATACTTACTTCGAGTGACATATCTGGGTTGATTTGTTGGTATTGATAACATCCTTCTCCAGCTCCATATTTCAAAGGCATCGATTCCTCTAATATCTTGGTTTTTAATGCTCACTTGAAGTGCCTAGAGCAGGATGAACGCCAAATAGATGGGTGCCATTTTTGTCTGCCATGTTCATTTACTATTGTTTTTTTAAATTATTTTACACGAGTTCTCCGTCGATTTGTGACTTTTTTCCAATATTTATTTCAGGGTGAAGATCTGACCCATACTAATACTACAGAGACATATGTCAGGGATGATGAGCTATGGAAAGAGGTGATCCTTACAGATAACTGCACAGGTGAGCAGTAACCACTAAATGTAGAGAAGTCACAGATTCGACTCAGTCAATGGATGGTATAATTATGTTTTAATTTTTTAGGGTCTGTTACATTAAGCTTTTCATGTGGATTTTACATGTAAAGATTTATCTCTTAAAGTTAACAAAAAAAACACATTTTCACACCATTTTGTATGGTTGTCTCTCTGGTTCAGAAAAGATTCTTCTGTATTCACAGTCCTGTCTAATACCGGACACTGTGTTCAGTGAATGTCTCTAAATATACTTTTGAAACTTTCAGTGCAATGGATTCAAACTCAATATTAATGAATGAGATGTCAAATGCAGAAACATTACCAGTGAGTAGTAATGAGAGAACACGAACTGTAAAGTTCGGAATCCTTACCGGACACCTTGTGTCACCCGAATAAAGCTTGTTGAAAGCTTGATGTTACGCTAGGCATGGGGAAGTATCAGGACAGGGAAGGGAAACCCTGGGTCTAGGGAAGGGGGAGATAGTGACCTTTGACCAAACCTACCACTGGCCCCTGGCTCCCCTGACCACCCTAGAGAGGTACTGCACCTATGCGCCAAGCAGGATACCTGACCCTGGCTGATCCTGAACTGGGCCTTAGGTAGGCAACAAATGAAATGATTGCTTAGTCAACCCCACTAAGTGCTAAAGAACACACAGGGAACATACACAGGAGACTGCATATGAACAACTTATCTCCAGCATGACTCAGGGAGAGGTACCTCAACAAACAACAATGTTTCTTCTGATGGATACAAGCAAACTGTTTATATCCAAGGCCTGTATAGAGTTATATGCCTATCACCAGCAAACACCAAGGAGAATTGTAGGTATTTAAGGACACAAGGGGAAGTGATGATGATTAACAGCTGAAAGGTGAGGATATCTGCAGGGTTCTAAATGGAAAGGGATTAACACCAAGCAGAGAAGATACATAGGATACCATTTACACCACAGTAGGAAGAAAAGAATGTCAGGGAGCAGTTTGTGCAGCCAAACATTGCGACCTTCTACAGCTGGACACCACATAACTGTCTGTCAACCGTGACACACCCATGACAGTTGCAGAGCAGCCAACAAGCAAGCTTTTAGGCTGTAAGCCCTTCCGGAGCCATCACAGCCATGACAAGTTTTGCTATGGCTGAGATTGTCCAGCGCATCTTGTGACTCTGCATGTATAAAGGCTGGATCACGGACTGCTCCACCATTTTGCGTTGACTAGAATAGGGAGAGTACGCTGTTGGAGTGAGGGACAGTGATATGTGCAGTTACTAAAAAAACAAATACATTGTAGGGATAGGACAATGTAGCAGTGAGGGTCAGTGATAGGTGTATAGCTGCATTGCACAGCTTTGCGTAGTACTCCAAAACAGCAGATTACAGGCAGTGTAATCTGTTAGCTCAATCTACCAAAAATCTTAAGGCCACGTCTCACTAAGCAACATCGCTAGCAACATCGCTGCTGAGGCACGACTTTTGTGACGCAACAGCGATGTTGCTAGCGATGTTGCTGTGTGTGACATCCAGCAACAACCTGGCCCCTGCTGTGAGGTCGCTGGTTGTTGCTGAATGTCCTGGACCATTTTTTAGTTGTTGCTCTCCCGCTGTGAAGCACACATCGCTGTGTGTGACAGCGAGAGAGCAACAACTGAATGTGCAGTGAGCAGGGAGCCGGCTTCTGCGGACGCTGGTAACCAATGTAAATATCGGGTAACCAAGAAGCCCTTTCCTTGGTTACCCGATATTTACCTTCGTTACCAGCGTCCGCCGCTCTCACGCTGTCAGTGCCGGCTCCCTGCTCCCTGCACACATAGCCAGACTACACATCGGGTAATTAATCCGATGTGTACTCTGGCTAGGAGTGCAGGGAGCCAGCGCTAAGCGGTGTGCGCTGGTAACCAAGGTAAATATCGGGTTGGTTACCCGATATTTACCTTAGTTACCAAGCGCAGCATCGCTTCCACGTGTCGCTGCTGGCTGGGGGCTGGTCACTGGTTGCTGGTGAGATCTGCCTGTTTGACAGCTCACCAGCAACCCGTGTAGCGACGCTCCAGCGATCCCTGCCAGGTCAGGTTGCTGGTGGGATCGCTGGAGCGTCGCTTAGTGTAACGGCACCTTTAGTTTGTACAGTGTGCTTTGCTGTTTGAATAACTTGTTTGTGTGGAGAACATCTAAATAACCAAGCAGTATGATTCTCAAGTCATTCAGCAGTCACTCATCCTTTTTGATGACTCTGCTGGCTGGAGTTCTGTGGCCGATCCACCTAGCCCTGCCCAAGGGGTGGAAGAGACCGAGTGCACTGATGTCCAACTACTTGTGTTGGAGGATGAGTCCGTGGGAGGGCTGGTCAACACTGTCTGCAGAACACCAGAGCATATCTCAGACGATGACAAAACACAGATGTCAACTGCTAAAGCTTTTGTCAGTGTGCAGACTGAAAAGGAGGGCAGGGTTGAGGAGTGAGTGGAAGATGATGCGATGGCTGATGGCGAGGTTATTGACCCCACCAGGAGCGAATGTTATGATAGTGACGTGCGCAGTTCCGCTGAAGAGGTGTTCAAGCAAACAAAACATAAGCACAACAAAAGAGGGAATATCGGGACAAAGCCCTGTGGGTGGCCCATAGCCAGTAATTCAGCTGCTACCGCATCAGTGAAATCCTCCCAGCAAAGCCAGCTCAAAAGAGCTCCCTGGCATGGTATTTCTTCCAGGAATGTGCTGATGACAAGAGAGTGATGGTTTGCAAGATGAGCCTGAAGCGAGGGAAAAATATCCTCAATCTGAGCAGAACCTGCATGATGTGTCATCTGACTTAAAACCACAAGGTGCAGTGGAGTAGTTTCCTCAGAAATCAGGAAAAAACTCTGACTCCTCCTACTCCCTCTTCTACTGCACTGTTGGCCTCTTCAGCTGTGGTGTCGGCATCTTGCATCCGCTCACGATCACCAGGGCCACCTTCCTTTCCGCAAGCACACGATGTGGCAGCAATAGCACCACGAACACCACCACCAGTATCATCTACTATATCCACACCATCTCATGGAGGTCTAGGAAGCATGCACTGTAGAATCGCTTTGTGGACCAACACCACTTCTCTACCAACGAGTGAGCCTTCATGCAAGATCTTTGTGCCATATTGCGTTGCTTTGAAAATTCTACCAACATGCCTAGCACTGCCGACGCCATAATCAGCATCACTAAACCGATTTTTTTTGCCTACTGCAAAAAATGCTGGAGGCCATGATGGACGAGCTGGTAGCACAGAAGGAAGAGGAGCAGGAGGAAAGATTGACTCATTTATCTGCATTGTTGTCCACACAGGGCTCCGAGGAGTGGTTTCTGAGCCGAAGGCAGCCATGTCCCCAACTTTCCAGCCAGGGGACAGTTTTGGAGGAGGAGGATGAACCATCTTACAGCAGAGTAGTCAGAAAGTTAGGTTAGGGGCATCACTGCAGCATGGCTGAGGGGAATACAGAGGAGCCAGACCACACACCTGTGACTGAGTACAGCTTGCCATTGACTCTGGGAAGCCTGGCACACATGAGCCATTACATGCTGTTGTGCCTCCTCAACGACCCTCCAGCTGCAAGGATTCTAACAAGTGGTAATTTCTGGGTGACGACCCTGTTGGATCTAGGCCACAAAGACATCGTAGCATTGCTACTTATGCCACTGGAGCAGGATCAAAAAATGCGTGAATATAAGGCCAAGGTTTGTAATGCTGTACTTACAGCATTCCTATCAGACATCAGCGGCTCGGTGAAACAACAAGGCAGCATAGGAGGAAGTGAACAAAGTGAACAATTCAGCGGTTGCACTGGCCACACCTCAAGATGGAGGGTCATCATGGCCGCAATGTGGCAACAATTCCTGTGCAGCCCTCCACACCATCTAGCAACACCATTTGCTACGGTGCGTATTTCCAGGAGACAGCGTTTAGCAAACATGGTGGAAGACTATGTGTCCACACATATTGCAGTGCTAATTGATGGTTCTGCACTATTTCATTTCTGGGTGTCAAAATGTAATAAATGACATGATCTTGCACAATATGCCTTGGAGCTGCTGGCCTCCCCTGCTGCAAGTGTACTGACTGAACGTGTGTTCAGTAAATACAAGCGCATCCACTTGTCCTCCGCTAACATGGACTAACAGACTGTCATTAAAATGAGTAAGTCGTGGATTACACCAGACTTTTCCATATCTTTGGTTAGTAGACAACTAGCCCACCCCTAAACAGGCACTGGTACACTCTATTTGCCATACCCAGTGTTTTGGAGATTCCAAAAATACAGTAAGCCCTAAAAATAATATCACATTGAAAACCCAATAAATAAATGGTTTGCTGCTTCATCTTCCTTCTCCTCCGCTGCCTCTTCGATCGCCACCACCACATCCATCTAAACCTACTCCGTTTTGAACTCCTTCTCCGGGTTCCTTTTTTTTGTTTTTGTGAGATTGCAGCTTCAGGTAAGTACTGTTTAAACAAAGGTGAAAGTGAAAAAACTTCCAAAATTGATTTAAAAATCCCCAAACATTTACTTTGCCTATCCAGCTCTTATGCGATATATATAGAGAGCTGTCTCGGTGTCTCCTATGTGATGTATATGCAGTAGTCTCAATGTCTATGTGATTTATATACAGCTTTCTCCGTGTCTCCTTCGTGATGTATATTCAGCATTCTTGGTGTAATTTATGTGATGTATTCAGCAGTCTCGGTGTTTCCTATGTGATGTATACAGCAAATTTCCGTCTGCTTGAGTTCCATAAATGTATAGTGACCAATGCAGTCTAATAAACTGTACATCTGTATTTGTTACAACTTTCTGTTTCGGGTTCTTTACAAAAGTTATTGTAAAGAGTTAACCGCACTGCAGACCGACACAATCCTGGAAAAGTAGTTGCAAGTAATCTAACTTCACAAGCGTCACCAAAGAGAAGCCGCTCTAGTGATCACATTAGGGGTTAGTTAATTAATTGATTGATCAAATACAGCAGGATGAATTTCAAATTGATAATTTTGTACAGCCTCTGAATGATGGTACAAATGACCCTTGGCAGAAAAGTTTATCCATCAAAGATATACTTGGTAACGATTGGTGACAGGCGAAGTGTAACATGAACCTATGCGGCAGACGAGTAGTAAAAAAATTAAAAAAGCATAACCTAGTGGCCTAACCGCATAATCTATCAGCCCCTGCTTTGTGTTATACTTTCTTAGTCAATTGATAATTCACTTGTATTACAGTTTGTATGAAAATGTATGCGATCTAAGGGGTAAGGTTTCTCCCTGTGGAGAGTGACATGCCAGGTCTGGCATGCCAGTATGAGCAGACTTAAATGCCTAGCATGCTCCTCTAGGAAAAGAAATATGCAAATTGCTTCTCTATAGAGTAAGAGGACTTGAGCGCTAGTGCCTCCTATTAGAAGTAGCAATCCTAAAAGTCAGTGTCGACACTTTAATGAGCTTTGCCAGACCTGGAATGTCACTCTCCACAAGGAGAAACCTTACCCCTTGGATCCCAATCTTAACCTCTCACCTAGCCAAATCAAATCTCATACTTTGCACTGATGAGGAGGTGCAATACGCAAAACACTATATCTGCAAATTGAGATTCTGGTTTGGCTTATATCCTAAGTGATATGGCAAGGCTCAATAAAGTGTCGATATTGACTTTTAGGATTGCTACTTTCAATAGATGCCACTATAGTTCAAGTCTTCTTCCTTTCTGAAGAGGCAATTTGCTTATGAAAATGTCTAAATATGTGATATTTATATGATTTCAATGCACTGTTATTGAAAATAATTAAATCACTTTTATTCTTGGCAGTTGACTGCACCAGAAGCTCAGAGACACATCTAATATTTTCAGATTTTGCAGCAGATGATCATGCTAATACACCAGATACATATGAAAAACATGCCATTATCCAAGATATACCTCAAGGCCTTCTCAGAAAAAATCTTTCATCTGATCATTTTCAACGGGTCTTTTCTTCTGCTTCATTAATGACTGATATGGAAAACAAAAGTCATAGAAGGACTAAAGAACATGAAATAGCTCTTAAAGAAAATAAAACATTTTCATGCTCAGAATGTGGTAAATGTTATTGTGAGATATTCAAACTTGTTAAACATCAGAGAGTTCACACTAGAAAGAAGCCATTTTTATGTTCAGAATGTGGGAAATATTTTATGCAGAAATCAGAGCTTGTTGTACATCAGCGAATTCATACAGGGGAAAAGCCATTTTTATGTTCAGAATGTGGGAAATGTTTTATTAGAAAATCACATCTTTTTTCACATCAAAGAATTCACACAGGGGAGAAGCCATTTTCATGCTCAGAATGTGGGAAATGTTACAAACAGAAACCACAGCTTATTGTACATCAGAGAACTCACACAGGTGAGAAGCCATATTCATGTTCAGAATGTGGGAAATGTTTTAATGAGAAATCACATCTTGTTAAGCATCAGAGAATTCACACTGGGGAGAAGCCATATTTATGTACGGAATGTGGGAAATGCTTTAATGAGAAATCACATCTCGCTAGACATCAGAGAGTTCACACAGGGGAGAAGCCATTTTCATGTTCAGAATGTGGGAAATGTTTTTGTATGAAATCACATCTTGCTAAACATCAGAAAATTCACACAAGGAAGAAGCCATTATCATGTTCAGAATGTGGGAAATGTTTTAGAAAGAAATCACATTTTGATGTACATCAGAGAATTCACAATGGGGAGAAGGAATTTCCATGTTCAGAATGTGGGAAATGTTATAGCGAGATATTCAAACTTGTTAGACATCAGAGAATTCACACAAGAAAGAAGCCATTTTTATGTTCAGAATGTGGGAAATGTTTCAATGGTAAATCAAATCTTGTTAGACACCAAAGAATTCACTCAGGGGAGAAACCATATTTATGTTCAGAATGTGGGAAATGTTTTAGAAAGAAATCACATCTTGTCACACATCAGATAATTCACACAGGGGAGAAGCCATTTTCATGTTTAGAATGTGGAAAATGTTTTAATTTGAAAGCAAATCTTTTTAGACATCAAAGGACACATACAGCGAAGTAGCAATTTTCTTTTTTTTTTTAAACATTCATGGTGCTGATTAAGAATGACTTTGGTTTTACCAAGATTGGCGTTTGTTTCGGAGATATTTAATAGTTAATTAATTAATTAACACAACACAATTAAAAAGCATTCATAATTGCACAAATATATAATT
Source organism: Anomaloglossus baeobatrachus (assembly GCF_048569485.1). Classification (NCBI taxonomy): domain Eukaryota; kingdom Metazoa; phylum Chordata; class Amphibia; order Anura; family Aromobatidae; genus Anomaloglossus; species Anomaloglossus baeobatrachus. The sequence continues at coordinate 503,198,316 of NC_134357.1, forward strand.
TATGTAACAACTAATAAGTAAACAGTCAAAAATCTTATAAAAAAAGAAATAAAAAAATATTCAACAGTGACAGGAAAAAGTTACGTATCATTTGATTAATACAATATGAATTAGTTATTAGTTGTTAATAATGTCAATGGTTGAAAAAATGCTTTTTATGCGATTTACCTTTTATGTGTGTCATTAGGACTATCACGTTGTGGTAGTCCGGCAACATGTGCATGTCCCATCTGCCTTGATATCTCTCCTCCATCACCTTCATATCGTGTTGGTACTTGTCGCCTTATTCCTTGCTGAAGTCTCCAAGTGTATCTGCATATCTGTTTAATTTGCTTTAGAAACAGTGCATCTTTATGCTCATCTTAACTCCCAAATTTCTGAAGTTAATCTGCTCTGTGATTACCCAAGTAGTTCCCCACAAGAGACAAAACTCTTCAAGGCCGAAGCCTGTTTCCTTTATGCATTTTATAATATTGGAATCGTTCATGAGTTTATTAATATGAGGACCATCAACGATTCCAGCTTTTAGTTTTTCATGCTCAGTCCAGGGAATGATCTACAAACGTAGTTGAAGCAATTACCCGATTTGTCCAATACCCTAACTAATTGTTTCATTCATCCTTAGCTTCATATGCAATGGTAGGAGAATGATTTTGTTCTTGTCCAGCAGCTGCTGTTGATTATATTTGCAGCATCAATAATGATTTCTTCTCTAGTAGGCCATGACACTTTTGTCCAATGATCTTGCTTAGCCCAGCTATCCCAGAGCCACATGAAGCATAGGTATTTTGTGTATCCAGATTGCTGTCCAAGCAAGACGTTCACCATCTTCATATCAACATAAATCGACCACTGATGTTCATGAAAACGGATCTTCTGTAATACGATTTTCACATTTTCATATTCATCTTTAAGTTTTATTGAGTGAGCAATGGGAAGTGACGCATAGCGGTTACCACTGTGTAAGAGAACACATTTCAAGCTTCCAATTGAGCTGTCTATAAAAATCTGCCAGCCTTGTGGTCAACAGTCTATTAGTCACATTTGAAGTACAATTCCTGGGATATTATAGCAGTATACAAGTTTCTCATGGCTGACTAAGGACCAGGGGGCATACACTGCGAGTGGAAGAAAAGCGATTCCGTCAGCTAAATAGAAAAGGGTTCTTTACAGTTAGAGCAGTCAAACTGTGGAATGCCCTACCACAAGAGGTAGTAATGGCATATACTATAACTGCTTTTAAAAAAGGGCTGGATGATTTCCTCAGTATACACAACATTGTTGGTTATAAATGACTTAAGCGGGCTTTACACGCTACGATTTCGCTACAGCGATCTCGTTGGGGTCACGGATTTTGTGACGCACATCCGGCCGCTGTAGCGATGTCATAGCGTGTGACTCCTAGGAGCGATTTTGGATAGTTGCAAAAACGTCCAAAATCGCTCCTCGTTGACATGGGGGTCCGCTGCCAGTTATCGCTGCTGTCGCTGGGGCGAAGTTGTTCCTCGTTCCTGCGGCAGTGCACATCGCTACATGTGACGCCGCAGGAACGAGGACCATCTCCATACCTGCCTCTGGCCACAATGCGAAAGGAAGATGGGCGGGATGTTACGTCCCGCTCATCTCCGCCCCTCCGCTTACATTGGGCGGACGCTTAGTGACGTCACTGTGACGCCAAACGGACCGCCCCCTTAGAAAGGAGGCGGTTCGCCGGTCACAGCGACGTCGAAGGACAGGTAAGTATGTGTGACGGGGGTGCGCGATTTTGTGCTCGACAGGCAGCGATATGCCCGTTGCGCACAAACGATGGGGGCGGGTGTCATGCTAGCGATATCGGGCCGGATATCACAGCATGTAAAGCCACCCTTAGTGACAAAATGTAGAATTGGTGGAGGAACGTTTAACTAGATGGACATAGGTCTTTTTTCAACCTATGTAACTATGTTGAAATATGGGAGAAGCCTCTCTTCTCCTGTCCAATAGGCTGTAATTTTAATTTTCGCCTTTATAAGATTTTGTTCATTAAATATGGATGCTAAAAGTTCTGATCCTTGTTTGGACAGATTTAAGTCTCAAATCTGGTCATTGAGTTCTTTTTGACTTGATGGTTGAGGCCTTGAAGAGCTTCCCTCAAATTCACTTTCACTGCTACTACCTGCCATACACTCCAATCCCTAACTCTCTTGAGAGTGTATGTGTGTGTATGTCCGGGATTGGCATCTGCACCATTGCAGCTACAGCCATAACATTTTGCACAATCACACTACTGGACCCCGAGAGCATCATAGGTTATGTTTTGAGGGGAAATTTTAACCCCGCGCTTTAGAGTTATTCACCAAAAAACCTGCCTCCATTAAAGGGAATGGAGCTGGGAGCCACAGTGCAGCCAGAACTTCAGAAGAATGCGCAGCCACGCCCTTAAATGGAATGTTGGCGTGTCACAATGCAGCCAGGGAAAGAGACAGACACAGACAGGGAAAGAGGCACACACAGAAAGGGTAAGAAACAGACATAGACAGGGTAAGAGACAGACAAAGAGACAGACTGACAGGGAAAGAGACAGACAGGGAAAGAGGGAAAGAGAGAGACAGGTTAAGAGACAGACACAGACAGGTAAAGAGACAGACAAAGAGACCGAGTCAGACATAGGGAAACAGACAGAGAGGGAAAGAGACAGAAAGGGTAAGAGACAGACAAAGACAGGCAAAGAGACGGACACAGGGAAAGAGACAGAGGAGAAGAGGGAAAGAGACAAACAGGGAAAGTGACAGAGATAGACAGACAGGGAAAGAGATAGACAGACAGGGAAAGACATTGAGACAGACGGAGAAAGAGACAGAGACAGTCAGAGACAGACAGAGAGTCAAAGAGATAGAGAGAGACAGAGAGCTATATACAGAGGGGGAGACAGACATTATAATTACATTTATATCTACAGTTAGGTCCAGAAATATTTGGACAGTGACACAATTTTCGCGAGTTGGGCTCTGCATGCCACCACATTGGATTTGAAATGAAACCTCTACAACAGAATTCAAGTGCAGATTGTAACGTTTAATTTGAAGGTTTGAACAAAAATATCTGATAGAAATTGTAGGAATTGTACACATTTCTTTACAAACACTCCACATTTTAGGAGGTCAAAAGTAATTGGACAAATAAACCAAACCCAAACAAAATATTTTTATTTTCAATATTTTGTTGCGAATCCTTTGGAGGCAATCACTGCCTTAAGTCTGGAACCCATGGACATCACCAAACGCTGGGTTTCCTCCTTCTTAATGCTTTGCCAGGCCTTTACAGCCGCAGCCTTCAGGTCTTGCTTGTTTGTGGGTCTTTCCGTCTTAAGTCTGGATTTGAGCAAGTGAAATGCATGCTCAATTGGGTTAAGATCTGGTGATTGACTTGGCCATTGCAGAATGTTCCACTTTTTTGCACTCATGAACTCCTGGGTAGCTTTGGCTGTATGCTTGGGGTCATTGTCCATCTGTACTATGAAGCGCCGTCCGATCAACTTTGCGGCATTTGGCTGAATCTGGGCTGAAAGTATATCCCGGTACACTTCAGAATTCATCCGGCTACTCTTGTCTGCTGTTATGTCATCAATAAACACAAGTGACCCAGTGCCATTGAAAGCCATGCATGCCCATGCCATCACGTTGCCTCCACCATGTTTTACAGAGGATGTGGTGTGCCTTGGATCATGTGCCGTTCCCTTTCTTCTCCAAACTTTTTTCTTCCCATCATTCTGGTACAGGTTGATCTTTGTCTCATCTGTCCATAGAATACTTTTCCAGAACTGAGCTGGCTTCATGAGGTGTTTTTCAGCAAATTTAACTCTGGCCTGTCTATTTTTGGAATTGATGAATGGTTTGCATCTAGATGTGAACCCTTTGTATTTACCTTCATGGAGTTTTCTCTTTACTGTTGACTTAGAGACAGATACACCTACTTCTCTGAGAGTGTTATGGACTTCAGTTGATGTTGTGAACGGGTTCTTCTTCACCAAAGAAAGTATGCGGCGATCATCCACCATTGTTGTCATCCGTGGACGCCCAGGCCTTTTTGAGTTCCCAAGCTCACCAGTCAATTCCTTTTTTCTCAGAATGTACCCGACTGTTGATTTTGCTACTCCAAGCATGTCTGCTATCTCTCTGATGGATTTGTTCTTTTTTTTTCAGCCTCAGGATGTTCTGCTTCACCTCAATTGAGAGTTCCTTAGACCGCATGTTGTCTGGTCACAGCAACAGCTTCCAAATGCAAAACCACACACCTGTAATTAACCCGAGACCTTTTAACTACTTCATTGATTACAGGTTAACGAGGGAGACGCCTTCATAGTTAATTGCAGCCCTTAGAGTCCCTTGTCCAATTACTTTTGGTCCCTTGAAAAAGAGGAGGCTATGCATTACAGAGCTATGATTCCTAAACCCTTTCTCCGATTTGGATGTGAAAACTCTCATATTGCAGCTGGGAGTGTGCACTTTCAGCCCATATTATATATATAATTGTATTTCTGAACATGTTTTTGTAAACAGCTAAAATAACAAAACTTGTGTCACTGTCCAAATATTTCTGGACCTAACTGTATTTGTTTTGTGTGCAGAATACATTTTTGTTAATACATTATATTTTGTTAACATCAGTTATTAACCCGGGCGAAGCCGGGAAGTACAGCTAGTATTTTATAAAGTTGTTTTGGAGGTCTGAAAAGGGGGCCAGCAACAAGGTGCACCTTCATAGAACGCAGCCCAGGAGCTGCAGAAGATGATATTTTTGGTTTAATAGGGAAAAATTTGGTGACAGGTTCCCTTTAAACCTTTTCTTTCAGCATTTATTCACTGTCGTAGGTGCTCCACACATGTTTTGCAAATCATATGTAGAGCCCAAGACTTATCCGGGTCTCCAAGCTGTACTCCAAAATAAGCCGGGTATACTCTGTGATATTTCTTCTTTGTTTTTCCACCATGTACTCACCACATCTTTCCTGATAAGGGCAAATTTTACAATTCTCACATGTCCCTTTGTGTGGTAATATCTCTGGAACGCTTGGGATCCCACTGATTCTAAGACTGTTTTTTTTGTGACACATTGTGTAGCACCCCACGGGGCCTGCAGGGCTACCCATCACTGGGCCAGTGGTATTTTGGAGTTGCTGTGACTGGCCTGACCCAGCTCCGTGACCCCGTCGGCTACATGAAAAGAGGGTGCAAGGGGGATAGGGGTTCTTGATTTGCAGCGCCACCCGTGGACCGCGACCAAGGATTAGCCGCCGCTGTGAGATGTTGTTCTCCTCTGGGGCTCATGTTACCGCAGCTCAGATAGTCCAGCTCTCCACAGGTGGAGCAAGCCCCAGGGAGAACAGTGGCGACGGGGGAAGGGCCGTTGGCGCCTAAGCGCGGGGCGACAGCGCCAGTAATAAGAGGCTGGGGCAGCCAGGTCTTTTACTCACAGTTCTTAGGATGCTGCCCTCAGGGTACCGGTCACCGCCGTGCTTGGCCCCAGCCGATCCCGGAAGAATCAGAGGTCACCACCGGTGTTGTGGAGCATGTGAGACCCTCCTCCTTGCGCTTCTAGAGTCAGATTCCCATGGCCTGAAGCTACTTAGGAACCCTGATGTTCTTGGCTTTAGTTGCCATCCCATTCGCAGGCAGTGCAAAACAATTATGGGCCTGACCGTGGCTCCTGTCTCTATATGCTGCTGGTGCACCAGGACTTCTGTGGTGGGCAACGTGACGTTAAATCCCCCTTCCCTGGCAGATTCTGGTGGCGCAACGTGGAGTGTACGCCACCCTAGGATTCTGCACCCTGACTGCGCCTGTCTCGAAGGGGCTGTTGGGCTCACCCTCTGGCTACCGTGTTGTTGCATTGTCTCACTGGCTCCACCCAGTCGTCTCCTGTTTCTCCCAGTCTGCCTGATCCTTTCCAATCTGCCCGGTCCTAATGGAGGGAGCTCTGAAGCATGCCCCTCCGCTGCCGTTGTCCTACGAGGCCAGGATGTCCTGGCACTCTCCTTCCCCGGGATAGCTCTGAAGCACTCATCTCGGGAGATCTTTCTGAGGGGAGCTGTGTAGCAAACCCCTCAGTGACCTGGCTTGTCCTGCGTCTCAGACTGATCTGAAGTGATTTCCTGTGTGTTCTGTAACTTCCCCAGTCAGCCCCCACCTTCCTGATGACTCACCCAGCCCGGGAAAAACCCATTGCTATGGTGACCACCTGTGTTGTGTAAGTCAAGAGCACAGGATGTTGTGTAAGCTATGAACACCAGTAGTTAACCTCTTCTTACCCGGGATAAGTACTGCACCTTAAGACAGATGCAATACCCTGTGGCGACTGAAGTCTCAGGGGTGCCACAATTGCACTGTATGTAGAAATAAATTTAGGTAAAAAAAAATTCATTTCTTTGTGAAAAAAAATTACAATTTTGGAAAACATTTTGTAATTTTCAAACTTTACAAACCGACGTGTTGCAGGCTTTATGCCTTATTCATGGTCTTATCAGCCTGTTTTCACATCGCTGGATTTTTTACCACCTAGTACATTCTTGATTGCTACTCGGACCGGGACCCTTCCGTGACGAAGTGCGATGCTGATCCACGGGAATGAGGAGGTAAGCTGACGGTCCTTCTTTTTTGCTTGAATTTGTATGCCCTTAAACCAGAGAGTTATGTCACAAAATAGTTAATAAATAACATTTCTCACATTCATTTGCGAAACACACTTTTTTTTTTTAAGGAAATTAGAAGGATTACAATATTCAACAATTTCTAATTTTTTCCAACAATATTAACAAAAACAATTTTTTTAGGGATTATATTACATTTGAAGTGAGAGGCCTAGGTGACAGAAAATACCCAAAAGTCTCATTGTACTAAAAATTGCAGCCCTCAACCTGCTCAAAACCACAATCAAGAAGTTTATTAACCCTTTAGGTGCTTTACAGGAATCAATACAATATGTATAGAAAAAAAAAATATTTTCCAACGTGTTGCTTTAGCCCCAAATTTTGCAACCTACGGTGAGCTGTAAAAAACAAAAAAATGTTGTTTTAGCCACAATTATTTTATTTTCACAATGGTAAGAGGAGAAAAAGCACCATACAATTTGTTGCACAATTTCTCCTGAGTACACAAATACCCCATATGTGGTGGAAAACTATTGTTGGGTGCACAGCAGAGCTCGGAAGAGAAGGACCGCCATTTGACTTTTGAAATGCAAAATCGTCTGAAATTGATAGCAGACGTTGTCTTGTTTGGAGAGCCCTTGATGTGCCTAAACAGTGAAATCTCCCACAAGTTACCCCATTTTGGAAAATAGATCCCTTAACCCCTTTACGACCAAGGACGTACTGGTACGTCCTAGGTCGCCTCTCCCCGATTGCTGCAGTCTCCGGCAGTAAGTACGTTGGAATTCCCGCACATATCTGCTGATCTGATCAGCAGACGTGTGGCTAACAGGTGTAGGTGGATCGGAGATTCCCCGTTTCTGCTAACCCTTTAGATCATGCTGTCAAATACTGACTGCGTGATTTAAATGGCCGCGGCGGTCAATGACCTATGTGTTGTTATGGTAGCGTGGGGTCAGCTGATGACTCCTGGCGTTGCCATGATTAACTTCCTGTGAGAGCCGACAAAGTGCCGCCACTCACAGGAGAAGAGCATTTCTGCTGATCAGAGCAATGCTGCTCTGATCAGCAAAAATGAACAGGCAATCAGACTGTGCAGGCATAAAGTTTGGTAGGGGGGGACTAGGAAAATCAATAAGAAAATGATAAAAAAAAATAAAACTTCAATTCCCCTGCTTATGCCCCTTTGAAAGTAAAACAGTTAAAAAAAATATATACTGTATGGTGCCACGTTCATAAATGCCCGATCTATCGAAATATAAAATCAATTAATCTGATCGATACACGGCATGGCAAGAAATAAAATTATGGTTTTTGGTCATCACAACGTTTCTTTAAAATGAAATAACAAGCAATCAAAACAGCGCATCAACACTAAAATGGAATAATTAAAAATGTCAGCTCAAGATTCAAAAAATAAGCCGTCACTGAGCCCCAGATCCTGAAAAATGAAAACACTGCGGGTCTCAGAAAATAGCAATAAAAGCGCTATTCTATTTTTGGACAAACGTCTGAATTTTATTCACCCCTTAGATAAAGGTAAAAATACATGTTTGGTATCTACGAACTCATACAGATATGAGGCATCATACTAAAACTTCAGTGTTACCATATAGTGAAAATGGTGACTAAAACCCCTCCAAAATAATAGTGCAATTGCCCTTTTTTCATTATTTCTCCATATTTGGAATTTGATTCCCATTTTCCAGTACACTATATGGTAAAACTAATTCTTTCATTGAAAAGTACAATTTATCCCTCAAAAAATAAGCCCTCGTATGGCAATATTAATGGTAAAATAAAAAATGTATGGCTCTCGAAAAAGGGGTGGAAAAAAACAAAAATGGAAAATCGCCTCCGGGGGTGAAGAGGTTAAGGAATTTATCTAGATGACTGGTGAGCAACTTGAACCCATTGGTGCTTCACATAATTTTACTAAATTGAGCTGTGAAAATAATCACATTTTTTCCACAAAAATGTTTTAGTCCTAAATTTTTTAATTTTACAACTGTAATAAGAGAAAATAAACCTTACAATTTGTTGTGCAATTTCTCCTCAGTATGCCAATACCCCTCATGTGGTGAAAAACTACTGTTTGGGCACACTGCTGAGCTCCAAAAGAAAGAAGTGATGTCTTGGAACGCAGACTTTGATGGAATAGTCTGCAGGCATCTTGTCACGTTTGGAGAGCCCCTGATGTGCCTAAACGGTGCAAACCCCCACAAGTTACCACATTTTGGAAACTAGACCCCTTAAGTAATTTATCTACATACTGTATGTGGTGAGCACTTTGAACCCGCAGGTGCTTAACAAAATTTTACAACATTGAACTGTGAAAAGGGGCCTTGATCACTACTGAAACTGAAGTAATGTGTCGGTCTGGCCTGCGCTTCATGATCGCACATAAGCATTATACATTGCCATCGTTACGATGTGCGTGGCCAGTTTTTTGTACCACACAATAGCTTTCTGCATGGCACTGTAGGTCTGGAGAACTTGATCAGAGAGAACTCCCCCCATATTCTTAATAAATTTATTGTACCCCAGGTCACAGTGTAGGGGCTAACCTGACTCCTGCAGGCCTCCCTGAAGACCTGTGATGTTATAATATGTGATCTATTACTGTGGTTGTGTACTTATGTATAGCCTAGCCAAGATGTACAAACCCGAAGTGAGAAGGGCCGGAGCTCCAGGAAGCTTGTAGGACTCTGTGACAGTAAGGAAATTGATATTGAAGTGTGTGAACCATCCTGTAACGTACTTGAGTCTTTCCTCTGTAAAAGAATATGTGTACCGAGTTATTAAAGTTTGTATGTTGGATGAAAGCCCGGAGTCTGCCTGTGCTTTAGTGAGATGAGAAGCTGCCACAAAGGTAACAGAAACACCACCTCCACATGTAGCGAGTCAGCCGGGGACATGACTACAATCCCTCGGCTGAACCCCCGGTCGACCCTACAACAGTGTGGTTATAAGACCTGTGTAGTCATACCTCATACAGAGGTGGAGGTGCTACCATTACAATGTGCTGTGGTCAATAAAAGGACATCCCTATTATCCTTATACTTGACCCCCAGCATGTTATCGCTACATTGGGCTCTGCTCTCTCCCTTTCTGAGCAGCTGCTCAATTAGTGAACTAGAGAGGCCTTTCTGAGTTGAAGAGAGGGATGCTTGTGTAAACGTTTTCTACAAAGCCCCATAACATCATCATCACTTCTATTGCATCTACAGTGTATGGTTCCAATTAGTATATAATGAAGTGCGGTTCAGAATATAATCAGAAATCTGTCGCCCATAAGCTGCAAGACGTGAAGGTCCACAAGGCACAAGGGGTCACTAATGGTGGACACTGACTCATTTGCTGTCCTGTGGCGTCTGTGTGGGGGTTTGGTATCATTAAAGGAGGTGGAAGAGGAAAAATAGAGAATTGTGGCATCCTCACCCCCACTATCAGTGTCGAAGGCAAGTAAGGAATATGTCTCCTCGGCTGAATATACTCTATGGAAAGAGCAGGACAATTTATATTTTTCACAGTGGGAGGGGGGGGGCTGTAAGACTGTAGTGTTTTCAAGTATATTGTGTAGTAAATTTTATTCAGATGTGTTTGGTGTAATTGGAATGATAATGTTATCAGAGTAGCATAAACTTTATTGGATTAGAAGAGAAAAGGAAAGGCATAGAAATAGAGAAGGAAAACAAATAATTAGAAAAATAGAACTGTATATAAAAAAATGAGAATATGAAAATTTTAAAAAATAAATATACTAAGCGAACGTCAGTAAAAACAATTACTGAGCACCTGAAACTGATTTACTGAAAAGAAAAAAAAAATTACTGCACAGTAGTATAGTAATTATTACAGTAGTTTTCAATAACGCTCTGAAACTATACTAATTATAATGTACACTACCGTAACTGGAATTATACAGTGGAGAAAATAAGTATTTGATCCTCTGCCGATTTTGCAAGTTTTCCCACATACAAAGAATGTAATTCTGTAATTTTTATTGTAAGTATACTTCAACTGTGACAGAATAAAAAAATCCCGAAAATGTTTTTTTTTTAAATAATTAATCTGCATTTTATTGCATTAAATACAGTGCCTTGCGAAAGTCTTCAGCTCCCTTGAATTTTTCAATCTTTTCCCACATTTCAGGCTTCAAACATAAAGATAAAAATGTTAATGTTATGGTGAAGAATCAACAAGTGGGATTCAATTGTACAGTTGAACGAAATTTATTGCTTATTTTAAACTTTTTTGAAAAAAATAAATACCGTATTTTTCGGACTAAAAGACGCACCGGACTATAAGACGCACCCTGGTTTTAGAGGAGGAAAATGGGAAAATAAAACTTTAAGCAAAAAATGTGGTCATGACACACTGTTATGGGGCGAGGATCTGCTGCTGACACTGTTATGGGGGTAATGTCCCCAAATTCTCTACTAAGGTACCCCATCCTGGTAATGATCCTCATGCCTTGTATATGATCCTGCTATAAACCCCCATCCTGCTCCTATACCAGCATCCTGTTCATATTCCCCCATCCTGCTCATATACTCCCATCCTGTTCATATACCCCATCCTGTTCATATACCCCGATCCTATTGATATACCCCCATCCTATTGGTATACCCCCCATCCATCCTGCTCATATTCCCCCATCCATCCTGTTCATATACTCCCATCCTGTTCATATACCCCCATCCTGCCTGCTCATATACTCCCATCCTGTTCATATACCCCCATCCTGTTCATATACCCCCATCCTGCCTGCTCATATACTCCCATCCTGTTCATATACCCCCATCCTGTTCATATACCCCCATCCTGCCTGCTCATAAACTCCCATCCTGTTCATATACCCCCATCCTGTTCATATACCCCCATCCTGTTCATATACCCCCATCCTGTTCATATACCCCCATCCTGTTCATATACCCCCATCCTGTTCATATACCCCCCATCCTGTTCACATACCCCCCATCCTGTTCATATACCCCCATCCTGCCTGCTCATATACTCCCATCCTGCTATATGCCCCCATCGTGCTCATATACCATCCTGGTATATGGCCTGTATCCTATAGCACAGAGAAAAAAATAAACGTTTATACTCACCTTTTCCTCACTCCCTCCAGCACCGATCATCTTCCTCTCTGCGCCACTGACCTGTGTGTGTGTAGCCGTTCCCCTGCTGCATCGCGATGTCTTCCTGTCTGTGCCGATCAGCTGACCAGCTCAGCACAGATCAGCTGACCGGCACAGACAGGAAGACATCGCGTGCAGCAGGGGGGCGGCTCCACACACGGGGACGGGTGAGTGTACTGATTCACTGCACCCCGTGCTGGTAATGACGCGCGGGGGGCAGTAAATACAGCCGCACATGATCACTCCAGGCTGTAATTGCCAGGGGTGATCATGCGGCCGGCTCTTTGCTATGCGCGCGTCCCCGCTCGTCCTCCCGCCCACCTGTCAGCGCCGGCTTCTGCACTGAGAGATGGGCGGGAGGATGGGCGTGCATATGTAATGAGCGGGCCCACGTGGTCACGGCAGGCGCTGCTGCTGCCTGCTCGTGCCCCCGATGACCCGCAGCACCCTCATTCCCAGCCGCAGCCCTATAGTCAGACCATAAGACGCACCCCCAACTTTCCCCCAACATTTGGGGGGAAAAAAGTGCGTCTTATGGTCCGAAAAATACGGTAACTGAAAATTGGTGCGTGCAATATTATTCATCCTCTGTAAGTTAATACTTTGTAGCGCCACCTTTTGCTGTGATTACAGCTGCAAGTTGTTTGGGGTATGTCTCTATCAGTTTTGCACATCGAGAAAAATTCTTGCCCATTCTTCCTTTGCAAATAGCTCGATGTGAGTGAGGTTGGATGGAGAGCGTTTGTGAACAGCAGTTTTCAGCTCTTTCCACAGATTCTCGATTGGATTCAGGTCTGGACTTTGATTTGGCCATTCTAACACCTGGATACCTTTATTTGTGAACCACTCCATTGTAGATTTTGCTTTATGTGTGGGATCATTGTCTTGTTGGAAGACAAATCACCGTCCCAGGTCTCAGGTCTTTTGCAGACTCCAACAGGTTTTCTTCAAGAATGGGCCTGTATTTAGCTCCATCTATCTTCCCATTAATTTTAACCATCTTCCCTGTCCCTGCTGAAGAAAAGCAGGCCTAAACCATGATGCTGCCACCACCATGTTTGACAGTGGGAATGGTGTGTTCAGGTTGATGCTGTGTTGTTTTTCCGCCAAACATATCATTTGGCATTGTGCCCAAATAGTTCGATTTTGGTTTCATCTGACCAGAGCACCTTCTTCCACATGTTTGGTGTGTCTTCCAAGTGGCTTGTGGCAAACTTTAAACGACACTTTTTATGGATATCTTTGAGAAATGGCTTTCTCCTTGCCACTCTTCCATAAAGGCCAAGATTTGTGCAGTGTATGACTGATTGTTGTCCATTGGACAGACTCTCCAACCTCCACTATGTCTCCCTCTGTGGTTCCAATCATTCCATTTCCACATACAGGTCTTGTGCCTTATTTGACGATATTTGGTGACCTCACATTCAATTTCCAGTCACCACATTGCGGTTACCAGAGGAATACCGTACCCATTGTGCCCTCCTGACAAGAGGTACTCCCTACATGTTTCAGGGCCCATATTTACATATTAACACCCAACATACCATATAACATAACCTAATGTGTTTCCTTTGTTTTCAGAGTGACCTACTACCCACAATATAACCACATAGGTACTCCTGTGTACACCACCATTTATTCTGCTATCCAATATAAGGTATGACATCTTCAACTACCTCGCCTTTCCCCTATCCCCTTCCCCCATGCACCCTTATCACTTATCTCTTTACATTTCATTTCAGGTTTAGCATATCTGAACCCCCCCCCCCCCCCTTTTTTTCTACTCCTTCAACTCCTGCTGCTCTCCAGGTGAGCAATTTTCCACACATGACCTTCACACCTACCCTTCCTTAGGCTATCACTACCGTCATTGATGCCACAACTGACTCCAGACACACGTTCTATATATGACCACATCTTCATCTATAAGCCTTAATACTCATTCTACTTATGTGTATCTACATCATCATCTCTCTGGATAAGTCCCTCTAATTCATGTCATAATCTCTTTATTGTGATTGATACCCCTGATACTTTATCATGGTCTCCCCATTGATTCCCTGTATCTTCATATGTACTTACTCATGTATATTTTTGTATCTACATATACCTTTTTACCTGCATTGATTGATGTCTTTTTTGCTTTATTTTGTATCTTCACTATTGTAAATATGCAGCTTGTCCGATCTGAGGAAGGCCGATTGGCCGAAACGTCTTGGTGGACCTTTGTATAGCACTGTTTCACCTTTCACGAGCAAAAGAAAAAGAAAAAAAGATTTTTTTCAATTTACTATGTTTCTTTGGTTCTTACGGTAAATTAGTAGTGTGCCGGAGTTACCCCACTCTATCTATAGACTCTCCCACCTCAGCTGTAGATCTCTGCAGTTCATCCAGAATGATCATGGGCCTCTTGGCTGCATCTCTGATCAGTCTTCTCCTTGTTTAAGATGAAAGTTTGGCTGCACGGCCAGGTCTTGGTAGATTTGCAGTGGTATGATACTATTCCATTTCAATATGATTGCTTGCACAGTGCTCCCTGGGATGTTTAAAGTTTTGGAAATCTTTTTGTAACCAAATCTGGCTTTAAACTTCTCCACAACAGTATCACGGAGCTGCCTGTTGTGTGCCTTGGTCTTCATGATGCTATCTGCGCTTTAAACAGAACACTGAGATTATCACAGAGCAGATGCATTTATACGGAGACTTGATTACACACAGGTGGCTTATATTTATCACCATCAGTCATTTAGGACAACATTGGATCATTCAGAGATCTTCTGGAGTGAGTTTGCTGCACTGAAAGTAAAGGGGACGAATAGTATTGTTTGCCCCACTTTTCAGTTATTTATTTTTTAAAAAAGTTTACAATAAGCAATAGATTTCGTTCAACTTCATAATTGTGTCCCACTTGTTGTTAATTCTTCACCATAACATTAAAATTTTTATCTTTGAAGCCTGAAATGTGGGAAAAGGTTGAAAAATTCAAGGGAGCCAAATACTTTCGCAAGGCACTGTAAGTATTTGATACAGTATAAAAACAGAACTTAATATTCATTACAGAAATCATTGTAATTACAGAGGTCAGACGTTTCCTGCAGTTGTTGACCAAGTTTGCACACACTGTAGCAAGGATTTTGGCCAACTACTCCTTACAAGATCTTTTCCAGATCTTTCATGTTTCGGGGCTGTCTATGAGCACCATTGAGTTTCAGCTCCCTCCAAAGATTTTCTATTGGGTTGTTATATTTGTTTATTGAAATGTTTGGTATTGTGGAAATGTCAAGATGTCCTGTAATGTGTGGTGATGTCGCAGTACTGTAAGCTAACACTAGGTGTCATTGGATGCATGATTCAAAACAAAAAAGGGCGGTCATCCGGGCACTGCACAGATACAGATCACACCAACAAAGTGGAATCATTGTTGATTGGCAAGGCCACTGGCACGGCGGGAATTAAGACTTTAGGAGTCTTCTCATTTCTACAGAGTCAGGCAGTTAGTTTAACTATGGAGTCAGATGGTTGGAAAGTCAGGCGAGAAATGACGCGGCCACCCCATCCTCATTGGTAGCCGTAACGGAAGAACCGGGTTGTAATATGAAGTTAATGCCTGTTGTAAAATGCAGTATCATGCCTTTTATCAGCAAATGGAAATGATGTTTTAAACAAGTTATGCAGTAAAGCAGTTGAAGTTTTGACTCGTTGTGGACTCATATCTGGTAACACTGCATGTGGTGTGAACAGGATCCAGAAAGCCCAGCTGAAGTTCGGGATGTCCAGCTGTAAACAGGTACCACCTCTACACCCATTCCACACACCACTCTGCCCCCCATCTACAGTATAGTGTGCTGAGTCGGGTTGAGGACTGCATCCCTCATCCACGACTACCGCCACCTGGTATGTTACACCTGTCCGGGTTTGTTTGTTACCCGACTAAAGCTTGTTGAAAGCCTATAGAGCAGCCAGTCAGCAAGCTTTAAGATTGTGGGCACTTCAGCAGCCATCACAGTACTGGCATGGCTGTGAATGGCCAGCGCACCCCATGACTCGGCTTGTATAAAGGTCGGATCACAGGCCACAGCACCATTTTGCCTTCTCTAGAATAGGGACAATACACTGTTGGAGTCAAGGACAGTGATGGGTGCAGTTAGAAAAAAATATATACATTATAGGGATAGGATGCTGTAGGAATGAGGGACAGTGATAGGTGCATGTAATTCTAAATCATATACAGCACTGGATTACACAGCTTCGTGTAGTGGTATAAAACTGGAGTTTACATGCAGTGTAATCTACAGTATTAGCTCAATCTATCAAAAAACAGAGTGTTTTCCAGTGTGCCTTGCTGTGTGAATATCTCTGCAACTTTATACTGCGTCGCATCATGCAGCTTTACCTGGCGATGCAAAACAACAATGTACAGGCAATGTAAACTATTAGTTCAATTTGTCAAAAAACTGAGTTCTTCTAGTGTTCCTGGCTGTGTGAATGTAGTTCCCCTGAGCCATCAGGTGCTACAGGGTAATGCATCTAGTCATAGATGTAGTGCCTACCCCCAGGGACCAGGAATACCAGTGCCAGTTTCACACACAAAACTACACACAAATTTGAGTAGGCTGCCCTCCCCAATGGGGACTGGGCCAGGGTTGGGTAATTATGGGCATCCCCTTAACATGCTGGGTCCTTTGTGGGTGACAGGATGCTAAGGAGCCTAGGGGCTCCCCAGATCCAAAAGTTAACCTGCAGCACCTGTGTCATCTGAATTATTCCTACGCCTCTGCACCCATATACTACAACCACCAACATCCTCCCCTGGTGCTTAACTCTACTTGCGGAGAGCCATTAAACCTAAGCTGCCCAATACCACCAGCCCCAGCAGTTAGAGACTTTGCAGCGGCGGCTTTCCCCGCATACCACAAGTGGCGTCATGAAATTTTTTTTATTTTATTATTTTCCCCTTGTGCAAATTCAAGCGACCCCCAGGGTCACGGAACCGGGCTATGGCCACCCAGTGAACTGTCCCAGTAAATACACTGTCCGGGACCGAGTACCCCAAAGCCCTGGGGTGCGTCATGAATATCTCTGAAACCTTATACTGCGTTGCATCAAGCAGGTTTGCATAATGGTCAAAAACAGCTGCATATAGGCTTTGTTATAATCGTTCTCTGTATACAGGCCATCTATTACTCTGAAATTATTTGTGTGAGAATAAGGAGAACATCTAATAGGGGACGAGGCCGTGGTGTTGCTGCTGGTGGTGCAACTGCATTAGGGCGAGAGCATGGTAGATGTGTACCTGCTATGCTCGAAACTGAAACACCTTCCTACACTGCAGGCTGGTCTTCGTGATTTCTTAGACGCAATAACTGCTGCACGAATGATGAGACCAGAATATTTTGAGGTGGATTTAGATTATATGGCTACTAGTGCCTCCAGTTCCTTTGCATTGTCTTCTACCCAGTCCACACCTGAAACCTCAGAGTCATCTCCTTCCATGGTCATATTCCTTCCACCTCAACCAATCAGTGTGAGCCCCAAGTCATGCAGCAGTCACTTATGCTTTTTGTTGACTCTGCTTGCTGGGGTTCCGTGGCCCATCCACCTTGTACCACCCCAGAGGTGGAAGAGACTGAGTGCACTGATGCCCAACCACTTGTGTTGAAAGATGAGTCAGCACTAGAGATGAGCCACCCCCCTAGAGTTCAAGTTCGACGAACCCCTTTGAAAACAATGGCAGGCAAACACAAACACATAAAAACACATTATACATGTACACATACAGTTAATAAACATTGCCATAAAACTTACAGCTCCCCGCGACGCGTCCTGCACTCTGTCTCCTGCTGCTTTTCCTTCCGATAGTCACTGCGTCCTCCCGGTAACCAGCACTGATGATAGGACCTTCCATGATGTCAAAATAGCATGTGACCAGTCACGTGTGTATTATCTCATTGGCTACAGACTGGTCAAATGGCTAGACGTCATGCTAGATCCTGTCAGTGCATCTCTCCGGTACGCGGTGCTCATTTGTGCTTCCCCGTTCCTGCATGTGGGCGCTCTTTACAGAGTAGCCCACATGCAGGGACTGGCTGCCACAGCCGGTAAATAGCGGCACCGGGAATCACGTGATCGGAGATTGCCGTTGCTATAGTAACGGTGGCAGCGGTGACTTCACCGCTTACAACCCGCAGCCTCTGCTCACTCTCACTGAGTGATTAGACTGCAAGGGGAGCAGCAGCGTCTTCCTCCAATGCAGTGCTGTCTGATGTAGCAGAGCTGCATGGGTTGAAGGAGAAAGAAGACAAAAGACCAGGATCGTGGAGGGATGAGAGGGAGTAATAAACATGTAGTCTCTAAGTGTGTCTGTGTATTTATTTCTATTAAAGTATTTTTTCTCTGTGTGGTGTCTTTTTTTTTTTTAACCCTTTATTGGAGATTCTTAATGGCCGGGTCAGACTTGCCTGACATTAAGAATCTCTGGCTTAATACTAGCTAGTAAAACAAAGCTAGTATTAACCCATTATTACCCAGCAAGCCACCCGGCTTCAGGGCTGCTGGAAGAGTTGGATACAGCGCCAGATGATGGCGCTTCTATGAAAGCACCATTTTCTGGGGAGGCTGCGGACTGCAATTCAAAGCAGAGGGGCCCAGCAGCTGCAGAACTACAAGGCTCAGCATACTCCATCCAAGACTGTATGCAGGAGTTTTTTGCTCCCCAAAAATTACGTGGGCTTCGCCATGTTTTTGTATGCTAGCCAGGTACAGCAGGCAGCTACGGGCTGCCCCCAACCCCCAGCTGCCTTTTTGTACCCGGCTGGGAACCAAAAATATAGGAAAGCCCTTTTTTTCTTTTTTATTATTTCATGAATTTCATGAAATAATTTTTTTAAAAAAATGACGTGGGCTTCACCCAATTTTTGTGTCCAGCCAGGTACAACTAGGCAGCTGAGGATTGGAATCCGCAGCACAGGGTGCCCACACTTTCTGGGCACCCCTGCTGCGAATTGCAGTCCGCAGCCACCCCAGAAAATGGCGCTTTCATAGAAGCGCCATCTTCTGGCGCTGTATCCAAATCTTCCAGCTGCCCTGGTGATGGTTGGCTTGCTGGGTAATAATGGGGTTAGGGCTAGCTGTATATTATCAACTGCCCCCAAGCCCGAAATTCATGGTGTCACGCCAATATTAGACATGGCCACCATGAATTTCTTGTACAGATAAAAAAAAACAACACACAGAAAAATATTTTGATTAGAAATAAAACACAACACAATTAGTGACTCCATCTTTATTGAAATAAAGAACCCCCCTCCGCAGTAATCCTGGGTCAAGGGTCCCGCGCTGTCCAATCCGGTTCCAATATCATCTGATCGGTTTGCTGGAAGGCAAAGCGATCAGATGATGTGTCAGGTTCAAGGGCCTGAATCACATGACACAGCAGCTGATTGTATAAATGGCTTTTATACAATCAGCTGATGCATCGGTGCAAAAAAACAAACAAACTACACACTTCTGTGCAGACTCCTGTCCGACAGCAGCAGCTGATAGTTTAGCCGGCCAGGCGGTAAAAAGCTGGCCTCACCGCTTGACTTTTAGTGTCAGCTGATTCCGTCAGGTGACCACATCAGCTGATCATCGCCAGGTCTGAGAGAGAGAAAAGAGAGAGAAAAGAGAAGAGAGAGAGGGAGAGAGAAAAGAGAGAGAAGAGAGAGAGAAGAGAAGAGAGAGAGGAGAGAGAGAGAGAAGAGAAGAGAGAGAGAGGAGAGAGAGAGAGAAGAGAAGAGAGAGAGGAGAGAGAGAGAAGAGAGGAGAGAGAGAAGAGAAGAGAGAGAGGAGAGAGGAGAGAGAAGAGGGAGAGAGAAGAAGAGAGAGAAGAAGAGAGAGAAAGAGAGAGAAAGAGAGAGAGAAGAGAGAAAGAACAAGAGAGAGAGAACAAGAGAGAGAGGACAAGAGAGAGAGGACAAGAGAGAGAGGACAAGACAGAGAGGACAAGACAGAGAGGACAAGACAGAGAGAACAAGAGAGAGAGAACAAGAGAGAGAGAACAAGAGAGAGAAAGAGAGAGAAGAGAGAGAGAGGAGAGAGCAATGCAGCCTCATTCCGTGAACTGCTCTGATTTTAGAGGTGTGGCCCGCGGCTCACAGCTGTTGTCCGGCTCCTCCCCTAAGTGCATAATTAAATTAAATTATAATTATAAATAAATAATAATTATAATTTAAAATAAATTAAATTCTTTACCGGGGCGGCTAGGACTTGAACTCGTGAACTAATGCTTCCTGGGCAGTAGCTCTAACCATTGAGCCACTGCCTCTAATGGGAAACATAGGCAGATTTGTTAATCTTGACGTCTGCATTGCAGAGTGAAGTCTCCAGTGACAGCGCGGCTCACTTCAGGTGCTGCATGCAGAGGACACAGATCACTCGTGTTCTACGGGGCTCCCTGTCATCTTCATGTAGCAGAGCTGACAATGTCGTGTGGATTACTTTGGGCCCGGATTGTTGTCTGGGGATTAATAAAGAGTTAAATGAGGTGTTTTTTTGTCTTTTATTCCAAATAAAGGATTTTTCGTTGTGTGTGTTTCTTTACTTTCACTTACAGGTTAATCATGGAAGGTATCTCGGGGAGACGCTTGTCATGGGTAACCCCGTTATTACCCTGATTGCCACAGCACCAGGGCAATTCGGGATGAGCTGGGTAGAGTCCCGGGACTGCTGCATCTAATGGATGCGGCAATTCCGGGCGGCTGCTGGCTGATATTGTTGGTGGTGGGCTCCCCATAACGTGGCGCTCCCCATCCTTACAATATCAGCCTCCAGCCATGTGGCTTTATCCTGGCTGGTATCAAAATTGGGGGGGACCGCATTTTTTTTTTTTTTATTTATTTATTTATTTTACTGCACGATATAGACCCGCCCGCCGGCGGCTGTGATTGGTTGCAGTGAGACAGATGTCACTCATCGTGGGGGCGTGGCTGACTGCAACCAATCATGGGCGCCGGTGGGTGGGGAAGGCACGGAATACATGAGTGAATAATGAAGCGGCAGCCATTTTCAAAAGAGGAAAAGCCGCCGGAGATTTGTGACAGCCGTGCAGCGAGGCGCCTGTTATCGGTGAGTAGGAAAGAGAGAGGGATTGTGCTGGGGATGCAGGACGCATGCAGATACGCATCGTGCGCATATACTTACTGTGAAAAGCCACGCTTTTGGTGATCGAACCGTTCTCGAATGTAACTCGAATTGCCGAACTTTAAGCAAATCGTTCGAGTTCGTCGAACGACTCAAACACCCCCCAAAATCACTCGAACATGAAATTGGCGAACTGTTCGACTCGAACATCGCTCATTTCTAGTCAGCACCACAGCTCAGAGTGTGATGAAACACAGGTGCCTGGTTTAAAATGATTATCCATGTAATATTGCAATCATTTATATGCCATTATGAAGCCTACGAAGGTTTGGTATCGTTCAGACTTTTGATGAGTGCTATTTGTTACAACATGGATCCATGTTCTTTTAATGTATGCTTTTGAAAAATTCAATAAAACTTTAAATTGAAGAAAAAAAAACAAAACACAGATGCCAACTGCTGTGGATTTTGTCAGTGTGCAGACTGGGAAGGTGAGGAGGGCTGAGGAGTGGTTGGAAGATGATGCAAGGGATGATGACAAGGTGCACCTGGAGCGAAGGCCGTGATAGTGATGTGGGCAGTTCCGATGAAGAGTACGGTAGGTGTTCAGGCAGACGAACCAGCAGCACAGCAAAAAATGGAGCATGGGGTAAAAGCCCTGTGGATGGCCCATATCCAGTAAGTCGGCTGCTGCTGCCCATCACGCCAGTGAAAACCTCCCAGCAAAGCCAGCTCAAAAGAGCTCCCTGGCATGACATTTCTTCTGTGAATGCGCTGATGACAAAAGAGTGGTGGTTTGCAAGATGTGCCGTCAAAGCCTGAAGAGAGGGGAAAATCTTCTAAACCAGAGCACCACCTGCATGATGCATCATCTGACTTCCAAGCATAAGGTGCAGTGGAGTAGTATTCTGAGAAATCAGAAAAGAACTGTCTCCTCCTGCTCCCTCATCTGCTGCGGTGTTGGTTTCTTTAGTTGCTGTGTCGGCATCTTGCATCCGCTCACGATCACCAGGGTCACCATCCTCCCTGCAAGCACGAGGTGGCAGCAACTCCACCACCACCACCAGCATCACCTATTTTATGCACACCATCCCATGAAAGTCTGCATCTCTACATCCCCATAACCCTCGATAGAAAAAAGAAATATCCCACTAGCGACCCATAATCCCTGGCCCTGAATGACAGCATTTCCAAAAGATGTGCCTTTGAAATGCTGCTATTCTGGCTGGAGCAGACGGACAGTTTCAAACAAATGATGTCTGTGGCTATATCGCAGTATGTTATTCCCAGTAGCCAGCATTTTTCCAGGCGTGCCATCTCTGTCCTGCACACACATGTGGTGGAACAAATCCGTTCTTCACTCTGCAACGCCATAAGTGGAAAGGTCCACGTAACGATACTTGGATCAGTAAGCACAGCCAGGGACGGTACTGTATATCTCTCTAACTGCACACTGGGTAAATGTAGTGGCAGCTGGGCATAAGACACCAGGCTTTCAAGCACATGTCCTATCAGCACCTCGGATTGCTAGACATTTGTTTGTCAGTGTTGCTTTTGCCTCCTACTCCGCTTCCTCCACCTCCTCCGGTCAGAGTAAGACCTGCACCCTGAACTTCAGCACAGCCGGGGTAAACGACTCATCTGCCTAGGGGACAAACCTTACATTGCGTAGGAGTTGTGGACAGGCATAAAACATCAAACAGATGAGTGGCAGTTGAAGGTGAACCTACAGCTTGGCCTGGTGGTGTGCGATAACGGCTGAAATATCGTCACAGTTCTGGACCTAGGAGGCACATATTGTATGTCAAGCCTCTGCTGAAAGTGTGGACAGTATGTGCACGTTTTTAGCCTTCTCACCCTGATGCTGCAAAGTCATTTTGGCCTTCCCGCTCACTGCCTCAAATGTAACTTACCAACAAAGTGGAACTCTGCACCTTGCATATGGTGTAGAGACTGTGCAAGCAGCAGCATGCAATAGTGGAGTTTCAGCTGCAGCATGCATGTCAGAATCGCTTTGTGGACCAACACCACTTGACTACCAACGAGTGTGTCTCCATGCAGGACCTATGTGCTGTGTTGCGCTGCTTTGAATACTCTGACAACATGGCTAGCGCTGTTGAGACCATAATCAGCTTCACTATATTGATTTTATGCCTGCTGGAACAAATGCTGGAGGCAATGATGGATGATGTGGTGACATCGGAGGAAGAGGAGCAGGAGAAAACATTGACATTTATCTGGGTTGTCGTCTACACAGGGCTCTGAGGTAGGGTTTCTGGACTGAAAGCAGCCATGTTCCCAACTTTCCAGCTAGGGGACAGTTTCTGAGAAAGAACCATCTGCTCAGCAGGGTGGTCGAGAAGATACGTCAGGGGCATCACTGCAGTGTAGCTGGGGGGATAAAGAGGAGCCAGTCCACACACCTGCGACTGAGGACAGCTTGTCGTTGACTCTGGCAAGTCTGGCACACATGAGCCAATACATTCTGTTGTGCCAGAGCAATGACCCTCGAGTTGCAAGGACTCTAACCAGTGGTGAATAATGGGTTGCGACCTTGGAGGATCCACGATACACAGACAACGTAGCATTGCAATTTTCGCCACTGGAGCGGGATCGAAAAATGCACGATTATAAGGCCAAGCTGTGTAACGCTGTACTTATGGCATTCCCACCAGACAGCGGGGACTCAGTGAAACAACAAGGCGGAATGAGGAGGAGAAAGTGAACAAAGCAGCGGTTGTACTGGCCACACCTACGTAGGGAGGGTTATCATGGCCGCAATATGGCAACAACTATTGTGCAGCTCTTCACACCATCCAGCAACACCATCTGCTACAGTGTGTATTTCCAGGAGTCAGAGTTTAGCAGACATGGTGGACGACTAAGTGTGCACATGTATCACAGTGCTAGCTGATGGTTCTGCACCATTTAATTTCTGGGTGGCAAAATTAAATACATGGCCCGAGCTTGCACAATATGCCTTGGAGGAACTGGCCTTCCCTGCAGCAAGTGTACTGTCTGTACGTGTGTTCAGCACAGCATGGGCGGTCATCACAGACAGGTGCATACGCCTGTCTTCAGCTAAAGTAGACAAGCTGACTTTCATTAAAATGAATAAGTTGTGGATTATACATTTGGCTGAGTAGACAACAAGACCACCTGCAAACAGACATTGGTACACTCTATTTGCCATGCCCTGTGTTTTGGAGACTCCAAAAATACAGTCACCCCTAAATATAATATCACATTGAAATCCCTCCCCAAAAAAAATGTTTTGCTGCCTCCACCTTCTTCTCTACCAAAATTCTATTTCTTGCCAGTGTGCTGCCGGGCCTGTGGCCTTAATTTTTTGACAAAACTACCTCTTGACACTTCTCACCAGGGTCTGTGGCCTTAATTTGTTTTAACAAAATAACTGTCGCCACTTCTCACCAGGGTCTGAGGCCTTAATATTTTGGTAAAACTAACGTTCGCCACTTCTCACCAAGGTCTGTGGCCTTAATTTTTAGGAAAAAATACCTCTCGCCAGGCAGTCAAAGAATGGGTGCTATGTGGTGGATCTCGGGCAATGATAGCTGAGGGAGTTAACCGGGTAAACAGGCTGTTTAAGGGCCTTTTTTACAATTCGGTGATCTATGGGGGAACTTTGTCAATCTTGTCTGTGTGGGTGAACTGGGAATACACGCTATATAGGCTATATTATTTGTTAAACTGGTTGTTCTGTGGGTAAACTATGCCAATGTTTTAGGTCTGCCTGCTTTGACCAGTAATTTTTTGAAAATAAATGTTTCAGATTCCCAGGATAGACACTGAGCAGCATTGGGGAGCCGCTTCAAGTCTGAATAGCTGGGACTGGCAGTAGCAAGACTAGCTAGATGACCACCAGCTCAATCACAAATCCAACTATGAGCTTTTTATCTGCAACAGCTATACTGTACGCAACAGGAGCTGAAAATTAGGCTCTGTAGGGAGAACTTGGAAAACAGGCTCTTTCAGAGCCTTTTAAAATAAATGTTCTGTGAGAGTACCCTTCCAATCTTGGCTGTGATGGTGAAATGTGAAAACAGGGTCAGCATGGTGTTATGTAATATGGGCTGTGCCTTAGGTGGAAACCGTTTTAGTGCATGTTCTAACACCACCGAGGATTAGTGCACATTTCTCTGTCCATGTTTCCTACTACTACTACTCCGCTTCATGCACCTCCTTCTCATCCAGTCAGTGTAACACCTACATGACCAACCTCAGCTTAGCACAGCGAGGGGGAAACAACAGCAGGCTGTTCTGAGACTGAGCTGTTTGGGGTTGAAATTCCCTACCGAGCTGGAGCTGTGGATGGACTCCCTTTGGGCCTTTTTAAAATTGTTGCTCTGTGGGACAACTTAGCGGGTGAACTGGGATACAGATGTAGAGCGCTGCCACACCCCAGGCCCTTGGGATACTCGGTTCCGGGTGGTGGATAATGGGGATCACTGTCACAGGTGGCCGTGCCCGGTTCCATTACCTGGGCGCGCTCGGTAACAGGGTTATTTTGTATGTCACTTGTGACGCCACTGGCGAGTTGCGGTAATAAGATGTCCCGCCGCTGCTGTAGTTTTAGGGACAGATGGTATAGCAGCAAGTGTGTTCGCACCCTCCGCCAGTAAGGGCTTAAGTCCCATGTAGGTGTGCTGCGCCTTGTGGTGCGCCAGTAATAAATACGACACAGTTCTTGCACATTAACTGGTATTTACTCACTGGATGTTGCAAGTGCAGTTTGGTTCGGCTAGTCAACCGACTTTCCTTTGTCCCGATGCTGATGTGAGTCCCAGTTGAGCACTCAGTGCACATGCAGAGCTGATGGTCCCCTTGCCTGAAGCTGTTGGTGACCTGCGACGCTCCGCTACTTTGTTTTTCCAGGCCCAGTATGACAGGCCTTGCGGTCCCTTGTGGGGTAGGCTACTTTTCTGTGCCCTCTCCTGGGTCCTATATATGAAGCTGTGTCCCTGAGCCTATGGGTGGTGTGGTACCCTGGAAGTCCCCACACACGGCTGGATCAGTAGACCGCCTGGAGCTGTCGTCTACTCTGGGGTCCAGTACCCCGTCGTGTGTAGTACCTGGGATCTTCTGTCTACCCTCAGGCTACTACCTCCTAGTCGCCCTTTTAGGTCTCCTCACACCCCTCTCACTCACTGACTCCTTTCAACTGTCACCCCTTCAACTATCGTTTTTCCACTCTGCCAACTCTGCCTAGCAACACCTGTTGCTTCCCACAAGCCACACCCCTTTCCCAGGCTAACAGCTAAGGGATTGGTTCTCACATCTGACCACTGTTAACCCTCTACATGCTGCGCCCAGTTCTCAGGGAATGTGCCCCTACCTGTGTGTGAGGTGTGGGTTGTCAGCAGAGGGTGTTCCAGAAAGCCTTAGGATCCTGCAGACCACTGGGGTAGCAAATCCCAGGGTGCAGCACAAACTTACATAGGGGAAATTTGTTAAACTTGTTGCTCTGCGGGGGACGTCTGGCAATCGTGACTGTGTGAACTGGGATTACACGCTCTGTAAGGGCCTTGTTAAATTGATGGTCTGTGGAGAATCTCTGAAATCCATCTCTGTGGGGTCACTGGTAATATTTTTAGTTTCATTTACTTGCTATGTAACCATAATTGCTATGGTGACAGAAGCCCTTTAAGTCATTTACCTATCCACATTTGTTTGCAGGGAAATTGTCCTGCTCTTACCCCATTAAAGTTCCTGTTATAGCCCCCGAGCCCTAACTACAACCATTTTACAGCTCCCCATTGACTTGTATGGGGTTCGTTGTTCGGGTCAAGTTTGCTTGCTGAACCCAATTTTATTTTTTGTCAGTGCTGGTTCGGCGAATTCGAATATCCATGGGATCTCACATCACTAATCTTGATTGAGTTGTTAAATAACACATCAATGGGAAATATTTTCTATAGTTTGTACATGTCCCCTGTAAACAATAAAGTGCTGAAGAATATGTCAGCGATATAGAAATAAGATTAATATTCATTATATTATGTATACACCCCGGGTACTGGGGAAGTAACCTCTACCATGCCTTCCCTCCCTCTCTTTCTGTTGCTCTTCTCTCCCCCTTTTCCTTCTCTTCTTTTTCTTATCTTTCCCCCTTGCTACTTTCCTTTCTCTCTGGTTCTTGTTAAATCTTCAAATTTTTTCCTTTTTTGTTTTGTTTTCGGCAGTAGCCTCGCTTTGTTTGAGGTGTAGTTCTCCTTTGGAAGGAGATTGTCTGTATTATAAAAGGTGGTTACATGTCATATGCGTGCCTTATGATAGTAAGAGAGGGGTGTTAGTTAGGATGTGGCTTATACTCTTCTCTGTAAGTTGACATGAAGTAATCACGTATTTGAATCTTTTTTTTCTTTCTGTAAATTCTTTTGTTTACTTTAATAAAGAAAGATTAAACATATTATGTATACACCATTGTGCACATGTCGTACACTCATGGCTCCACTACATACACATCATACACTCATGGCTCCACTACATACACATCATACACTCATGGCTCCACTACATACACATCATACACTCACGGCTCCACTACATACACATCATACACTCACGGCTCCACTACATACACATCATACACTCATGGCTCCACTACATACACATTGTACACACACAGCTCCACTACATACACATCGTACACACACAGCTCCTCTCCATACACATCGTACACACACGGCTCCACTACATACACATTGTACACACACAGCTCCTCTCCATACACATCGTACACACACGGCTCCGCTACATACACATCGTACACTCACGACTCCGCTACATACACACCATACACTCATGGCTCCACTACATTCACATCGTACACGCACGGCTCCGCTACATACACATTGTACACACACAGCTCCTCTCCATACACATCGTACACGCACGGCTCCGCTACATACACATCGTACACTCACGGCTCCACTACATACACATCGTACACGCACAGCTCCTCTCCATACACATAGTACACACACAGCTCCTCTCCATACACATCACACACACGGCTCCTCTCCATACACATCACACACACGGCTCCTCTCCATACACATCACACACACGGCTCCTCTCCATACACATCACACACACGGCTCCTCTCCATACACATCGTACACGCACAGCTCCTCTCCATACACATCGTACACACACAGCTCCTCTCCATACACATCGTCACAGATGACTCTACTCCATACACAACACAACAGGGCTCCACACAGTACACATCATACACAACAGGGCTCCACTCTGTATTGCTCAGCTCCGCACACACACAGTTCTACTCCATACACATCGTACACATGAGGCTCCGCACCGTACACATCATACACATGGCTGCGGTCTGTACACGTCGTACACACGCCTCTGGCTACATCCACACTGTACACCCCTCCTGACCCCACACATAAACTTCCCCTCACCCAGCACAGCAGAGTCCTGCACACACTGAGGAGCTGATCATGTGACTCCTGACTCCTCCCCTCCATGTGACATCATCACAGGTCCTGTAAGCACAGAACAGCTATCTAATCTAAAGTAGATACTAGAATGTATGGGTTCCTTCTAGGTAGGATGTAACATATCACATGATAGGGGAGTGTACAAAATGCAGCCAGATGTTTTCCAGATGGAATAAAAATTATGTTTTTAGTCCACGTGGGCATGGAGTTGTTTATAATAGAAGTGAAGGTCTGGGGGTAAGACCACAGGAGGGAGGGGGGCAGAGGGGGCGAAGCCTGCATGACTATAGTGGGCAGGATGAAACTTCACCACACCCCACCAACCAATCGAGTTACACCCACTAACCTGGAAGGAGCCCATACATTCTAGGCTCAACCATATATCCAGTGTGCGGCTCTGCAGGAGGAGGTATGTGCAGATTCCCCATTACTGGGCGCAGGGGGCATTAACCCCCTCAGTGCTGAGCCCATGATAAATCTCTGTGTGTGACTATAGGTGGATTGTGTGTTATACCGGGGCCAGGACTGTATGTGGTGATTATGTGAAGCCGGTAACGGCTCCGGAGATTTCTTACATGGGATCTTTCTGATGTTACATCGTCATCTTCTCCCCATTCAGGTCCCTACAATATCGGATCCTCTCAGATCTTCTATATAAGAGAATTCACCTGATTGACCCATCAAGGATGGATAAGGACAGGGACAAGATAGCGGAGAGGATATTACACCTCACCCTAGAGATCCTCTTCCGGCTTACTGGAGAGGTGAGAGATTCTGATGACGTCACATTACATCATTCTTACCTATGGGAATAACAGATGGACAGAACTGGAGAGGTGAGGACTCTGGAAATGTCTGTAGTGAGGTTTATTAATGTGTCTCTCCATAACCAGGATTACACAGTAGTGAAGAAGACCTCTAGTGAGCGCTGTCAGGACCCTGTGTCTGAGGGATGGGGAAGACCCCTGAGCCCAATCACGGGGCCTCCACCTCACCCCCTGATACGTGAGGACATCAATGACCAGAAGATCCTAGAACTCACCTACAAGATGATTGAGCTGCTGACTGGAGAGGTGACACTGCTGGGAATGCTGGGACATTATACAGTAACGCTATGAAGGGATCGGGGGATGACGGTATCATTGTATATGTCAGGTTCCTATAAGGTGTCAGGATGTCACCATCTATTTCTCCATGGAGGAGTGGGAGTATTTAGAAGGACACAAAGATCTGTACAAGGAGGTCATGATGGAGGTTCCCGAGCCCCTCACATCACCAGGTAATAGTCAGGACTAAATACACACGGCCTATAATTACCTGTATGTAAAGAATGAATTCAGTCCCTGTATGTGTTTCCTCCAGTTTTATCCAGTGAGAGGACAACACCAGAGAGATGTCCTCGTCCTCTTCTTCCTTCCTGTAAACAAGAAAATCCAGATGTTCCTCAGGATGATCAGGTAGATGGAGAGAAGGTGTCATGAAATCTCCCTATGATGTGTTGACGGCTGTGAAGGTCTTGTGTTTAGTCTTGTTTTATCCATTAGTATAAGGCTTTATTCAAAAGAGTATTTTTTATCAGTATTTGTAAGGGAAAATTACGAGTTTCTCCTAAAAAACAGAACAAGTGTCAATCTTTCAACTATAGTTTTTTTTTGTAAGTTCATCTCCTGGTTTTGGTATAGAAACACTGATGTTTAAAAAAAAAAAAGGACACGTGAATAAGCCCTAATAGTGAACAGCCAATTTTCTGCTATCTTTTCCTGGTTGTAGCAGTAAAGAGTAAAATCTGCAGAGATGAGCTGTGGATGTGAAAAGTCATCATGGCGTCAGGTTTAGATGACTAGGAAAAGAATGACAACAACTCCAATCAGAGTAGATGTCATCTATAAGGTAACTGCATCTAAGGCCTCTTTCACACGTCCGTGTCCCCGGTACGTGTTTGGTCCTTTTCCTCACGTACCGGAGACACGTCAAATCAATGGGTCTGCACTCACGTGCGTATTCTGCCATGAACCGTGTGTATGTGTGGAGCATACGTGTGCTCCACACGTAGACATGTCCGTTTTTCTCCGGCATCACGAGTGTCACACAGAACGCAAACGGGTCACACGGAACGCAAACGGACCACACGGATGTTTTCTGTGTGACACGCACCGGAGAAAACACGTGTCTGCGAGGAAAAAAAACCAAACTTTACTCACGTTCTCCAGCACTGCTGTCTCTGCCGCTGCTGTCACTTGCTTCCGACCGCCGCTCATTATGCTCATTGCATATTAACTTCACTGCGGCCGGAAGCAGCAGCAGCGAGGAGTCGGCAGGACCAGAGACCGAAGATGAGCGCCAGGGACAGGTGAGCAGAAAGTTCCTGTTCTCCATGTGTTATCACGGATAACACACGGAGAACACACATGTGCCGTAAACATGGCTCTCGAAGGGCAAAACGCACCTCTGACACGTCCGTGAAAAACGTGTGTGATTTTCACGGACGTGTGAAAGAGGCCTAAGGGTGTATTTACAGAGGAGAATCACGGCCATTAAACGATTGGCTTCATATAATTGGTCGGCAATCAGCAGTCATATAATAATCTGTAGACAGGCCGAGCGCACTTATGTGTGAACAGAACAACTGTTAATCAATATGTGCATTTTTCTACAGAACGATGGTATTTAATCAAGCTTAAAATCTATTTCACTCAAAGTAACATTTTGCTTGTGTATCTGGTAATTTACAACCTGTGTACCTGTGAAAATATAATGAAATGTGGTTATTGACTATCGTTTAGTATAAATGCACATTAGAGAATAACTAAACGTTTGGGCCTTTATAATTCTAAGCTGATCCGTTGGGGACCCGATCCTCAGACACCCTTCAATTGCTCAAACACCTTTTAGAAATGCGCCTTTATGGAGTACACACCCAGCGCAGAGCGGATGCACTAAAAGTAATAGGACTGTCTCCTGATCTGTGCACGAGGTCTCTGGATATATAAATGGGGTCTCAGGATCCAGACCCACACCAATCTGCTCAGGATTAAAAGGCTTAAAAACATATTAGTTAAGTTAATCTTTAAATGTATAATAGGGCTACTGCATGCATTTAATCAGTACTGTGGTTGCTTTATGTTGTGTAGCCTGATGATGGTTGGTAAGTACAATTTGCATCATGTTTTTAATTTTGTTAAGGACATTCTAGGAATTTCAGATTCATACAATGTAATTGGATATACCCAAGGTTATTCTGACATTGCAATTGTTTGCTGTACTAAACTTGGTGCTGTATTCATGTACTGATGGTGATTTTGTGCTGTATCTCAATCTCTGAAAGAGGGATTTAACACGCACTGGCAGTGGTGGCGTGTCATTCCCTGCTCCTATCAGTGTGCCCGTGACGTTATCATGAGCCGCCGATGGGTTTTCATGACTGCAAGTGGTCAGCTGATGAACCCTGTATCTGTCATGACGATGCTCCTGTGTACGCCGGCTGTGAGCGACATTCATTTACCCCATAGTAAATAAAACAATCAAAAAAATACCCATATGTGGCATCACTGGATTCAGAAATGTCCAATCTATCAAAATATAAAATAAAGTAATTTTATCGGTAAATGGCGTACCAAAAAAAAAAGCAAAATACCAGAATTGCATTTTTTTGGGGGCAATAAGAGGCGCTCAAAATATCATATCTACCCTAAAATGCTATCAGTAAAAACGCCAGCTCAGGGTGTAAAAAACAAGCCATCACTGTGCCCCAGATCATAAAAAATTAAATCAATACAGGTCTCAAAAAATGAAACAGAGTTGAAACTGAGCTGAGATTTGGTCTAAGAATTATTTCATGTAAAGTGGGTCTTTTTCAACTCTGTCTGAAGCCCTATGCCCGATAAGCATCTCCCCTGATGACTCCTGGCGTAGGAAACGCGTTGGGAGGCTTTATGGAGGGCTTAATAGGGCAATATTCTAGATAAGGGTCAGTGTGGGACTGCCCTTGTAAAGGCAGGAGGTAATGGGGATTTAGGGTCCAGTATAGTCCATTACAGGGTAAGAACTCTACGCCTGGCTATGGATGGACACCTGATCCCTCTACATTTATGACCCTTCTTTATGAGACCTGGATTTATGGGTGAGACCAACCCTTTTTCTTATTTATCACCACTGTGATTATTTCCAATTAACCACATGACTGCTGAGAGTTCTATTCTTAAGACTAAAACTAATCCACTTATGTTTCACCATTGTGATTATTCATAATTAGTAAGTCACTATTGTGACTGTTTAATATTTCTCCAGTGCGATTTAAGACACAATAGTCATATGTGAGAAAATATCCTAGAATATATTTTGGAGGGCTGCGATAGTGACCATTAAATGTTTGTTACTAATATAATGTTTGGATGGCTCAAAAAAGGAACCGATGTTGGTGATAAACGAATGTTTCTAACTAGCCTTATGATTTTCCAGATGAACTATCAATTTAATGGGATATCATATATTGCATCAATATGCTAAAACTTCATAGATAGTCCCTTTCTTTTGTTATTAAACGGGAATACATCCAGCTGTTATAACTCTCATTAGATTTGATAAATTATGAAATAGTGGATCAGTATCGGTTGAAATTACGCTTCATATTCAGACTCTAATTTTGATCTTTATACAGTATAGCTGTTACGGTTCGGGGTTCGGTCTAGTCCCGTCACTGAATCCCACATTGGGGTTGGTTAACTCTGCAGCTCCACCTGGCCGTCGCTTGAGGCATCAGGTGGCTAGAGTTTTGTACCAACCTGAGCCTAAGTGCTCATGCGGCCACACTGAGCATGTGCGTGAAGTCATTGATGACAAGGCGGCCACTAAATGGTCATCAGTGACATCAGCGATGAAGTGGCAGCCCCTGTATGGCTGCAGCTGACGCCATTACCATGTGGCCTGGGCCAGGTTGGCGGCTATAAAAGGTCTGTAGCTCCTCCCATTTGGGCGCAAGCCTCATTCTGCATGCTGACAGCAAAGGCTGCTTTCCCGGTTGGCAGGAGTGAGTGGGTTCCAGCGCCATTTTAGTCTGGAGTGCCTGTGGCAGACTTGTGTATATGTGCCAGTGTGAATCTGAATTTAGAGCAGGCGCCGGTACCAGGTACTCGTATCAGGGAACAAGCACGGTGAGGGATTAGGGTCCTTCTGGACAGACGTGCCCCCTACGCACGTGATCAGTCTGCAGTGGCAGTGGCAGACTTGCAAGTGTGTGTGCCAGCCCTGGGTACCCAGTGATGCTAACTGGGTGGCCTTTACAGTCTGACGTGCCCCTGTACGCACGTGACTGGCTCAGTGGTTATGTTCTAGGTTTCCCAGTGACGCCAACTGGGTAGCCTTCATGGTCTGACGTGCCCGTACGCATGTGACCGGCTCAGTGGTTACGTTCCAGGTTGCCCAGTGACGCTAACCGGGTTACCTTTCGGTTTGTCGTGTCCCTACACACGTGACCGTTATCTGTTGTGTTTCCTTTGGTTTTGATGTGTCCCTACACACGTAACCGTTACTTGTGCACCTGTGAGGTTAACAGGGACACACTACACGTAGGAGTGTGCCCTTACAACATCTCATTCGTTTCCTTTGTGGTCTCCTGAGTTGCTGTATTTCGTCCTCCTGTCCTTAGTGGCTTTAATACCTGCCCGGCGGACGAGAGGTGACAATTGATATTATATTATTTTATACTAGAAGGTGGCCCGATTCTACGCATCGGGTATTCTAGAATTTACATATTGTGTAGTTCATGTATGATTTTTGTTTTTTATATATATATATATATATATATATATATATATATATATATATATATATATATATATATATATATATATATATATATATATATATATATATATATGTTGTTGTGTGTAGTTACAAAGTGTTTGTGTAGGGCGCTGTACATGTTCTGGGTGTGACGGGGGGTGAGAGCGGTGTTGTATGTGTGTTGCGTGTGTTGCGTTGTTTGTGGAGCGCTGTGTGTCTGTTGCGTTGTGTGTGTGTGTGTGTGTTGCGCGGTTTGTGTGTGTGTGGTGTGTTTTGGGGGGAGGTATGTTTTGTGCAATGTGTGTGTTGTGCGGTATGTGCGTATATTTGTGTGTGCCGCGGTGTTTGTGTGTTGGGTGTTGTGTGTGTGTGCAGCGTTGTCTGTGTGTGTGTGGGTGTCTGTGTAGGGCAGTTGTTTGTGGTTCCCAGTGTGTGTGTGTGTGTGGTGTGTTGTGCAGTGCGCGCGCGTGTGTGTGTGTGTGTGTGTGTGTGTTGGGGGGAGGTGTGCACTTCCCATCGTGCTCCATCCCCCATGCAGCGCACCCCCAATCGTGCTCCATCCCCCATGCAGCGCACCCCCCATCGTGCTCCATCCCCCATGCAGCGCACCCCCCATCGTGCTCCATCCCCCATGCAGCGCACTCCCCATCGTGCTCCATCCCCTATGCTGCGCACCCCCCATCGTGCTCCATCTCCCATGCTGTGCACTCCCAAACGTGCGCCATCCGCCATGCTGCGCACTCCCAAACGTGCTCCATCCACCATGCTGCACACTCCCAAACGTACTCCATCCGCTATGCTGCACACTCCCAAACGTGCTCCATCCGCCATACTCCGCACTCCCCATCGTGCTCCATCCCCCATGCAGCGCACTCCCCATCGTGCTCCATCCCCTATGCTGCGCACCCCCCATCGTGCTCCATCTCCCATGCTGCGCACTCCCAAACGTGCTCCATCCGCCATACTCCGCACTCCCCATCATGCTGCATACCCCATGCTGCGCACTCCCCAACGTGCTCCATCCGCCATGCTGCGCACTCCCAAACGTGCTCCATCCGCCATGCTGCGCACTCCCAAACGTGCTCCATCCGCCATGCTGCGCACTCCCAAACGTGCTCCATCCGCCATGCTGCGCACTCCCAAACGTGCTCCATCCCCCATGTTGCACACCCCCCATCGTGCTCCATCCCCCATGCTGCACCAGCATCAGCCTCTCCACCCGCAGCATCAGCCTCTCTGCCCGCAGCATCAGCCTCTCTCCTCCCAGCATCAGCCTCTCTCCTCTCAGCATCAGCCTCTCTCCTCCCAGCATCAGCCTCTCTCCTCCCAGCATCAGCCTCTCTCCTCCCAGCATCAGCCTCTCTGTCCCCAGCATCAGCCTCTCTGTCCCCAGCATCAGCCTCTCTGTCCCCAGCATCAGCCTCTCTGTCCCCAGCATCAGCCTCTCTGTCCCCAGCATCAGCCTCTCTCATCCCAGCATCAGCCTCTCTCCTCCCAGCATCAGCCTTTTCTGTCCCCAGCATCAGCCTCTCTCCTCCCAGCATCAGCCTTTTCTGTCCCTAGCATCAGCCTCTCTCCTCCCAGCATCAGCCTCTCTCCTCCCAGCATCAGCCTTTTCTGTCCCCAGCATCAGCCTCTCTCCTCCCAGCATCAGCCTCTCTCCTCCCAGCCTACCCCAGCCTCAGCCTCCCCCAGCATCAGCCTCTCTCCTCCCAGCATCAGCCTTTTCGGTCCCCAGCATCAGCCTCTCTCCTCCCAGCCCACCCCAGCCTCAGCCTCCCCCAGCATCAGCTTCTCTTCTCTCAGCCTCCCCATCCCAGCCTTCCCCAGGATCAGCCTCTCTCCTCCCAGCCTCCTCCAGCACGCCGTGCTCCTCTGCCGACACTCACAGATCCAATCGCATACACTCACACACACCCACACACACCCGATCGCATACACTCACACACACCCGATCGCATACACTCACACACACCCGATCGCATACACTCACACACACACACACACACACACACACACACATTGACGATATTGCACATACGCGCTCATACTCACAACATCCGGAGATACCACATGCTTCTGGCCATGTGATCCTCCGGCAGGTCCTGGAAGCTCACAGCACAGTATCGCCGCCGAGAAGCAAGCGATATCCCAGGATGTTGTGAGTATGTGGATGTGATGTGATGTGTGTGTGATGTGTGTGTGAGAGTGATCTGATGTGTGTGTGTGTATGTGTGTGTGTGTGCTGTTATGTGTGTGCGTGTGTGTATGTTCCGCCGCTGCAGGACCTTGATGTGTGGATGCGATGTGATGTGTGTGTGAGGTGTGTGTGAGAGTGAGTGTGATCTGATGTGTGTGTGTGTGTGTGCTGTTATGTGCGTGTGTGTGTGTATTTTCCGCCGCTGCAGGACCTTGATGCGCTGGCAACTATGCTACCATGGTTACCAGCGTATCTCGTCCCCCGCTCGCACGGGAGCCCACACCAGCATACGCCGGCCAGCCCCAGCAATGCGAGGGTATGTGTCGGCTGGTTTGGCGGCGTACGCTGATGTGGGCTCCCAGGGGTACAGTACTCACCTGGTAGTCGTGGCTCCGTGACCGTGTCGGTTCGGTGAATGCGTGGGGGGGCGGGGCCAGAGCTAGCGTGCATTGCGAGAGGGGGGCGGGGCGTGGCCGAGTTGCCAATGCCTGCAGGGTGCCGGGGCGAGAGGCCAATCTGTGGGGGGGCGGAGCCTGGGCGAGCGGTCAGCCAATCCGTGTGGGGGCGCAGCCTGGGCGAGCGGCCAATCCGTGCGGGAGGGCGGGGCCATGCCGAGCCCAGCGGCCAATCAGCTTTGTGTCACCGCAAGGACACAATTTTGGAGCAAGACAGACAGACAGAATGAATAAGGCAATTATATATATAGATTCAATCGTATATACCCTTCCATACCAATAGCCTTCTTCAGTTGGTTATTATTACTGTGGTTTTTAAATACTCTTATCTAATGCCACATATATTTTACAACAAACCAGTGCCCGTTATCCAGAATTGGTTTTTGATGGTCCTATTTGGACAATATTTTGTGAATTGTTTTTTACACTATTATTGTTTCTGTTTTGAATCGTCTTGTATACTTAATGTGAATATTTTAACTAGAAGAATTAAACGTTATGTATTAATATAACTCTCTATAGTTGCTGCTAGTTACACTAAATGGTAAAATCAATAATATAATTCAAAAGTACAACTCATCCGGAAGAAACCAAGCCCTCATATGTCTATATTGACCGAAAAATAAAAAAAAATTGTGGCTCTTGGAAGAAGGGGAAGAAAAAACAGAATATGCCATTGCATGAACGGGTTAAACCACTCTAGTCCTCATAAAACTAGGAAGCCACAGGGTGTCCCATATTGAAGTATACTGTGTGATCCTATGTAGCTCACTCCCCTTTCTCTGTGTGATCCTATGTAGACCCTGTAGCTCACTCACAGTCCACCATAGCCGATAAATTAACATAATAGTTGGAATTTTTCCTTAGGGCACCCTAAAATTATGTGCTTGCAGTGCCTTATATAACCTAGGTGTATTAAGATATTTTTGGAGTCATGATGATCCCCGTTTTTGACACTTTCTTTGCTCTCCTCATTTCCCATGGGAGTCAAAGATACGTCGCTCCCCCCCCCCCTTCCCCAGGGTCGTCCCCCCACCAATATGTTGAAGATGAGCTGCCATATAATAGCTCCATGGGTTTAAAGCACCAGAAGACCAGCTGTTTTATCTCTTTGCAATGTTCCCAGCGTGATTTGCGGAGTTTGTTTTCCCCAGATCAATTCCCTAAACAGGCGATTCATTTAAAAAAAATAATTAAAAAAAAATATATATAATATATCTGAGGTATCCACACTGGGGCGTTATGCGTAACACAACAATTGGGGCAACCAGATCACTTTAATTACATTTGTACGTCCTATCGCTGTTGGTGGTATGGACCAGGTTGTTCCCAGCTTTTGTTTGAACTTTAATAATTGGAGTGAGGTTTTAGTTATTTTAATTGGCTTTCAGCTCAATCACGAGCCATGGTGACTTGATGGATGAACACTCTGTAGGAAGAGCAATCTTGTACACGCCTAGATAGTGTTACTAGGGTCTTCTCCACTGTTACCTTGTTAGTATCAAGCCATCGGGTTGCTGGTCTTCCTCTTCAACTGATGATTTCTATTTTTTACCATGATGTCATTCTCCAGTGATTGCTCTCTGCATATGATGTGTTCAAAATATACCTTTGCTATTGAAGTGCTGTGATCTGAATTTGAAAAGCAAAGGGTTTAGGTAATCCAATTACTGATGTAGCCAGCTGAAATTTGCATAACAAACAGTGACAGGGTAGTACTGGCCATCTGGAAATTGGCAGATACCTACACTGGGCTGCTCTGACACTTGGTATATCCCAATATCTTCAGCAGTGCAGAATGGAGAAGGGGGGGCGAGTTAAGTTGTGGCAAACAGGTTGTAGCAGTGCAAGATGGACTTTGTAGCATTAGCACACAGTAAGCCTGCGGAGGACAAGAGATGGATGTAAACATCAGAGCTGCTGCTGGCAGACACCAAGATTGCTATCTGTATGATAAAATATTTATATAACTATATTAAGAGTATGGATTCATTTAGTGGCACATAATAGCACAATGTATGAATATAAAATTAAATGAGTTAGGGTAATGTATACCTTCTTTAAAGTGGTTGGAGCACATTGAACGCCAAATAAGGAGGTGCCATTTTTGGCCGCCATGTTCATTAACTATTATTTTTATTAGGTTTTTTTTAAACATTTCATACGAGTTCTCCATATGTCTGACCTTAACAATATTTGTTTCAGGGTAAAGATCGGACCCATATTAATACTACAGAGACATATGTGAAGGATGATGAGCGATGTAAGGAGGAGGTTCCTACAGATAACCGCACAGGTGAGTAGTGACTACTAAATGCAGAGAAGTCACTGATTGTTATCAGTTACCGGATAGTATAATTATGTTTTGACATTTTTAGGGTCTATTACACTGCGTTTTTCATGTGGATTTCACACCTAAAGATTTATTGCTTAAAGTAAACACAAAAACACTTTCACATCACTTTGTATGATTCTCTCTCTCCCTCAGAAAAGATTCTTTTGTATTCACAGTCCTGCCTAACACCGGACACTGTGCTCAGTGGATGTCTCTAAATAAACAGTGTCATGCAAAAATTTGGGCACCCTGGTCAAAATTACTGTTATTGTGAACAGTTAAGCAAGTTAAAGATAAAATGATCTCTAAAAGGCATCTTAAAGATCAGAAATTTCCTTTGTATTTTAGGCAAAAAAATTAATTAATTTTAATCTTTTACATTTCAAAAATTTGATGCAAAAATGTGGGCACCCTTGGAGATTTGTGTGCTCAGGTAACTTTGACCAAGGTTTTAGACCTTAAAGGGAACCTGTCATCAGAAATTTTGCACTAAACCTAAAAGATTCCCCC
This sequence comes from Anomaloglossus baeobatrachus, assembly GCF_048569485.1. NCBI lineage: Eukaryota > Metazoa > Chordata > Amphibia > Anura > Aromobatidae > Anomaloglossus > Anomaloglossus baeobatrachus. The sequence continues at coordinate 503,237,976 of NC_134357.1, forward strand.
TCTGCAGCTCCTGGGCTGCATTCTAGCAATGTTCCTGTTGTTCTTGTGCCCCATTTCTGACCAAAATAAAGACTTTGTAAAGTGGTACCTTTTTGTATTCAGATCTTGATAATGGTACACGGGGGCGGGCTCTCTGGTGTCCGTTAGTCTGCCTCCCTGTCGCTTTAGGCCGTCCCCCATCGCGCAATTTCAAAGAGGTGACGTGAGGTAAGCTGGCCAGCGCTTGCGCAGAACGGTGGAGACGGCGGTGAAAGCGCGAGTATGCGATTATGAGCGGGTACTTGCTGATGAAAAGTACAGCGCCGCCCATAATCTCGCGCATGCGCAACACGTCACCAGCGGTCACACTGTGCACATTGCACAGTCCCGCGAGAGTGGCACGGCGCATGCGCGAGATTATGGGCGGCGCTGTGATTTTCATCAGCAAGTACCCGCTCATAATCGCGTGCTCGCGCTTTCACCGCTGCCTCCACCGTTCTGCGCAAGCACTGACCAGCTTATCTCACGTCACCTCTTTGAAATTGCGCGATGGGGGATGGCCTAAAGCGACAGGGGGGCAGACTAACGGACACCAGAGAGCCTGCCCCCATGTACCATTATCAAGATCTGAATACAAAAAGCTACCACTTTACAAAGTCTTTATTTTGGTCAGAAAGAGGGCACAAGAACAACATGAACATTGCTAGAATGCAGCCCAGAAGCTGCAGAGGGGGAATCTTTTAGGTTTAGTGCAAAATTTCTGATGACAGGTTCCATTTAATTCGCCTGTTAGGGTTATGACTTGTTCAGCATGATCGTTGGGAAATGTCAGGTGATGCAAATTGCAAACTTTTATAAAAAATCAGCCTCCTCTAACCTTCTGCCAAAAAACAGCAACAAAGGGTTCTTCTAAGCAGCTGCCTAGCACTCTGAAAATGAAAATAGTGGAGGCCAACAAAGCAGGAAAAAGCTAAAAGATGATAGAAAAGCGTTTTCGTTTGCCCTTTCCTCAGTTTGACATATTAAGAAATGGCAGTTAACAGGAACAGTGGAGGTCAAGATAAGGTCTGGAAGACCAAGCGCATCTGAGAACTGCTCATAGGACTGCTAGAGAGGCAAATCAGGACCCTTGCTTGACAGCAAAAGACCTTCAGGAAGATTTAGCAGACTCTGGTGTTGTGGTACATTGTTCTACTGTTCAGAGACACCTGCACAAATATGACCTTCATGGAAGAGTCATCAGAAGAAAACCTCTCCTGCATCCTAACCATAAAATTCAGCTTCAGAAGTATGCAAAAGAACATCTAACCAAGCCTGATGCATTTTGGAAACAAACCCTGTGGACTGATGAGGTTATAATAGAACTCTTTGGTCACAATGATCGAAGTTATGTGTGGAGAAAAAGGAGCACAGAATTTCAGGAAAATAATATCTCGCCAACCATTAAGTGATCATTTCACGGGTAGAAGGAATATTGGATTCAATGAAATTTCAACAAATTCTTGATGCAAACATAACACCATCTGTATAAAAGTTGAAGATGAAAAGAGGATGCAAATGGATAATCCTAAACACATGTCAAAATCCACAATAGACTACCTCAAAAGACGCAAGCTGAATACAATGGCCCTCACAGTTCCCTAAGCTAAACATCAGTGAAAATCTGTGGCCAGAGCTCAAAATGCATGCAAGACAAGCCTGGGAGGCCAAACCTTTGCATCGGCCCATTTTCCTTTTTTAGGTAACTTTTAACATTTGAAAGTAAAAAAAATAAAATATATATATAATAGATATATATAGATATACAGTATATCTTTAGGTTTTTTTTGTCTAAAATACAAAAAAAGTGTTGTTTCAAACTTTATGCCTTTTAGAGATCATTACATCCTCCACTTGCTTAAAGGGATTATCCGGCTTACTTTGGCTATTTTTTGTTATTATCCTATTGGGCTACATTGGGGCAGGTAAGTAGATAGTAACTACTTATCTGCCCTGCTGTCAGCCCCTCTCCCCCGGCTCAGAGCGATCATGTGACCGCTCCTGCCGCGATTTTACTGCTTCCTGTCAAGCCGACAGAGCAGGACCTAGTTGACGGGCTTCACAGTGAACAGTATGTTGCCGCCCTGCTACTTACTTAGTGGGCAGGTATAGTGCGTTGAGTCCCCACTCACCCCACTTTCCCCGCCCCCTCCCACACATTCTGTAGTCTCCCTTCCCCGCCTCCTGTGCGCTGCTACATGATAATCCAGCTGATTCTCACATTGTCCAGTTCAATAACAGGCAAGGAACAGAAGTTGCACCTTTGCTTTCGCAGACACTGTCAGCCTTGTTTGCTCGACGGTGTCCCCAGTTCTTTATCATGTTTAGTGCACGCCGCCCTGGGAACTCTTCCCCTCCCCCCCCCCTCATGCACTCTCCTCTCGTGCGCTGTCTCATCATGTGCTGAGTGCAGCGTTTTGAGCTCCTGGCTTCTAAATGCTTTGAAGCCAGATCAACACTAATCTCCTGCATCCCAGTCTTGCGCTCATATCGGAGTGAGGAAGAGAGAGCATGGGAGGGGGGAAGAGAGACCACGGGAGTGTATCAGGAGTGTGGGAGAGAGCACGGGGGGAAGAGAGCACGGGAGTGTGGCAGAGAGCACAGGGGGGCAATAGAGAGTACGGGGGCAATAGAGGGCACGGGGGGGAAGAGAGCATGGGAGTGTGGGAGAGAGAGCATGGGGGGAAGAGAGCATGGGAGGGGGGAAGAGAGAGCACCTGGGGGAAGAGAGAACACGGGGGGGGGGGAGAGGGAGCACAGGAGTGTGGGAGAGAGCACAGGGGGCAATAGAGAACACGGGGGAAGAAAGAGCACAGGGGAGGAAGAGAGCATAGGCGTGTGGGAGAGAGCACAGGGGGGGGGGGAGAGCACAGGGGGGAAGAGAGAGCACGGGAGTGTGGGAGAGAGCACGGGCGAAGAGAGAGTACAGGGGTGAAGAGTGCACAGGAGTGTGGCAGAGTGAGCATGGGGGGGAGAGAGAGAACATGGGAGGAGGGAAGAGAGAGCACAGGGAAAGATGAAGCACAGGGGGAGAGAGCATGTGGGGGGAGAGAGAGCACGGGGGACAAGAGACAATGTCCCACACCACTCCAGTCCTTTAACACTGACAGTGCAGATCTGGGAGTTCGGGGTAGCCTCGCACCACCCAGCTGGCACTGTCAGGGCTGGCATGATGTGGGGCATGGACCTGTACTTTAAACCAGAATATGGTACTTCGTTCACCAGAGGTCATACCGTGGGAACCCGGGTATGACCTCCAGTGAACTGAGTGATTTCACTGCTGCCAGCCGGGTCCTTCCTGTCAGTGTTTCCTGGAGCCTAGAGAGATCGGACATGTTTTCGGTCTCTCCAGGCTCGGATGTAGCAGAGCCAAGACCGTCGTGGCACGTTGTGTGGATTACGGTGTAACTTCAAACGTCTTTTTGGGGTTAATAAAGAGGTGAATGAGGGTGGTGTATTTAATTTCAAATAAAAGATTTTTCTTGGTGTTTGTGTTTATTTACTTTTACTTACAGATTAGTAATGGGGGAGTCTCATAGACCCTGTCCATTAGTAATATCTGGCTTACCAACCCAAAGCAATCGAGAAGAGCCAGGTAAAGTGCTGGGATTGTCACATCTGACAATCCTGTGCAGCTGCAGGCTGCTATTTTTAGGCAGGGGGGGCGGCTCAATAACTATGGGTCTCCCAAACCTGACAATACCAGTACCCTGCTGTTGTGCTTTATCATGGCTGGGTATCAAAATTGGGGGGACTGCACTTCGTTTATTTTTAAATTATTTTTCTAAATCAATAAAAAAGGCCCATGCTTAACAGAAAAGGAAGAACCTGGGGCTCCGAATACTGTTTCACTGATACCATACAAACGGTGTCTAGTTTACTTCAGTAACCAGGCAAGCTTCCATGCCGCTCCGGGGTGCTCATTCAAAGAAAAGATATATCCAAGTAAATATGTGTAAGAATAGATGAAGGCGCTCACCGTTTCTTGCTGTGCAGTAATTTATTTACACGTGGAGGTTACATACTTGGGCTAGCGGGGAGGGGGAGAACCACCCGACACGTCAGACGGCCGTTTCGCAGTTTCTCTCAGTGCTTCAGTTTCGCCCCATGTGTATCCTCTTATTTTGATACACAGCCAAGATAAGCGCTTGGCTGGGGGCTGCAGCCTGTAGCCGTATGCTTTATCTGTACTGGGTGTCATAATATGTAAGAAAACCACAGCAAATATTTTATGTATTTTATACCACAATACTGACGCAGAATTGAACTGCTTTCCCCGCCCATCGGCCGTCTTGACGCCTGTGATTGCTTGCAGTCAGACGCTGTCACACATGCTAAGGGTGCGTCTGACTGCAATCAATCACAGGAGCAGGACAGCCGGTGGGCGGGGAAAGCAGTGAATATGGATGAGCAATAATTAGCGGCCAGTGAAGGAGAGGCCGCGGGAGCAGTGTACAGCTGCGACGGAGACTAGGTAAGTATGAAGCGCTTTCTTCATTCTTATTTTCTTTATTTTTCCTTTTATTATTTTTTTTTTCTACGAGAGCCGGATCCGGATCAAACATCCGGAATCCAGAGCGCAGTTCCGCCCATCACTAGCCTCTGATACTTAGATTGCATCCATTTTCTGCAGCGTGCATTCTGATGCTCAGTATAGGGGATGCGATACAGTGACATCATCATTCACACAGTGCTGAGTCTCAGAGCTCACATACACAGGGTGAAAGATGGAACAGGGAGCTTATGGATTTATGATTCCTTCTTGTTTTCAACAGGGTGGATTTGATTTAAATCTAACTGATTTAAATCACGATTTAAATCATGATTTAAATCACTAGTCAGTAAGGCTTGATTTAAATCAGTGATTTAAATCAGTGATTTAAATCAAAGTTTCTACCTAAACTAGTTCTTGCTACTTTAACATGCAAGTAGATGATTTTTAGAATCACTTTTTATATTACTTTTTTCTCCCCAGTTTAATGGGTTAATCATTCATATTTGGACACCACTGTTCTGTTGTACTTAGGAAGGAGAAAAATAATCCTGACCTTAACAACAATTTAAATAGATTTTTTCAACTGAAACAATAACAACATTACAGCATAAGTTATTTGCTTAAACAAACATCCATGTTTGTTAACTAATTTGGCTAAACAAAATATATATATATTTTAAGAAACTTAGACTGTCAGCCCAGCCGACACATGAAAAACTTAAATACTACTGTCCCTGCTGTCCGCTGTAGCTCACTTGTCGTCATCTTCATCATCATCTTCTTCTTTGTTCCTATTCATAATCTGGAAAAGAAAAACAAGCTTTCCTGCTTTATTGGGTCCCAACCGATTTCTCAATTTAGAATGAATGATTCCAAAGGAAGAGAATATTCTTTCAACGCCTGCAGAAGAAGCTACTGCTGTTAAAAGTGAAATCATTACTTGAACAGTCTCTAAATCCAAGCGCTTAAGTGACTTCCACCAGTTTACTGGTGTGACCTTCCTTTAAAATATCTTCAGCAAACATATATTTCTTGAATGGTTCCCCCTTAGCTCTGAAGTTTATTATAGTTGGCATTAAAGATGGATGATTGCTGGATACCCATGTCATAGCTAACTCCTCTTCCTCAGCACTTAGGTTTTGACCCTGATATTGGATATTGACAATATTTGCCAAAAAATGAGCTGGAGTCAGTGCTTGTCCCATTCGTTTGTTTACTGCTTGTAATTTAATTCTGTCCATGTGTAGTTCTGTTTTTAAGTGTTCACTCAGTTCCTTCCAAATTTCAACAGCATCTGCAATAAAACAGCTATTTTTCTGTATTTTGTTTAAAGCTTGAGAGATGGGTTTCAGGAAGCTCAGCATATGTTCAACATTCTTCTTAAGCCCAATGTTGAGGATTTTGGCAGTGACAGTGCCATCTATTTTATCTCGATTTTCTTCACAAAGTGTCATCAGAATAGGCCAGTTTTTGATATACTGCTCAAAACAGTCCACCACAGAGTTCCATCTAACATCTTGTGGGAGCGTTAGCTTGGTTCCACCCATCCTTTTCAGAGCTGCTGCAGCAAAATGATTATTACGGAAGTATTTAGCAATTTCAACAACATTAGCCTTTATTTATGGAACACTTTAAGTCTTTGGCTAAGAGGTGCAGCACTGCAACCATATGTTATTAGCAGCTTTGTATTCCCTCCCTGCTCTTCTAAATCTCTTCTCATCTTGGATACGTTTGCAGCATTGTCAGTGACCAAACTGCGTACTAGACATTTGAATTTTTGTTCACATGTCGTTATAGCTTTTACTGCCACTTCTTGTAAGTATTCTGCTGTGTGTGCATTTCCTGACGTATCAGTTGTTTGTGCAAGGAAGACTTTACCTTCTTCTGTTGTTATACAAGCACATTCAATAGGATCATTGTGGACATTACTCCACCCATCAATACTTAGGTTAACAATTTTACCCTCCAGAGCTGTTGCACATTGCTCCATTTCTCTGTCATACACTTGATCCAGCAGTTTCCCTGCAACATCAGCTCTGCTGGGTGGACTGTATCCTGGTCTCAGTGACTGAACCATATTAATGAAATGTGGGTTCTCAGTCAGACGGAAAGAAGAGTTTGTTGCATAAACTGGGCAATTTTTTCATCAATCTACTCTTTTTCTAATCTGCTAGTTCTTATCACAAACCTATCTATGGTGGTTCCAGGAGGTAAAGGTTTTTTCTTCCTTTTGGGTGATGGTGATATGTGGCTGTGGGTGTCTGATGATGATGCTGCTGCTAATGAAGCACTATCCTGGATGGATAACTCTGAAACTGAAGAACAGGATGATGGTGATCTTGGAGGTGGATAGTTTCCAGAATCCATGAATTCCCCTAAACAAAAAAAGTCAATGCTGTTATTTTAATGTTTATTATACAATTTCTGCTTATTGTACACAACACATCACTGCCCCTGCCCCAAAAGGAATATTTGTTTTTCTTCATAACTGTACCAAATGACAGTAACATGCAGTAATAATAAGAAATATAATTTTTCTCACACATGACAGTTCAGTCTTTAGAAATAGGATTCAATAAAAATGTTTACCAACCTGAAGATCCTGCCTGTTCAGAAGTGTTTCTTTGGTCATCTTCATCACCGCACTTCTCATGATGTTGCCTCATTCATACCACCAGGCCTTGCATCTCTTTGTTGCATCGTTTGCATTTTGCACGCATGCCTGCCTTACCGATAGGCGAAGGAGCTTCATTAAAATATTCCCAAACTGGGTCTCTTTTACGGCCTGCTGCCATTATAAGGAAAGAATGTAATAAACCTCAGATCGTACACACAAACAGATCCAGACTTGTCTGTCTGTGGCTATGCTGCAGTATTGTGCTCAAAGTTTCACTTTCATTTTCTTGTCTGCTTGCCCTTCCTCCTCCTCACACTTAGATTCACATTCTTCTTGTGTTGTGCAGATCTATTCCACTCCAAACAATCAGAAACATATTGTCTAACTTCTTGGACTTGGCACTGAAGGGGTTGATTCTGTATTCATAGGTTTGTAGAACAATAGGATTAAGGTGTTTTTCTCAACTCTGTTCATGTTGTAATATTTTTGCCGTGAAGAAGAGGCTGGGACCTCTGCGGAGTCAAATTCAGTTTTGAGAACTGCGTAAGTAAAGCGAGCGTCTGTGATAATATAGGAGAGAAACTGCCCACTAATCCTACAGAAACCTCTGGAAGAGCATGGCATTGTGAATGTTACACATATACAGCCTTTATTCTACTGAGTTAAACAACTCAGCTTTATCTCATGATGGAAGAACCTTTGGATGGTAAAATATTTTCCTCAAAAAGCAGTTTATTGAAAAAATCCGATTTAAATAAAAAAAATCCGATTTTTTTTTTTTTTTTTTTTTTTTTTTTTTTTTTTTAAAAAAAACATTGATTTTTATCCACCCTGGTTTTCAACTGTATGTGCATCGAGAATGCAGATGCCATTGAAAGAGTGATGCTGTGAGGGAAGGGTTATTAGCAGTGCGGAAATGAAAGCGACCTTCCGAACCTGCATCATGCTACCAGTAACATAGGCATGCTGCGATGTTTTATTACAAATTATTATTATTTACTAGCTGTAGTACCCGGGCGTTGGCACGGATAGTTACTGTCTCTCTGTCTCTCTCCCAGTCTCTGTATGTGTGTCACTGTCTGTCTGTCTGTCTCTTTCGTTGTCTGTCTGTGTCTATGTCTCTGTCTGTTTCTATCTCTCTGTCTGTCTGTATTTGTATCAGTCTGTCTCTATCTCTGTGTCTGTCTCTCTCTCTTTGCCCGTTTGTCTCTTTGCCCGTCTGTCTCTTTGCCCGGCTGTCTCTTTGCCCTGCTGTCTCTTTGCCCGGCTGTCTCTTTCCAGGGCTGTTTCTTTCAAGGGCTGTCTCTGTCTTTGTCTGTCTTGTTTTTTTCTGTCTCTCTCTCTATCTGTCTCTCCTCTGACATTATATTACCTCACACATAAGCTTCTTATACTAACAGTTTATTTCGTTCATATAGCAACCACTGACAGTTGCTATTAATAACCTATCGCTCCCACCTCCTATTCAGTTTAATGGAGGCCGAATTTTTGGAGACTAAGGGGTACTTTGCATGTTGCGACATCGCTAGCATCAGCTAGCGATGCCGAGCGCGATAGTATCCGCCCCCATCGCACATGCGATATCTTGTGATAGCTGCCGTAGCGAACATTATCGCTACGGCAGCTTTACACGCACTTACCTGCCCTGCGACGTCGCTCTGGCCGGCGACCCGCCTCCTTCCTAAGGGGGCGGGTCGTGCGGCGTCACACCGACGTCACACGGCAGGCGGTCAATAGAAGCGGAGGGGCGGAGATGAGCGGGACGTAAACATCCCGCCCACCTTATTCTTCCGCATAGTCGGTGGAGGCAGGTAAGGAGATGTTCCTCGCTCCTGCGGCTTCACACACAGCGATGTGTGCTGCCGCAGGATCGAGGAACAACATCGTATCTCCTATTGGTGCGACATTATGAAAATGACCGACGCTACACAGATCACCGATTTTCGACGCTTTTGCGATCATTTATCGGCGCATCTAGGCTTTACACGTTACGACGTCGTTACCGGTGAACACAAGGAGAGGAAGGGCACTACCCGTGGGATCTCCAGGTATACAGAAAACTACGCCGGTTAAGGAAGAGGGAAAGAGGTATACCAAACACGGGATCACCACATTGTCAATTAAATACAAGGAGTTAATTTTATTGTACAAAAAAACCACATGTCCGCACTGAAAGTGTGGCACACACACAAGGTAATAAAAACACTTAAAAAGCCTGTGGCATGTTGAACCTATCCCGTTGGGAAACAATATACATTAAGAAATTTGTATATCAAAATTATATACATAACCTCTCCTTAGTACGCCATACATATATTACAAACAGTATCTACACATTGTATTGCTATCAAATTTATCAAAGAAAATTGGTCAGTTGTATCCACCACAGATGATGACCGGATATAGAGTACAAACACAATTTAATGAAGGCCTAGACCTCCAATAATACCCAGAAGATGTAAAATAAGGGATACTACATCAGCATCAAACTGCAGTATTAGAGCCTAATATAACCAGCTAAAGGGATCTGACTGTGCTGAGACAGTATAAGCACAATCCAGTATAACCCAGAATGAATCAGAGCGGATGACCTATACCAAGCCTTCAGGGTCCCTTCAGTCTATACTCACAGTCAGTGACAGCAAATTACACAGAGATACATGCAAATGAAAGTAGCGTAAAGAGAGGGTTTCCCATGGGATTACCCCACGCGTATCGCCACCTCAAGGGGTGGCTTCCTCAGGATGTGCGGCACTTTCGATTTGACCCCGATGATATCGCAGTAGCGATGTCGCAGTGTGCAACGTACCCCTAACTGTAAAGCGCGGGGTTCAATTTTCCCACCCAAACATAATCTATAACGTTCCCTGATTCACATGGAGTGTCTGTGCAAAATTTCATGATTGTAAATGCGACGGTGCGGATTCCTTTAGCGGACATACACACATACACTCAGCTTTATATATTAGATTATTATAGCACTATTTATTGCATGGCGCTTCACACTGCAGATAAGTGAATCTTCACATCACATGCAGCAGACACTGAGTTGTCGACAGTCAGAATGAGTAGTCATGTGACCACTCATGCAATCTGCATATTCCTTATTCTGACTACGTGTGCTGCCTCGGTCACTGCACGCAGTGAGCTCAATGTGTTACTTTATATAGTGACAGAGAGATAAGCCTTGACAACCTATGTGCAAATATATATGTGACGCCCTGGCGCCGCCAGGTGTCGCACACACATTAAGTCCCCGCATAACACCTTCCCTCATAGGGTTACACCGAGCCAACAAAACCCTGCTCACCCCCCAGGGTAGGAAAGGCACAACAGTGGGTGGGACCAGGCGGAAAGGAAACGCCCACCTAGGGGTCTAGAGAACCCGGGGCGGGAAAAGAGTCAGTGAAGTCTGGGAAGTCAAGACAGTCAGTCTAGTGGGAGTTCGGAGAAAGTCAAGCTCAAGTGAAGCCAGAGAGGAAAGGCGTCGGGGTTGGATGCCCTGCGTACTGGCTAGGTGGCAGACGGTGGTCCGTGTCTGTCAGGAGTTGGGAAGACGGCTGCCGGAGATCCGAGGTGGACCGGGACAGGGTAGGAGACACCGGGAACCGCCACCGGAGAACTGACCCGTAAACCATGCACACAGGGGGTACCTGGACCCTGAAGCAGAGATCGGAACAACTGACTTTGTCAATTAACCAGTTGAGGACAGGATTACAGGTCCTGTCCCCCCAAAGTCCCAAAAAGCAGACAGGCAGCCCAATGAGAGGGATAGGGCATCCGCCAGGGCCCCTATAGATCCCACGGGTCAGCGTCTGCGGGCAAGGCTCCCACCTATAGTTCTGGGAGCAGACTCCCGTGTTCTATACCGAGAAGTCCAAGGAGAACTAAGAGCAGTGCAGAGGAAAGTGACACAGACCATCACCCCAGGTGAGGGACCAGAATACACCCGGCCACGGCGGCCGGCCACCAGCACCTTGGTTTACCATTGGACTCGTGTGATTCATTTGACTGTGAGTACACTGACATTCCCCGGTCTGACCGGGCGCGCCGGCTCCTGCAATCACCATCCTCAGCACAGAGACACTGGGCCCGGGGCATCCATCCCTACCCATGGAGGGGTTAATATCCAGCTGCTATACCATCGCCCCCGGGTGCTCCCCAACAGCAGCGGTGGTGCTACATCTCACCACATACCGTTGGTGGCGTCACCAAGTGATTACAACAATCCCCGTATATATATACATCCCCTTTTATTTGAAGTGTCCGCGCGACCCCCGGGTCCGTAGAATCCCTCGAGCCACACTGCGGATCTGAGCAGCCCCGACTGCTGGCGTGGGGGCGGCACATATATGACAGAAAGCACACACACACACGTACCATACATACATGGCGTATATATCTACTATATACTCACATTGGGTGCTATACAGTGCTGGCCAAAAATATTGGCACCCCTGCAATTCTGTCAGATAATACTCAGTTTCTTCTTGAAAATGATTGCAATCACAAATTCTTTGGTATTATTATCTTCATTTAATTTGTCTTCAATGAAAAAAAAAAATTGTCATAAAGCCAAATTGGATATAATTCCACACCAAACATAAAAAAGGGGGTGGACAAAAGTATTGGCACTGTTTGAAAAATCAGGTGATGCTTCTCTAATTTGTGTAATTAACAGCACCTGTAACTTACCTGTGGCACCTAACAGGTGTTGGCAATAACTAAATCACACTTGCAGCCAGTTGACATGGATTAAAGTTGACTCAACCTCTGTCCTGTGTCCTTGTGTGTACCACATTGAGCATGGAGAAAAGAAAGAAGACCAAAGAACTGTCTGAGGACTTGAGAATCCAAATTGTGAGGAAGCATGAGCAATCTCAAGACTACGGGCGGCTTTGCACGTTGCGACATTGCACGTGCGATGTCGGTGGGGTCAAATCGAAAGTGACGCACATCCGGCGTCGCAGTCGATATCGCAACGTGCAAATCCTTTTTGATACGATGAACGAGCGCAAAAGCGTCGTTATCGTATCATCGCTGCAGCCTCCGACATTTCCATAATGCCGGTGCAGCGACAGGTGCGATGTTGTTCCTCGCTCCTGCGGCAGCACACATCGCTGTGTATGAAGCCGCAGGAGCGAGGAACTTCACCTTACCTGCCGCCGGCTGCAATGAGAAGGACGGAGGTGGGCGGGATGTTTGCATCCTGCTCATCTCCGCCCCTCCGCTTCAATTGGCCGCCTGCCATGTGACGTCACTGTGACGCAGCACGACCCGCCCCCTAAGGAAGGAGGCGGGTCGCCGGCCAGAGGGACGTCGCACGGCAGGTATGTGCGTGTAAAGCTGCCGTAGCGATAATAATCGCTACGGCAGCTTTCACTATATATCGAACGTGCGACGGGGGCGGGACTATCGCTGCAGCATCGGTAACACATTGTTACTGATGTCGCAGCGTGCAAAGCCCGCCTACAAGTCCATCTCCAAAGACCTGAAAGTTCCTGTGTCTACGGTGCGCAGTATCATCAAGAAGTTTAAAGCCCATGGCACTGTGGCTAACCTCCCTAGATGTGGAAGGAAAAGAAAAATTGACGAGAGATTTCAACGCAAGATTGTGCGGATGGTGGATAAAGAACCTCGACTAACATCCAAACAAGTTCAAGCTACCCTGTAGTCCGAGGGTACAACAGTGTCAACCCGTACTATCCATCGGCGTCTGAATGAAAAGGGACTGTATGGTAGGATACCCAGGAAGACCCCACTTCTTACCCCGAGACATAAAAAAGCCAGGCTGGAGTTTGCCAAAACTTACCTGAGAAAGCCTAAAACGTTTTGGAAGAATGTTCTCTGGTCAGATGAGACAAAGGTAGAGCTTTTTGGGAAAAGCCATCAACATAGTTTACAGGAAAAAAAAGAAGCATTCAAAGAAAAGAACACGGTCCCTACAGTCAAACATGTCGGAGGTTCCCTGATGTTTTGGGATTGCTTTGCTGCCTCTGGCACTGGACTGCTTGACCGTGTGCATGGCATTATGAAGTCTGAAGACTACCAACAAATTTTGCAGCATTAATGTAGGGCCCAGTGTGAGAAAGCTGGGTCTTCCTGAGAGGTCATGGGTCTTACAGCAGGACAATGACCCAAAACACACTTCAAGAAGCACTAGAAAATGGTTTGCTAGAAAGCACTGGAGACTACTAAAGTGGCCAGCAATGAGTTCAGACCTGAATCCCATAGAACACCTGTGGAGAGATCTCAAAATGGCAGTTTGGAGAAGGCCCCCTTCAAATCTCAGGGGCCTGGAGCAGTTTGCCAAAGAAGAATGGTCTAAAATTCCAGGAGAGCATTGTAAGAAACTCATTGATGGTTACCGGAAGCGGTTGTTCGCAGTTATTTTGGCTAAAGGTTGTGCAACCAAGTATTAGGCTAAGGGTGCCAATACTTTTGTCTGGCCCATTTTTGGAGTTTTGTGTGAAATGATCAATGATTTGATTTTTGTTTCATTCTCTTCTTTTGTTTTTTCATTGCAAGCAAAATAAATGAAGATAATAATACCAAAGAATTTGTGATTGCAATCATTTTCAAGAAGAAACTGAGTATTATCTAACAGAATTGCAGGGGTGCCAATACTTTTGGCCAGCACTGTATATAGCCTTCCTTAGGGTATGTTCATACATCATGTTTTTGCTGTGCGGCACAATCCGGCACTTTTCTGTAAAACCGGATGCGGCAACAGCTGTCGCCGCATCCGGTTTTTCTCTCATAGACTTGCATTAGCGCTGGATTGTGTCGGATGGCCTTGCGTTGCGTCCGGTTTTTGCCGTATGCGGCATATTTAGCCGGTGCGGCGGCCGGATAAAACTTTGCATGCTGTGTTTTTTGCTGCGGTGAAAAAAACGCATTGTGCCGGATCCGGCGCAATGTGGTGCCATTTACACTGCAAGCCTATGTAAGCTGCATGCGGCGTCCTGCGGCAAAAAATGCATCCGGACGCCGGATTCGGTTTTTTTGAACTGCACATGTTCAGTATCAAACCAGATCCGGCAAAAAACGGACGGGCCGCATGGAAAAACTTATGCAACGCATCCGTTTTTTTCACCGCATCCGTTGCATAGGTTTTTGAGCTGCATTCGGCCAGACAGAAAAAAACTGATGTGTGAACTTAGCCTTACACAGTATTCATTTATCTATAAGGGGTGAGGAACATATAACAACTCTCTATGTGTCACCATTGTGGATGTGAGGTGATTGCTCTGTCACAGATGAGAGAAGCAGGATCTCTGCTCTGTTATTTCCAATGCTGTAGTGATGAAAGGTCAGTGCTGAGCAGAATACTGACTGCCAATGAGTGTGCAGAGGGCGGTCAGGGGGCGGGGCTGGACAGTGAGGTCGGGCGGTGCCAGCTCTGACTGTGAGGTTTGGCAACCAAGAATAGGAAGAAGTGAAGTTTGCTTGAGCTGAAGGTAAACAAAGAGCTGCAGAGAATAAATGGATAATTCAAGAGGAACAAAAGTCAGAAAATAAAAAATAATAATGTAGGGGTGTTTTATATGACAATACAGCACAGATTAGCGTTTTTTGGGAGTTTATGTCGGACAACTCCTTTAACTGTTCACAATAACAGTAATTTAGATCAGGGATGCTAAAACTTTTGCATGCCGCCGTGCTTTTGAGACAGTTCAGTGCAGTGCATTCAAATTTTGAATTTGTGATGTGAAAAGCAGAATCATTACTAGAGAGCTACAGGCTGCACTGTTATATACAAAATAAATTTCTTTGTCGCTCCATTGGGAGACCCAGACACTTGGGTGTATAGCTTATGCCTCCGGAGGCCACACAAAGTATTACACTAAAAGTGTAAAGCCCCTCCCCTTCTGCCTATACACCCCCCGTGCATCACGGGCTCCTCAGTTTTTATGCTTTGTGCGAAGGAGGCTGACATCCACGCATAGCTCCACAGCTTAGTCAGCAGCAGCTGCTGACTAGGTCGGATGGAAGAAAAGAGGGCCCATAACAGGGCCCCCAGCATGCTCCCTTCTCACCCCACTTTGTCGGCGGTGTTGTTAAGGTTGAGGTACCCATTGCGGGTACACAGGCAGGAGCCACATGCTGTTTTCCTTCCCCATCCCTTATGGGCTCTGGGTGAAGTGGGAACCGAATCGGTCTCCAGGCACTGGGACCGTGCTCCCTCCGCAGCCCCTGGGAATCTGCTGGATAGGAGCTGGGTATCGTCAGGGACAAGGCCCTGCTACTGTGAGGTACTCTGTGTCCCCGTGGGGACCGCGCATGGAGCGCTTGTGCCATACACATTGCAGCACTGCTGGGTGTGTTAGTGCGCCGGGGACTACCGCGCGGCCGCGCTTATTGCCGGCCGCGCTTATAACTTTAGTCCCCGGCTTCTGCGGCCTAGTATCGCATATTCCCGCCCACAGGCCTGCCAGTCAGGGGAAGGGCGGGACGCTGCACAGATCGTCAGCGCTGAGGGCTGGAGCATACATTAGTATCCTCCTCCCCCCTCACTCAGTACACTGGGGCACTAGATTCCCGCACTTTCTTGGGCACGCCCACGGTCCCCTCCTCCCCACAGAACGCCGGCAGCCATTCCTGTCAGCGATTCAGACGCTGGAGAGGAGAGACAACACAGGGAGACCCAGGCAGGGAATCTGGTGATCACACAACCGCTCTGAGCGGTCGGTAAGCAGCACCTGTGGTGCTGGCCCCACTGAGTGCCGAAGTGTATATATATATATATATATATATAGGCTTATATGCTATACATTTGCACTGTACGGTCGCTCTGTTGATTTTTGGCTATATACCCTCCTGGATTGTTCTCAGAGGAGACAACAGCATGTCGTCCGCAAAAAGCAAGGGTGCCAAAGCACAGGCGTACTTTGCAACCTGTACCTCATGTGCAGCTATACTACCGGCAGGTTCCACTGACCCTCATTGTGTGCAATTCTCGGCCCCTGTGGCACTTACTCAGCCGGAGCCTCTGCTACTGGTGGCCCAGGTGGAACCACCTGCTACCACTGTCCAGGTGACAGGGACGGAGTTTGCAGCTTTTGCTGACAAACTGTCTGAGAGTATGGATAAATGGTCTGCTAAAATACTAGAAGCCTTACAGTCCAGACCGGTTATTCAGGCCCCGGGCACTGTTCAATCTTCGAACCCTGGTCTCCCTCAATTGGAACAGCAAAGTGCCCCTGGGGTGACCCATAGGTCCCAGGGTGAGGTCTCTGACACGGACCGCAGTCCCAGGCCGCCCAAGCGGGCTCGCTGGGAAATTCCCTCCACCTCATCACACTGTTCAGGGTCTCAGCAGGAGGACTCTCTGGAGGATGAAGCGGAGGTATCAGATCAGGATTCTGATCCTGAAGCCGCTCTCAACCTTGATACACCTGAAGGTGACGCCGTAGTGAATGACCTTATAGCGACCATCAATCAGGTGTTAGATATTTCTCCCCCAGCTCCTACAATTGAGGAGTCAGCTTCTCAGGAGAAATTCCGTTTCAGGTTTCCCAAGCGTACATTGAGTACGTTTCTGGATCACTCTGACTTCAGAGAGGCAGTCCAGAAAAACCGAGACTGTCCAGACAAGCGTTTTTCCAAGCGCCTTAAGGATACACGTTATCCCTTCCCCCCTGATGTTGTCAACGGCTGGACTCAGTGTCCTAAGGTGGATCCTCCAATCTCCAGACTGGCGGCTAGATCCATAGTTGCAGTGGAAGATGGGGCTTCGCTCAAAGATGCCACTGACAGACAGATGGAACTATGGTTGAAATCCATCTATGAAGCTATCGGCGCATCTTTTGCTCCAGCATTCGCAGCCGTATGGGCACTCCAAGCTATCTCAGCTTGTCAGGCGCAGATTAATACAGTCACACGTACATCTGCCCCACAAGTGGTGTCCTTAACCTCTCAGGCGTCAGCGTTTGCGTCCTACGCCATTGATGCTATCCTGGACTCTGCGAGCCGTACGGCGGTAGCATCCGCCAATTCGGTGGTAGTCCGCAGGGCCATGTGGCTACGTGAATGGAAGGCAGACTCTGCTTCCAAAAAGTTCTTAACCGGTTTGCCATTGTCTGGCGACCGCCTGTTTGGTGAGCGATTGGATGAAATCATTAAACAATCCAAGGGAAAGGACTCA